>NC_058083.1:187744202-188372582 GCF_014858855.1 Bufo gargarizans
ATCTGTTTGCATTATTCATTCAAAAAAACAAGTCTGTCAAAACAGATCCATATTGACTTACATTGAAAGTCAATGGGGGACGGATCCGTTTTCAATTGTGTCAGTGAAAAACGGATCCGTCCCCATTGACTTACATTGTAAGTCAGGACGGATCCGTTTGCATTATTCATTCAAAAAAAAAAGCCCTTACGTCGAAAGTGAATTGGGGACGGATCCGTTTTCAAGTGCACCAAATTTTGTCAGTGAAAATGGATCCGTCCCCATCATTGACTTACATTGTGTGTCAGGACGGATCTGTTTGGCACTGCATCATCAGGCGGACATCAAAACGCTGCAAGCTGCGTTTTGGTGTCCGCCTCAAAAGCGGAACTGAGACCAAACGCAGCCAAACTAATGCATTCTGAACAGATCCTTTATATATTTAAAATGCATTGGGGCTGAACTGATCCGTTTTGGGCCGCTTGTGAGAGCTCTGAAACGGATCTCACAAGCGGACCCTGAAACGCCAGTGTGAAAGTAGCCTAATACAGTGTATTGGGGGATGGGGATTTGTAGAGACATCCCAAAGGGAACGTAAAGATTTCTATCATAACTATTCCTTTTCACTTCACGTTTTGGCCAATAAACACTGCAAGGCTAAGTGTACACAGCAGTGTCATTTAGGGCTCATCCACACGACCAGATTGTCAATGTGTCCGTTCCACAAAAAGATAGAACATGTCCTGTACTTGTCCACAAAATGCAGACCACTGACCCATTGAAGTCAATGGCTGGGGAAAAAAAAAAAAAAAAAAGATAAAAAGCAGACCTCACACAGATGTCATGCAGGTCCGTGAATGACAAAATACATACGGTCGTGTGCAAAAGCCCTAATGCAGATTCAAAACCGGCACAGGTCCATTCTTGGTGCAGTTACTGCGCAGACCCCTCGCAAAGCCGCATCGCGAGCCGGCAGTAGTTTAGCTCCAGTCACCACCGCGCGGTGGGACACTGTCGACATCGCGAAGGGTGAAATCTGCACTGAAAATTCCCACACAAGATTCAGAATCCGCACTGCAGGTCAATGTCCACGCGTAGGTACATGAGCCGGTGCTGTATTACTCTATGGATGTTCTGCACATAATACGCAGTGTGTGCCTGTACCCCAAACCTGCACAATGTGAACCGAGCTGTAGGCATGTTATTGCTGACCTTTTTTAGTTAGTAGGCTGGCATACTGTATCTGGTGACAGACGTGGGATTGGTGAATAATGAAACTTATTTTATTCATGCTATTCATATTAAAATAAAGTAAAAATACAAACAGTGGTAGGAAGTCACAATAAGCGTAAAAAAAAAAAAATGCATAAAATTGTATGAAAAATATTTTAAAAAAAAGGGTATACAGAGGTATATAAAATGCAGTCTCCGCGGGGAGGGATTAATATGGCCCCAGTATTAATTCCTCCCCGCGGAGACTGCATTTTATATACCTCTGTATACCCTTTTTAAAAAATATATTTTTCATACAATTTTATGTATTTTTTATTTTATTTTTTATGCTTATTGTGACCTATACCGATCATCCCCCTTCTTCCTACCACTGTTTTAATTTTTACTTTTATTTTACATTATTTTAATATTAATATTGAGAATAAAATAAGTTTAATTATTCACCAATGCCATGTCGGTTCTCTGCTGGTCACCAGATATAGCGTACCAGTCTACTAACTAAGCATTTTTACTTTATACCTCCCTTCCTGACGGGGTGAGTCAGTCAGACTTTGAGCACCTTGCATGACACCAGGCAGGTGAGCATCTATACAACCTTGTGTACCTTGCTTGACCAAGGTCCTATAAAGATACATCATCTGATTTTATAAATCGGGCATTGTTAGGGTACGCCCGGACATATACAATATATTTCGCGGTGTTACTGCAGAATGGTGTTCTGCACGGACAGCGCATGGACCCATTAATTTAATGTGGCTGGCCTCATGCAAAGTATTTTTGGTCTGTGTCCGATCCACATTTTTTTCCGGTTCCCACTCGGACCCATTAATTTCTATAGATCCGCAGCCATGCCGTAAATTATAGAACCTGTTCTGTTCTTCTCCGTTTTAAGGCTACTTTCACACTTGCGCTTGATCGGATCCGTTCTGAACGGATCCGATCATATTAATGCAGACGGAGGCTCCGTTCAGCACGGATCCGTCTGCATTAATAACTTAGAAAAATTTCTAAGTCTGAAAGTAGCCTGAGCGGATCCGTTCAGACTTTCAATGTAAAGTCAATGGGGGACGGATCCGCTTGAAGATTGAGCCATATGGTGTCATCTTCAAACGGATCCGTTCCCATTGACTTACATTGTAAGTCTGCACGGATCCGCACGGCCAGGCGGACAGCTGAACGCTGCAAGCAGCGTTCAGCTGTCCGCCTGGCCGTGCGGAGGCGAGCGGAGCGGAGGCTGAACGCCGCCAGACTGATGCAGTCTGAGCGGATCCGCTCCATGCATCAGGGCTGGACGGAGGCGTTCGGGTCCGCTCGTGAGCTCCTTCAAACGGAGCTCACGAGCGGACCGACGAACGCAAGTGTGAAAGTAGCCTTACAGTGGGTCCTGCCAAAATTGCAGGATGCACACGGACCGAAACCGTAATTTTCGAACCAAAACCAGATATGGTCGTGTGCAGGAGGCCTCACGGACATGCCGTATTTTTGTCCGTGTTGCAAACATGACACACCCTGTGAAGTTTAGGGGTCTGTGAAAAGCACTGGCAGAACATGGGGGGCATTAGTGTTGTCAATGGCTTTCACTAACCATGGATAGGAGAGGCTACAGCAATCCGTTTTCAGCCTAGCAGTGCTCGTGGAATATGGACGACACACTGAGGGCAAAACGGATGTTGTAAAGGATGACACACTGACCGTCCCAGGCATTGACAGGGACATGTAAATGAAGCCTCACATACATACAGCCATACATAGTTGAGTGGTGTCAGGCAAGGTTTTAGGTTCTCGGTTGTGTTGTGGATAATCCATAACTGTTTTATAAGAGCACAATGACATGATGGTGCAGCCGTGCTGCGGTCGAATACCGCGCTGCCGTTTAAACTAATAAAGACCACACTGTTTGGTTGGTTTGCATTGTTAATGGCTGCATGATATAATGGTTGCCATGTGGTGTTAGTTTAATTGGACCCTGCAGCGGCCCTGACAGCCGCATGGTACGCGACCGCAGTGCACCACAGTGTGATTGTACCCAACGGGGGTCATTAATCAAAGACTGGCTTTAACGTTGGTCTTTGATAGTCACTGCACAGCTGGAGGAACCACCTAATTTAGACCTCATGCACACGGCCGTTGTTGGCCAGTACCCATTTTGCGGCCCGCAAACAGCGGACATTTATAGACCGCATCACAGATACGGACCCATTAACTTGAACGGGTCCGCAATCTAGAAGGTGCAGTGCGGAACGGAGGCACGGAAGCACTATAGAGTGTTTCCGTAGGTTTTCTGTCCGTGCTTCCGCACCGCAAAAGAGTAGTGCATGTTGCGGTGTGGGCCGTCGGATGCAAATTGCGGGCCTCATTCAAGTGAATAAGTATCTGCAGACAGCAGCCACACGGTCACTGCCCCTGCATTACGAACCTCAGCACGGGCGAGGCCGACACATGGTCGCGTGCATGAGGCCTTATGATGCGTGGCAACATCTGGCAGTCCGTGCACTTGGCGTGAAAACTACTTCAGCCCCTGACTGGAGCAGATTTTACTCGTCTTTTCCACGTGTTTCAACCTGTTGGTACATTTGCCAGGGACGATGTCCCAGCTGACCCCCACCACTCCCAAGGGGCAAGGACAGCGTAAAAACGGCATGCAACAAAATGTTGTGCACTTCTGTTATGCCAGAAAATGACCCTCGATAAGTCAAGGCTGTGTTACATGTGTTCAAGCCACCCATCAGCTGTATACACTAAGAGGGTTTCCTGATGAAACGTGTAGGCATACATAGGCCGCAATGTTATACGTGTACTGTATACCTTTTGTGGGTTGCCTGTGCATCAAGAAACGCGGTTGTCTATGCAGTAGAAAGAAATGTCTACCAGCCTTATCAGATGAATGGGGAAGTGCAGCTAAAAAAATCCCATGCGTGCGGGGAGATTTCCTGGTGCATACGCTGTGCATGCAGTGCAAACATGTGAACATAGCTGGACTTGCTCTTGTATAATGTACCCTTTCAGTGAGGGAAAAACAAAGTAAACCTCTGAACAATCTGCCGTCACTTGGATCCTAGCATGATGTGCCAGTTTTTCTTCTTTTTTTCAGTGACCGCTTATTTGAAAGCACATACTGTAGACAGACGCTTGTGCCAAGCCTCCTGAGAACTGCTGAAGGCTACGCAGCACTGTGTGACACTTGACTCCTTAAACCTGTGACCTGCAGAAACAGATATTTGTCAGCAATGTTGCAGGGATATGATCTGGTGCTCCGGGAAAACTCATTGTGGCACATTTACTTAGGGCTCATTCACACGGCGGTCCCCAATGCACGGGCAACTTCCGTACGGCCGCCGGGATGAATCCAGACCCATTCAACTTGAATGGCTCTGCATTCGTCCGTTTTGCAAAAAGATAGGACATGTCCTATCTTTTTGCGGAATGGAGCCCCACAGAAGCACTCTGTAGTGACTTTGTTCCGTGCTTCCATTCCGCACCGTTCAAGTGAATGGGTGCGCATCCGTGATGCGGAATGCACACGAAACGGTATCCGTTTATTGCGGATCCGCATATGTGGTCCACAATACGGAAACAGAACTCATACATTCGTGTGCATGAGGCCTTAGATCTGCTTTTTAACGCTTTGTGCCTCGTCATAAATGAGGCGCATCTGTGACAGTCCTTGTTCGATATTCTGACCCCTCTAACTTTTTTGTAGTTACGTGTCTGAAGCTTTTTTAGGGCTCATTTTTTGCAGGCCGATCTGTACTTTTCATTGATACTATTCTGAGTTGTGTACGACTTCTTGATCACTTTTTTTATTTAATTGTTTGTGGGAAATGAAGTGTCCAAAAACAGCGAATCGGCCATTTTTTGGTGATCTGTCATATGGGCAAAATATATTTTATGGTTAATTGTTTATTTTTTTGGGGGTGAAAGGGGAGGTGATTAGAATTTTCATATAGGGCACTATAAACAGGCAATCATTATATTGCTATTCATTGCTAATGCATTGGAGTCTATGAGAAATGTACTAGTTTCCTATGGAGCCTTGGTACAGACAGGGGCTCCATAGAAAACACTGTGCAGCGGCCTCTTGTCATTCTCTACTGCATACACGATCGTCACCGGAAGGACCTGGAGAATACCCAGAAGTGTGTGCTCGGATGCTGTGGTCAGGATTGACATGTGGGTGTCTGCTTTTTCAAAAAGAAGGCCCCCCTGCAGCTATGGCGCCCACTCCACAGAGGGCCCCATCTTTAAAGACCCGGCCAGCACTGTACTAGTATATCTACTTGACGTTGGCGTCATTTTGTAGATGTTTGTAAATATTTTTTTAGGACGTTAGATTTTCAAGAAAACTTCAAAAACTGACTTTTTTAAGGGCCAATTTAGCTATGAAGTGACTTTGAAAGGCTGACATAATACAAATCACATATGGATAACCCCATTTTATAAACTACTCTCAAAATATTCAACCTTTGTTAACCTTGGAGGCTGGGCCTCATAGCCTTCCGTAGATTGCACTTTGCTATGGCAACCATCGCGGGGAGCCGCTGGAGCTAGAGGGGGAGATCTCTACCTGTGTAAACACCCAGAGTTAATCTGCTGGCAGTGGACCCGGGATAAACTTCTCCAGCGTGGCCGGGCTGGCAGAGGGAATCATGCTACCCTGATCCCTACTGCTGGGTTTTGGCTCTTTCGCAACCCCCACACGCTGCTGCAGGTGTCCCCGTGTCAACATCTGGTATGACGAAGGTCATGTGGCCGCTGCAACCAATGATAGGAGACACGTCACCACTACAGCCAATGTGTCATGTGACCCAGTGACATGACACATGGGAGACACGTCACCGCTGACCAACCAATTGTTGATGTGGGGAGCCCTGAGCTGCAGCAGCCCGGGAGGAAGGGGACGAAGGATCGGGTAAGTATGATTTCCTCTGCTGGTCTGGCCATGCTAGGGAGTCTGCCCGAGCGGCCCCCAAGGGGTGAATAACGCCTTGAACATGTGTCATTGTAAGTGCAGCAATTGCTATCTCCAGGAAAAACAATAGAGGCTGTCACTAATTGGTATTGTGGACTACGGTAGTCAACAACAGAAGAGGATTTTGGAGACTGATTTCCTTCCAGAATTTTTGAAACATTTATGAGTTTCGGCTGACTACTAGTAAGTATAATTCCTGTTTAGCACCTCACATACATAGAAATATAATGACGGGATCTGCATAATTTAACACTCCTGCTAGTCTCACTTCCTGACTGCTTCTATATACAATGAAACTGCAATATATGCTGGCAGACCATGTTAATCTCCTTCTTTCTTCCATTCGTTTACTACTGGCTGGCTAGAGGTAGAAGAGAACAGGACTGAAGGATCACCCTACCCAGTCTGTTTGCTCTCTCTGATCATGGGGAGGCTAGTCTGCATGGGAGCAGGAGAACCAAAACGATGGGAGATTTGTAATCGCAGCCTACTGCAACTTTTCATGTGTTGAGAGAATACTAAAAAAAGGTTTTTCTTGAACTGATAAGAAGTTAATTTGACTTCCAGATGCAGCAAGACTATCTCAGGTCTTCCAGAATGATGTTTCTGTAACCTCATACAGTTTAAGGGTTCATGCACACGAACGTGCGTGGCCCTCAAACAGCAGGTCCGCAATATACAGGCACCGGCCGTGTGCGCTCTGTATTACGGATGCAGACCTATTCAATTGAAAGGGTACGCAAGATATGGAGCTGAGCGGAGGCATGGGTTGGAAACACTACAAAGTGCTTCAGTGGGATTTCTGTCTGAGCCTCCGTACCACCAAAAAATAGAATGTTCTATTTCTTGCAGTGCGGACTGGATCTTGAGGATCGCAGAAAGGGTCCGCGCAGGGCCGGTGCCTCGTGCATTGTGGACTGCAGGGATTGTCCAGTTCAGTACTGGTGGCCTGTCTCCAGGATAGGTCAATATCTGATCAGTGCGGGTCAAGCTCCCGGGACCCCCACAGCTGTTTTAAGAGGCCATGGTGCTGACGCTTCCTAGGCCATGATGTCACATTCAGTGGTCACATGACCTATGTGCAACTTAGTCCAATTTAAGTAAACTTGAGTGGGCTGCAATACCAGACACAGGCGCTATACAGTGTATGCTGAGGAGGTGGCAGCACTCACTGGAGCGAGGACCGGCAGATGTGAAACGGGCCTAAATCAATAGATCGGCTGTTGTCCAGCTCTTAACTATGTTCATTTTTCAGTTGCACATGAACATATTTTTCTTCCATTTCCGTTCCTTTTTTTTTACAGGTCCTTATGCGGAACCATTCATTTCAAAGGGGCTTGAATAAAACCGGAAATGACTCTGTGTGCATTTCGTGTCCGCATGTCCGTTCCGCCCCAAAAAAAATAGAAGTCCTATTCTTTTTTCATTATGCGGACAAGGACAGGCATTGTTACAATAAATCTGCAAAAAAAAATGGATGCAACTCGGACATCACATGGATGTCATCCTTTATTAAAGTTGATTTATCTTCTGAGAATTTAGAAGTGACAACAAATGTGGCTGCACGTCCTTTTCTCACATTTTCTAAAATGGCCAAAACAAAACAAAAAATTCTGTCTCTGTAAGGGCTCCTTCACACTTGCGGCAGGACGGATCCGGCAGGCTGGTCTCCCTGTCGGCTCTGTCCTTCCGCTGTTTCGCCGGACCGCCGCTCCATCCCCATTGACTATAATGGGGACGGGGCTGAGCACCGGCGCAGCACGGCGGTGTACGGCAAAAGCCGCCAGACTAAAGTCGGACATGCAGGCCTTTTTAGTCCGGCGGCTTTCGCCGTGCACCGCCGTGCTGTGCCGGAGCTCAGCCCCCGTCCCTATTATAGTCAATGGGGACGAAGCGGCGGCTCGGCGAAACAACGGAAGGACGGATCCGACAGGGAGACCAGCCTGCCGGATCCGTCCTGCCGCAAGTGTGAAGGAGCCCTAAGTAAAACACATGATTTAGGACTGATTCACACGTCAGTGTTCGGTCAGTGATTTCCATCAGTGATTATGAGCAAAAAACAGGTATGGCTTTAAACACAGAACAGGAGCAGATCTTTCCTTATACTTTATCTCTGTGTAGGCTCAAGTTGTGATTCTTGGAAGGCAGGGCTGAAACATGTCAGAAATCGCTGCAGTGGTAAGGGGTAAGATCAGACTGCAGAAAATTCATCTGCGTGTGCCTGCTCAGAAACAATCCCATGTAGGCTATAATCTGAATATATGGATGCTGCCTCCTAATGTATCTATGATCCCTGACAGCCAAGCTAGTAGACTACATTTCAACATTAAGAAAAAATATGTCCAGCACCAACTGCAGTTCCATAAAAAATAATCCACTTTATTGTAGACCATTAAAATACAGCGGTACTGACCGAATTCCCCATGTATTTTGGACTAGAACACAGTCCTTACTTGTGTTTTCAAGTTTGGCGCACAAGGTTTGGGTTAGCTAAGAATTCCGTTATGGATTTTGCTACCACGGACAATAACTTATGGTCCGTGGTAGCGGAATCCATAACGGAATTCTTAGCTAACCTGAACCTTGTGCGCCAAACTTGTAAACACAAGTACGCTCATAAATACACAAACCGGATTCTAAAAAAGTTGGGACACTATACAAATCGTGAATAAATACTGAATGCAATGATGTGGAGGTGCCAACTTCTAATATTTTATTCAGAATAGAACATAAATCACGGAACAAAAGTTTAAACTGAGAAAATGTACCATTTTAAGGGAAAAATATGTTGAATCAGAATTTCATGGTGTCAACAAATCCCCAGAAAGTTGGGACAAGGCCATTTTCACCATTGTGTGGCATCTCCCCTTCTTCTTACAACACTCAACAGACGTCTGGGGACCGAGGTGGCCAGTTTCTCAAGTTTAGAAATAGGAATGCTCTCCCATTCTTGTCTAATACAGGCCTCTAACTGTTCAATCGTCTTGGGCCTTCTTTGTTGCACCTTCCTCTTTATGATGCGCCAAATGTTCTCTATAGGTGAAAGATCTGGACTGCAGACTGGCCATTTCAGTACCCGGATCCTTCTCCTACGCAGCCATGATGTTGTGATTGATGCAGAATGTGGTCTGGCATTATCTTGTTGAAAAATGCAGGCTCTTCTCTGAAAGAGATGACGTCTGGATGGGAGCATATGTTGTTCTAGAACCTAAATATATTTTTCTGCATTGATGGTGCCTTTCCAGACATGCAAGCTGCCCATGCCACACGCACTCATGCAACCCCACACCATCAGAGATGCAGGCTTCTGAACTGAGCATTGATAACAACTTGGGTTGTCCTTGTCCTCTTTGGTCCGGATAACATGGCGTCCCAGATTTCCAAAAAGAATCGTGACTCGTCTGACCACAGAACAGTCTTCCATTTTGCCACACTCCATTTTAAATGATCCCTGGCCCAGTGAAAACGCCTGAGCTTGAGGATCTTGCTTAGAAATGGCTTCTTCTTTGCACTGTAGAGTTTCAGCTGGCAACGGCAGATGGCACGGTGGATTGTGTTCACTGACAATGGTTTCTGGAAGTATTCCTGAGCCCATTCTGTGATTTCCTTTACAGTAGCATTCCTGTTTGTGGTGCAGTGTCGTTTAAGGGCCCGGAGATCACGGGCATCCAGTATGGTTTTACGGCCTTGACCCTTACGCACAGAGATTGTTCCAGATTCTCTGAATCTTCGGATGATGTTATGCACAGTTGATGATGATAGATACAAAGTCTTTGCAATTTTCCGCTGGGTAACACCTTTCTGATATTGCTCCACTATCTTTCTGCGCAACATTGTGGGAATTGGTGATCCTCTACCCATCTTGGCTTCTGAGAGACACTGCCACTCTGAGAAGCTCTTTTTATACCCAATCATGTTGCCAATTGACCTAATTAGTGTTAATTGGTCTTCCAGCTCTTCGTTATGCTCAAATTTACTTTTTCCCTTTCGCCCATGACAGCACCCTTGAGAGACCGCCTCCATCCAGGACAGGAAACAGGAACTTTCGTGGAGAGCTCATAAGGAGGAGCATGGCCCCGAGACCACCAGTTCCTGTTTCCTGTCCTAGACAGAGGACGGTTCGTGGAGAGAGGAGAGAAAAGCTAGGCTGCAGGGCCCCGGAGGAATTGTTCTAAAGTGGGGTTACCTGTTCCGGCATAAGTCTCCTCTAGGAGCCGCCGGCCGGAGTCTGGTGTCTGCTGCTGGGGTCTGGCTTACGCTGCGCTGGCGATACTCTGCAGTCCCGGGCTCACCGAGAGGTGCGTTCGGCACGCCGGTCCTGCCCGACAGTGCTCAGGCGGGCCGGGGCCTTCTTCTTGCCGCGCGCAGGGGGAACTAAAATCTCGCGATCCCAGCGAGATCCGGGTCTCGGTAGAGACTTCCGGTTTTTGGAACGCACGCAGCGTGCGTTCCAGAAGTAGGAAGTGCCTTCTCCTACTTAGGCCGCAGAGGGTTTCCAGCAGGACCCGACCGAGGAGATTGGACCCACAGGCGCACGGTCAGCAGCAGCCCAGCCAGCCAGCCAGCCTTACAGGAAGCCAGATTTCCTTTGGATCCGGGGAGTCACTCTCTATCCCACAGCAGTATGGAGGAGGAGAGTGCCCTACGCGCCGATCAACAGGAGGGTCATGAGATCAGACCGGTACTCCTGGTGGGGTAAGGGGGATCATTCCCCACCATTTATTTCATTTTTTAGGCTAAATCTCCTTTCCCTCTTGTTTCTTCCTGCATTTAGACTACAAAAGAGGGCCCTAGAAAGGCAATTTCAAAGACCAGAGGGAAGGAGTGTGCCGTCTGTAAAAAGAAACTGGCCCCCTCTTGGTTGAAAAAGCTATGTCAAAGTTGTATTGAGAAACTAGTGGAGGAGGAGTCCCCATCCCTTCTACAGAGTATTAGGGAGATGGTAAAGACGGAGGTCTCGGATTCCCTGAAAGATTTCAAAAAGAGCTTTCCCGCTGTAGCCTCTACCTCCCTGGGAACCAGATCAAGCACGGCTAATAGATCTGACTCAGATCCCTTAGAGGATAGTGATACGGGAGAAATCCTAGATAGCCCAGACTCGTCCCAGGATGAAGAATCCACGGGCAGGCCACTTTTTTCCCCCGATGATACGGAAGCTTTACTAAAAGCAGTTCGTGCGACTATGAAAGTAGACGAACCCAAAGACCCAAGATCCGTTCAGGATATCATGTTTGGTGATCTCGGGCAGAAAAAATCTAGAGTATTTCCCGTTAACGAGAATATAAAGTTTTTAATACAGAGGGAATGGAAAAGACCCGATAAAAAGCCGGGTGGGGGGCCTGTTGCCAAGGGTACTTAAGACAAGGTGTTTGGGAAAGAGAGCAGAGTCTAGACTCTCAAAACATGAGGGAACTGAGGGCGGTCTTTTTCGCCTTAAAAGAGTTTCTTCCTTTACTACAGGGAAAGTCTATAAAAGTTTTTTCAGACAACGCCACAGTGGTCTCCTATCTGAACAAACAAGGAGGAACCAGATCAGAAAATCTTATGCAGTTAACAACGGATATCTTTTCCCTTATAATTCCTTCTGTGCCGTCCCTTATGGCAATACATCTAAAAGGTTCAGAAAACAAAGTGGCAGATTTCTTAAGTCGAAATACACTAGACCAGGGGGAATGGTGTCTGAACCAAATGGTGTTCGATCAAATAATTCGACTTTGGGGTCGTCCTCATCTGGATTTGTTCGCCACCAGAGAAAACAGAAAGTGTCATCGTTTCTTTTCCCTCAGCACGAGAGATTCACCAACAGGGATAGATGCCTTCTCCCTTCCCTGGCCGAACCAGCTCCTCTACGCCTTTCCTCCATTAAGACTTCTTCCAAGATTCTTACAGAAGCTGAGACAAGAAAGAACAACAGTGATCTTAATTGCTCCTTTCTGGCCCAGAAGAACCTGGTTCACCTGGTTGAGGAAGCTATCCTTGACGGACCCTTGGATTCTCCCGGAGTGGCAAGATCTTCTATCCCAAGGACCAGTCAATCATCCGAGTGTGAAGCAGCTACACCTAACAGCATGGCTCTTGAGGGGGAAATCCTAGAAAGTAGAGGACTCTCCAAGAGCGTAGTTTCCACTTTACTATCCTGCAGAAAGGATGTCACCTCCTCTATTTATCTCAGGATTTGGAACACCTTCCAGAAGTTTGCCAAGGATCCAGTGAATCCTTTAAATCCCCCACCTATGTGTAGGATTTTAGATTTTTTGCAAGCTGGACATGAAAAAAATTTGAGGCCAAGTACTCTTAAAGTACAGGTATCCGCTTTGAGTGCGTTCTTTGATTCTCCCATCGCTAGCCACCCGTGGGTCCGAAGATTCTTTAAAGCCATCAGCAGGCTTAGGCCTATACCTGGACCTTCAATTCCCCCCTGGGACCTCAACTTGGTCCTTACTAGCCTCACAGAACCTCCCTTTGAGCCACTTAAACAGTTACCTATAAAGATCTTGTCTTTCAAAACAGCGTTTCTTGTGGCAATTACCTCAGCAAGGAGGGTTGGTGAGATTTCAGCCTTCTCTACCTCGCCTCCTTACACTAACATCTTAGATGATAGGGTTCTTATTAAACCAGATCCTTCCTTCTTACCGAAAGTGGTTTCTATGTTTCATAGAACGCAGGACATTATCCTTCCTTCCCTGTGCCAAGATCCGAGAAATGAAAAAGAGGAAAAACTGCACTGTTTAGATGTAAAAAGATGCCTATCTCATTATCTGGAGGTTACTAGTCAGTGGAGGAAAACCTCAAAACTCTTCATTCAGTTTAGTGGGAAAAATAAGGGCCTCCCAGCCTCTTCTAAAACCCTTTCCAGATGGATCGTGAGAGCCATTAATTTGGCCTATTCTTCAGCTGGAAAGGCTCCCCCGGGGGGCTTTGGTGCTCATTCTACAAGATCAGTCTCCACCACTTGGGCAGAAAGGGCTGACGCTACCTTAGAACAAATTTGTAGAGCAGCCACATGGCAGTCGCCTGGCACCTTCTTCCGTCACTACAGATTGGACCTAGGCAATAGAGAACAGCTAGCCTTCGGTAGGAAAGTCCTCCAGGCGGTAGTCCCACCCTAAGAAATAAAGGGATTTCTATTCTAGTCGTCTCTCAAGGGTGCTGTCATGGGCGAAAGGGAAATTTAAGATTACACTTACCGGTAATCACTTTTCCATAAGCCCATGACAGCACCCGGGTTTATTCCCACCCTGATATACATATAAAAAAAAAAAAAAAAAAGATATATATAAAAAAAAAATATATATATATACATATACAAAAAAAAAAAAAGAGAAGAGTGTGGTCTAGGACAAGTTCTTGCGATTAACTGGTGGTCTCGGGGCCATGCTCCTCCTTATGAGCTCTCCACGAAAGTTCCTGTTTCCTGTCCTGGATGGAGGCGGTCTCTCAAGGGTGCTGTCATGGGCTTATGGAAAAGTGATTACCGGTAAGTGTAATCTTAAATTTCCAGCCTCTTATTGCTACTTGTCCCAACTTTTTGGGGATTTGTTGACACCGTGAGAATGTGAATCAACGTATTTTTCCTTTAAAATGATAAATTTACTCGGAATAAACGTTTGATCTGTCATCTATGTTCTATTACAAATAAAATATTGACATTTGCCATCTCCACATCATTGCATTCAGTTTTTATTCACAATTTGTATAGTGTCCCAACTTTTTTGGAATACGGTTTGTTTATATATATATATCTATATCTCTTTAACACAGAAATCCAATGTCACATAACTGAGCAATTTTCTATTATAATCTCCGCCCAGGGCTGGCGTTGGGGGGGGGGGGGGGGGGCGCAAACTGGGCAATTATCCAGGGCCCCCATTGTCTAAGGGGCCCCCTGCTTCAGTGCTGCTGTTCAGCTGAATGTTCGAGGAAGCAATGCAGTGTAGGGTCTGCTCCCTCACATATAAGAGAAATCATCATCCTAGTGCTGACAGGACCTACCATAATGACAGATGCAGGAGGCAGAGCTCAGCAGAGAAGAGGAGATGAAGGACCTGTGATGACCTCACCATCATGTGACTAAAACAGGAGGTGGAGCTCAGCAGTAAAGTAATGAAGAAGAAGAAGACCAGCCATGCATGTGAAGAAGTATGGATTCAATGTAAGTGCAAGGGAAATGCTGGGACTAGTTGTAATCTCCTGTTATGTAATATCAGAGTACATTACAAGAGGAGGTATGAGGAGAGAACTACAACTTCCGGCATGTCCGGCTTGTTATGTAATATCAGAGTACATTACTAGAGGAGGTATAAGAGGAGAGGACTACAACTCTCAGCATGTCCAGGCCATTATTATATAATAGGGTACATTACAACACCCTGGATATGCTGGGAGTTGTATACCTCCTCTTAGGCCTCTTTCACACGAGCGTGACTGATTAGGTCCGGATGCGTTGAGGGTGCGTTCAGTGAAACTCGCACAAGTAAGTTCAGTCAGTTTTGTCTGCAATTGCGTTCAGTTTTTTCCACGCGCATGTTTCTTCCGGATGCAATGCGTTTTTCACACAGCCCCATTCACTTCTATAGGGCTGCGTGAAAAACGCAGAATATAGAACATGCTGCGATTTTTACGCAACGCAGAACTGATGCGTGAAAAACAACGCTCATGTACACAGACCGATTGAAATGAATCGGTCAGGATTCAGTGCGGGTGCTATGCGTTCACGTCACGCATTGCATCCGCGCGGAAAACTTGCTCGTGTGAAAGGGGCCTTATATTGTACTCTGATATTACATAATAACGGCTTGGACATGCAGGGAGTTATAGTCCTCTCCTGTTATACCTCCTGCAGTAATGTGCTCTGAATTAGAGCCGGGATGATGGATAGGGGAGGGTAGTCATCCGCCTAGGGCAGTGATTGGCAAGCTGCGGCTCTCCAGATGTGGTAAAACTACAAATCCCATCATGCCCTGCTGTAGGTTGATAGATATAGGCAGACTGGCCATACTGGGAGTTGTAGTTTTACAACAACTGGAGATTCGCAGTTTGCCCATCCCTGGCCTAGGGCACCACTTCGCCCCATAAAAGGGGTGCACTCATGCTCATGGCCGTCCAACTCCACAAGCCTTAGGCCGCTAGGCCTTGAGCCTGTGAGGCATTAGAACTGAGCAAGAAGCTGAAATTACATCACTGCAACCTCCTGCTCTGGGTCTCACATGATGACGTCATCACGTGAGACCGGAGCAGGAGTAGTGATGTCATTGGGACCACATGCATCAGGACGCAGCAACACAAGCTACAGATAAAACTGTAGTCTTCATCGCAGACAGCGGCGGGGCGACGGGAGGGAGGCTTTTTTTTTTATTTATTATTTATTTATTTATTATACTAAATGTCCACACTGCTGGGGGGAGATAATTATATATACTTGGCACTACTGGGGAGGAATGAAGGAGCATTATACTGGCACTATGGGGGGGAAGCGTTATATATTGGAACTAGTGGGGGGCACTACAGGGGGACATTACAGCCACTGGGAGCATTATGGTTATATTATTACTACTGGAGTACTGTAGGGGCGTTACTATTATTCAACGCAAAATGGAGGGCATTGCTACTAATGGGGGCTATTATCATTATTGGGGGCACCATTACTAATGAGGGCAGTCTGGGTGTATAGTATAGTGTTTGTGGACATAGGGGGAGCACAACAGGCACACTTTTGGGGGTAACTTCAAGATTGGTTTTTTTTTCCGGGTTTTTTCATATTGATGACCTATCCTTAGGATAGGTCATCAATATTAGATCGGTGTTTGAGGAGACGCCGTGCACATGTGCCGTCTCCCTCCTCTCTTCCTGCTCTGCTGCTGTATGTCTATGGGACGGCAGCAGTGAACAGCACGCGCCATCTCCTCAAACAGCTGATCAACGGGGGTGTCGGACTGTGTTTTTAGCACATTATTACAAGATGTGGGCCCCCCTTTTGATTTTGCCCAGGGCCCTGTCTCCGCCCCTACACAAGCAGTAAACCCTCTTAATGCCCTGGAATGAAAAGGTTCAGAAATCCCCAGTATGTGCATCCCTAAAGTGCTTTGTGAGCGCAGATACATTGGTTTTCTCCATAGCTGCATCTGGAACTTGGCATTTTGTGTGTATTTTAGGAGGGCCAGATGTTTATCACACATATTGTACATTACAGTTCATACATGTGACTAAGGGCTCATGCACACAAACATATATTTTTTTCTGTATCCAGTCCGCGTTTTGTGTGGGTCGGATGCAGACCCATTCACTTCAATAAAGCCACAAAAGATGTGGACAGCACTCTGTGTGCTGTCTGCATCCGTATGTCCATTCTGTGGCATCCGCAAAAAAACTGAACATGTCCTATACTTATCTATTTTATGGATGGAGGAAATGAGGAACGCACACGGACAGCATCCGTGTTTTGTGGACCACAAAATAGGCTACAGCGGTGTGCATGAGCCCTAAATAACATGTTTAGAGCTTTTTATCTAAAATGTCTGAGAAGTGACAAATGACCACTCTGAAATGATGCCTAGGTATTTGCATTTTTTTTTCTTCTGCCCCAATACAGACCATGAGAGAGAATGTCTCCCAAGGTATGCATCTTTTTAGAAAGAAAATTATCATCATTTTATTGACATCCATGCTCTGCTTGTTTCTGAGAATGTAATGGGGAGGGGAGGGGCATATACATTATCACAAAGTATAATAAAGCATGAGCGGTGACAGTGGCGGATCCAGTGAGAGGCTGGTGCTGCTGCTAGGGGGCTCATACCATGGGGGAGTAATAAAGCTCACCATAATGCCCCCCAGTAGAAATAATTCTCCTTATAATGTGACAGTGCAAAAAATACCCCCAGTTGAGCTAATGTCCCCAGAGTGCCCCTATAATGTGCCAGTATAAAATACCCCTATATAGTGCCCCCAGTAAATGCCTCTATAGTGCCCCCCATAATGTAACAGTATAAAATGCCCCAGTAGATGCCCTCAGTGTCCCCCATAATTTGCACGTATAAAATACCCCTTCTAGTGCCCCCCATAGATGACCCCATAGTACTCCTCTCCCCCCTTCCTCATAGTACTCACCATAATGTGTCCCAGTATAAAATTCTACTGTACAGAGCCCCCCCCATATAAAACACCTTCTTTGTGGCCTCAGTAGATGCCCCTAAGTAGTGCCCCATCATGTGCCAGTAGCCAGAGGCCCCCATCATGTGCCAGTAGCCACCACTACAGGGAGTGCAGAATTATTAGGCAAGTTGTATTTTTGAGGATTAATTTTATTATTGAACAACAACCATTTTCTCAATGAACCCCAAAAACTCATTAATATCAAAGCTGAATATTTTTGGAAGTAGTTTTTAGTTTGTTTTTAGTTTTAGCTATTTTAGGGGGATATCTGTGTGTGCAGGTGACTATTACTGTGCATAATTATTAGGCAACTTAACAAAAAACAAATATATACCCATTTCAATTATTTATTTTTACCAGTGAAACCAATATAACATCTCAACATTCACAAATATACATTTCTGACATTCAAAAGCAAAACAAATCAGTGACCAATATAGCCACCTTTCTTTGCAAGGACACTCAAAAGCCTGCCATCCATGGATTCTGTCAGTGTTTTGATCTGTTCACCATCAACATTGCGTGCAGCAGCAACCACAGCCTCCCAGACACTGTTCAGAGAGGTGTACTGTTTTTCCCTCCTTGTAAATCTCACATTTGATGATGGACCACAGGTTCTCAATGGGGTTCAGATCAGGTGAACAAGGAGGCCATGTCATTAGATTTTCTTCTTTTATACCCTTTCTTGCCAGCCACGCTGTGGAGTACTTGGACGTGAGTGATGGAGCATTGTCCTGCATGAAAATCATGTTTTTCTTGAAGGATGCAGACTTCTTGCTGTACCACTGCTTGAAGAAGGTGTCTTCCAGAAACTGGCAGTAGGACTGAGAGTTGAGCTTGACTCCATCCTCAACCCGAAAAGGCCCCACAAGCTCATCTTTGATGATACCAGCCCAAACCAGTACTCCACCTCCACCTTGCTGGCGTCTGAGTCGGACTGGAGCTCTCTGCCCTTTACCAATCCAGCCATCTGGCCCATCAAGACTCACTCTCATTTCATCAGTCCATAAAACCTTAGAAAAATCAGTCTTGAGATATTTCTTGGCCCAGTCTTGACTTTTCAGCTTGTGTGTCTTGTTCAGTGGTGGTCATCTTTCAGCCTTTCTTACCTTGGCCATGTCTCTGAGTATTGCACACCTTGTGCTTTTGGGCACTCCAGTGATGTTGCAGCTCTGAAATTTGGCCAAACTGGTGGCAAGTGGCATCTTGGCAGCTGCACGCTTGACTTTTCTCAGTTCATGGGCAGTTATTTTGCGCCTTGGTTTTTCCACACGCTTCTTGCGACCCTGTTGACTATTTTGAATGAAATGCTTGATTGTTCGATGATCGCGCTTCAGAAGCTTTGCAATTTTAAGAGTGCTGCATCCCTCTGCAAGATATCTCACTATTTTTGACTTTTCTGAGCCTGTCAAGTCCTTCTTTTGACCCATTTTGCCAAAGGAAAGGAAGTTGCCTAATAATTATGCACACCTGATATAGGGTGTTGATGTCATTAGACCACACCCCTTCTCATTACAGAGATGCACATCACCTAATATGCTTAATTGGTAGTAGGCTTTCGAGCCTATACAGCTTGGAGTAAGACAACATGCATAAAGAGGATGATGTGGTCAAAATACTAATTTGCCTAATAATTCTGCACTCCCTGTATTGTACACAAAAAAAACAAAACACTTATACTTACCTCCTTGGCAGCGATGCGATGCAGGCCTCTTCCGGCCTGTGTGCCGCGCTGTACGGCTCAGGCGGCGATTTCGCGCCGCCTGCGCCGGCCTCTGATAGGCTGCAGCCTATCGGAGGAAGGCCTCATGCACACGACCGTTGTGTGCATCCGTGGCCGTTGTGCCGTTTTCCGTTTTTTTTCACGGACCCATTGACTTTCAATGGGTCCGTGGAAAAATCGGAAAATGCACCGTTTGGCAGCCGCATCCGTGAGCCGTGTTTCCTGGCCGTGAAAAAAATATGACCTGTCCTATTTTTTTCACGGCCAACGGTTCACGGGCCCATTCAAGTCAATGGGTCCGTGAAAGAACACGGATGCACACAAGATTGGCATCCGTGTCCGTGATCCGTGGCCGTAGGTTTTAGTTTCATACAGACGGATCCGAAGATCCGTCTGCATAAAAGCTTTTTCAGAGCTGAGTTTTCACTTCGTGAAAACTCATTTCCGACAGTATATTCTAACACAGAAGCGTTCCCATGGTGATGGGGACGCTTCTAGTTAGAATACACTGCAAACTTTGTACAAGACTGCCCCCTGCTGCCTGGCAGCACCCGATCTCTTACAGGGGGATATGATAGTACAATTAACCCCATCATATCCCCCTGTAAGAGATCAGGGCTGCCAGGCAGCAGGGGGCAGACCCCCCCCCCCCTCCCCAGTTTGAATATCATTGTGCGGCCCCCCCCCCCTCCCCTGTTGTTAACTCGTTGGTGGCCAGTGTGCGCACCCCCCTCCCTCCCTCCCTCTATTGTTTTAATACATTGGGGCCAGTGTGCGCGCCCCCCCCCAACCCCCCTCCCTCCCTCTATTGTTTTAATACATTGGGGCCAGTGTGCGCGCGCCCCCCCAACCCCCCCTCCCTCCCTCTATTGTTTTAATACATTGGGGCCAGTGTGCGCACCCCCCCAACCCCCCCCCCCCCTCCCTCCCTCTATTGTAATCATCATCGGTGGCAGCGGAGTAGAAGATTTTCATACTTACCTGCTTCTTGCTGCTGCGATGTCTGCGTCCGGCCGGGAGCTCCTCCTACTGGTAAGTGACAGGTCTGTGCGGCGCATTGCTGTCACTTACCAGTAGGAGGAGCTCCCGGCCGGACGCAGACATCGCAGCAGCAAGAAGCAGGTAAGTATGAAAATCTTCTACTCCGCTGCCACCGATGATGATTACAATAGAGGGAGGGAGGGGGGGGGGGGGGGGGGGGGGGTTGGGGGGTGCGCACACTGGCCCCAATGTATTAAAACAATAGAGAGAGGGAGGGAGGGGGGGCGCGCGCACACTGGCCCCAATGTATTAAAACAATAGAGGGAGGGAGGGGGGGTTGGGGGGGGGCGCGCGCACACTGGCCCCAATGTATTAAAACAATAGAGGGAGGGAGGGGGGTGCGCACACTGGCCACCAACGAGTTAACAACAGGGGAGGGGGGGCCCACTGGCCACCAATGAGTTAAAAACAGGGGGGGGGGGTCTGCCCCCTGCTGCCTGGCAGCACCTGCCAGGCAGCAGGGGGCAGTCATGTACACAGTTTTTTTGTATATTCTAACCTGAAGCGTCTCCATCACCATGGGAACGCCTCTGTGTTAGAATATACTGTCGGAAATGAGTTTCACGATGTAGCTCATATCCGACAGTATATTCTAACATAGAGGCGTTCCCATGGTGATGGGGACGCTACAAGTTAAAATATACCATCGGATTGGAGAAAACTCCAATCCGATGGTATAACAGAACTCCAGACTTTACATTGAAAGTCAATGGGGACGGATCCGTTTGAAATGGCACCATATTGTGTCAACATCAAACGGATCCGTCCCCATTGACTTGCATTGTAATTCAGGACGGATCCGTTTGGCTCCGCACGGCCAGGCGGACACCAAAATGACTTTTTTTTCATGTCCGTGGATCCTCCAAAAATCAAGGCAGACCCACGGACGGAAAAACGGTCACGGATCACGGACCAACGGAACCCCGTTTTGCGGGCCGTGAAAAAAAACTGTCGTGTGCATGAGGCCGAAGGGAAAGGGACACACCTCTGCCTTCTTTGCCTCAGCACAGTCATCTGTATCGCTGTCCTGAGGATGGCGATACAGATGACTATGGAGATGAACGCTTCCACAATGGAACCGTTCATCTCCCTGTGCCCCGCCGCCTCCCCACTTCTGAGCAGCTCAGGGGGTTGCCCCATTGCAACCCCCCCACCCCACCGTTAAACATTCACACGAACGTATGGCTGTATGAAATGTAATGTACAATACGTGGGACAAACATCTGGCCCTCCTAAAACACACACAAATCGCTACATTTCATATGCAACTACAGACAAAACCAATGTATCTGCACTCACAAAGCACTTTAGAGATGTACATACTGGGGATTTTTCAAGCTTTTCATTCCAGGGCATTAAGAGGTTTTATTGCCCATGTAGGGTCGGAAATTATAATAGAAAATTACTCAGTCGTGAGACATATTGGATTTGTATATTAAAGACATGTCAAGTCACATGGCTTAATAAAGAACGGGATTTGTGATATGCCACAGGAACTCCCTGTACTGCCATATTATGCTGTGTCAGATGCCAAATATGCAAAGATATTTATACCGTCATGCAGCACGTCACAATTAGTTTTTCCAGGTAAACAGCGTGTATGACGTCTCGGACATATCAAGATACAGTCAGGCCACATGGCAGCCCTATTCCAGCTCCGTTTAAAAAAAATATATATAATGTTTGCATGCAGCCTAAGGGCTCATGCACACGAACGTGTGTCCCGTGCCCATGCTGTGGACCGCAATGCATTGGCATCATTTGTATGGGGATGCGGACCCATTCAATTGATCCATAAGAGATGAATGGTACCGAAGAAAAATAGGACATGATCTTTTTTTTTTTGCAGTGTGGAGGCACGGACCGAAATCCCATGTAAGTGTTTTGCGGTGCTTCCGTGGTGATCCGATCCGTGCATCCGCTCCGCACTGCTCTGTATCTTGCGAATTGCGGACCTACTCGAGTCAATGGGTCCATATCCATGATACAGAGTAAACAGGGCCAGTGCCCGTGTGTGTATATATATATATATATATATATATATATATATATATATATATATATACCATACCCGTTGTATGCTGGCCATAAAACGGTCTCGAACCACCTACAGTCGTGTGAATGTGCCGATTTCACACAGTGAGGCCTCATGCACACGACTGTATTTTGCGGTCCGCAAAAAATACGGATGATGTCCGTGTGCATTTTGTATTTTGTGGAACAGAACAGCTGGCCCCTAATAGAACAGTACTATCCTTGTCCGTAATGCGGACAATAATAGGACAATACGGAAATGGAATGCATACGGAGTACCTTCTGTTTTTTTTTTTCGTTTTTTTTTTCATTATATTCCGTTATAACCTGAACCCATAACGGAATACCGTAATGCAATTGCAACCCTGGTCTAACGCTGACTGAGAAAAAATAAATAAAATTGAACCAAACAACCTGGCTTAACAAATTCCAAAATGGATGGCGCGCTGTCAGGTGGAATTCTGTGACAACCAAAAATGTTTTTGGTAGCAAGAATAGCAATGGAGACTGCATTATTCTTGATGCCAAAAATGAACCAGATAGCTGAACACCCCCAGTAGAAATCCATATTTGCTAGGATGAACTGAACCTTAAAAAGTAGTGGATTAAAAAGTCTGATACTGAATTACAGCTCTGTACAACCTCGGAGATATTCAGGACTGTAAGGCCTCATGCACACGGCCGTTGTTCTGGTCCACATCTGAGCTGCAGTTTTTGCGGCTCGGGTGCGGACCCATTCACTTCAATGGGGCTGCAAAAGATGCGGACAGCACTCCGTGTGCTGTCTGCATTTGTAGCTCCGTTCCGTGGCCCCGCAAAAAAAATATAACATGTCCTATTCTTGTCCGTTTTGTGGACAAGAATAGGCATTTCTACAATGGGCCGACTGTTCCGTTCCGCAAATTGCGGAAGGCACATGGGCAGCTTCCGTGTTTTGTGGATCCGCAATTTGCGGACCGCAAAAAAAGGAACGGACGTGTGCATGAGACCTAAAAGGGCGGTAAAACATCGGTTACTGTACCTCTGTGTGGCTCTTATTTCATACTGAGCAATACAAAGGGTTTTTTTCAGTTTCATACAGAAAGTTGTGATATACTCCATCGAATGCCCTACAGAGGTATTCTCCCTTGGCCATGTGTCTGCACCAGAAATCTGTGCAAGAATTTTTGCAAATTGTTGACATTTGGCATTTCTAGGTTATTTACACTTTTTTCTAACCCAACTAGTGGGTGGGGCTTAGCGACAAGGGAGGCCCTAAGACGCACCATTTTGCGCCCAAATTGCAACGCAATTGTGGCATAAAAATCTGTCTCAAAGTAGGCCAACCAATAGTTGTTGTAACAGTTGTTATAGTCAGTATCCCTCCGCCACATTTTTCATCCAGCCTCAGCCAATGTGATAAATGTGGTGCAGGTCTAGACAGCCTGTCTAAGCTTACACCATCTATTCTATAGAATTAGTAAATCTGCTCCAATGTTTCTAAAGGAGAATAGTTCCATACATTAAAAAAGAAGGGTCAGAATGGCAATAAGAAGTGATATTGCCCACACTAAGGACTCTTTCACACGGGCGTCATGGTTTTGGGCCGGATAAGATGCGGATGTGTCGCGGGAAAATGCACGATTTTTCCACGCAAGTGCAAAACATTTTAATGCGGTTTGCACGTACGTGAGAAAAATCGGCATGTTTGGTACCAAAACCCCCAAAAAATACTATAAAATAATAATAATAATTTAACTCACCTTAATCCACTTGTTTGCGCAGCCCGGCTTCTCTTCTTTCTTCAGGACTTGGGTAAAGGACCTTTGATGACATCACTGCGCTCATCACTTGGTCCATCACCATGGTGATGGATCATGTGATGCACCATGGGATGAGCGCAGTGACGTCACCGCAGGTCATTTTCCTCCTGCACATCGAAGATGAAGACAGAAGAGAAGCTGGGTTGCGCG
This sequence comes from Bufo gargarizans, assembly GCF_014858855.1. Lineage (NCBI taxonomy): Eukaryota > Metazoa > Chordata > Amphibia > Anura > Bufonidae > Bufo > Bufo gargarizans. The sequence goes on from NC_058083.1 coordinate 187,768,282, forward strand.
AACAGGTGGATTAAGGTGAGTTAAATAATTATTATTATTATTTTTTTAACCCCTCCAGCCCTATTTTACAAAGCATTCTGTATTAAGAATGCTATTATTTTCCCTTATAACCTTGTTATAAGGGAAAATAAAGATCGGGTCCCCATCCCGATCGTCTCCTAGCAACCGTGCGTGAAAATTGCACCCCATCTGCACTTGCCTGCGGATGCTTGCCATTTTCACACAGCCCCATTCACTTCTATGGGGCCTGCGTTGCGTGAAAAACGCACAAAGTAGAGCATGCTGCGATTTTTCACGCAATGCACAAGTGATGCATGAAAATCACCGCTCATGTGCACAGCCCCAAAGAAATGAATTGGTCTGCATTCAGTGCGGGTGCAATGCGTTCACCTCACGCATTGCACCCGCGTGGAAATCTCGCCCGTCTGAAAGAGGCCTAAACCCCTGCTTCTCCTATTTCGGCACTCCCCAGGTCCACGGTGGTTCCTACTACCTATTTTGGGTTGTGTATGACTTTTTGATCACTTGTTTAATTTGATTTGTTTAATTTTTGTTGGAGGTGAAGCGACCAAGAAAACAGCAAATCGGCCACTTTGACTTTTTTTTTTTTTTTTTTCTGTTTTGCCGTATTGGATAAATATTTTTAGATCTTTAATAGTACGGGGGGGTTTTGCACATGACAATGCCCATGATGTGTATTTTTTTAATTGCAGTTTTTATTTTCATTTAGGGGAAAGGTGAATGAATTTGTTATATTTAATTTTTTTTCTATATCTTGAAAAACGTTTGTTATTTTTACACTTTTTAAAAAAAAAATTATTTATAGTTCCCATAGGGAACTATAACAAGCAGTCATTAGATTGCTATACTGCATTAGCATTGGCCTCTGTGAGGATTTTGCTATGTTCCTATGGAGCCCTGCCACACTCCAGCTCCTCCAATCCTCGCCGGGGGGGCCGAAGCACGTGCTTCTGGGTTTTTGTACCTCCACATGCCTTGGTCACGTTTGACCACGGCATCTGAGGGGTTAAAAGACATTAGGCCTGGTTGTCTGCTGTTAATTTCTAATCGTCTGTCTTCGTCAGTCATATAGACTTTGAATGGAGCTGCGCATGATTGATCACCATTCTATTTTTAAAGTTTTACTCACTGTAGCAGAACTCATGTACTAGTGATTCTGTGGATAGGTGATAAATATCTTTTATATTCAACATCAGATCAGCAGGGGTCCAACACCCGGACCCCAGTGATAAGCTGTTCGAGGAGACGGCAGCATTTATGGAGCTCCACAGACTCCTCACAGCGCCATCCATTGGATAGTGACTGTGCTTGGTATTGCAGCTCAGCCGCATTCACTTGTGATGGGACTGAGCTGCACCTAGGCCACTTGACTGATGTATGGTGATTTCACTGGCTAACAGCTGATCAGCGGGGAGGCCAGGAGGTGGACCTCTGCCAATCTGATTACCTATCCTGAGACTAAGCCATTAGCATCAGAATCTCAGAAAACCCCTTTAACTCCTTCAGGACCTCCGTTCTTGGAATGAACAGAAGTCCGTTCTTTAAATATGTCCCTATATGCCTGCTGTTTTACGCAGCAGACACCCGGAGGCATTGTCCATGACTATCATGAATGTTTAACCCCTCAGGTGCCGTGGGCAAAATATTGCATCTTAGAACATTTTTAATAAAGACCAATTGAAAATATGAATTTTAGCCCAAAACGTAAAATGCAATCATAGAAAAATAAGGCCCCCAAAGGTGTCCATTGCCTTTAAATCATTGCTGTCACAGACGATTGTATGTTCACATTCCCTTGGAGAACTAAAAAATCACCCCCTTTCTCCATGTGAAAAATAAAGAAAGTTTTCATTGCAACATCCCCAAAAAAATCTAATGCCTGGTTTACTGTTTTTTCATTGCTTCACCTCCCAAAAACAAACAGTCATACACACTCTAAGGCCTCTTACACACTACCGTATGGCTATTTCAGTGTTTTGCGATCCGTTTTTCACGGATCCGTTGTTTAGTTTTTTTCATTGTGTTTCTGTTCCGTTTTTCTGTTCGGCATATACAGTATACAGTAATTGCATAGAATAAATTGGGCTGGACATAACATTTTCAATAGATGGTTCCGCAAAAAACTGGATAGGGAAGACATACGGATGCATTTCCGTATGTGTTCTGTTTTTTTTGCGGACCCATTGACTTGAATGGGGCCACGGGATGTGATTTGCTGGCAATAATAGGAGATGTTCTTTCTTTCAACAGGACGGAAATACGGAAACTGAATGCATACGGAATACATTCCGTTCGTTTTGCGGAACCATTGAAATGAATGGTTCCGTCTACGGACCGTAGACGGAATGCAAAAAACGGCCCACATAACGGAAAAAGGCCTAAAATGGTATCTACAAAAAAATAAAAAAACAGACCACCCTGCATAGACATAAAAATGTTTGGGGGATCAGAACATATTATTTCAAAGAATATAATATTTTTTTTATTTTTTCTCAAAGTAATTATTATTATAAACGCAAGAAACTGTTATCCAAACACAAATCGCATACAAGATCCACGATATCTACGCATTTCAGACTCCACAATCACTTCCCTTTAAACATGTGGTGCACTAGGTAATCAAGACTTCAGCATCACATGCTCAAAAGTGCAGGAGAACTAATCAGACACCCAATGCATCAAACAGAAAAGACAACCTGTATATAGTACTGAAAAACTATAAAAATAGTTCTTTTAACGATATTGTAAAATCAGATCGTGTTTTCTGTTCAGACCTGTGGCAAAGCAACTTCCCAGTTCAAACATCCAATATGCCTCACGGCTGAGGAGTTTTCGTTTGTGATCTCCTTCTCTAATGGGAAGAGTAACCCTTTCCACTCCCTGAACAGAAAACGCTCTTGTCTCTCCTTTGTGCAGTGGCAAAGTGAAAACTGGCTGCAGTTACATTGCGAGTTTCATAATATGGTATATCGGATAGTTGTTTGCGTATTCTGCTTTTTATTTGTTGTAGTGCAACCTCCATATTGTAGAAGACGATCTTTGCAGGTGATTAAAGGGGACCTGTCATCAACTTTGTGCTGCCCATACTAACGGCAGAATAAAGTAGAGACAGGAGAGTTGATTTCAGCGGTCTGTCATAAGTTAAAAGTAAGTGGTTGCCGAGAACCAACATCACAATCATTGCAGACTGGGCCTGGAAGAGTCCCGGCCACCTGAGAAGAGTCCTGGTTATTCATGAATCCCTGCTCTCCTGCTGATGACTGAGTCTTCTACCTAGTTTTATCCTTTCTCTCTAGGAGAGAACTGCCAATCATCAGCAGATGGGTGAGAGCCAGAGATTATGGATAACCATGACTCTTCTCAGGTAGATCTGACTCTTTTTCAAGCCCCGGGCTGCAAGGATTATGATGCTGGTTCTCGGCAACCACTTACTTTTAGCTTATGAGTGACACACCGCTGACATCAGCATTTCTGTCACTATTTTATACTGCCCTCAGTGAGGTCAGCATGAAGTTGATGACGGGTTCCCTTTAAATAAATTGCATAATCTGTGTTACAGTTCAAATATTGTTTTATGGTGTAATTCTTGCCATTCACAGTAGATGTGACATTTTGATACACTGACGTGTATTTACAACAGGTACATCTGTTACTACCACATCTGTAGCTCCCTTTATAGGTGGAGTTGCTGATCGTTCCTGGAAAAGACTGGGGCTGATTTTTGTGTCCTATGGTTGTGGCTCTCCAGGCCACACATTTAAAGGGACACTGACAGGCCCAAAAAGCATATTTAGGTATATATATGACAGTACAGGTCATATAAAGTGTATTAGAATCATCTAAGTATCCCCCCTGTCCATCTTATAAATACAGTAAAAAGAAGTTTTATAACCTGCTTTCATTGTGTTCAATCTGCCCAAGGGGCGGTGTTTCATCTCAACTTGCGCCCAGCCAGCCTTGCCACAACTGCCGTTTGAAGGGCCGCCCAGCTAATCAATATTCACTTCGCTGGGCGGCTACTAGTGTCCCCGGCCATCTTCAGCGCATGCGCCCGGCACCCTCACTGGCCGGGATTGCATCGCGCCTGCGCACAGTCTGATTCCCAGAGGCCGATGCAGCCTCTGCTTAATGCGCATGCGCCGGGCACAGCAGCGCTTGAGAATAGCCGCCCAGCGAAGTGAATATTGATTAGCTGGGCGGCGCTTCAAACGGCAGTTGTGGCGAGGCTGGCTGGGCGCAAGTTGAGATGAAACACCGCCCCTTGGTCAGATTGAACACGATGAAAGCAGGTTATAAAACTAATTTTTACTGTATTTATAAGGTGGACAGGGGGGATACTTAGATGATTCTAATACACTTTATATGACCTGTACTGTCATATATATACCTAAATATGCTTTTTGGGCCTGTCAGTGTCCCTTTAAGCCCCTCATTGACTATCCCTTTCCACTCCTGGTCAAAGTTTAATACATGGAGATGTCGCTGTATATTACAAATCTCAGTGTATTCCTTACTGTAATCTGTCACAAAAGTTGCTGGCCTCTTTTTTTTTTTTTGTTATTTTCCTATCCGAAACTGCCTTTTGGGGAAATATTAATTTCTTTCTGTCTAAAGAGAGAGACCACTTTTTGGCCTCCTCTGTAGACCGTGTAGTATAATTTCTCGCAAGCAATCTGCTACCAATATTATCTGCTTCCCTCATAAATGCAGTACTATCCAAACAGTTGTGTCTTGCTCGCAACATTTCGCCCCTTGGTATGTTCCTTGTCACATGAGGTGGGTGACATGAAGTCGCTAAAAGGGTAGTAGTGCCAGCCGTCTCTTTTCTATGGGTTGATGTTGAAATTACTGAATTGGCTGCATCACCATATAAATGCAGGTCCAGGAATACTTTAGATTTCGGATCATGATGGATGCTAAATTTGATTGTATCTATCCCCTCATTGAAGTATTCACCTAAAGCTGGAATGTCCGCCACATCGCCGATAATCAACAGATCGTCTATGTAGCGTCCATACCACTTGATATTATCTAAAAAAAAAAAAAAAAAAAAAAAAAAAAAAGGGGTTAGCTTCTGTAAAGACAGTTTTTATTCATTGTTATTATTTATTATTAATAAATTATTATAACCAAAATACTTCTCAATAACAATGAGAAAATCATATGTGAGCACCAACTCAATACATCCGATAAACAAGAACACACATGTACGTAAATCCCAAAATATTTTATTAATTAGTCACATAAAGGACAAAAACGTAGACAATAATAAGTATGATGAGTAACAGCAGTAATGTGGCAGCACTGCGGATCAGCGCCCCACCTAGGTTGCACAAAGTGGATCTATCCCCTAAACCAGGGCTCGAAAAATCCCAGGTGCCAGGTTGCCATGGCGACCAGGAATTTAGCCCTGGCGCTTGGGTATTTGTCAGCCCGTTTTCAAAGGTGCCCGGGCGATGGGTGCGGAACTGCCGTTCTGTCCGGAGGCAGCACTGTTTGAAACAGCTCCGTGACAGCACACAATAGCAGAGCCGCTGCAGCAGGGAGGGGAGGGACTCGGGAGGAGTGTAATCTGATCCTAGAGTGGAAGCTGCTTCTGCCAGCCCCTCCCCTCCCCACCCACCAACCAATCAGAGCTGAGGCAAGGCAAGCACTAGCAGCTCTGAGTCTGAGTCACTGACACAAGTACAGGGAGTCTAAGAAAGAATCGAATGAGTCTCAGGTTAAAAGAATCTAAAAATCTAGGCTACTTTCACACTAGCGTTCGGGGCTCCGCTTGTGAGTTCCGTTCAAAGGCTCTCATAAGCGGCCCCGAACACATCCGTACTGCCCTAATGCATTCTGAGTGGATGCGGATCCGCTCAGAATGCATCAGTCTGGCAGTGTTCAGCCTCCGATCCGCTCAGCAGGCGGACACCTGAACGCTGCTTGCAGCATTCGGGTGTCCGCCTGGCCGTGCGGAAGCAAACGGATATGTCCAGACTTACAATGTAAGTCAATGGGGACGGATCCGTTTGAATATGACACAATATGGCTCAATTTTCAAACGGATCCGTCCCCCATTGACTTTCAATGTAAAGGCTGGACGGATCCGTCTGAGGCTACTTTGACACTTAGAATTTTTTTTACAATATAATGCAGACGGATCCGTTCTTAACGGATCCACCGTCTGCATTATATGAGCGGATCCGTCTCAGACGGATCCGCTCTGAACGCAAGTGTGAAAGTAGCCTAAGTTAGAGACTCATTCGATTCTTTGAGTTAAAAGAACCATGAGTCACTAGAACAGTTTACACTGAGGGTGATGACCAGGCTGCAGCAGTGATAAGGTTAAGGGACAGGAGCAGAGAGATAAGAGAAGTGACAGGACACAGTTTAGATTACAGTTTGAATTAACCCTTTAGGATCAAATTGTCTTCTCAAGGAGATATATATGTTAAAGGCATCCCTTCTGTCTCATTCAGTAGCTATATAACTAAGGGAACTTTCACACTTGTGGCAGGATGGTTCCGGCAGGCTGTTCACCCTGTCAGATCCGTCCTTCTGCTGTTTCGCCGACCCACCGCTCTATCCCCATTGACTATAATGGGGGCGGAGCTCCGGCGCAGCACGGCAGTGCATGGGGAAAGGCCGCCGGACTAAAAGTACTGCATGTCCAACTTTTTAGTCCGGCGGCCTCTCACCGCGAACTGCCGTGCTGCGCCGGAGCTCCACCCCCGTCCCCATTATAGTCAGTAGGGTCCGGGGACGGAGCGGCGGTATATGTAACATGGTATAAGGCATTATGGGGGGGGGGCTCTATGGAGAAGTGGGGGGGGAGCACTATGGGGGCATCTACTAGGGGCTTTATGACGTGGCTCCGTCTGGCTCCTAAGTTTTTTAGCTGGCTCCTAGATTCCAAGGAAATTTGTCAAGCCCTGCCCTAAGCGCACGTCACCTACTAGTCTGAGTAAGCCTAATGGCTAAAGCGAGATCAATTATCTCATCCACAGGCCAGATGGAGACGTGGGCTTTAGGTAATGATACAATTGTTACCATGCCGGCCGCATCATAAGTGTAAATGGATGCAGTGTGTGGATAGCATATCCACAACAGCGGACTTGGTAAAATGCAACATGCATCCAACACGTCTCCATCTGGCCTGGGGATGAGATAATTTATCTCGCTTTAGCCATTAGGCTTACTCAGACTAGCAGGTGACGTGCACTTAGGGGATAGATCCACTTTGTGCAACCTAGGTGGGGCGCTGATCTGCAGTGCTGCCACATTACTGATGTTACTCATCATACTTATTGTTGTCTACGTTTTTGTCCTTTATGTGACTAATAAAATATTTTGTGATTTACGTACATGTGTGTTCTTGTTTATCGGATGTATTGTTATTAATAAAGCTGCAAGTTTTTATAAGAAGCTGGACCATAATTTTTTTTTCTTTGAATTACGTTTGTACACAGTCAAGTCCGGACTGGGCCTGTGTTTCCTTGAAAGCAACAAAGGTGAGAGCTGTCTTAGGCTACATTCACACGTCAGTATTTTTCTATATCCCGAATTTCGGTCAGTCTTTTGTGAATCCGTTGTTCCTGAAAATGTTTCCGTATGTCATCCGTATAAGCAAATAAAGTTGTTTGGATTTCTTTGAAAAAAAAAAAAGTTTCTGTTTGCAGGATTTAATTTCCAGGAACAGAATCCGCATAAAACAGATGACATACGTAATGACATACGAATGTCTTTCGTTTTTTTGCGGATCCATTGACTTTGTATTGTACCAGGATCCGATTTTTGCGGAAAAGAATAGGACATGTTTTATATTTTTTCGGACATGCAGAACGGAACAACGGAAACGGACAGCACACATTGTGCTGTCCGATTTTTTTTCAGGACCCATTGAAAATGAATGGGTCCAGATCTGTTCCGCAAAAAACGGAACAGATCAGGAAAGAAAAAACGGACGTGTGAATGGACCCATATATACATAGGCGTACGTACGGGGTGTGCCTGGGTACACCCTAATCAAGCCTGCTATCCGGCGAATACTAATAAAGTGCTTCCATTTTGGAAGCGCTCGTTAGTACCAGAGGACCAGGAAGCGGTGAACACTATGTACTTACCGCTCTTCCTACTACTACATCATATGCAATATTAAATGGTGACATTAGAAAGTACAATTTGTCCTGCAAAACACCACCGAACATACGGCAATGTGAACAGAATAAAGTTATGTCTTCAGGAAGGCAGGGAGTAAAAAATGAAAACAGAAAATTGCTGGGTCCTTAAGGGTTTAAATTCACCCTTCGGTTACATCTCATCCACTTTGCATGTACAGTAATATGCTACAGAGTTTCTTCCACAGCGTTACTTGTAATGGGCCTCCTAATATCTTTACTTTGCAGATCTGAAACGTTTTAATACTGTAAAGTCATAGATCACTGTACAGCAAACCTCTTCAGGTCTTGTTCACATGCGTGCTAAACCATCAGATTTTCCCTGCCACAATCTGTATTGCTCAGGTGAAAGAGGCCTTACCATAGATATACATTGTTCTGCGTGTCTAGCATAGCAGCCTGGTCCTCTGTACATGTATGGATATTCCCATGACGTACTAACTAGAATGCCAGCATTTTGTTTTTCATGGAAGTGAAATTGGTTTGTGCAGGAGGTGTGCATTTACTAATACAAAGTAGACCTCTAATGGAGGGCAAATAATTGCTGAGCAAAATGTGTTCAGTTCAATCCAACTAAGCCTAGAAATTGTACTCCGACATAATACTGTAAATGCGGCATTTGTAATGTGGATGCGAGACACAAAGAGAATGGCCTACCTGACTCTGCTAAATGCTGAGCCCTCCACTAATACAAAAGGGAATGCAATAATGAAATACTCAGCAACAGTCCAGCCGGGATCCTATCCAGACACCAGCACAGAAGCATTGTGTGAGCCACGCCATGCCTTTCATGACCAGGACAATGGCCTCTGGTTCTGTGGGAACAGAGAGCTGTTTTAGGCCTCAGCCACATTTCAGTTTTTTACTGACGTGTGCTGTCTGCATTTTCCACGGACAGCACACGTACCCATTGATTTTAAATGTATCTGTTCACATTTCAGTATTTTTTTTAAACTTTGATCCCTGATGCGTACTAAGCACGCCCTTTTGAGTCTACGGATCCGTGAAATTCTCTGGCACACATCCGTGTCACATCCGTTTTTAAAGATAGCTTAAATGAACATAGATGCCATGCCCAATAAAATGTACTCCACCACACCAAATTACAATACACAGTATGTAATAAATAAATAAAATGTTTTATTTAATACATATTAGAAAAATACATAGATAAAAAATAGCAGCGGCATGTATACACCGGAAAGAAAAAGAACCATATAATGAGTCACATATTAAACATCTGGACTCCTTAGGCTACATGCACACGACCGTTGTGTGTGTTGCGGTCCGCAATTCAAAACTGATTTTACAAACTTTAACCCTTTAGGTGTTCCACACGAATTAATGGAAAATAGAGATACAATTTCAAAATTTTCACTTTTTTGGCAGATTTTCCATTTTTATAATTTTTTTCCAGTTACAAAGCAAGGGTTAACAGCCAAACCAAATTCAATATTTATGGCCCTGATTCTGTAGTTTACAGAAACACCCCATATGTGGTCGTAAACTGATGTACGGGCACACGGCAGGGCGCAGAAGGAAAGGAATGCCATATGGTTTTTGGCAGGCAGATTTTGCTGGACTGTTTTTTTTGACACCATGTCCCATTTGAAGCCCCCCTGAGGCACCCCTAGAGTAGAAACTCCAAAAAAGTGACCCCATTTTGGAAACTACGGGATAGGGTGGAAGTTTTGTTGGTACTAGTTTAGGGTACATATGATTTTTGGTTGCTCTATATTACACTTTTTGTGAGGCAAGATAACAAGAAATAGCTGTTTTGGCACCATTTTTATTTTTTGTTATTTACAACATTCGGGTTAGATCATGTGAAATTTTTATAGACCAGGTTGTCCCGACGCAGCGATACCTAATATGTATACTTTTTTTTTATCTATGTAAGTTTTACACAATGATTTCATTTTTGAAGCAAAAAAAATAATGTTTTAGTGTTTCCATAGTCTGAGAGCCATAATTTTTTCAGTTTTTGGGCGATTACCTTGGGTAGGGTATGATTTTTGCGGGATGAGATGACTATTTTGGGGTGGGTGTGACTTTTTGATCGCTTGCAATTACACTTTTTGTGATGTAAGGTGACAAAAAATGGTTTATTTAGCACAGTTTCAGTTTTTATTTAAAAAATTTTACGGTGTTCATCTGAGGGGTTAGGTCATGTGATATTTTTATAGAGCCGATCGATACGGACGCTGCGATACCTAATATATATATATATATATATATATATATATACTTTTTCAAGTAAAAAAATAAATAAAAATTTTTTGGGGGGGGGGAAACTTTATTTTTTTCAACTTTTTTTGTCCCACTTTTGTGGGTCTAATCCTTTACAATGCATTCCAATACTTCTGTATTGGAATGCATTGGCTGTATGAGTATAGGCACATCACAGGAAGGCAGCACGATGCCTTCCTTAGACATCGGGTCCCCTCTACAGCCCCATGAGGACCCGATGGCACCGCCCGCCGCAAACCGCAGGTCTGAATTGACCTGCAGTTTGCGGCGATCGCCAACATGGGGGGGGGGGGGGTTACGGGGCCCCCCAGGGCATTTAGCCGAGGTGCCTGCTCAATGATTTGAGCAGGCACCGTGTTCCGATCACTGCCCGCCAGGCGGCAGTGATCACAAATGCACAGGGCGTACAGGTACGCCTGTGTCCTTAAGTACCAGGACATCAGGGCGTACCTGTACGCCCTGTGTCCTGAAGAGGTTAAAAAGTGGGTTTTGGAAATTTTCTTAAATATTTCAAGATTTGCTTCTAAGCCTTCTAAAGTCCCCAAAAAATTAAATGGCATTCACAAAATGAGCCAAACATGAAGTAGACATATGGGAAATGTAAAGTAATAACTATTTTTGGAGTTATTACTATCTATTATAAAAGTAAAGACATTGAAATTTGCAAATTCTTCCATATTTTTGGTAAAATCTGGTATTTTTTTTTTATAAATAGAAATATGCCATTTTTTTTACTCCGTTTTACCACTGTCATGAAGTACAATATGTGAAAAGAAAACAATCTCAGAATGGCCTGGATAAGTAAAAGCGTTTTAAAGATATCACCACATAAAGTGACACATGCCAGATTTGCTAAAAATGGCCTGGTTCTTAAGGTGTAAAATGGTTGGGTCCTTAAGGTGTTAAATAAAACGTCAGTTTTTCACAGAAGACTAATAGGATATTCTTTGGAAATAAATTGCCATACGGACCAACCACAGATCCTTCACGGACAGTTTCACGGATAAAACATGTTTGTTTGTTTTTTGTGTTTTTTATGGATGTGTCACTGACACGGAAATATGGACGAGGCCTTACTCTGAAACCCTGAGACATTGGTAGAAGAATCCTAGTTGTGCTGCTTGTCCCAGACTTGCCTGGCTTGATTAACAGGTCTCTCCTTGTTTGCATATATAGGGAGGCACCTGTTTTAAGCCCTTCCCTACCAGCGCCGTAATAGTACGGCGCTGGCCAGGTCTTCAGAGATGGCACCCTCTGCTGAGCCGCGGGTGGCCACCTGCTTATAGCAGACACCCGCGGCTCATGTCTGCAACTGACAGTAAAGCCGATCGCAGACATTTAACCCCTCAATCCTGACCACAGCATCTGAGCGCGTTGAAAAACGAAATCGTGCGCTTTCAGTGGTGCTCCGGCTCCCCCATGTGGCGATCGGAGGCTACTTTTACACTGGCGTTTTGACTTTCCGTTTGTGAGATCTGTTCAGCGCTCTCACAAGTGGTCCAAAACTGATCAGTTTTGCCCTAATGCATTCTGAATGGAAAAGGATCCGCTCAGAATACATCCGTTTGCCTCCATTCCGTCTTCATTCCGCTCTGGAGGCAGACACCAAAACACTGCCTGCAGCGTTTTTCTGTCCGCCATGTGGTGCGGAGCAAGACGGATCCGTCCTGACACACAATGTAAGTCAATGGGACGGATCCATTTTATATGACACAATCTGGCACAATAGAAAACGGATCCATCCGCCATTGACTTTCAATGGTGTCCAAGACTGATCCATCTTGGCTATGTTAAAGATAATACAAACTGATCCATTGTGAATGGATGCAGACGTTTGTATTATCTGAATGGATCCGTCTGTGTAGATCCATGACGGATCCGCACCAAACGCGAGTGTGAAAGTAGCCTTATACTCTGATAGATGTATAGTTAATCGAGCACACAGCAGGGTTGCCGGCCAGGGTAGTTGGAGTTACTACTGTGAGTTATTCTTAATGAACCTTTTTTTTTGTTTGTTTGTTTTTTTGCACACAGTGGCCCAGATTTAATAATGTATCTAAGAAAAAAGACCTTTTAAACCCTTAAGGACCACCCACTGTCTTTTGTGGTCACTGTTTTCGAGGGAGCAGTCATACTCTAAAAATAAACTGTAACTAAGGGCTTTGATTCTTAGAGCAGCCTTTTGCGCTACAGCCAGGATTGGAGGTGGTTCTAATCCCAAAAGTTAACCTTTTGATTGTCACAGTCAGTGACCCACAGTATGATCAGACGATTTCCTCTTCTGATTGGGTCCCAGTGATCTTATCAGAGCCTTGCTAAGGCTACTTTCACACTTGCTTTTACATTTTCCGGTATTGAGATCCGTCATAGGATCTCAATACCGGAGAAAACACTTCTGTTTTGTCCCCATTCATTGCATTCCGTTCCATTTGGTTGCGTTCCCATACCGGAGAGTAAACCGCAGCAAGCTGTGGTTTTATTTCTGTCATGGGATGCGGAACAAAACGTATCTGGCATGACCCACAATGCAAGTCAATGGGGACGGATGCGTTTTCTCACACAACAGATGGTGCAAATAATGGATTTGTCCGTTGCTATGGTTGAGAGGAATAGGGTGGCACTCTTGTCCTGATTAGGTGGGTGCTGGAGTTGTGGGTTCCCAACCCTCAATGATATCAATATTGAAACTCAAGCACTCCAGTAGATATAGTGATATCAAGATAATTTTTATTTTTTGTTGGTTTTTCTCTGCAGGCAACTCAAATAGATGGTGTGATGTTTCGGTCAATTACGACCTTTTTTAAACACAAGTTGCCAATGGAGGATTAGAAATGAGCAAAGAAAGTTTGTTGAGCTTGGTAGATGTGTGACACCATACAGTGAGGAACAGAAGTATTTGAACACCCTGCGATTTTGCAAGTTCTCCCACTTAGAAATCAGGGAGGTGTCTGAAATTCACATTGTAGGTGCATTCCCACTCTGCGAGACAAAATAAAAAATAAATAAATCTGGAAATCACATTGTATGATTTTTAAAGAATTTGTCTTGCACTGCTGAACAGATTTGAACACCTGAGAAACAGCAAGAATTCTGTCTCTCACAGACCTGTTACTGGTCTTTAAAAAGTCCACCTCTACTCCACTCATTAATCTAACTTAGTAGCACCTGTCTGAGCTCTTTAAAGACACCTGTCCACCCCACAGTCAGTCAGACGCCAATTAGTACCATGGGCAAGACTAAAGAGCTCTCAAAAGACACCAGAGACAAAATTGTGGACCTCCACAAGGCTGGAAAGGTCTATGGGGCAATTGCCAAGCAGCTTGGTGAAAGTAGATCAACTGTTGGAGCAATTGTTAGAAAATGGAAGAGGCTAAAGACAACTGTCAGTCTCCCTCTGACTGGGGCTCCATGCAATATCTCACCTTGTGGGGTATCACTGATGATAAGAAAGGTGAGGAATCGGCCCAGAACTACAAGGGAGGAGCTGGTCATTGACATGAAGAGAGCTAGGACCCCAGTTTCAAAGGTCACTGTCGGTAGAACACTACGCCGTCATGGTTTCAAATCATGCATTGCACGGAAGGTTCCCCTGCTCAAGTCTTCGTGTCCAGGCCTGAAGTTTGCCAATTACCATCTGGATGATCCAGAGGAGGCATGGGTGAAAGTCATGTGGTCAGATGAGACCAAAGTAGAACTTTTTGGTCTAAACTTCACTCGTCGTGTTTGGAGGAAAAAGAAGGATTAGTTGCATCCCAAGAACACCATCCCTACTGTGAAGCATGGGGTGGTAACATCATGCTTTGGGGGTGCTTTTCTGAGAAGGGGACAGGACGACTGCACTGTATTAAGGAGAGGAGAAATGGGGCCATTTATTGTGAGATTTTGAGCAACAACCTCCTTCCCTCAGTCAGAGCTTTGAAGATGGGTTGTGGCTAAGGACTGTAAATTCAGTAATCTTGCTCTTAGGGCAGACTAGTGTTGCTCTTATCACAACGTGTGCCATAGAGACACATATGGAAATGAGCTCTTAACAAGTTCTGCTCATTTGCATCTCTTTCTTCCCAGAATTCCAGAGGATCATGTATGGCCTATAAGTCTCCTCTCGCCGATTAAGGTGCTCTTTCGCCAAGAAGAGGTAGTACCCCCTCCCAATTAGAGACACAGAGTATAATGTATTAGCGTATAGGAGTAAGGAGTATGTCCTTCCTTAATGGGATTATACAAATTTTTAAATAAAAAAGCTAGCAAGATAAAGAAGCAATTACTTTTCATAACATACATTTTGTTGCACATAGTTTACATAAAGCAAAAAAGGACACTTTAGGTGTATTCACACACCTAAAATAACTCGACTGACTCATTTAACTAGATGTGAAATATGTACAGTATAAACAAAAGAAAACTGTGAAAAATCGCTTTTTCTATATTTACAATGCAAATGTGTGTATATATATTTCAAAGTAAAGTTAGGCATTATGAAGCCATGTCAATGAAAAAACAAAAAAGTTATAACTACTTAAAGGGCTTATCCAATATCATAAATGGCTCCCCCCACGTGCCGGGCCCATCAGAGGGAATATACTTATCCCGCTCCCTGTGCTGCTCCTGGTCCCTGCACCACCGCTGCTGCTTCTCCCTGTACATGGATGAAAACATCTGGTGTCGGAGGGGAGCAGCCAATGGCATCGCGAATAACGCCAAGGAGGCTTGTCCCCGTCCCCGCCTGCCATTGGCTGCTCCCCCTTCCCTCGACACTGGATGTTTTCATCTGTGTACAGGGAGAAGCAGCAGCGCAGGGAGAGCGGTAAGTATTTTCTCTCTGAGGGGCCTGGAACATGGGGGAAGGGGGGCTGTTTATGGTATTGGATAACCCCTTTGACCATGGAGAGGTAAAAACGGAAAAAACAGCTTGTCGTTAAGGGGTTAAAAAGTGGGACAATTTGGTGCATCTAGGGTTTCTATACTGTTTGTTACTGACAATAAGTATAGAATCTGAGAAAAGAGTCTGTCCCTGCACCCACAGTCTTCATCCAGCCTGAGCTCCTGTGGTAAATCTGGTGCAGGTCTGGACAGCCTGAGCTTACGCCACCTACAGGCTTAAAGGGGTTCTTCAGGATTAGAAACAACTTGGCTGTTTTCTACCGAGAAATAGCACCACCCCTGTCCATGGATTGTGTCTGGTATTACAGCTCAGTTCTATTGGAGTCAACAGGGTAAATCTGCTATACTGCACACAACCTGTGGACAGGGGTGGTGTTGTTTTTTGTTTTTGTTTTTTTAGAAGAAATCAGTCATGTTTTTCTAATCACGGACAACCCATTTAATAAATCTGGGACAGTGTGTCTTTCTTCATGGCATTTCCCTTTTATAGAAAATGTGAGGTAAAAATGCCAAGGGCTCTATCATGTTGCATTTTTTAAAAGAAGCCCGAAATACAAAAAAAAAAAAAACCTAATTACCAGAAAGGCTAATGTTTCATATTTCCTATAGAACTTGTAGCTAAAAAAAATGCCACTAAAACTACAAAATTGTCAAAAGAAAATGCCAGGCAAGCACCCCCTAAGGGAACATGAGATGAAACACATTTTAAAGCTCCACATCATGCACTCAACATGTAGAATTCCTGCTTGGTTGAATAGTACATATTCTTGGCACAGAAGACACTTTCAACCTATAGTATACGTTTAGTAGCATGCTAACGTAATTATAGTTCTGCCTCTCTATGGATATATTAAGCTGCTTGTAATTTTAGCCTGTTCTGGAGATAGGAGTAGGTCCCGCACCTACCTGATATTGATGGCCTATCCTAATAATACTCCAACAATATCAGAGATGGATATAACCCTAAAAGGGCTCATGCACATTTTGCGGGGGTTGGAGGTGGACACTTTCACTTCAGTGGGGCTGCAAAAGATGCGGACAGCACACAGTGTGCTATCTGCATCCGTATGTCCGTTCTACGGCACTCGCAAAAAAATAGAATGTATCCTATTCTTGTCTGTTTTATGGACGAGGATAAGACTGTTCTTTAGAGAGCAGGACGTTCCATTCCACAAATGCAAAAACAGGCTACATTTGTGTGCATGAGCCCTAAGGCTTAGTGATTGCCAATTACTGTAAAATTATACCCATGAGATATAGAAGGTCATTTTGTTTCATGTTCAATGTTACCTATCCACAGCATAGGTGATAAATACAAGATTTTGGGGGGTCCAACTGCTGGGACTCCTTCCAGTCACAAGATTGGTTGAATGGAGCAGTAGTGCAGTAGTGCAGACTGCTACCCATAGCACCTGGCATTCCCAAAAGAAGTGAATGGAGGAGTGGTCATCCTTTACTATAAACTGCCACCCCCCCCAATATGTAGGGCCCCTCACAGGGAATATACTTACCCCGATCCCTGCCCAGCTCCTGGTCCCCGCACCACCACTGCTGCTTCTGCCTGTGTGCTGAGGAAAACATCCTGTGTGGGGGTGGGTGGAGCAGCCAATGGCGGACGGGGACGATCCTCCCTAGCATCGTGGGTGACTCTAGGGAGGCTCGTCCCTGTCCCCGCCTGCCATTGTCTACTCCCTCCACACCCAAATCGGATGTTTTTATCCGCACATGGGGAGAAGCAGCAGTGGCGGTGTGGGGACCAGGGTAAGAATATTCATTGTGAGGAGCCTGGCATATGGGGGGGGGCAGTTTATAGTATTGGATAACCCCTTTAATGTCCATTCTTGTAATACTAATAAAGTTACTGTGAAAAGTATGATCCTCCTGGGCTAAAAATTATTCCTTTTTAAAAATGCTTAGTACAACATCTGGGCACGACTGTTAAAGATCACAAATGTTTATTGTTGATTGCATCCATGACCACTATCGGTTCAAAACCACAACTGGCCAGTGTAAACTGTTAAATAAATGTATTTTGACAACTAAATGAAATTCTGTAGTAAATGTTTTGTGAATAAAGTGCACAGAAAGTAATGTACTGTCGCTCTTTCAGGTGGCGTGGTGCTTCCACTGAATCGTTGCAGTCTGGATGGTTACACAAACCCGCAATACGGCTACTGTGGCACAGCCCTGTGCATTGTCTGGAGAGTCGCAGCTTCATGATGTCTTGATTTATGACCTGCACTTAAAATGACAGGTTCTTTCAATCAGTTACAGAATTTTTCAGAATAAAAATTAATAAACTGATCAGACACTTTTCAGTCCCAGCCCCCAGAATGTTTATTAGTACTAGGCGGCTAAGAAGATGCCAGTCTCTGCAGGTTTTGGCAACTTGTTTTGTCATGTCCTTAATGTTCATGTGGGTTCAGCAGGACAATGTTGTTGTGAGCCACATAAAGTCCTACTCATACCGATACCTCATTAATAGCTATGGCTTTGTAAATGAAAGCCTGTCTGTCGTACGGGATAAATCTGATTCCCACAGCTTCAATTACTTGATCAGCAACAAAGATAAATGCCAGAATGAAAATGTGCTCCTCCTACTCTTCATAAAGACATCGCCTGAGAACCGAAGAAGACGGGATGCCATCAGAAGGACCTGGGGTAATGAGGACTACATACGTTTCCAATACAATGCCAACATTAAAGTTATGTTTGCCGTTGGGGTAGAGAAAGATCCTGCAAAACGTAGTCTGCTCCAAAGGAAACTTGAAAGTGAAAACAAAGTCTATAATGACTTGGTACAGCAAGACTTCCTGGACACGTTCCATAATTTAACCTTGAAGTTCCTTTTGCAGTTTGGATGGATGAATACATACTGTCCCAATGCAAAATTTCTAATGACTGCAGATGATGACATTTTTGTGCATACACCCAATCTGATTTCGTACTTGAAAGGGTTGGACCAAATTGGGGTACGGGACTTCTGGATTGGTAGAGTCCATCGTGGGTCTCCACCCGTTAGGAACAAAAATAGCAAGTATTATGTGTCTTATGAAATGTACCAGTGGGCATCCTATCCTGATTATACCGCAGGGTCTGCCTATGTTGTTTCTCAGGACGTGGCAGCTAAAGTGTATGAAGCCTCTCAAACGTTAAATACCAGCATGTACATTGATGATGTTTTTATGGGAATTTGTGCCAATAAAATGGGAGTCGTGCCCCAATATCACCTATTCTTTGCAGGGGAAGGAAAGGCCCCTTATCACCAATGCATCTATAACCGGATGATGACTTCCCATGGACATCTAGATGATGTCCATTATCTGTGGAAGCAAGCCACAGACCCAAAAATAAAAGAGCTGACATCTGGCTTTTGGGGTGATGCTTACTGTAAACTAGTGAACACAATGCTTCTTTGCAGAATACAATACAAAAATACATACCCATGTTCTGCAGCATGGTCCTAATACTTAAATAGATGACATTTTGACTAAAATACTGTATTTTTACGGCCAATCTCACTATTGAACTTCAAGCTGTAACACAGTTTTCTATGTTTTGCGTTACCTTCTGTGTTACGATTCTGTGTCATATTCTTTATGTGGTCTTCATGCTGAGTGAAAAGTTATCCTGTGGATAGGGGATAACTGCTAGATCAGTGGGGGTCTTACTGTGGGACCTCCACCAATCACAAGAACGGAGACCCTGGATCCCTCAGGCCCCCCATTCATGTCTAAGAGGGTCCCAGAGACAGCCAAGTAAAGCGCTTACCTATTTCCCGTAGAGGTGAATGGTGTGGCAGTGTGCATTCCTGACCTGCCGTTGTGCTCATTTTGGGGTTGTCTAGGATCTCTTTCTTATGATCGGTGGAGGTCCCAGCAGTTGGACCCATACCCATCTAAGATTTATCCCCTATCTTTTAGATAGGAAATGCCTTGTCACTACTGGAATGCCCCTTTAACTCGGACAGAGAGAAAATCTTTGAAAATTCATGTAATGTATGAAAGAAAAAAGGGGGGCACTGTACCAGACTACTGTTGAATTTTATCGGTGGCTAGTAATGTAATGTTTTTATCCTCAGTTGACACTGAACAGCAAATGGTAATCTAGCCCAGGGATGCCCAACCTGCGGCCCTCCAGCTGTTGTAAAACTACAACTCCCACAATGCCATGCTAAAGACCGATAGCTGTAGGCTGTGCAGGCATGCTGGGAGTTATAGTTTTGCAACAGCTGGAGGGCTGCAGGTTGGGCATCCCTGATCTAGCCAATGAACTTTGTAATGGGTATGATTTAGTTGCCGATACCTTAAATGCATCCAACTAGAGGACTTTATTCAATGGCTACCATGATTGCACAGATTGATCAGAAAATAAAAAAATGCTTCCTTCCAAAAACGGCAGCACACCTGTCTACAGGTTTTATGTGGTGTATTCACGGATATGGAGCGAAGCTTCAGGCAGGTGTGGTGCTGTTTTTGCATGCAGGAAAAGGCCATTTAGCTAAAACATACCTCTAAGGCCCCTTTCACACGGGCGAGTATTCCGCGCGGGTGTGATGCGTGAGTTGAACGCATTGCACCCGCACTGAATCCTGACCCATTCATTTCTATGGGGCTGTTCACATGAGCGGTGATTTTCACGCATCACTTATGCGTTGCGTGAAAATCGCAGCATGTTCTATATTCTGCGTTTTTCACGTAACGCAGGCCCCATAGAAATGAATGGGGTTGCGTGAAAATCGCAAGCATCCGCAAGCAAGTGCGGATGCGGTGCGATTTTCACGCATGGGTTCTAGGTGACAGTCTATTCACTGTATTATTTTCCCTTATAACATGGTTATAAGGGAAAATAATAGCATTCTGAATACAGAATGCTTAGTATAATAGTGCTGGAAGGGTTAAAAAAAAAATAAAAAAAGTTAACTCACCTTATCCCCATGATCGCGTAGTTCCCGGTCGGTCTGTTCTTTAGCTGTGGCTAAAGGACCTGTGGTGATGTCAGATCACATGCTCCATCACCATGGTGATGGACCATGTGATTGGAGCATGTGATCTGACATCACCACAGGTCATTCAGCCCACAGCTAAAGAAGAGACCGACCGGGAACTACACGATCATTGGGATAAGGTGAGTTAACTTTTTTATTGTTTTTAACCCTTCCAGCACTATTATACTAAACATTCTGTATTCAGAATGCTATTATTTTCCCTTATAACCATGTTATAAGGGAAAATAATAGAATCTTCAGAACATCAATCCCAAGCCCGAACTTCTGTGAAGAAGTTCGGGTTTGGGTACCAAACATGCGCGATTTTTGTCATGCGAGTGCAAAACGCATGACAATGTTTTGCACTCGCGCTGAAAAATCGCGGGTGTTTCCGCAACGCACCCGCACATTTTTCCGCAACGCCCGTGTGAAACCAGCCTAAGGCTTCATTCACACAGTCAGTGTTTGGTCAGTGATTTCCATCCGTGATTGTGAGCCAAAACCAGGAGTGGATCCTACACAGACATAAGGTAGAAGGGAAAGATCTGCACCTGTTCTGTGTTTTGGACCCGCACTTGGTTTTGGCTCAAAATCACTGATGGGAATCACTGACCAAACACTGACTGTGCGAATAAGGCCTTACCGAGATCACCAGTAGTCAAAAGTTGTGGATTTTGTTTTAGTTACTTTAAAATTCCTCTTTGAAGGTCTATTACAAAAACTGCAAGAGTGGCTAAAATATACTGTGTATTACTGGAGACTATTTCCATATTCTGTTTTCTGTTCCCTTGCTGACTTTCACATCCGTACTTGTGAATATTGTAAATAGCCTTGCTCTGTGAACGTGCTGTCCCTTTTAGGTTCCTTTTCCTCGGACCACACATCAAAAGGTTAGGAGAGCGTCACTTTTGTGTCTCTTATAATTGGAACATTTTTTGTTATTCTCCAAACAGGTCACATCTAATGCGTAAGATCTCCTACCTGGTGCCAAAACCACTGCACTCAAGCTAGGCTCTGTAGCTCCACACAACTTGCACCTGATGTGGTAGATCTTTTCTTACGTGCTAGGACTTTACAGCAAGAGAACATAGTTCAGCATACCAAATGATCGGAAATTGATTAAAAAAAAAAAACGCACACTATTCAACCACATGTTTGACATATGCCATTTATGTTGAATCCTGTTCATGTAACCATTGACTTGTATTTAACAAAACAATACGATCCATCTGGATCCAGTTGTTTAGGCTAGGGTGACTGCTATTTTCTGACGGTGAAATGACGGACCAGGTGATGCACTACATCAGTCACTGGTTTCTGTGGGGCATTTTTGGTTTCTTTCATGCCACAGACTTTTTGTTCCCACAATAAAACCAAATAACAGTATGAGTGCAAATGTGAACTGAGCCTTAACAGGTCAGAAAAAGGAGCCTGCATCATTTTTGTGTCCTATTGCATCCTGGTTTAATGGTAGTTTTGCCCAATTTGGAAACTGAAGTGCGATGTGAACCTAGCCTAAAGGGATGGCAAAATGTGAATTGAACCTAACCTTAAGAGATGATAAAACGCAATGTGAACCCTTGCCCAAAGGGAGGGCAAAATGTGATGCGAACTTAGCCTAGATGGATACTGAAACGCAATGGGAATCTGGCTTTTATTTACAAAGCTTTAACTTCACTGTTTGAAATTGCGACACCCCCCAGTTATTGGTCCCACCCCTGTGTGCAATCTGAGGTGCCCCAGGGCTCATAGATTCCATAGGTTGAGGTATTGCAGCTTGTACGGAGCCTTAATATGGTCTTATGTATGAGGCCTTAGAAATCCATACAGAAATAATTAACACTGTGTTGTTGTACTGGTTTTGTATTCTCTGACCCATCAGTCTCCAAACTAGCTTAGAACTGGTTCTCCTGAGCGCATACGTCATTTCAAGGTATAGGTTTTTATCTATTCTTCAGAGGCTGAATCTCGCATAGATCTGTCTTCTTACAGTTTTTTGGGCAGTCACTGATACTGTTTAATACCATAAAATACTGCTCTGTATATGATACGTTTTTTTGTGTTTTTTTATAGAGCTTTTTATATTTACAGTTGTAACCTGCTTGTCACTGTGAGAGCAGCTTGAAATACAGCAGGTCTGTTCAAAAATACATTTATTTTTATATGGAAATTATTTATTCTTAAAGGTATGAAGGCAGTGTAAACTGGCCTGAACTTTCAGAAGTAGAACTCTTCTGCACCTTGTGGTCATTATCTCGGTGAGGGGACCTGCGGCGTGCACTATGATCTGCCTAGGACCTCTCTTTGTATCCACATCTTCTGCTGTTGTTACCACGTTCATACTTTTGAGTACATTTTTTTTTTTTTTTTTTATCCAAAACTAGATGCCTTCAACCAATACTACTTTTTCCATTAGGCCCTGCTCCTGTTTTTGCATTAAAAAGACTACTCCAAAATGTGAACACATTCAGGGTGCATGCTACAGTAGTGTGTTTCATGGGTGAGATCTAGAAGGCAAACAGTGAGTTACCACAACTTCCAGATAAGCACTTTGTCCAGGTGAAAATGTGTTGCCAAGCAGCCAAAACTGTGGCAACTCATCAGCCGTGTGACGCACTACCACTATGTCAACAGGCAACCTTAGGCCAGTTTAACACGAGCGGGATCGGTCTGAGAAACATGCTCTGTGTGCTGCCTGCTTTTCCCTACAGGAAACACTGCTCCTCTCCAATCTCACAGCATCATGATGACTTATGATACTTTTAGTTCTTGCCTGACCACAGGTCTACTGTACAGTACTCATAGCATTATGTAAGCACAGTTCAGGAGGCCTGAGGTCAGGCAAGAACTCACAGCATCATAAATCACTCTAAGGTCTGGTCAGAGGAGCAGTGTTCGGTCCAGGAAATGTAGCTTCCCAGACTGAACATGCTTGTGTCAAACTTGTCTTACTCTCCCAGCATCAACTTGTGGTGTTGTGTAAAAAAGATACATGGGATAGCTAGGAGCCCTTGTTGTTCACTTAACAACATGGTGCTCAAATGTTGCTTCTCTTCAAGAGCACACAGTGATTTGCATGAAATAATATGGTGTAACGTGATGACCTACACTGTATACTCTAGAAGGTTATTTCCAGTTATGGGTAACATACATATTTGCTTTTTACGTTATGTGTATATACAGTATGACCAGTGTCCTAGCATACATGTGATTTAGTTATTTCATTTTTTTGTTTACTATGGATTTTGTATGTTTGTTTATTTATGAATGCTTTCACTGTATTTAAAAATTAACTTTTGTTTTGTTTTTTGTAAAAAAAAAAAAAATATATATATATATATATATATATATATATATATATATATATATATATTCTTTCTAATCGTTTTCAATAAATGATCTGACTGGAAAACTGGCCTTGTAGTATTCAATATCAACAGATAAAGCAAAGCAGCAAAACGACGACTGCCTTTATTTTCAAGCTGCTGTCCAGGACTGGCTATCTCTTAGTATTCAGAAAACCACCTCTCTCTGAATGTTTAAAGGGGTTGTCTCACTTCAGCAAATAGAATTTATTAGAGGTAGTGAATACAAGGCACTTACTAATGTATTGTGATTGTCCATATTGCTTCCTTTGCTGGATTGATTCATTTTTCCATCACATTA
Source organism: Bufo gargarizans (assembly GCF_014858855.1). NCBI lineage: Eukaryota > Metazoa > Chordata > Amphibia > Anura > Bufonidae > Bufo > Bufo gargarizans. Next base: position 187,792,249 of record NC_058083.1, read on the forward strand.
TACACTGCTCGTTTTTCATGGTTACGGCCATTCTGCAGTCCATCAGTGGTGGTATTGCTTGCACACTATAGGAAAAAGAGCTGGCCTATCTGGTGGCTGGGACCGAACATGGGCTAATGCTTTTTCCTACAGTGTTCAAGCACGGCCACCACTGATGGATTTTAGGGTGGTTGTAACCGTAAAAATGTATTATCTCCGTACGGCATTTTCCTTTCAAAAACATTTTAAACACCAGGGCGACTAAATTTAGTTGCAATTCGCGTTTGTATGCCGCCTCTGCCACTTTCTGAAAAGGGGGAACAGCCAGTGGACCTGGCACATCTATCTTCTCTTACACTAGTTTTCTGATGTAACTGAAGACTGAAATCTTTGGAAGCTCGTAGCTTTCAGTTTAGGCTCAGAGGATTCATCTAATTTATGACCAGGCCTACACTTCACCATAAATTAAGTGCATCCTCCAGCAGCACAGAGAATGGCAAGTTCAGCATACCACACTCTGGTCTTGATGAAAGTCCTCAAAAATGTTTATTCAAGAGAAATCGCCTTAAAGAGGACCTTTCACTAATATAGAAACTAAAAACGAACTATACCTGTGGGCAGAGCGGCGCCCAGGGGTCCCCCTGCACTTACTAGTATGCCTGTGCACCGCTCAGTTCGCCCGGTATATGCTCCGGTGTCTCAGCTTCGTCTGTTGTATTGGACTGATTTTTTTTTTTTTTGTAGGAGGCGTGTCCCTTGCTGCAGTGCTGGCCAATCACAGCGCACAGCTCATAGCCTCTTTAATTTCAACTTAAATATGTATTAAATTCCCAAGATACAGTATATAAGTAATGCATTATAGTCAGGTAGGCAATCAAAACATGAAAGTGACACTGGACAAATGCTCCAAGCCATGGTTGACAACTACTTTTTTTTTTTTTCCTCACGGACAATAAAGCGAAAAATGTTAAGATTTACTGGGAAACCATAACTGAATGATAAGGAATATACATCTACTGTCAAAAAATTTAAATGAATAACCTGCAAAATCTACTCCAACCTTAACGCTTTCTACACCGGAGGTTTCAGCATTTTCATTTTTGCGTTCCCTGCCTTCCCAGAGCCATAACTTTTTTATTTTTCCATTCATATAGCCGTATGAGGGCTTGTTTTTTGCGGGACAAGTTGTGCTTTTCAACGCAACTATTTAATGTTGCATATGATGTAGTGGGAAGCTGGAAAAAAATTCCAAATGGGGGGAAAAAAAAGAAGCTATTTTTACAGGGGAAGGGGGGGTTATTTACAATGTTTGATGTGCGATAAAACTGACTGGTTACTTTCATTCTACAGGTCAGTACAAATCTGGTTTTATTTTCTCATTTCCATATTCTGACCCCTATAACTTTTTTGTAATTATGTGTTTGGAGCGTTCATGTTTCGCGGGGCGATCTGTACATTTCATTGATGCCATTGACAACTTTTTGATGAAGCAACCAAAGACGGCAAATCCGCTATTTTGACGTTTTATTTTTGTTTGCCATATGGGGAAAATATTTTTTATAGTATGGACGTTTTAACATGTGGCGATACCCATGTGAAATAACATTTTGTATTTTTATTTTGGTAATCGGGGTGATTTGAATGATTATATACACAGGATATAAAAAGTCTACACACCGCTGTTAAAATGTTAGGTTTCTGTGATGTAAAAAAAAAAAGACAAAGATAAATAATTTCAGAACTTTAATGTGACCTACAAACTGTACAACTCGTTTAAAAAACAAACTGAAATCTTTTAGTTGGAGGGAAGGAAACAAAAAATAATAATAATGATGTGATTGCATAAGTGTGCACACTCTCTTATAACTGGGGATGTAGCTGTGTTCAGAATTAAACAATCACATTCAAAATCATGTTAAATAGGAGTCAGCATACACCTGCCATCATTTAAAGTGCCTCTGATTAACCCCAAATAAAGTTCTGCTGCTCTAGTTGGTCTTTCCTGAAATTTTCTTAGTTGCATCCCACAGCAAGAGCCATGGTCCACAGAGAGCTTCCAAATCATCAGAGGGATCTCATTGTTAAAAGGTATCAGTCAGGAGAAGGGTACAAAAGAATTTCCAAGGCATTAGATATACCATGGAACAGAGTGAAGGCAGTCATCATCAAGTGGAGAAAATATGGCACAACAGTGACATTACCAAGAACTGGACGTCCCTCCAAAATTGATGAACAAATTAGAAGAAAACTGTTCTGGGAGGCTACCAAGAGGCTTACAGCAACATTAAAGGAGCTGCAGGAATATCTGGTAAGTACTGGCTGTGTGGTACATGTGACAACAATCTCCCGTATTCTTCATATGTCTGGGCTATGGGGTAAAGTGGCAAGACGAAGAAAAACACCCAAGCCTGGCTACATTGTGCAAAGAACTCATCTGAAGTCTCCCAAAAGCATGTGGGAAAAGGTGTTGTGGTCTGATGAAACCAAGGTTGAACTTTTTGGCCATAATTCCAAAAGATATGTTTGGGGCAAAAACACTGCACATCACAAAAAGAACACCATACCCACAGTGAAGCATGGTGGTGGCAGCATCATGCCAAAGGGCTGTCTTTCTTTAACTGGAACTAGGGCCTTAGTTAAGCTAGAGAGAATTATGAACAATTCCAAATACCAGTCAATATTGGCACAAAACCTTCAGGCTTCTGCTAGAAAGCTGAACATGAAGAGGAACTTCATCTTTCAGCATGACAACGACCCAAAGCATACATCCAAATCAACAAAGGAATGGCTTCACCAGAAGAAGATTACAGTTTTGGAATGGCCCAGCCAGAGCCCAGACCTGAATCCGATTGAAAATCTGTGGGGTGTTCTGAAGAGGGCTGTGCACAGGAGATGCCCTCGCAATCTGACAGATTTGGAGTGTTTTTGCAAAGAAGAGTGGGCAAATCTTGCCAAGTCAAAATATGCCATGCTGATAGACTCATACCCAAAAAGACTGAGTGCTGTAATAAAATTTAAAAGGTGCTTCAACAAAGTACAGGTATTAGTTTAAGGGTGTGCACACTTATGCAACCATATTTTATTTTTATATTTTTTTTTTCTTCCCTCTACCTAAAAGATTTCAGTTTGTTTTTCAATTGAGTTGTACAGTTTATAGGTCACATTAAAGGTGGAAAAAGTTCTGAAAAGATTTTTATCATTTTTTTTACATCACAGAAACCTGACATTTTCACAGGGGTGTGTAGACTTTTTATATTCACTGTGTATATTTTTAGAAAAAACTTACATCTTCCATAGGAAACTATAAGAAGCAATCATTAGATTGCTATTCTCATAGACTCCAATGGATTAGCATTGGAGTCTATGATGATTTTACTAGTTTCCTATGGAGCCCTGCTACAGGCAGGGGCTCCATAGGAAACACTATGCAGCAGCCTCCTGCCATTGTCTATGACAAGGGCTGTTGCATACAAGCTCCGGCTCCTCCGATTTCCGCCGAAGCATACATGAAAGCTTGCACTTCCGGGTTTGCATGCGCTCAGATGCCATAGTCAGGATTGACCCCGGAATCTGAAGTGTTCAATGTCTGCTATCGGCATTATTGCCGGTAGCAGACATGTGAGCCATGGATGTCTGCAGGCGCCCGCTCCACTCAGGAACGGGCTCTATGTTTAAAGAGCCGGCCAGCGATGTACTGTTACAGCTCTGGTCGGGAAATGGTTAAAACTAGACCCCGTGTGAGAGTCCATTATTTCAATGCAACTGTTTTAGCAGAAGAAAATTACATCCCCTTTCACTATATGCTGACAAACTGTTTCCATTGTAAAATTGTGGTTTCTTGCTCGCATAAGGTATTATTGTGCAATTTTATTGCTTGATGCCTAAGTAGAAAATGACAGTCCACTTGTTGCGCTGAAACAAGATAATTTAAGGATCCATTCACACTACCGCTATTGATTTCCATCTTTGTGTTGTGTTAGAGGAACAAAACAACAAAAACTGCTGGATTCTGCACATAATTGACCTAAATGGAGCCAAACAGGTCCCACTGACTATAATGGGATCTGTTTCCTTTCCATAGGGGAGTCTGCTTTATTTGCAGAGAAAAAAAGTCTGTGAATGGAGCCTCCAATGCAGATGCGAGCAATTCTTTACCTATAATATTGGCCTACCTTTTTCTAGTGCAGAGGTTCTCCTCACTTTCACTCATCACCAGGGATCGGCTTGTCCCTCCTTGACTTGCTTCATGCATGACTTCAATCTACAGTTTAAGGTAAGTGAGAGATGTGAATAAAAATGTAGTGAACAGTTCTATACTTCTGTAATCAGAGCTTGAGATGCAGGAGAGTCGAGATTTGCAGCTATCCCAAGTACTTAGGGTTTGAACATCTGAGGACTGCCATAACTTACAGTAAGTTCCTACTGAGCCCTGACACAGGCTGGGCTTCATAGGAACATTGCTTCTCCAGAGACGACAATGAATTAACATAGCAGTTTATGGGAGATTTGCTATCAGATTTATGTGCAAGTCCCCTAGAGGGATTTCAAATATGTGAAAAAAAAAGTTTTCAATATTAAAATTTAAACAAAAAAAATAAACCAAAATTCAGCACTTTATTCTTCAATAAAAGTCACACAAACTGTCTAAGATGTACGTAACATACAAAGCCTATATAAATTATCCCTGAAAGTATGCTTTTGGGGATTATTTCTATAGGCTTTGTATTTTACCCATGTCCTAGACCGCTTGTTTGTCTTTTTTAATGAAGAATAAAGTGCTTCATTTTGGAATTTGGTGAGATAGGTGGGACTATTTGGCTGCCACCTCCAGTACATTGTGTTGGTGGCACACATGGCAGTGCTGACCTGTGCTTGTTTCTACTTATTATTGCAATGTAAAACACATTGTAGGTATTGCCGTGTCCCAGAATGCCAAAACTATTAAAGTATAATGTATTTATCCGGTACGGGGAAACGCTATAATGGGAAAAAAATCTGAATGGATGATTTGCAGTTTATTCGTTGCTTCCACTCCCCCCCAAAAAAACGAAATAAAAAGTGATCAAAAACTTATGCACACTTAAAAATAGCATCAATAAAAGTTACATTGCTCTGCAGCTGTAACTAGAAAAAAGCTATGGCAGTCAAATAATGGCAATGAAAAGAAAAAAAAATGTATTTTTAATATTTCATTTGTTTTAACTATTAAAACAGAATAAAACTGTATAAATGTGACATTGCTGTAATCGTACAGACCTGCAGAATAAGGGTTCATGCACACGACCGTAGCCTGTTTGGTCGGCAAATTGTGCATCCGCAAAACACCACCCGCATGTGTTCTGTAAAACGGATACGAAAAGGACATTTTCTGTTTGTTTGTGGATGCAGCGGAGTGGACATCATGTGCTGTCTGCAACTTTTGAGGCCCTTTGAAGTGAATGGGTCCACATCCAACCAGCAAAAAATGCGAATGGGATGCAGACAAAAAACAAGGTCGTGTTCATTAGCCCTAAAGCTAACATGTCACTTTTACTGCATAGGGAACAAAACCCCAAAAACTGTTCACAGAGGTGCTTATATGGAAAAGAATTGTGCTACGGTACTGTACTTCATGTTTGTAATGCCTTATGTTCTCCCTTGCCGACTTGGCTGTTAATCGCTATTACCTCGCAGCGCCAGATTACAGAGTTTGATGAACCATTGGAAATACTTGCCAAAACCCGTAAGGGTTAAGCCTCATTCACACGTCAATGTTTCACTGACATGTGATGTACGTGTTCTCCACGGACAGCACACGTCCCTATTTATTTTAATGTGTGTATTCACACATCAGTGTTTTAGTACGGTTTGTGGGTCCGTTTTTTTTAGCACGGATGCATGCTCTATTTTGTCCGTGTTAACGGATTCATCAAGCCCATTATAGTTTATGGGTCAGTGAAAATCACAGATGCTATCCATGTTGCATCCGTGTTTCACGGATCATTAAGAAGAGATTCTTTGAAAATTATTTTTCAGCTCAGTCAGTGAAACAACAAGGATGCAACACGGACAGCAAAAAAAAAAAAAGGACACACGGATCCTTCATGGACATCTTCACGGATGCATCACGGACCACCTGCTTACGGATCTGAGCACGGACGTGTGAATGAGGCTTTAGAAAATACTGCACATTTGAACCTAGCTTTAGCTTGCTAGTAGTATAGATGCCCTACAATCCATCACGAGAACAAAGGCAGCTATTTCCATTAGCCTGTGTTCTCTAAATCTCTGGACCTAGTAATCAGAAACAAAACATAAATTACAATTTAAAAAAAAATCTGGTAAAACCTATATCTTTACCTTTATACCACCTTTTGCCTTTTTGTTGTTTCGTTTTCTGGACAGATCCGCTTCAGACAGTGACTTTGGAGGTGGAGCGGGTATGTCTGGAGCTCTTCGAGTAGTAGCTAGGAAAAAATGTACGGTAGTTTACATATTATCGCCATCTAACTTCATATTTTAGCCCAACCCTTTCTTATTGCCGATGTCCAGAGGAAACATAGGTTCTCTTATTGGTTAAGAAGACTCTTTTCATTTACTTTCTTCATGTGGCATAATTCATTCCCAGTTACAGTGTACCATGTAGACAAACACAGGAGGAGTCCGAAATACATTACAGCAAAGTATGTGTTACGTCTTACAATGGCACGTGTAGAAATATGGTATGTACAGCTTACACAGAGCCGGGCCGGGCCTGTCCTGTGCGGTTAAAGGGGTTTTCTACATAACATCTTCTAATGACACATGGCGATTTACTTCCAACAAAAAACTATTTCCTTGCCACATAAAAGATGGTAATCGCCTGAATTGTTTGCTAGGGGTGCAACAAGTGGCAGAACCAACCTTCGTATGAACATTTATTCCTGATCATCGGGCCATTTAAACGTCTCTAAGCCTAGCATCACTTGACACTTCTTGTGTGGTGACATTTTGGGCATCAGGCCTCTAATTTTCCCCCTGTCTCTCTTAGCTTCACTAAAGAAAGTCATTGGTGCTCATTTATCAAACAGAAATACGCCTAAATTTGGGGTATTTCTGGCACAAAGGTCCTTTTGGGGTTGTGGCGCAAAGGTCCTTTGGGGTTGTGGGCATGGAAGGGGACAGGCTGGTAGGCCAATCTCATTTACCATTTTCTACACCTGTTTTAGGGGTAGAAAATGTAAGCTAGGAAGCTGTCTTACATTTAGAAGTGGTGGAGGATCCACCAAAGTTATGTAAAAAAACGGAGCCTCTTCATAACTCCAGTGGATCAACCGCCAGGTATAGGGGCTGTTAAGACCGGTGTCTAAAGGTCAGTATTAATAAGTGTACCCCTTTGTTTGGGTCACAATGAATCCTTGCTGTTAATCTGCCTTGAATTCACCAAATGCAAGCAATCCTGCATATAGAGTTAGAAGAATCAATGGCATTTTCATTCCCAAACAAGCACCTATTGATGACATAAAAGTGGATGGGCACTCATGTTTAAATAGTCCGATGCATACTGAATGGCGGAGGGAGGGTGGGCTAAATGATGTAACATGTTTTTTGTAATTTTTGTGGATCTTGGTCAATTATTTTTTTTGTTTGTTTTTTTAGGCAAAAAATTGCCAGTTCCAGATACTGCATGGAAGTTTATGGAAAAAGGAGTAAATTATATATAATTATATATATATATATATATATATTATCTCCTATAGCATGTTCTGGGTCTGAAGATTTTCTCCCATAGACTTCCACTGGTTTTCATTCACAACTGGCCAATGTGTGCTGGCATTGTTTCCCCCCCCCCCCCCCCCCCCCATACAGCTATACAGAGAGATTGACATCACAAGAGGTCTATAAAAAAAGATCAATAGACATGCAAAAAACATAATAAAAAAAAGCAGGTGATAAAACATACAATATGGGTAGAAATGCCTAAAAAAAAAAAAAACACTACAAATTAACAACAACAAAAAAAACTGGGAAAGAGCCCTAAGGCCTTATTCACATGCCCATGTCAGTAATTCATCCGTGAAGAATCCGTGTTCGGTCTGTGTGTCAGTTTTTCTCTCTGTGTGTCACCCGTGTTCCACGGACATTGCACAGTTGCAAATACATTTTCAGAGCATCACCTATAAATGGTCCGTGAAACACTGACGAACCACATGTAGCGTTCAAGTTGGGTCCGTGTTTTTCATGGACCCATAGAATATAATGGACATGATGGATGGACAAAAATTGGTCATGCTACAGGCTAAAAATACAGACCGAAGGACCAGGCTAAAACACCTACAGTATGTGGGAATTAGGGGTGGGCGATATGGCCTAAAATCTATATTGCGATATAATTTTAAGCATGTGCGATATGCGATATATATTGCGATATATTGTTTTCTATATTGGGGGGGGGTGTTTAAATTTTATTTATTTTTTACTTTTTATTTATTAACTATTGGCCTCCTTAAGGGCTAGAACCCTTGTCATATTCACCCTAATAGAGCTCTATTAGGGTGAATAGGACTTTACACTCTCCCTGCTGCCCTGTGCATAGTGCACACAACAGCAGGGAGCTGACCATGGCGGCAGCCTCTGATCTGCCCCCCCCCCCAGCCTCTGATCTGCCCCCCCAGCCTCTGATCTGCCCCCCTTCCCCAGCCTCTGATCTGCCCCCCTTCCCCAGCCTCTGATCTGCCCCCCAGCCTCTGATCTGCCCCCCAGCCTCTGATCTGCCCCCCAGCCTCTGATCTTCTCCCCAGCCTCTGATCTTCTCCCCAGCCTCTGATCTGCCCCCCTTCCCCAGCCTCTGATCTTCTCCCCAGCCTCTGATCTGCCCCCCTTCCCCAGCCTCTGATCTTTTCCCCAGCCTCTGATCTTTTCCCCAGCCTCTGATCTTTTCCCCAGCCTCTGATCTTTTCCCCAGCCTCTGATCTGCCCCCCTTCCCCAGCCTCTGATCTGCCCCCCTTCCCCAGCCTCTGATCTGCCCCCCTTCCCCAGCCTCTGATCTGCCCCCCTTCCCCAGCCTCTGATCTGCCCCCCTTCCCCAGCCTATGATCTGCCTCCCTTCCCCAGCCTCTGATCTGCCCCCTCTGGTAACGCAAACCCCCCCTCCCCAGTATTAATCATTGGTGGCAGTGGCCACAGGGTCCCCCTCCTCCCCCCCATCATTGGTGGCAGTTTGCAGTTCCGATCGGAGCCCCAGCAGTGTAATGCTGGGGCACCGATCGGTTACCATGGCAGCCAGGAGTCACGCTGCTGAAGTCCAGGCTGCCATGGTATGTTAGTGAGCAGAGAGCAGCGCATTATACTCACGTGCGCTGTGGCCGCCGGTCGCTCCTTCTTCTCATAGGTCTGTGCGGCGCATTGCTAATGCTGTAAGCATTAGCTATCCGCCGCACAGACAGAAGAAGGAGCGACCGCCGGCCACAGCGCACGTGAGTATAATGCGCTGCTCTCTGCTCACTAACATACCATGGCAGCTAGGACTACAGCAGCGTGACTCCTGGCTGCCATGGTAACCGATCGGAGCCCCAGCATTACACTGCTGGGGCTCCGATCGGAACTGCAAACTGCCACCAATGATGGGGTGGAGGAGGGGGACCCTGAGGGATATGGCCGGCACATTCATTGGTAGTGCAGTGGCCACAGTCCCTCCCCTCCTCCTCCTACTCTGTCCTCATTGGTGTTCAGCGGCAGCCGCGCACAGTGGGGAGGGAGAGACTCCCTCCTCCTCCCTCCTCCTCCCTCCGCTGTGCCGGCCGGCTCAGAACATGGTGCGCGCGATCATATCGCGGTCCGGCGATATAGGCGATATGGCGAAAATCCATATCGTGGCCCAAATTCATATCGCATATCGCCTATATCGCCTATACCGCCCACCCCTAGTGGGAATACACATTAAAATGAAAGGGTATGTGTCTTGTCGTGTCAGTAAGGCCATAGGCCTCTTGCGAATGGGGTGAATGGGGTCGCAATCCGCATGCGGCTGGCACACGGTCAGTGCACATGCATTGCGGACAGCAATTTGTGGTCCGCAGCACACGTTGGTCTTCAAGAGGCCTTACTGTGATCATTTGTCCCCCATTCAGTCCGCATACTGTCTGCAGCACATCTCCCATTTATACAGGGTGGTGTACTGGCAACTGGCTCCTATTAAAGGGTCATAATCCTACATATCCAGTAATAAAATGAACATCTGAGCAGAAATGAGGGTGTCATGAGCCCTGTGCACACCCAGCTGTGTTTACTAAAAACTCCAATCCCTGTTTTCCACTTAGGCTACATGCACATGAACGTTGTTTGTTTCAGTGTCCGTTCCGTTTTTTTTTTGTTTTTTTTGTGGATAAGATGCGGACCTATTCATTTCAATGGGTCCACATAAAATGCGGACCGCATCGGTATGTCTGTTCCGTAGTCCCGCAAAAAATAAAAAATAGAACATGCCCTATTCTTGTCTGTTTTAAGCATTGTTACAATGCGTCCGCCCCAAAAAAAAACGGATGGCATACGGACCGCAAAACACATACGGTCGTGTGCATGTAGCCTTATTGTGTGAATGTGCACAACTGATTGTGTGTGGCAAACATGGTCAGATTAAAAGGTAAAACCACAGCCTTAGGCCTCATGCACACGAATATGTGCCGGTTGTGTTGCGGTCTGCAATGCACGGGCACCCACTGTGTACCAGTCGTCTGTGGATGCGGACCCATTCACTTGGGGTCCACACTCCACATCCGACGGTCCGCAGCGCATGCGTATTTTAAACATTTTGTCTCCCCTAAGAGTCCCTGGCACATCCATGTATTCAGTGAGACCCATGTAGTGCTTTGCTTATACTGTATTTGCACTAGCGGGGAATTAATCAGGAGAGATGACAGGTCCACTTTAAATGCCCGGAAAACCTCTTTAATGGGCTTTATGCACACAAAGTTATTTTCAAATCTACTAGAATAAGTGGAACCTGATTGCTACAGTTGTACTGCATGAGGCCCCATTGTGGTTCATCACTGTTCTTTACAACCCAAATGTAAAACTGGATAATATTATCTCTGTTAAACTGCCATGTCTGACCATACCATGTAAGTATATAACATGCACTAAAGCCGGTTACATACATGTAGCCAGGTCTGAAGTGAATTTGCCTCAAAATGTTTGCAATTTATTAATCCTACAGTCGTGGCCAAAAGTTTTGAGAATGACACAGATATTAGTTTTCACAAAGTTTGCTGCTAAACTGCTTTTAGATCTTTGTTTCAGTTGTTTCTGTGATGTAGTGAAATATAATTACACGCACTTCATACGTTTCAAAGGCTTTTATCGACAATTACATGACATTTAGGCCTCATGCACGCAACCGTTGTTGTGTTCCGTTCTGCAAAATGGGGTTCCGTTGTTCCGTGATCCGTTTCCGTCTTCCTTTATTTTTAGAGGATCACCTGACATGAAGGAAAGTAAAAAGAAGTCTAAGTCAAGTTTGCCATGCAAATGATAGGGAAAAAACGGACGCACGGACGCGGATGACAATCTTGTGTTTTTTCACAGACCCATTCACTTGTATGGGTCTGCGAACCGTTTTCATGAAAAAAATAGGACAGGTTATATTTTTTTGACAGACTGGAACCACGGTCGCGGATGACAAACTGTGCATCAGCCGAGTTTTCAACGGACCCATTGAAAGTCAATGGGTCCGCAGAAAATCGTGAAAAACAGAACAACGGACACGGAATGAAACGGTCGTGTGCATGAGGCCTTATGCAAAGAGTATTTGCAGTGTTGGCCCTTCTTTTTAAGGACCTCTGCAATTCGACTGGGCATGCTCTCAATCAACTTCTGGGCCAGTTCCTGACTGATAGCAACCCATTCTTTCATAATCACTTCTTGGAGTTTGTCAGAATTAGTGGGTTTTTGTTTGTCCACCCGCCTCTTGAGGATTGACCACAATTCTCAATGGGATTAAGATCTGGGGAGTTTCCAGGCCATGGACCCAAAATGTCAACGTTTTGGTCCCCGAGCCACTTAGTTATCACTTTTGCCTTATGGCATGGTGCTCCATCGTGCTGGAAAATGCATTGTTCTTCACCAAACTGTTGTTGGTTTGTTGGAAGAAGTTGCTGTTGGAGGGTGTTTTGGTACCATTCTTTATTCATGGCTGTGTTTTTGGGCAAAATTGTGAGTGAGCCCACACCCTTGGATGAGAAGCAACCCCACACATGAATGGTCTCAGGATGCTTTACTGTTGGCATGACACAGGACTGATGGCAGCGCTCACCTTTTCTTCTCCGGACAAGCCTTTTTCCTGATGCCCCAAACAATTGGAAAGAGGCTTCATCGGAGAATATGACTTTGCCCCAGTCCTCAGCAGTCCATTCACCATATTTTCTGCAGAAGATCAATCTGTCCCTGATGTTTTTTTGGGAGAGAAGTGGCCTATTTGCTGCCCTTCTTGACACCAGGCCATCTTCCAAAAGTCTTCGCCTCACTGTGCGTACAGATGCGCTCACACCTGCCTTCTGCCATTCCTGAGCAAGCTCTGCACTGGTGGCACTCCGATCCCGCAGCTGAATCCTCTTTAGGAGACGAACCTGGCGCTTGCTGGACTTTCTTGGATGCCCTGAAGCCTTCTTAACAAGAAGTTCTTGATGATCCTATAAATTGTTGATTGAGGTGCAATCTTAGTAGCCACAATATCCTTGCCTGTGAAGCCATTTTTATGTAACGCAATGATGGCTGCACGCGTTTCTTTGCAGGTCACCATGGTTAACAATGGAAGGACAATGATTTAAAGCATCACCCTCCTTTTAGCAGGTCAAGTCTGCCATTTTTACCAAATCAGCCTGACATAATGATCTCCAGCCTTGTGCTTGTCAAAATTCTCACCTGAGTTAACAAGATGAGTACTGAAGTGATCTCAGCAGGTCCTTTAATGACAGCAATGAAATGCAGTGGAAAGGGTTTTTTTGGGGATTAAGTTAATTTTCATGGCGAAGAAGGACTATGCAATTCATCTGATCACTCTTCATAACATTCTGGAGTATATGCAAATTACTATTATAAAAACTTAAGCAGCAACTTTTCCAATTTCCAATATTTATGTAATTCTCAAAACTTTTGGCCACGACTATACTCAGAAGTCAAGGACCAGATACAAAAGTTTTTATGTGTTTTTATGGTATGAAACACAGGTACCTATGTACAAGCTGGTCTTAACTGTCCTAAAATGAAATATCAGGACAACGGCTTTTAATTTATACATTTATTGCTCATTCACTGTCTTATACATTTTCCAAAAATACTGCATCAAGAGAAAAAAAAAGGGTTAAAAGTAATACGACTGACCAGATTTCTGCTTTGCAATCCAGACACCACTATATTCCAAGCAGCAATTCTGAAGTATACTGCTATCCTGAAAAATACTGGAGATGCCACCAAACCTAGATGAAGTCCTTACAGAAAATGTCATTTTTATTATATAGTGGAGGTGGTTTGAACAGTCTAATTCGGTAGACTTCCCGCGTTAAGACCCTTCAAAGGGTTACAGAAATGAGGTTGACAAGTGAACAGCTTCATCTCCGCTGCAGACAAATCCTCCCACAGCAAGTTACTGTATGAATCAACATCCTCTCTACTTTTTTCCCCACTAGTGAGTACACATAGAAGAAATGTAGGTCACAGAGAAGAGCAGTTCAAAGAGCTGGAGAGAACCTAAATGTACTGTGGAGCTCAATTGCAGAAGAAGTCCCATTTTAAACATGGGGTTTGCATATTATTTTTTAATATCATTGCCAAATGTGTATTCTGAAGATAGAGGAATGCACAATAACAGGAATAACTATACAGTTGCAAGAAAAAGTATGTGAACCCTTTGGGTTCTGATCTTCATCTAAGTCACAACAATAGACAATCACAGTCTGCTTAAACTATTAACACACAAATAATTAAATGTTACCATGTTTTTATTGAACACACCATGTAAACATTCACAGTGTGGGTGGAAAAAGTATGTGAACCCCATAGACTAATGACATCTCTAAGAGCTAATTGGAGCGAGGTGTCAGCCAACTGGAGTCTAATCAATGAGATGAAATTGGAAGTGCTGGTTACAGCTGCCCTGCCCTATAAAAAACCCACACGAGTTCTTGGTTTGCTTTTCACAAGAAGCATTGCCCGATGTGAATGATGCCTCGCACAAAAGAGCTCTCAGAAGACCTACGATTAAGAATTGTTGACTTGCATACAGGGAGTGCAGAATTATTAGGCAAATGAGTATTTTGACCACATCATCCTCTTTTTGCATGTTGTCTTACTCCAAGCTGTATAGGCTCGAAAGCCTACTACCAATTAAGCATATTAGGTGATGTGCATCTCTGTAATGAGAAGGGGTGTGGTCTAATGACATCAACACCCTATATCAGGTGTGCATAATTATTAGGCAACTTCCTTTCCTTTGGCAAAATGGGTCAAAAGAAGGACTTGACAGGCTCAGAAAAGTCAAAAATAGTGAGATATCTTGCAGAGGAATGCAGCACTCTTAAAATGGCAAAGCTTCGGAAGCATGATCATTGAACAATCAAGCGTTTCATTCAAAATAGTCAACAGGGTCGCAAGAAGCGTGTGGAAAAACCAAGGCGCAAAATAACTGCCCATGAACTGAGAAAAGTCAAGCGTGCAGCTGCCAAGATGCCACTTGCCACCAGTTTGGCCAAATTTCAGAGCTGCAACATCACTGGAGTGCCCAAAAGCACAAGGTGTGCAATACTCAGAGACATGGCCAAGGTAAGAAAGGCTGAAAGACGACCACCACTGAACAAGACACACAAGCTGAAACGTCAAGACTGGGCCAAGAAATATCTCAAGACTGATTTTTCTAAGGTTTTATGGACTGATAAAATGAGAGTGAGTCTTGATGGGCCAGATGGATGGGCCCGTGGCTGGATTGGTAAAGGGCAGAGAGCTCCAGTCCGACTCAGACGCCAGCAAGGTGGAGGTGGAGTACTGGTTTGGGCTGGTATCATCAAAGATGAGCTTGTGGGGCCTTTTCGGGTTGAGGATGGAGTCAAGCTCAACTCCCAGTCCTACTGCCAGTTTCTGGAAGACACCTTCTTCAAGCAGTGGTACAGGAAGAAGTCTGCATCCTTCAAGAAAAACATGATTTTCATGCAGGACAATGCTCCATCACACGCGTCCAAGTACTCCACAGCGTGGCTGGCAAGAAAGGGTATAAAAGAAGAAAATCTAATGACATGGCCTCCTTGTTCACCTGATCTGAACCCCATTGAGAACCTGTGGTCCATCATCAAATGTGAGATTTACAAGGAGGAAAACAGTACACCTCTCTGAACAGTGTCTGGGAGGCTGTGGTTGCTGCTGCACGCAATGTTGATGGTGAACAGATCAAAACACTGACAGAATCCATGGATGGCAGGCTTTTGAGTGTCCTTGCAAAGAAAGGTGGCTATATTGGTCACTGATTTGTTTTTGTTTTGTTTTTGAATGTCAGAAAGGTATATTTGTGAATGTTGAGATGTTATATTGGTTTCACTGGTAAAAATAAATAATTGAAATGGGTATATATTAGTTTTTTGTTAAGTTGCCTAATAATTATGCACAGTAATAGTCACCTGCACACACAGATATCCCCCTAAAATAGCTAAAACTAAAAACAAACTAAAAACTACTTCCAAAAATATTCAGCTTTGATATTAATGAGTTTTTTGGGTTCATTGAGAACATGGTTGTTCAATAATAAAATTAATCCTCAAAAATACAACTTGCCTAATAATTCTGCACTCCCTGTATATAATATTTAAGATTATATATATATATATATATATATATATATATATATATAATGGATAGCTGGTAGTATTTGCATAGTAAAGTAACTAGTGAGATTATGTGCATCTTACTATATGTACTGTTATACCTAGGGTCTCATCTGGAGGCTGTACCTAACTGTAACTCCAGACGGTGAAGAGCTGTAGAGTAAACCAAGCTGCCCGTGTCATAAATTCACACGTCATTATAAGCATTTAAAAACTATCTTATACATAGTTCAAAAATTCAGTCTTGTCCCAACCAAATACTGATGCAGAAAGAATCTGATTGATCATTCTGTAGACAGGAAGGATTTTTGTCTAATTGACGCTTGCACCTAATTCCAAGTGGCTTCACTGGAAGGATTTCTCGGAAGTTCCCTAGATAAAAAGATTAAAAGCTGAACTTGGGTATGCATCCAAGCTAGACGTGAAACATATAAGGCAACAATCAGCAGTTTTGCTTGTTTTCATTCTTTGGTAGCAAATAATATGCAAAGTGTATTTTAGCATATGGGGAACCAATGAGGAGACAGTAGATGTGACTACCTCAGATTTCCCGTAGGCAGGTGCGTAACTTAAGGGCCCTGGTACAAGAGTTCAGCTTAGGCCCCCCTTCGCTCAGTGCCTTGTGGTCAGGGGCAGGGAAACACATAGCCTTCGTGATGCCTGAGGCAAAAATTGAAGTGGCACCCCTTCCCCAATGCCAAATACTTGACCTAACCCCTTCTCTCCAGCCAGAGGTGTAACTTTACCAGCATGCACTTTCTATAATACTGGTATCTTCTTATGTGGCATAAGAGTCTTTGGGCCCTCTCAGGCTCCTGGGCCCGGTAGTGACTGCTACCTCTGCACCCCCAATAGCTACGCCCCTGCCCGTAGGCATAGTAGCTAACTGTAGTCACAGATCCCAGCTCTGCCCCAATGGAATTAAGCATACAAATAAATAAATAGCAACCAGGAGCAAGGTTTGAGGAAATGAAAGGTAGGTACCTACTGTATTCTCATATCACCTTTGAGCTCCTGACTGGAGCAACACTTTACATTACTTACACAGCTCTTTCTGGTTTGGATTTGGCTGAGGTCTGACCGCGTTGACCAGCATTGATGGCATTATTGGAACGGAAACGTTGCCCCACAACAACCTTTATTCCAAAACTCTTCCAAACTGTTAGTGATACTTACAGAAAGGACTAACAGGGAATATTATGGCACAAATGTACCTTTTTCATACATAACTGGGCTCCTTCCGTCCTGGCTGTGCAACACCAAACCGTAGAGATGGTGGGAGGGACCCACAGGAGGTACAGGTGATGGCGCTAGAGAAGCAGTCTCCTACAAGCCCCATAATGCCTTCCATGTCTCATTGCTATGTGCTGTCTCTTTCCCCTTTGCTGCTGTATCTAGAACCCGTATACATATCTTGTATAATATTGACCTGTGTACTGTATGACAACGGCCAGCATGTTGTTGCAGTTGATTTCTTGTTTGCAGCACAGACCTGCTCCAAACGTCCCTTTACTTACACTGGGGAGGGAGGAAGTCATTTGGATAAAAGCCATATATATCAGCTGCAAGTGACATCAAAATGTGATTTACTGTCCCCCAACTCTATAAGTGTTAACCCCCTTCAGCTGAGTGAATGTTAGCTTTTTAACACATCTCGGCAGTTATAGCACTCAGGTACTGGGCTGTATGTTTGGCGAGCAGTGTTTAAAGTTTGGCTGATGAGTCCCTGTAAGTAATTTATTCTGACCCTACTGGCAATAAATTCTGTCCCTCTCTCCAAGCCATTGAGAGTGTTGTACAGCACTGCATATCACTGCTGAGAGCTGGCTAAACAGATTCACTGCACATGTGTGTCTTACTCAAGTGAAATATCTGGTAATAGCAACATTTAAAAAAAAGCTTCCAATGGAGGATATTATTAACTTTATGAAAGGAATAATTTAATGAGCACTTGCATTCATGATACAACCACAAATTATTTCTTATTTACTGGTGTAAACGTCAATATTAGTTCTGGGCAGAATTCTTCTATAGCTAGCACTAACAGTCAGTGACTATAATTGGTTCTGTCTGTTATAGAAAAGCAACCAGTTGGTGTTTGCAGTTCTCACCTATTTACAGATCGTTGTCCTTACACAAGAAAAGAGCACTGTAATGGAAAAATGTATCTTACCCAAAGATGTTGGCCTAGCCGTTTTAGGAGATGATCTTTTTGGAGATGACTCTGGATGTGGCGCCACCGGCTGGACAGGTCTTGTCTGTTTGGCTGCCAGCTTCTTCAAGCTTGCTTGTCTCTTCTCAAACATTTCCTGAACATCAGCCAACTTCTGTAGTACTTTCTGAGAACTTGCCTGAAGGTGATAATTGGTGGTTCAACAAGGTACAGTATCTCACAATAGTGAGTACACCCCTCCCATTTTTATTATATCTTTTCATGGGACAACACTGAAGATCTGACACTTTGAAACAATGTAAAGTAGTCAGCGTACAGCTTGTGTAAATTTCTTGTGCTCTCAAAATAACTCAACACACAGCCATTAATGTCTAAACCACTGACAACAAATGTGAGTACACCCCTAAATGAAAATGGTCAAATTGTTCCCAAAGTGTTAATATTTTGTGTGGCCACCTTTACCCTCAGTTTCTTTAGAAAGGCAGTGGTCGTCTTGGAGGTGTTGGGGATCGTTATCATGTTGGAATACTGCCCTGAGGCACAGTTTCTGAAGGGAGGGGATCATTCTCTGCTACAGTATGTCACAGTACATGTTGGCATTCATGGTTCCCTTAATCAACTGTAGCACCCCAAAGCTGGTAGCATTCATGCAGCCCCAAACCATGACATTCCCACCACTATGCTTGACTGTAGGAAAGACACACTTGTCTTTGTACTCCTCATCTGGTTGCCGCCAAACACGTATGACACCATCTAAACAGAATAACTTTATCTTGGTCTCATCAGACCACATGACATGGGTCCAGTAATCAATGTCATTTGTCTGCTTGTCTTCATGAAACTGAGGGCTTTCTTGTGCATCATCTTTAGAAGAAGCTTCCTTCTGTGAAGAGAGCCATGCAGACCAATTTGATGCAGTGTGCGGTGTATGGTCTGAGCATTGACAGGCCAATCCTCCACCCCTTTTAACCTCTGCAGCAATGCTGGCACCACTCAAACAACTATTTTGAAAAGACAACCTCTGGATATGACGCTGAGCACAAGCACTCAACTTCTTTGGTCAACCATGGCAAGGCCTGTTCTGAGTGGAACCTGTCTTGTTAAACCACAGTATGGTCTTGGCCACAGTGC
The DNA here is from genome assembly GCF_014858855.1 of Bufo gargarizans. Lineage (NCBI taxonomy): Eukaryota > Metazoa > Chordata > Amphibia > Anura > Bufonidae > Bufo > Bufo gargarizans. Next base: position 187,811,354 of record NC_058083.1, read on the forward strand.
TACAGCTCAGTTTCAGAGTGCTGGCAATCTTTATATAGCCTAGGCCCTAGGCCATATTTATGTAGAGCAACAATTCACACGTGAGACCTTGTAACACTAACGAGTCACATGATATCGGGGAGAAAAATGGCTAATTGGGCACAATTTGGACATTTTCACTTAGGGGTGTACTCACTTTTGTTGCCAGTGGTTTAGACATTAATGACTGTGTGTTGAGTTATTTTGAGGGCTCACCTGATATACAAGCTGTACACTGACTACTTTACATTGTATCAAAGTGTCAGATCTTCAGTGTTGTCCTATGAAAAGATATAATAAAATATTTACAAAAATGTGAGGGGTGTACTCACTTTAGTTAGATACTGTATAACCGGTAATAATTTACAATATATCACCCTACTTTACACATCGTACATACAATGATCATGGCCTTTACTTGAACACAAGCTGACAACTATTCCAACCCCACCTTACCCTGTACACATGCATGCTTGACTCAGCAGAGTGATCATGTATTCCCAACAGGGATAAAGGACTGCCAGACACCTCTGGCGGCAGTTTATCTCCCAAGATGAAAACGGACTGGAAATTGTGAAATGAGACATGACCAATCCTTATTGCCTCCGACATCTGTCTATGCCTGTTGGAGTGGTGGACAGACATGTGCACTACCACTCCATTCAGAGAGGGAGTTCCGGGGATCTCTGCACATTCCAGTGGTTGGACCCTCAGTGAGAATCCTAATAAATTCAAGCACAAAAGGCATACCCTGAAGCCCTTTTCTGCTAATCGGTGAGGAACCAAGCGGTTATAACCGCCAGCGATCATACATTTATCACCTATCCAATGGAAAAATTATGTTTGTCGGACCCACCTTTAAGGATATATATTTTGAACTTTAATGTGTGAAATTAAATTAAGATTTCAACCATAAATAAAATAATCAGTCATGTAAATGTCTCACGTGTATAATGTTTTATATTTCCGAATGGCACACACAGTATGTAATATACCTGATAAGTATCAGACGTTCTTCTTACCTTTATTTCCGCAGTGAGGATGACTTCATACTTGTGATAAAAGTCAGTAGGATTGGACAGCAGGTGCACCTTTGAACTACCAATAAATTTCTCAATGTCTCGTAGAGCTGACTCTGCACCATCCTGCGACTGACATTTATCCACTGCTTGAGAGGCTAGCAGGTAGATTCCATCTTCACACCACTGGTTAGCCTGGGACAAATCAGAGCAGAATGTAAGGGTAAAACATTATTTATCCACTGAGTACATAATCTGAAATGGTCACTAAATAATATTCAGCAAACGCCCATGTTCAGTTTTTGGCTGCATCCACACATTGCAGTTTAGCTGTGTTTTTTTGTAATGTATGGAATGAATCCTAACCAGGGCAAAGGTATAAAATAAGAGCTTGTCAAAACCTTGAAGTCAATGAAACATTATACAAAACTGCACAGTATGAAGACGGCCTCAGTTTGAATGACTGTAATAATCTTTATTTATATAGTGCCAACATATTCTGCAGCACTTTATAAATCAGAAAGTACATGTAAAAGACAAAGCCAAAGAGTAAGAAAACTGGTGAGAGTCCCGCTTACAATCTATAAGGAAACAGGAGATGACCCCAAAAAAATCTTGGTCTGAAGGAGAGCAAGAGGAGCTCAGCAGGTTAATATGTGCGTGTGTATAAATATCTATCTATCTATATATATATATATATATATATATATATATATACACACACACACACACACACACACACACACACTCAAAATTACTGTTACTGTGAACAGTTAAAAGGGTTATCCAACTCTTGTAATAATCCCCCCCAATTCCTGGCAACTCATATAGATTAAAATTACCCCGTCTGCTCCCCGACACCCTTGTCTCTCCTGATCCCCGCATGGCCACTGCTGAATCGCTCCCCCTCCGTAGCTGGATATTTTGATCTGCGCGACGGGGAGATGCAACGGCAGCCGTGTGGGGATCAGGAGCGACGTGGGTGCCGGGGAGCGGGCTAAATATGACCTTTATGAGGTACCTGAGCACTGGGGATGGGGGGGGGGTCATTATAGGGGTTTGATATCCCCTTTAAGCAGTTGAAGATCAAGGCTCATCTTTAATATTTTCATAATAACAAAAAAAGTGCCTGAAGCAAAAACTTTGGCCACCCTGCTTGGCTGGTACCTAGTAGCACCCCCTTTGGCAGGTATCAAAGCTTGTAAATTCTTTTTGTAGCCAGCCAAGAGTCATTTCATTCTTGTTTGAGGGATTTTCATCCATTCTTACTTGGAAAAGTCTTCCAGTTCTGTGAGATTCCTGGGCCAACTTGCATGCACTGCTCTTTTGAGGTCTATCCACGGATCAGGGGACTGTAAGGGCCATGGTAAAACCTTCCATTTGTGCCTTTTGAGGTAGTCTACTGTGGATTTTGATGTGTGTTTAGGACCAATATCCATTTGTAGAAGCCATCCTCTTTTCAACTTCACCTTTTTTTTTTTGCAGCTGATGTTACATTTGCTTCCAGAATTTGCTAGAGTTTCACTGAATCCATTCTTCCCTCTACTCATTAAATGTTCCCTGTGCCTTAACACCCCCCCCCCCCCCCCCCATCTTATAGCCTTCTCCTGTCTTGTGGGCCTCACCCATTTTTATTTTCAGAGGGAGCTGCTCAGAAGAACCCATGCCTACTATTTTGAGATAAGGTTAGAGAAGTCTGGGTATTTATAAAGCTTTGAAATTTGCATCACCTAGCCTTTCCTAACAAAGTTTTCTGAGCGCTCAAATCTCCTTGGTTTCCCATACTTTTGTAAGGCATTCCTTTCCTTTTTTTCACTCTAAAATTGTACAAACCAAAATAATGCCCTGATATTGCTTAAAATGTTGAAAAGTGTGTTTCATCTTTTAGTCCACAGTAATTTTGACCAGGGGTGCCCAAACATTTGAATGCCACTGTATACACATTAGGCTACGTTCACTCTGGCGTTTTGGCTTTCCATTTCTGAGATCCGTTCAGGGCTCTCACAAGCGGTCCAAAACTGATCAGTTTTGCCCTAATGCATTCTGAATGGAAAAGGATCCGCTCAGTTTGCCTCTGATCAGTCACCATTCTGCTCTGAAGGCGGACACCAAAACACTGCCTACAGCGTTTTGGTGTCCGTCTGACGAAACTGAGCCAAAAGTCAATGGAGGACGGATCTGGTTTCTATTGTGCCAGATTGTGTCATAGAAAACGGATCCGTCCCCATTGACTTACATTGTGTGTCAGAACAATCTGGCACAATAGAAAACAGATCCTTCCTCCATTGACTTTCAATGGTGTTCAAGGCGGATCCGTCTTGGCTATGTTACAGATAATACAACCAGATCCGTTCTGAACGGATGCATGTGGTTGAATTATCTGAACGGATCCGTCTGTGCAGATCCATGACGGATCCGCACCAAACGCGAGTGTTAAAGTAGCCTTATTATTCATTTAAATTTCTAGTAATTCTGGGCTTTGAAGTTAAGGAGATGGTCCTATCAGTGATTGACAGCCTTCCCTCTATGGCTGTGCATACACAGAGGGTTGTCAATCACTAACAGGGCTGCCTCCTTGAGGTAGTCTTACTTAATGTCAGGCATTTTTTCTTTAACATTCCATCCATTAATGTCTTCTCATGGAACGTCAATGGCTTCTTATTATACAATGACTGGAACAAATGTTCTACTAAAACCTAAATTTTCATCTCCTTTGTATTCTTAGCAGCTAAGCAAACAATTGCCCATAGCTGGCTAAGTAACAAATTCTTATTTTCGGAAGTCAAGAGATGTCTCTTGATGGTTCTCCCTTTCACCTACGATATCTCTACAATAGAAATACACCAGTTATGCTTTGTTTCTATGTATGTAAAAATGACAGCTTTGTATCTAGTTGTGAATATACATTTTGACATTTTTTATATGTGGAAGTGCAGGCAAGTTTATCCAAATTATTTTTCTAAAAATGTAAAACTACTTTCACACTCACGTTTTGGCTTTCCGTTTATGAGATCCGTTCAGGTCTCTTACAAGTGGCCCAAAATGGATCAGTTTTGCCCTAATGCATTCTGACTGGGAAAGGATCCGCTCAGAGTGCATCAGTTTGTCTCTGTTCAGTTACCATTCCGCTCTGGAGACGGACACCTGCTTGCAGCGTTTTGCTGTCCACCTGACGAAGCGGAGCCAAACAGATCCGTCCTGGCACACAATGTAAGTCAATGGGGACGGATCCGTTTTCTCTGGCACAATAGAAAACAAATCCGTCGCCTATTGACTTTCAATGGTGTTCAAGACGGATCCGTCATGGCTATAGAAGACCTAATACAACCGGATCCGTTCATGATGGATGCATGCGGTTGAATTATTGTAATGGAAGCGTTTTTGCAGATCCATAACAGAGTGCCAAACTAGCCTAAAACGTAAATGTAGGTTCTCTTTTTTTTTTTTTTTTCTACACACAATGAGAGTATACTGACCCAGTACTCAAAATGAATTCTAGTTCATAGAATATTCTGTGACCAACAACCAAAACAGATGACTTACCTTATCAAGTTGCTGGTGCAGCTCCAATGATTTTCCCAGTATGTCGTACTTTTTCTTGGTTTCATTGGTGAAGTCATCACAGATGCGCCTCAGCTCTATGCATTTTGGTCTAATGGAGTCCACAGCATAGTGGTTATTTTGTATTAGCTGGTCTCCATGAAGAGCATGAAGCTGGGCTTTCTCCAGGATGCCCTGGTGATACAAGATGACGGAACATGAATGAATGAAGGAAACTAATCAAGTAAAAGGGTACTCTTGTAAATAAAAAGTTAGACTCTATTTGCTAGATTGTAGGGGTCCAGCAGATGACACTCCCAGCATTTACCAGCAAAGGGTTCATGTGAATTCCCCCCCCAGCTGCAAGACTTCAGCCAGGATGAGTTGAATGGAGCCGTGATCACGCATGAGCTATCTTCATCAGTGCGTCATTCGCTGTCTATGGCACTGACAAACATAGCCAGATAAGAACTTGGATATCTCTGGCAGAATCACATAGAGCTTGAATGCAGCAGCAATGTAAATGCTCATCCGCTCCTCCATTCAACTCCTCCAGGCTGTGGTATTGTAGCTGAAAGGAACGAGGGACATGGGACCTCTTTTCTGAGGATCCATGGGTTTTCCATCAATTGGACCCCACCAATTTAGCAATTATCCACTATCCAGTGGGTAATTTTTTAATCACTGGAATTTTGTTTTATAATTTTTTATCCCTTTGGAAGCTCTGTTTTTAATATTTTTAGACAGATATGAGCAGTAAACCGTTGTGAGCATTTCAACATCATGAATAAACAACACTGTGGGGCTAATGAAGGAGAATTGGATACAAGGGGTAGTGGTGAAATCTTATTACGTCACTTGCATCTTCTGTGGGAACATCTTTGTTATGTCATTTTTTTCCCTGAATATTTCATATCACATGGTTTATGGACTGTATTATTTTTATTTCTGACTAACGTTCATCAAGTCGAGCCAATAGATTGTTTCTGGAAACACAGAACTTGTATACTAAACATAAAATGTTGATTAAATGTTCTTTTTCTGGGAGTAAGGATAGGAAATCAATATTTTAATGGTGGGGGTTCAGTGCCAGGAATCACCCTTCCTCTACTGATCAGTTCACAGCTTGTTAAAGATTAAAAAAAAACGCTATACCAATTCTAACCGATCCTGCTCTGCTACTTCTGTGGCGCTGCTTCATGGCTCTCTGCTCTCCACTTTCATGTCACTGCTCGACATGCCAGAAATGCCAGTAGCAGTCACGGGCTGAGGCCGGTCATTGCTATGGTCATTAGTAGGCTGGTTGGGCCTTTTCTGGCATTTCTGGTATGTCGATCTAGGACCAGGTAGAGGTGAGCAGCAGGAACTTATGGTAAGTGCGTTGGAATGGCAGCTGAGGGGGATCGGTGAAGGTGTGTATGGTTTCTTTCCTATTTTCAACCAACTGTGAGCCATATATAAAACAATTCTATATTAATAGTAAAAAGATACTGGGCACTCTCTCTGTATATGAACCTCACAGTTTATTAATTGTAGATATATAGCATACACGAACAATTCATATAACAAGCATATTACTTAAAACAATATATCATAAAATCCGGATAGATTAAAACTACTAAACTCCTAAAGTGGCTGTAGTGAGTGCTCTAAAATATGGTATCCTCTGGATAATGGGGGTAAGAGTCCTTTGTATGGATGTCCATCCAACCTTTGGTTGGAATATAGTGGAACTGCCGCTTTAGGGTATAAGAAACCCGCAATAAAAGTCTCCTCCAAACGGAAAAGTATAGAACACAGCTGTTAGTTGCAGTGATTTAGTTGTGCGGCGTCCCGCTATACTCACTGTTCAGCTGCGATGTGCTCCGCTGCTGTGCCGGTACAGTAGATATTCATATTCGGATCTTTATTATGTTAGTCCCGTTCCCCTCTCCATCTCTCAGTTGACTGAGGCAGGGGTGATTACAAACCCTGAAACGCGTTTGGTGCAAAAGACCCCCCTGATGGACATTGATTTTATCTGCTGAAGGATCGCATGTACCCGAACTAACCCTGCCTAATCAGAGACCCGACGCGCATTTCAACAGGACTACTATAGGAGTGTACTACGTTCACTTACAAACAAAGTCCAGCGCGGAAGAGGGAGTCTACAAACTCCCCAAGCGCCGGCTCTTACATCTACGGAGCGGCGCCTGAGAGATAGAGAGGGGAACGGGACTAACATAATAAAGATCCGAATACAAATATCTACTGTACCCGCACAGCAGCGGAGCACATCATCGCAGCTGAACAGTGAGTATAGCGGGACGCCGCACAACTAAATCACTGCAACTAACAGCTGTGTTCTATACTTTTCCGTTTGAAGGAGACTTTTATTGCGGGTTTCTTATACCCTAAAGCGACAGTTCCACTATATTCCAACCAAAGGTTGGATGGACATCCATACAAAGGACTCTTACCTCCATTATCCAGAGGATACCATATTTTAGAGCACTCACTACAGCCACTTTAGGAGTTTAGTAATCTATCCGGACTTTATGATATATTGTTTTAAGTAATATGCTTGTTATATGAATTGTTCGTGTATGCTATATATCTACAATTAATAAACTGTGAGGTTCATATACAGAGAGAGTGCCCAGTATCTTTTTACTATTTTTTTACCTTACTAAAGGAAGGGTGATTCCTTTTTACTGAGAGCACCTCCCCCGTGTTTTGCGCCATTCCTGTGCGTCACTCTTTTTTGCTTAAATTCTATATTAATGTTAACATAGACACAGTGGCCACTTTAATGGAACTGATCAGCAGTACTAGGCACAGCTGCTCTTAAAGATGCACACGCTGTTGATGAAAAGGTCAAATATCATATTTTTCAATGTATTTATGATGAAAAAATAATCTAAATACATTGATAGCTTTCATTGTAGGAACATTTAGGAATAGTTAAGTGATAAAACAAGAATTATCCTGTTTATAATAAAAACAAAAACAAATGAATAGTAGTGATTATAGTGATGTGTAGATAAACAGGATGCACTGAGACAATCGCAGGATGCACATTTGTTCACTGATCTTTAACTTTTAGATACTGTGTGTACTTAACTTAAGTATCTTGGCACACTTTTCTGGCAGGATGACATACAGTAGGCGGCCCTCTTTGTGGGGAAAAAGGACAGCAATGTGGAGCAATCTATGTAAAAAAGAGGAGGGCAAGGAGAGCAGTCTGTGTGAGAAAGGGGGATGCGCGGAGGGCAGTCTGTGTGAGAAAGGGGGACGCGCGGAGGGCAGTCTGTGTGAGAAAGGGGGACGCGTGGAGAGCAGCCTGTGAGAGAAAGGCGGAAGCGTGGAGAGCAGCCTGTGTGAGAAAGGGGGAAGCGTGGAGAGCAGCCTGTGTGAGAAAGGGGGAAGCGTGGAGAGCAGCCTGTGTGAGAAAGGGGGAAGCGTGGAGAGCAGCCTGTGTGAGAAAGGGGGGAGCGTGGAGAGCAGCCTGTGTGAGAAAGGGGGGAGCGTGGAGAGCAGCCTGTGTGAGAAAGGGGGAAGCGTGGAGAGCAGCCTGTGTGAGAAAGGGGGAAGCGTGGAGAGCAGCCTGTGTGAGAAAGGGGGGAGCGTGGAGAGCAGCCTGTGTGAGAAAGGGGGGAGCGTGGAGAGCAGCCTGTGTGAGAAAGGGGGAAGCGTGGAGAGCAGCCTGTGTGAGAAAGGCGGAAGCGTGGAGAGCAGCCTGTGTGAGAAAGGCGGAAGCGTGGAGAGCAGCCTGTGTGAGAAAGGGGGAAGCGTGGAGAGCAGTCTGTGTGAGAAAGGCGGAAGCGTGGAGAGCAGTCTGTGTGAGAAAGGCGGAAGCGTGGAGAGCAGTCTGTGTGAGAAAGGCGGAAGCGTGGAGAGCAGCCTGTGTGAGAAAGGGGGGAGCGTGGAGAGCAGTCTGTGTGAGAAAGGGGGACACGTGGAGAGCAGTCTGTGTGAGAAAGGGGGGAGTGTGGAGAGCAGTCTGTGTGAGAAAGGGGGACACGTGGAGAGCAGTCTGTGTGAGAGAGAGTCAAAGCTTAGGTCAGACAGCTCACGATCCTCCAATAATTACGTTGCACGGGAAGGGGCAATCCCCATCAAACAATTCAGAAATTAATCCCAGCAAATGTGTTGATTTTTCAATCCATGATATTCTTTTATTCCATGTAATGAGATGTAATTACAGGACGCGTTTTGGCCCGTCCAGCATGTGTGAGAAAGGGGGAAGCATGGAGAGCAGCCTGTGTGAGAAAGGCGGAAGCGTGGAGAGCAGCCTGTGTGAGAAAGGCGGAAGCGTGGAGAGCAGCCTGTGTGAGAAAGGCGGAAGCGTGGAGAGCAGCCTGTGTGAGAAAGGCGGAAGCGTGGAGAGCAGCCTGTGTGAGAAAGGGGGAAGCGTGGAGAGCAGCCTGTGTGAGAAAGGGGGAAGTGTGGAGAGCAGCCTGTGTGAGAAAGGGGGAAGCGTGGAGAGCAGCCTGTGTGAGAAAGGGGGAAGCGTGGAGAGCAGCCTGTGTGAGAAAGGGGGAAGCGTGGAGAGCAGCCTGTGTGAGAAAGGGGGAAGCGTGGAGAGCAGTCTGTGTGAGAAAGGCGGAAGCGTGGAGAGCAGCCTGTGTGAGAAGGGGGGAGCGTGGAGAGCAGTCTGTGTGAGAAAGGGGGGAGTGTGGAGAGCAGTCTGTGTGAGAAAGGGGGACACGTGGAGAGCAGCCTGTGTGAGAAAGGGGGACACGTGGAGAGCAGTCTGTGTGAGAAAGGGGGGAGTGTGGAGAGCAGTCTGTGTGAGAAAGGGGGACACGTGGAGAGCAGTCTGTGTGAGAAAGGCGGAAGCGTGGAGAGTAGCCTGTGTGAGAAAGGGGGGAGCGTGAAGAGCAGTCTGTGTGAGAAAGGCGGAAGCGTGGAGAGCAGCCTGTGTGAGAAAGGGGGGAGCGTGGAGAGCAGTCTGTGTGAGAAAGGGGGACACGTGGAGAGCAGTCTGTGTGAGAAAGGGGGGAGTGTGGAGAGCAGTCTGTGTGAGAAAGGGGGACACGTGGAGAGCAGCCTGTGTGAGAAAGGGGGACACGTGGAGAGCAGCCTGTGTGAGAAAGGGGGGAGTGTGGAGAGCAGTCTGTGTGAGAAAGGGGGACACGTGGAGAGCAGTCTGTGTGAGAGAGAGTCAAAGCTTAGGTCAGACAGCTCACGATCCTCCAATAATTACGTTGCACGGGAAGGGGCAATCCCCATCAAACAATTCAGAAATTAATCCCAGCAAATGTGTTGAATTTTCAATCCATGATATTCTTTTATTCCATGTAATGAGATGTAATTACAGGACGCGTTTTGGCCCGTCCAGCATGTGTGAGAAAGGGGGAAGCATGGAGAGCAGTCTGTGTCAGAGTGCAGCAAGGGGGAGCAGGCCAGGGGATTACCCAGAAAAGACTTGGCATTAGAATATTAGAATATGTCTTATCTGGCAATAAGAAACACTTCACCTGAGAGGTAAACAGCAATGACCATTACATAATATAGGGATTTCAGCTCTATAGAACTGGGGATATCACAGTCATCCTTATTGTAAGTATAACTGTGGTCAGAATTTATTTTGGGGTGTGGTCTATGGTCTGAATTTAATTGTGTTGCTATAGAGGCTGGGGATGAGCTGCAGAATAGAGGGGACAAATACATGGTCATCAGCCGACGTTGTCATATCGGTCTGGGCCAGATGGAGGAGACCTGGATTTAACTGTATTGTAGAACTAGGATCTACCTCTATATGGTCACTTTATGGCCGTATCACACAATACATTCCCACAGTCCCTGTTTATATAACTATGAGCATGCCTACAATTATGATGCTAATCGAATGGCTCTGCCTTCATTGCCTCAGACCCTTTAGCCCAAGTACTTTTTCTGGGGACTACACACCTGATAGTCTCTCCACATAACCTCTCCTCATGTGCTAGCAGACACACACACTGAATGTTGTTGGCTCCGTACTGCATTAACACAGGCATTACCATGTCCCAATGCTTCCTGGAGCATTGGTCAGCAGCTTTCCCCCTCCTCTGTCCCTCCATGTTGGTAAACCCTGGTAAGCACAGTGGTTATAGGGGTAGGATGGGGTATTCTAGGGTAGGATGAGAGCCACATAAAATGTTGAAAAAACCATGGCTCTTGAGTCAGTGCATATTTTATTAATCCTTCCAGCAACACACATCATGAAGTACAGTCACAGTGCTGCGTCCTGTTACCAGTGAGTGCAAGGAGGGGGGACATTACGGGAGGAAGTTTGGAAAGTTACTATGGGCACTTTAGTGAGATTACTGGGTGCAGTTTGGAAAGATAATATGGGCACTATAGGGAGATTACTGGGGGCACATTACTGTGGGCACTATGAGGACATTACTGGGGGCAGTAAAGGGAAATTACTGGGGGCATAAACATTATCGGGGACAGTTGGAGGATATGACTGGGCATTATAGAGACATTACTGGGAGCAGTGGGGGAATATTACTGGGGGGCACTGTGGGGACATTATTATTACTAGAGACACAATAGGGGGCATTAATATTACTAGGGCATAATAGAAGGTATGATTATTACTCGGGCACCACAGGAGTTATTTTTATTATTGGGATCACTAAGGGTGTATTTATAAAAAATTGTAATGGGGGTCACTCAATATAAGGCAAACACACGGTGATTGGTATCCATATAAATTCTTTATATATTGTATATAGGCTTCAAAATATGCAAATAAAACAATTTACATATAAAACATTTCATAAAAATTGAATGAGTAAAATATACACTTAAAACGCCGCACTAATGAACTTTAGCTCTGTGATTCAATGTATGGAGTCTCTCAAGAGCTATTTTCTAATGGCCCTGATTCATGTCCAGGGACTATAACTGTTAGCAGGTAGGTACAGATTCAATATCAATGTTCCAAAGATGGCAATGATAGTAAGAACACTGGATTTCACAGTTTTGTTGAAATGTACTTTACCACTCCTGCAGTAGATCCACATAAACGTCCGATTTTCAACAGAATGTACTGCTGTAAGCTGTAAGGACCTGTAGATAGGCTCTGTGTATGAAGTTCCCCACGCCGTTAGTAGCGGTGCAGCTTGGTATTGCCGCTCTGACCTTCCAGGACCTAGGTGGCGTCCCACGTGGTTTACTGGGCGGTCACGTGATCTGTATTTCCAGGCGGGGTTTTCAAACTTCTTTAACGCGAATTCATGTAGATATGCGTTTGTAGAGTCTTTTCTTTAGTCGTCCCTCACTGTCATTCACCAGACGCGTTTCGTGGTAAAAGGGACCCCTTCCTCAGTGGTTTGACAGTGGAGGTGTAGTGTCCAGTTTTTTATAGTGTCCATAATTGACAAATGTGGGTTGGAACATGGGCTGGACCATTGATTGAACCAGTGAGGGACATCTTTAAAACCAGGAGCGGATCTTTTCTTAAAGCAGGTTTACATTCATCGTATTCCAATATAGGATCAGGTCTACATTCATTATGTTCTAATACAAAGTCCTTAATATTGGTAAAATTTATCAATCAATTGTATATTTAATGCGGTATAACATTTTTAATACATACATAAAACTTAATAGATGTAAAATACATAAAATCCGGAAAAAACGCATGTGCGGTTTTCATGCGTTTTCGATGCGTTTTTTGCGGAATGAGGTAAAAATGGGTCACAATTAAACAATGGATACATTGATAAGTATAAAAAATAATAATAATGATAAAATACAATTAATAATATGTTGTACATATACAGACGTGGACAAAATTGTTGGTACCCTTTGGTCAATGAAAGAAAAAGTCACAATGGTCACAGAAATAACTTTAATCTGACAAAAGTAATAATAAATTAAAATTCTATAAATGTTAACCAATGAAAGTCAGACATTGTTTTTCAACCATGCTTCAACAGAATTATGTAAAAAAATAAACTCATGAAACAGGCATGGACAAAAATGATGGTACCCCTAGAAAACACAGAACATAATGTGACCAAAGGGACATGTTAATTCAAGGTGTGTCCACTAATTAGCATCACAGGTGTCTACAACCTTGTAATCAGCCATTGGGCCTATATATATGGCTCCAGGTAATCACTGTGTTGTTTGGTGATATGGTGTGTACCACACTCGACATGGACCAGAGGAAGCAAAGGAAAGAGCTGTCTCAAGAGATCAGAAAGAAAATTATAGACAAGCATGTTAAAGGTAAAGGCTATAAGACCATCTCCAAGCAACTAGATGTTCCTGTGAGTACAGTTGCACATATTATTCATAAGTTTAAGATCCATGGGACTGTAGCCAACCTCCCTGGACGTGGCCGCAGGAGGAAAATTGATGACAAATCTAAGAGACGGATAATCCGAATGGTAACAAAAGAGCCTAGAAAGACTTCTAAAGAGATTCAAGGTGAACTTCATGCTCAAGGAACATCAGTGTCAGATCGCACCATCCGTCGTTGTTTGAGCCAAAGTGGACTACATGGGAGACGACCAAGGAGGACACCATTGTTGAAAACGAATCATAAAAAAGCAAGACTGGAATATGCCAAACTACATGTTGACAAGCCACAAAGCTTCTGGGAGAATGTCCTGTGGACAGATGAGACAAAAATCGAAGTTTTTGCCAAGGCACATCAGCTGTATGTTCACAGACGAAAAAATGAAGCATATCAAGAAAAGAACACTGTCCCTACTGTGAAACATGGAGGAGGCTCTGTTATGTTCTGGGGCTGCTTTGCTGCGTCTGGCACAGGGTGTCTTGAATCTGTGCAGGGTACAATGAAATCTCAAGACTATCAAGGAATTCTAGAGAGAAATGTACTAGCCAGTGTCAGAAAGCTTGGTCTCAGTCGCAGGTCATGGGTCTTGCAACAGGACAATGACCCAAAACACACCGCTAAAAACACCCAAGAATGGCTAAGAGGAAAAAATTGGACTATTCTAAAGTGGCCTTCTATGAGCCCTGACCTCAATCCTATTGAGCATCTTTGGAAGGAGCTGAAACATGCAGTCTGGAAAAGGCACCCTTCAAACCGGACACAACTGGAGCAGTTTGCTCATGAGGAGTGGGCCAAAATACCTGCTGAGAGGTGCAGATGTCTCATTGACAGTTACAGGAAGCGTTTGATTGCAGTGATTGCCTCAAAAGGTTGCGCAACAAAATATTAAGTTAGGGGTACCATCATTTTTGTCCATGCCTGTTTCATGAGTTTATTTTTTTACATAATTCTGTTGAAGCATGGTTGAAAAACAATGTCTGACTTTCATTGGTTAACATTTATAGAATTTTAATTTATTATTACTTTTGTCAGATTAAAGTTATTTCTGTGACCATTGTGACTTTTTCTTTCATTGACCAAAGGGTACCAACAATTTTGTCCACGTCTGTATATACTTTCATATACTGAAGGAGTGACTGTCATAAACGTTATACATATTACATCTTAATACTAGAAGAAGTATAGCTGTAGGGTGTCAGATTTCCTCCGTTTTAATAACTGGTTTGAATATGCGGATATGCAGATATAGATGTAGATGTAGAAGAGGACGCTTGAGCTGGCGGGAGAGAGAGATCTGGGTGTTGATAAACAACCTGACACAGATGTCACTGTCCCACCAGATCATGCGCCCCACTTATAAGAATGCAAATAATTCCAAATCTGCATTCAAACCTTTAGGTAATAGGGTATTGAACTCAAAAATCCTCTTAGACTCCATCCTGGACATCTGGAGGATGTGATTGCCTCCTCTCCATGCATATTTAACTTTTTCTAATGCCATATATTTTAAACTGGATGGGTCACTATCATGACAATCTTTATAATGTTTCGATAATGAGTGCAATTCGTACCCCTTCTTGATGTTCGCGACGTGTTCTGATACCCTCTTTTTTAATGTGTGTTTTGTCCTGCCAATATATTGTTTATGGCACGGACATTCTATTAAATAGATAACGCTATTTGAATCACATGTCAATCCTTCCTTAATATCCATAGAAAATGTATTCTGCGTTGACTGGGCTTTAGTAGTTTTTTTAGGGAAATTTGTAATTTTACAGTTGGAGCATCGTCCACATCTATGAAAACCACTGAATGACAACCAATTTTGTTTTTCTCCTATATTGCAGTTTTTCTTTTTTACTGATGGGGCAACTTTGAGGCCCAGGTTGGGAACCCTGGTATATGTTATTTGCGGTGTAGTATTTAGTAGGGGGCCAACTATCTTATCCCCAAGCAGATGGTGCCAGTGTTTTTTTATGACTCTCTCCATGCCTTTGTATTGTGCATTGAAGGGTAAGATGATTCTCAATATGTCATCTGTTGTTTCCATCTGCCTGGGGACAAAAAAGTCTTCCCTTTTCATTGTTCTAACCTCCTCCAAAGATCCCTCCAATAAATGGATAGGGTATTGTTTCTCCATAAATTGTTGTTTCAGATTCTCTGCTTCCATCTCAAATTGTAATTCCTGAGTGCAGTTACGCTTTATCCTTCTAAATTGACTTTTCGGTACATTCGTCAACCATCTAGGTAGATGGCAGCTTGTGTACAATATGTAACTATTTTTAGTAACTGACTTTTGATATGTGTTACATATAAGTTTGTTATCTTGTACTGTAATATTTAAATCTAGGAATTGTATATTTGTCGTACTTATAGTGGAAGTGAACTTGAGATTCCAATCATTTTCATTTATTTCTTCCAGAAATGACGATAATGTTGTAGTTGTATCCTGCCATATAAATATTATGTCGTCTATGTACCTCCGCCATAGTATGTCCGTGCCATAAACAATATATTGGCAGGACAAAACGCACATTAAAAAAGAGGGTATCAGAACACGTCGCGAACATCAAGAAGGGGTACGAATTGCACTCATTATCGAAACATTATAAAGATTGTCATGATAGTGACCCATCCAGTTTAAAATATATGGCATTAGAAAAAGTTAAATATGCATGGACTAGGGGGGAGGGAGGGGAGGGTTTTTTCTAAATGCAACCAAAAGATGAACTGACTATATTTATATTTATCTACATTTGGTTGGGTCACTAAGAATTGAGGGGTTGTAAAAAATTTTGCTGTTAATGCTTTGTAATTTTCCCAATAAATTTTTTTGTTAAAAAAAAAAAAAAAAAAAATATATGCATGGAGAGGAGGCAATCACATCCTCCAGATGTCCAGGATGGAGTCTAAGAGGATTTTTGAGTTCAATACCCTATTACCTAAAGGTTTGAATGCAGATTTGGAATTATTTGCATTCTTATAAGTGGGGCGCATGATCTGGTGGGACAGTGACATCTGTGTCAGGTTGTTTATCAACACCCAGATCTCTCTCTCCCGCCAGCTCAAGCGTCCTCTTCTACATCTACATCTATATCTGCATATCCGCATATTCAAACCAGTTATTAAAACGGAGGAAATCTGACACCCTACAGCTATACTTCTTCTAGTATTAAGATGTAATATGTATAACGTTTATGACAGTCACTCCTTCAGTATATGAAAGTATATATATGTACAACATATTATTAATTGTATTTTATCATTATTATTATTTTTTATACTTATCAATGTATCCATTGTTTAATTGTGATCCATTTTTACCTCATTCCGCAAAAAACGCATCGAAAACGCATGAAAACCGCACATGCGTTTTTTCCGGATTTTATGTATTTTACATCTATTAAGTTTTATGTATGTATTAAAAATGTTATACCGCATTAAATATACAATTGATTGATAAATTTTACCAATATTAAGGACTTTGTATTAGAACATAATGAATGTAGACCTGATCCTATATTGGAATACGATGAATGTAAACCTGCTTTAAGAAAAGATCCGCTCCTGGTTTTAAAGATGTCCCTCACTGGTTCAATCAATGGTCCAGCCCATGTTCCAACCCACATTTGTCAATTATGGACACTATAAAAAACTGGACACTACACCTCCACTGTCAAACCACTGAGGAAGGGGTCCCTTTTACCCCGAAACGCGTCTGGTGAATGACAGTGAGGGACGACTAAAGAAAAGACTCTACAAACGCATATCTACATGAATTCGCGTTAAAGAAGTTTGAAAACCCCGCCTGGAAATACAGATCACGTGACCGCCCAGTAAACCACGTGGGACGCCACCTAGGTCCTGGAAGGTCAGAGCGGCAATACCAAGCTGCACCGCTACTAACGGCGTGGGGAACTTCATACACAGAGCCTATCTACAGGTCCTTACAGCTTACAGCAGTACATTCTGTTGAAAATCGGACGTTTATGTGGATCTACTGCAGGAGTGGTAAAGTACATTTCAACAAAACTGTGAAATCCAGTGTTCTTACTATCATTGCCATCTTTGGAACATTGATATTGAATCTGTACCTACCTGCTAACAGTTATAGTCCCTGGACATGAATCAGGGCCATTAGAAAATAGCTCTTGAGAGACTCCATACATTGAATCACAGAGCTAAAGTTCATTAGTGCGGCGTTTTAAGTGTATATTTTACTCATTCAATTTTTATGAAATGTTTTATATGTAAATTGTTTTATTTGCATATTTTGAAGCCTATATACAATATATAAAGAATTTATATGGATACCAATCACCGTGTGTTTGCCTTATATTGAGTGACCCCCATTACAATTTTTTATCCACATTTTTCTCCAGCATTTGGGAGTGCTGTGGGGTTGTGCACCATTCCAGAAGTGGAACAGTGAGAGAGCCACCATTTCTTTTCTAAGGGTGTATTTATAATACTGGGGCACTATGGAGTCATTATTATTACTGGGGCACTATATGGGCATTATTATCACTGGGGAATATAGCTGGCACTATACTATTCCCTAATTATGGAAGGCATTACTATTAGTGAAGGCGCTTTCAGGGTCTCGGGGGCATTATTAATACTGATAGCCCAACTGGGGCATTGCTATTGCTGGGACCACTATAAGGAGGTATTTTAAATACTAGTACACTGTAGGGGGCATTACAGGGGGCCTTATAACTGCAGGGGCACTATAGGGATGCATTAGACACTATAACTACTGGGGACACTAGAAAAGGGGGATAAATACTACTTGAGGTACCACAGACGTCCTTACTAATACTATAGAGAGCCTTATTACCGATGGGTGCACTATGGTGGTCGTTATTATGGGGCACAATATGGAGGGCACTATCACTAACAGCGACACTCTTAGGGAGCGGTATCATTATTGGGGGCATTTTAGGGGGCACGATGAGAAATAATTATTGCTATTGGTAGGACTTTTATATGACTATGGACGGACTTACCTGTATGGCAATATAATTTTTGCGGTATAATATTTGGGGAGCACGGCAGGCACAGTACTGGGGGCATCAGCAGGATAACATTGTTGGGGCAGCAGGGTGGGAGGATGAAGATAATAGAAAAATGAGGAACCTAAGATGTCTGGTTGGTAAACTCTGTAGAGACAAGATGCTGCTGAAAGAAGTCGTCATGGGCCAAAGGGAGAAGATGAGGAAATAAAAATGCTACATCAGAGGAGACGTCGCCTGGAGGCACTGGATGTAATAGGTATGTGGTGCTGTATTTGATAGTGTCCATGCAGCAAGTAAAATATAATGTATGTTTAGTGCTAGGGGGTGTGTGTGTGGGGGGGGGGGGGGGGGGGCGGATACTTTGAGAATATGGTACATATGCATTGGGGCTTGGGCCCCAGATCTTTTGAGACCCTAGTAACGCCCCTGATGCAAAGGATGGATCAGATGAGCAAGTCATCAAATTTCAGACCTTCTAAATAGTTCCTATCGAGTTCCTTTTTCATAATAACACTATTTGTCTTTGTATTTCCTAGTGGATGGATGATTTGCAATAGTCACCTGTCCTTTCTCCTCCTGTTGCTTTAACTCTTTGAGAAGCTGTTCCACTCTTGACACGCTGTCTCCAATGTTTGTAAAGGAAGCCTGAGCATCCATCAGGGAATCCAGTGTAAGCTTCAGCTGTGGAGAAAAGACAGACGATGCTCATTATATCTCATACACCTTCTTTTAATATTAAGTTCCAATATTCCAGAACACTGGCACACTAAAATTATACACACATCATTAATGCCAATAATTTTCTTGACTATATAACAATGGTGGATTATAATAATGGCGGTATGGAGTCCGAGGTTCCTGATGGGCCCACAGCCACCCAAACATTTCTGAATCACGGCAGAAACCGCAACAAAACTTCCTTCTGCAATGATTCCTGTCCCCAATGTAAAGAGCATTGTGGTTTTATAGCAAAAAACTTATTTGAACAACTTTCTCCAGGACCTGCTAAAGGACCTTCAGATATTCACATGACCTCTGGAAGTCCTTAAATTTTTTTTTTCATCCTAGACATATCACTAGGATATACTACCATTGGCGGATAGGCGCTGGTCCCACCTCTGGGACCTGCACAGAGAACAGAGCCCTGAAAGTGGTGAAGGGTGTACTGCGCATGCGCAGCCGCCCTCCATTCATTTGTATGGGGCCGCCGAAAATAGCCAAGCACTGGCTCGGCTATTTCCATCAGCCCCATAGAAATGAATGGGAGAAGTGGCCACGCAAGTGCGGTGCGCTACTGTGGGGAGATCGCTTGGTGGTGGCCAGACCCGAGGAAACCTGGGTTCTTCAGCCACCATTTTCCCAGCTCTGTTTTCCATATAGGTGCGGGTCACAGAGGTGGGACCCATACCCATCAGACAATGGGGACATATCCTAGCAATATGTCCCTATTGTCTCGGATGGAAATCCCTCTTCAAGCTACAAGACAGAACAGCAAAGAGACAGAGGAGGAGCTGTTAGGTAAAAAAAAAAAAAAAAGGGGGTCTGGTATCTGTTATTAGCGGGTCTAGGGTATGAATTTTTTTTGGGCTGTTCTGTCTTGGGTCAGTATTTACGGGGGTCTGGGATCTGAATTTATTTAGGAGGTCTGGGGTTTGCATCTGTTTAGAGGTCTAACATGACTCTGGTTGGGGGTCTATTTTTGTGAAGGTGGGATCTGGTCTGGGAAATTCAAGGGTGCATATGCTGCAGATTTTCAGCTATGGAATAATTGGTAAAACATTTGTAGCTTTTTACAGAAGCCTGAAAGTGGCTGAAATTTGAAGAACTCTCCACACTGCATAAAAGATCTGTTCAGAAATTGGAATCCACAGTATTTCAACTTATGCTGTGAATCTGCCCTGCCGATTTCACCCTTTGCAATTCACAATTTGAAATCTAAGGCAAATACAAATTTAAAATGGATTTGTTGTGGGTACTGCTGCTGATGTGTGGCTAAATCCACAGTGTAAAAGTACACCAAAGGTGGTGTTGGTTACAGTCACAGCATAGCAGTTAAAACCAAAAAGTTCCACCATTTTCCAGTTTAAGAGTAGCTGTCACCACAAAATGCAGTGCAATCTGCAGGCCGCAGGTTATAGAGCAGGAGGAGCTGAGCAGAGTGATATATAGTTTTGTGGGAAAAGGATCTATAAAACATTATTTATTCATTTATATCTCTGCTCTTTCTATTGTTCACTAGTGTTGGGCCTAAATATTCGAATCACGAATATTTAGAATATAGTGATATATATTCGTAATTTCAAATATTCTAGATTTTTTTCCATCAGTAACCTCCCTTCTTGCTTGTGGGCCAATGAGAAGGCTGCAATGTCTTTGTCTTAGCTTAGCAACATCCCTAGCAACCAATAGGAAGGCTGCCTTCCCCTTACTATATAATAACCTCCCCGAAAGTCAATTTTCTGTAGGTTTTTAAAGTTCTGAGAGAGAGACAGCAGTGACATTGCTGTGCTCTGTGCTTTCCACACTACATTAGATAGATAGTTAGATAACATATATATAATACAGATAGTGGGAGATAGTCAGTGTAGGTTATATTCTGATATAGTGTAGGTTCCAGTGCAGGGTGTTAGGTAGTGTGATAGGTTCTGCTGTTCATACATACATGCAGACCTGCTAAAATGTGAAGTTTCACGTATTGCGCCAAAATATTCACAACATTAGTGCCGATTTGCACAATCGCGAATATATTGGAGCACTCTATCTGCATATAAAGCCATTTTTAATCGTCTGATGTGCCAACCATTTTCTCCAGTCTCGGGATACTTCTAGCAGCTTGGAAAATGTAGTATAAGTGACCCACGCCTGTATTTTGCGCGCATTACGCAAATATTACATTGCCGATTTTTCAAAATCAAGAAAATAATCTCGAATTTGTGAAAATATGATGAATAGTTGCCCAAATATTTGTGAACTATCACGAATTTGAATATAGCCCCTGTCGCTCGATACTATTGTTCACGTGGAAGGTGTTATCAGTGATTGATAGCAGTGTGTGTAAGTGTCTATACAGGGATAGCTGTCAGTAACTGATAACACCATCCCTGGGGACAATTAAGCCAGAAAAATCTGAGCTATAAATGTATAAATTACAAGCTTTGCTGAATCTTTTTCCACAAACCCATATATCAGTCTGCTCAGCTGCTCTTTAACATGTTGCTTCCTGATCAGACATTATCTTTCGCCACAAAACTACAAGTCTCCGGATCCGGCCTTGCGGCAAGTATTCAGGATTTTTGGCCGGAGCAAAAAGCGCAGCATGCTGCGATATTTTCTCCGGCCAAAAAACGTTCCGGTCCGGAACTGAAGACATCCTTATGCATCCTGAACGGATTTCTCTCCATTCAGAATGCATGGGGATAATCCTGATCAGGATTCTTCCAGCATAGAGCCCCGACGACAGAACTCTATGCCGGAACAGAAGAACGCAAGTGTGAAAGAGCCCTTAAAATAACCAAATGGGTATATCAGATGCTGTTTTGATAACAGCGTCTAATATACCTGCTACCTGCTCCTCTGGTGGTCCCTTTTGCTTGGATCGACCACCAGAGGACACAGGCAGCTCTGAGTGTAGCACCAAGCACCACACACACACACACATTACACCCCCCCTGTCACTTATTAACCCCTGATCACCCCATATAGACTCCCTGATCACCCCCCTGTCATTGATCACCCCCCTGTAAGGGTCCCTTATCACCGCCAGTTTCTTAGCTACTTGTTAGGTAGTTAGCACCCAGCCCACCGCACCGCAGTCACTGATTAGTCGCTGATTAGCGTCATCGCTGTCGCTAATAAGCACTAGTATTATATAGTATCTGTAAGTGATCAAGACTGATCGCAATCAGATCTATATCAGTACATTAGGGTCACCTTAGGCTCTACAAAAAATGCAGTGTTTGTCCGATCAGACCTGATCTTGTGCGCGCACTTGCGTTCAGTCCGCCCCACCGCAGTGACAGAATTTTTTTTTTCTGATCACTGCAAAAACACTGTAAAATCGCTGCGGCGCTATAAAGATCACTTTTGAGCTTTCTGGATCTTTATTAGCGATCGCAGCTTTACTTCGCAAGCACTCCCTTTTACTAGGCAAGTGTGCTCTTTTTCCTGGGTAGTCTCAGAGGAATACCCCCTAAATTTAGTTAGCTCAAAATGTCAAAAAAGGGGTATTCTGCTGAAGAGGCCTACAGGATTCTGGCCCTGATGGATGAAAGCTTTGGGGACGCCTCACCCGCTGAATCCAGTGGTTCAGAATATGAACCTGTAGACAGCAGTGGCACGCTAAACGCTAGTGAAGATGACGAGGTTGAGGTCCCTGCTATGGTCAGGCGTACCCGATCCCATGTCAGTGTTCTGCATACCCCGCGTGATGAGCCTCATTTGCAGAAGAGTGGTGCTAGCGTTGATCTTTTTTATGGTACAGCATACACCAGCAGTGCACCACATCCTGGACCTTCTACCAGCACTACCGTATTCCCTGGTGAAGTGGCGAGCACCAGAAGGGCAGTTCAAGCTGGTACGGTGGCACGTGCAGTAACTCCCCCATCGCAGCCACCACGTTCACAGGCCCGTAGAGCCCTAAGTCTCCCAAAGGTGCTGGCAAACCCAAATTGGCAATCCCCTGCTGCCGTCGCACCCGTATTGCCCCCTTTCACCGCCCAGTCTGGAGTTCACGTGGAGACAGCTCATTTAGGATCAGCCCTTGAGTTTTTTTAGCTGTTCTTCACCACAGATCTCTGACTTTGTTGTGGCAGAAACCAACCGCTACGCCACACAGTATACAATCGCCAATCTGGAAAGCTTCTATGCCGAGCCTTTCCGGTGGAAACCAGTCACAGTTTCCGAATTTAAAATATTTTTGGGCCTTATCCTCAGCATGGGTCTAACTAAAAAAAATGTATTGCGGTCCTATTGGTCTAAAGACCCAATACATTACATGCCCATGTTCTCTGCTGCTATGTCCAGGGCACGTTTTGAGGTCATCATGCGCTTTATGCATTTCACTGACAATAAAACCTGTCATCCAAGAGGCCACCCTGCTTATGACCGACTCCAGAAATTCGGCCCCTCATAGACCATTTGTCATCCAGGTTTGCAGATGTGTATACCCCCAATCAGAACATCTGCCTAGACGAGTCCCTTGTACATTTTACCGGGCGCCTTGGCATCAAACAGTACATCCCCAGCAAGCACGCCTGGTATGGGGTCAAACTGTATAAGCTCTGTGAAAGGGCCACAGGCTATACATATCGTTTTAGGGTCTATGAGGGAAAAGACTCAAAACTGGAGCCGGTCGGATGCCCTGACTACCTGGGGAGCAGTGTCAAGATTGTCTGGGACTTGGTGTCACCATTACTCCACAAGGGGTACCACTTATACGTGGACAATTTTTACACAAGCTTGGCCCTCTTTCGGCACTTACATAAAGTCGGAATTCAATGCTGTGGCATCGCGCGACCTAGTCGCCGGGGCTTCCCCCAACGGCTCGTTAATACCCGACTTGCACGGGGGGAGAGGGCTTCCTTGTGTGACCAAGAACTGCTTGCGGTGAAGTGGAGGGACAAGAGGGACATTTACCTTCTGTCCACCATTCACGCAGACACGACTGTACAAATTGAAAGGGCAACTGGAGTCATTGAGAAACCCCTCTCTGTCCACGACTATAACCTTCACATGGGAGGGGTGGACTTGAATGACCAGATTTTGGCTCCCTATTTAGTGTCCCGCCGCACCAGACGCTGGTCTAAGAAGGTGTCTGTTTATTTAATTCAATTGGCTGTGTATAATAGTTTTGTTCTCTACAGTAAGGCTGGGAGAACGGGATCCTTCCTAAAATTCCAGGAAGAGATCATTTCGGAACTCCTGTATCCAGGAGGGTCCGTGCCCCAAGTCCCTGATGTAGTTAGCCGGCTACATCACAGACACTTCCCGAGTGTCTATCCTGGTACCCCAACTCACCGTTCCCCAAGAAAAAGATGTCGTGTTTGTAGCAGGGCTGGAATAAGGCGTGACACCACCGTTTTTTGTCCTGACTGTCCTGACCAGCCTGCCCTATGCATAGGGGAGTGTTTCCGCAAGTACCACACACAGGTACACTATTAGTGTAGGGCACACAGGGGTCTTAGGGCCCTTTCACACAGAGCTGCTACAAACCTCTCCTTTCACCTGTGACAAAGTGCATAATGTACTTTGCCACATCTCTGGGCGATTTGCGCTTTGCACATTGTCCCATGGGGAAGGAGAGGTTTGTCCTATAAAGGTAAAGAATCACAGGTAAGCAAAAAAGTTAATGTTCTGTTTCAAATGTTATATAAAGTTTATAAAAGTTGATGTTAATAAATTTATTGCGTTGCTGCCTGTTTTTTTTTTGTTTGTTTTTTAAGCTTCTAGGTGGACCAAGCGATCAACCAGCTGCAGCACTGATGTGCATTCTGACAGAAGCATTGCACTGCTGTCAGATTACACAAAGTCGGTGTATGCGGCGCTGCAAGATGAGATTTCTCCTCTGCAGTAAAAAAAGATACGTTTGCTGAGGCTTATGAGCTGAGGCTTATGAGCTGTTCATATGCTTTAGCAAACACTTTGTATAAAAAAAAAATAAAATTCTGGCAATGATTTATTCATCCACATCGATTGATGTGAATGGAGAAATCAGGTTTGCCAGGGCATACGAGCTGAAGTGGGTTTGGATGTTGGGCGGAGCTCCTATGTCCTGGCAGACTACTTTCCCCTCTTTTCTTTTTTGCACATTTTTTGGCAGAGATTTTTTCATCCACATTGATCGATGCGAATGAAGAAATCTGTGCCATTCATTTTTTCTTTCAGCCCAGAGGCTAAGCGGAAAAAAACGAATCTCATTACCCGTATGCTCAATATAAGGAGAATAGCAGAAACTCCTAATGCTGGCCATACATGTAATGATTGTGGAGACCCTCAAATGCCAGGGCAGTACAAACACACCACAAATGACCCCATTTTGGAAAGAAGTCACCCCAAGGTATTCGCTGAGGGGCGTATTGAGTCCATGAAAGATTAAACTTTTTGTCACAAGTTAGCGGAAAGGGAGACTTTGTGAGAAAAAAAAAGAAATAAATCAATTTCTGCTAACTTGTGCCAAAAAAAAATCTTCTATGAACTCGCCATGCCCCTCACGGAATACCTTGGAGTGTCTTCTTTCCAAAATGGGGTCACATGTGGGGTATTTATACTGCCCAGACATTTTAGGGGCCCTAAAGCGCGAGAAGAAGTCTGGAATCTAAATGTCTAAAAATGCCCACCCAACTTTGTATAAAAAAATTGAAAAAGTTGTCATTAACAGAGATATTTCTCACACACAGGATGGGTATGTGTGAAAAGACACCCCAAAACACATTGCCCTACCTCCCCTGAGTACGGCGATACCACATGTGGTATCAAAGGGGCAAAGGGGCCCAAATTCCAATGAGTACCTTCATTGGAATTTGGGCCCCTTTGATACCACATGTGGTATCGCCGTACTCAGGGGAGGTAGGGCAATGTGTTTTGGGGTGTCTTTTCACAATACCCATCCTGTGTGTGAGAAATATCTCTGTTAATGACAACTTTTTCAATTTTTTTATACAAAGTTGTAAATTTACAGAGATATTTCTCTTACCCAGCATGGGTATATGTAAAAATACACCCCAAAACACATTGCCCTACTTCTCCTGAGTACAGCGATACCACATGAGTGACACTTTTTTGCAGCCAAGATGCGCAAAGGGGCCTATATTCCAATGAGTACCTTTAGGATTTCACAGGGCATTTTTACGCATTTGGACTCCAAACTACTTCTCACGCTTTAGGGCCCCTAAAATGCCAGGGCAGTATAAATACCCCACAAGTGACCCCATTTTAGAAAGAAGACACCCCAAGGTATTCTGTGAGGGGTATGGTGAGTTCATGTAAAATTTTATTTTTTGTCACAAGTTAGTGGAATATGATAAATAAATCAATTTCCGCTAACTTGTGCCAAAAAAAAAAAAATCTTCTATGAACTTGCCATGCCCCTCACGGAATACCTTGGGGTGTCTTCTTTCCAAAATGGGGTCACTTGTGGGGCATTTATACTGCCCTGGTATTTTAGGGGCCCTAAAGCGTGAGAAGTAGTTTGGAATCCAAATGCGTAAAAATGCCCTGTGAAATCCTAAAGGTACTCATTGGAATTTGGGCCCCTTTGCGCACTTAGGCTGCAAAAAAGTGTCACACATGTGGTATCGCCATACTCAGAAGAAGTAGGGCAATGTGTTTTGGGGTGTATTTTTACATATACCCATACTGTGTGTGAGAAAATGACAACTTAAATGACAACTTAAAAAAAAAATCATACAAAGTTGTCATACTAATTTACAGAGATATTTCTCTCACCCAGCATGGGTATATGTAAAAATACACCCCAAAACAACTTGCCCTACTTCTTCTGAGTATGGAGATACCACATGTGTGACACTTTTTTGCAGCTTAGATGCACAAAGGGGCCGAAAGTCCAACGAGTACCATTAGGCTTTACAGGGTTGCTCACAATTTAGCCCCGTCCAAAATGCCAGAACAGTAAACACACCCCACAAATGACCCCATTTCGGAAAGTAGACACCCCAAGGTATTCACTGAGGGGCATAGTGAGTCCGTGGGAGATTTATTTATTTTTTTGCCAGAAGTTAGCAGAAATGGAAACTTTATTTTTTTCCCCCCGAAAGTGTCATTTTCCGCTAACTTGTAAAAAGAAAAAAAAAAAAAATCATACATGAACTCACCATGCCCCTCCGCGAATACTTTGGGGTGTCTTCTTTCTAAAATGGGGTCATTTGGGGGGTATTTATACTATCCTGGCATTCTAGCACCTCAAGAAACATGACAGGTGCTCAGAAAGTCAGAGCTGCTTCAAAATGCAGAAAGTCACATTTTTGTACCATAGTTTGTAAACGCTATAACTTTTGTGCAAACCAATAAATATACACTTATTGGATTTTTTTTTTTATCAAAGACATGTAGCACAATAAATTCTGACAAACTTGTATAGAAATGTAATTATATTTGAACAATTTTACCAAGGTTAAAAATACACTTTTATTGAGAAAATTGCAGTCTTTTTGGATTAATATCAGAAAAACGAAAAATCTCTGCAGCAATCAAATACCACCAAAAGAAAGCTGTATTTGTGAGAAGAAAAAGAGGTAAAATTCATTTGGGTGCCAAGTTGCATGACCGAGCAATAAACCGTTAAAGTTGTGAAGTGCCGATTTGTAAAAAAGGGTCTGGTCACTAGGGGGGTATAAACCTGTGGTCCTTAAGTGGTTAATAAATCTTTTTCAACCTTTGGAATCAAAATAATAATGGCCTCCTCCATAGACTCGGGCAACTTCTTGAATCTCTTGGCCTCAGGCATGGCCTTAATTAATTCTGAAAGAAGTTCCTGACTAAACTCTTTATAAACCTCAAATGAATAATAAACCTACCTAAATTCAAGGTGCTCACCAATTCATCCAATCGCATATCCTCATCCAGCTGATTTTTCTGATCTTCAGCAAGTTTCTTAAAGGGAATACCATCAAGATATTGACACAAATCCAAAGATTTTTGACCTATGCAAGTCCTGGTAATATTCCCAAAAAACCCTATTAATCTGTTCCGGAGTTCGGACTATGTCCTCTACTGTTCTGTAATACACCTTACAAGTTTGCCTACCCTTTCACCCTCAGCAAAAAACCTAGCCCCCTAAAAGACTAATAGTGTTTGAGATCTTTCAGTATATATTCCTTTAACTTTCCTATGTTCCTCTTCCCAATTTCTCAGGTTTTCTGCTGAGGGATCTTCTGCGCAGAGCTCTTTAGTGGTTTTTTTATCTCTGTTTTGCAATCTGAGTTTTACTATTTACTTGCTTTTTACATTTACTTGTTTATATAATCTACCCCTCAGAAATGCCTTCGGCCCATCCCACACAACCTGTTTACTAGCGGACCCTCTATTTACAGGGAAAAAAAATCATCAGTTCTTTCTTAATACTGCCCTGACCATTAAACAAATTTAGCCAGTGAGGGTTAAATCTAAATATCATAGGATCCTGTTTAATCAAAGGCCCTATCTCTATTACTACTGCACAATGATCTGTCATAACCATAGGTACATACTTTATACATGTTACATTTCTATCTAATAATTTCCTGTTACCAAAGATCATATCGATCCTTGACCATGTTTGATGTGTCTTTGAATAGCAGGAAAACACCTTGGGCCAGATTTATCATTAGCTCAAGTCAAAATAATGGAGTGAAAAAGTTGAAATTTTTTGCGAAATCGCAAAAACTGCGTAAAAATGTGCGACTTTTATTGGCTCTGCGCTATGCTCGCCAGTTTTCTGAAAGTAGTCATGTTTTCTTATGTAAATGAATCTCTAGACAGATTTACTATTGCGACAATTTAAAAAATCGCTAAAAATTGCGCAAGTTCACTCCAGTGAGGACCATGCTTATCTTAAACGACTTTTTAATAAAACATGCAACTTTTTTATAAAGACGTGCGACTTTTGTAAAGCCGCTTACTGAAGGATAAACTGCTACCGTCAAACCACATTTATCACAGTATTAAAGGACCATTAATAAATATGACTTAGCCAAAAGTGACTTTGGACATAATGTAAATGTGACGGTCACGTACACTACACACAGGGGGGAGGATAGTGACCACTACGCTCCACCCTCACCCCTGGCCCTGCCTACTTACCTCGCAAGTCGTAATGACAGGGGACAACTAGACGGCAGTCCCTAACTTAGGATACGTGCTGGGAAGACAGACAAGACAAATAACGGAATGTGAACGGACCGGGTCAGAACCAAGAGAGCTACGCAGTACAAAGGGTTAAGCAAAGAATGGTCGGGAGAAGCCGGGGTCAAATACCAGGAGAGTAGAGAAGTACCAGAGGAGTCTGGTGGGAGCTAAGGTCACAATACCAGGAGGGATGCGCAGTACAGGAGGAGCAGGCAAAGGATCGTCAGGGATCAGGATCAGGTGAGTAATCAGTAGTCCAACAAATAGCCAGGAACCTAGAATTAAAAGGAAACCTGTGGCCAGCAGGCTGCCTGTATTTATAGTGGGGTCTGAGGGTCATGTGACATGGCCAGCGTCACATGACCGACAGACAGACAAGTCGAGCACTGAGTGAGCAGCTCGGCGCTCAAGCCAGACCTAGGAGCAGGGAGCCTCCCAGCTAGCAAAGCCGCCCTGGCAACGAGGCCAAACACAGATCCTCACTCCCGAAGCTAAGCAGCAGGTCTGCAGCTGATGGAAGACCGAGTGCGCCTTTGACGCCCCGTGACAGTAAAAGTGGAGTAAGATGTAAGTGTAATGATAAATCTGGCCCCTTATCTTCTGGATTATATAGTCACCAAACATCAACCCAACCAAATTCAGATATCAGTCTAGCCAGATTAGTATTACATTTCAAAGTCTTACTATTAGACAACTTATCTCTACTTGGATCCATTACTGCCTTATAATCCCCAACTGCAATTAATATACACTCTTGTCTCTCAATTATATATTTCTGTAAGGCTACATGCACACGACTGTATGTGTTTTGCAATCCGCAAAAAAACATCCGTATGTCATCCATTATTTTTTTTGAGAATCCATTGTAACAATGCCTAAAACGGACAAGAATAGAACATGTTCTATTTTTTTTTTTGAGGGGCTACGGAACGGACATACAGATGCGAATAGCACACGATGTGCTGTCTGGATTTTTTGTGGGCCCATTGAAATGAATGGCTCTGCATCCTACCCGCAAAAAAAAAGGAGGCCTAACTCATTTAATACATCAGGTTTGTACGGAGGTGGAATATAGATATTTGCTATTTGCAATTACCATCAAGATACCATTAATCTCAAACTGAAGGAAGAGATACCTGCCACAATCATCTGCCTTAACTACGATATACTCGTTATTAACTTTATTGTGCACTAAATAGAAACAACTCTTGAGTATGAAGTATATACCAAGTGATATCGTGCTCCTATCCATCTTTTTTCTACACAATTTAAAAGTTTTTTATCCCGATGTGTTTCCTGTAGGCAAATGATGGCTTGCAAGTACCTCCCCACCCAGTTAAAAACAGCAAACCTCTTTAATCTTTCTCTTAACCCTCGTACATTAATTGAAATAATTCTTATCATTCAGAGAGCAATACAAACACCCGAGTTGGTGAGTCAGAGATAAAAAAGAAAGAGGAAAAAGAAAAACACAAACTCCTTCTCTCTCAGGGAAACCTAATCCACCCCAGAACCCCCCATTCTGCTCCCCATTTCATAACAACATAGAGCCCCTTTTCCATGCATGATAAACGCCTTATATCCCACCCCGCCCTCCTTCTTAAAGGGAACCTGTCACCGGGATTTTGTGTATAGAGCTGAGGACATGGGTTGCTAGATGGCCGCAAGCACATCCGCAATACCCAGTCCCTATAGCTCTGTGTGCTTTTATTGTGTAAAAAAAAAAGGATTTGATACATATGCAAATTAACATAAAAGAGTCATATCTTACTTGTGTGACCAGAGAAGAGTCATATTTTCATGCTCT
This sequence comes from Bufo gargarizans, assembly GCF_014858855.1. Taxonomy (NCBI): domain Eukaryota; kingdom Metazoa; phylum Chordata; class Amphibia; order Anura; family Bufonidae; genus Bufo; species Bufo gargarizans. The sequence continues at coordinate 187,841,882 of NC_058083.1, forward strand.
GACTCATCTCAGGTTAATTTGCATATGTATCAAATCATTTCTTTTACACAATAAAAGCACACAGAGCTATGGGTATTGGGGATGTGCTAGTGCAGGGTTCCCCAACTCCAGTCCTCAGGGCCCACTTGCCGGTCAGGATTTGGGAGTATCCCACAGAATGAATACCTGTGGTAAGTCCTGATGCATGGACACTAATTATATCAGCTGCCCAATACTAAGGAAATCCTGAAAACATGACCGGCAGGTGGGTCCTGAGGACTGGAGTTGAGGACCACTGTGCTAGCGGCCATCTAGCAACCCATGTCCTCAGCTATATACACAAAATCCAGGTGACAGGTTCCCTTTAAACTATTACTTTTCACATAAGCCCTTCAGATCTAGCAAATCACTTGATTCCTTTGGAGTGTAAAAAACAATGCTTTATGTTGATACACAACTTGCAGTTTGGCAGGAAAGACTAAACTGTATTTAACCCCTTAAGGACTCGGCCCTATTTCACCTTAAGGACTTGGCCATTTTTTGCTAATCTGACCAGTGTCACTTTAAGTGCTGATAACTTTAAAACGCTTTGATTTATCCAGGTCATTCTGAGAATGTTTTTTCGTCACATATTGTACTTCATGACACTGGTAAAATGAAGTCAAAACAATTCATTTTTATTTATAAAAAAATACCACATTTACCCAAAATTTGTAAAAAATACCAAATTTCCAAGTTTCAATTTCTCTACTTCTATAATACATAGTAATAACTCCAAAAATAGTTATTACTTTACATTCCCCATATGTCTACTTCATGTTTGGATCATTTGGGGAATTATATTTTATTTTTTGGGGATGTTACAAGGCTTAGAAGTTTAAAAGCAAATCTTGAAATTTTTCAGAAATTTAAAAAAACCCAATTTTTAGGGACCAGTTCAGGTCTGAAGTCACTTTGTGAGGCTTACATAATAGAAACCACCCAAAAATGACCACATTCTATAAACTACACCCCTCAAGGTATTTAAAACTGATTTTACAAACTTTGTTAACCCTTTAGGTGTTCCACAAGAATTAATGGAAAATAGAGATACAATTTCAAAATTTCACTTTTTTGGCAGATTTTCCATTTTAATAATTTTTTTCCAGTTACAAAGCAAGGCTTAACAGCCAAACCAAACTCAATATTTATGGCCCTGATGCTGTAGTTTACAGAATCACCCCATATGTGGTCGTAAACTACTGCACGGGCACACAGAAGGCCGCAGAAGGAAAGGAATGCCATGCGGTTTTTGGAAGGCAGATTTTGCTGGACTGTTTTTTTTTTACACCATGTCCCATTTGAAGCCCCCCTGATGCACCCCTAGAGTAGAAACTAAAAAAAGTGGCCCCATTTTAGAAACTACGGGATAGGGTGGCAGTATTGTTGGTACTAGTTTAGGGTACATATGATTTTTGGTTGCTCTATATTACACTTTTTATGAGGCAAGATAACAAGAAATAGCTGTTTTGGCACCGTTTTTATTTTTTGTTATTTACAACATTCATCTGACAGGTTAGATCATGTGATATTTTCATAGACCAGGTTGTCACGGATGCGACGATACCTAATATGTATACTTTTTATTTATTTATGCAAGTTTTACAAAATTATTTCTTTTTTTGAAGCCAAAAAATCATGTTTTAGTGTTTCCATAGTCTGAGAGCCATAATTTTTTCAGTTTTTGGGCGATTACCTTGGGTAGGATATGATTTTTGCGAGATGAGATGACTGTTTAATTGGCACTATTTTGGGGTTCGTGTGACTTTTTGATCGCTTGCTATTACACTTTTTGTGATGTAAGGTGACAAAAAATGGTTTATTTAGCACAGTTTTTATTTTAAATTAAGTCATGTTTGAAATTAGGTCATGTGATATTTTTATAGAGTCGGTCGATACGGATGCGGCGATACCTAATATGTCTACTGTTTTTTTTTATTTATGTAAGTTTTACACAATAATATCATTTTTGAAACAAAAAAAATCATGTTTTAGTGTCTCCATATTCTGAGAGCCATAGTTTTTTCAGTTTTTGGGCGATTATCTTAGGTAGGGTCTAATTTTTTGCAGGATGAGATGACAGTTTGATTGGCACTTTTGGGGTGCATATGACTTTTTGATTGCTTGCTATTACACTTTTTGTAATGTAAGGTGACAAAAAATGGTTTATTTAGCAGATTTTAATTTTTATTTTTCACGGTGTTCATCTGAGGGGTTAGGTCATGTGATATTTTTATAGAGCCGGTCGATACGAACGCGGCGATACCAAATATGTATACTTTTTTTTATATTTATGTAAGTTTTACACAATAATATAATTTTTAAAACAAAAAAAATTATTAAGTGTCTCCATATTCTGAGCCATAGTTTTTTTATTTTTTGGGCGATTGAATTTTTTGCAGGATGAGGTGACGGTTAGATTGGTACTATTTTGGTTGGCAAATGCCTTTTTGATCGCTTGCTGTTGTTCTTTTTGTGATGTAAGGTGACAAAAAAAATGGTTTATTTAGCACAGTTTTAATTTTTTATTTTTTACGGTGTTCATCTGAGGGGTTAGGTCATGTGATATGTTTATAGAGCCGGTCGATATGGACGCGGCGATACCTAATATGTATACTTTTTTTCCCCCCTATTTTTTACCAATTTTCTTTTACTTTATTTGGGGAAAATTACGTTTTTGTTTATTTTTACTTGAAACTTTTAATTTTTGGGGGGGAAACTTTATTTTTTCAACTTTTTTTTTCACTTAATTTTTTGTCCCACTTTGGGACTTGAACTTTTGGGGGTCTAATCCTTTACAATGCATTCCAATACTTCTGTATTGGAATGCATTGGCTGTATGAGTAATACTGTGTGTATTAGTCAAAATTGTTCTTGGATATTCTCCTGGCTTTCTCAGTTGGCTTGGAACTCTGTTTGCTCTCTCTATAGCAAAGGAGTTAGACAATATCCCAGGCTTGCAGTTCTCAAAAATCTATTTTTCCATGAAATCAATACAATCTGACCCCTCCTTCTTCTCTGATATTCCCGCCCCCATCTCAGATTTACTCTTCTAGACCTATCTTTTATATCCGTTATTTTGTTCTCCATAGCACCATTAATCTGTTTAAGGCCTCATGCACACGACCGTTGTTGTGTTCCGTGTCCGTTGTTCCGTTTTCCGTGATTTTCTGTGGACCCATTGACTTTCAATGGGTCCGTTGAAAACTCGGATAATGCACCGTTTGTCATCCGAGTCTGTGATCCATGTTTTCAGTCTGTCAAAAGAATATGACCTGTCCTATTTTTTTCACGGACAACGGTTCGTGGACCCATTCAAGTCAATGGGTCCGTGAAAAAACACGGATGCACACAAGATTGTCATCCGCGTCCGTGATCCGTGTCAGTTTTTTTCCTATCATTTGCAAGGCAAACTTGACTTAGTTTTTTTTTCACTTTCCTTCATGTCTGATGATCCTCCAAAAATCAAGGAAGACACACAGAAACAAAAACGGAAACGGATCACGGAACCCCGTTTTGCGGACAGCGAAAAAATACTGTTGTGTGCATGAGGCCTAAGAGTCACTATGTCCTTCTCTAGTTTACTTAATAAATCCTCTACTGGTGATAGTCTGTTCCATCTCTTGCATACGATCATGTAGTTTTACCAAATCGTCTCTAATTAAGCTCACATCTGATTGAATTCCCCCTATCTGTGTTACCACTTTTCCCATCATACTTTCCAATCTTGTGACCATGCACAAAATTTCTTTCACCATTCTTGGGTCAGAATCACATGTTTTAACATCTATTTCTTTCCCTTCAAGAGTATTAGTCTGGGTATTTCCTTCCAAATTAGCTTCTAACACCTCCTCCCCCTATTTCCTTGGATTGAAGGGTCATGAAGGAAAGGTTGTAGCTATTAGATATTTTCTCAGCACATTTTGTTTTTCTCTCGTTTCTATACCAGGACCTCCAGCTGAGCGTCTATTAGACCCGTGCTGGTCTTCTTTTTTTTTTGAGGCATTATGGGAAATAAACTTTATAAATTAAGTATTAAATCATAGTCTGTACAACTATTCCTTTTTTATATTCTTGTCAGATAGGAGCTCATCCAAAAATAGGGTTCAGTACAAAGTTAATGCTAGTAGATTAATTTTCACAAGTCACTTATTAGAAAAAAGGAGTAGTCCAGAGTTCAGGTTAATACAGCTTAATCAATGCAAGTAGATTAGTGAAGTATCACAAGTTACTTATTAGAAAAAAATTCATCCAGGGTACAGGTTATAAAATGTTCTAAATTTTAGAAAGTCTGCACATATGGCTAAACGGTGCTGAACAAAGTTGAATAACTCAGTAGTCCTGTAGATAGGTGCAAATCAAAAGCGCTTCTCCCCACACTAACAACCCACAGGGAGTACCTCAAACTTCAGCCTCCTTCTCCACCTTAGAGTTTTTCTTATGCTTCTTCCAGAAAAGGCTCGTACACCTTTATAGCAAACCAGACATGCTGTCATGCCCGGCTCTGACTATGTGCGGAGGTCGGCCAGAATAGCAGCACGTCTTTAGAGTTTGTTTTGGAGTCGTGCTGGATCCGCCTCCCATCAGGTGCACTGGGTAGGGTCATTAGTTTAAATGGCTCTCATTTCCAGTGCTCTGAGCGGGTTATAGAAATCAGTCTGGCCTAGGAAGCAAGCAAGCAAGGAAGATTTTTTGTCCCAGCTCTGGTAAGATAAGTGTGGTTTCTGTTCTTGTTGTTTGCTGTTTTAGTTGTGTTGATATCTTCTCTCCCATCCAGGTTCTGTGCGAGCAGGCTGCTCCTATTTCCCCTTTTCACCATCTCAGGGAAGTTAGGGTGTATTAGCCTAGGCACGATGACACAGCATTCCTACCACCAAGGTCTGCCTGTGGGCTGAGCAGTGCAGGGAGAGAGGTCAGGGATTAGCTAGGAGGTGACCCTTCCCCTGCTTCTCGCTCAGAGCCTGGTTGTTGGTTTTTCTGTGTGTCTGAGTGCTTGTCTGCCGTGACATTTGCGTTGTCAGCCCGCTCTCACCGAGCTCACGCTCCCTTTATAGATCCGCTCCGTTCCTCACCACCTCCCAGGACGTGTCTCCAGACTTCACACGGCCAGGAATTGCCATTTAAACAGAGGAGCTTCTCCTCAAGTTAACGCTGCAGAGGCAACCTCCGGGGAACCCAAGCCCATCAGGCAAAGCAGGGGCCACCGCATCGGGTATCGCCGACAGCGTTTCCCCCAGCCACCTCTCACTGACTTCCCCACATGGCAAGCCAGCTCCGGATGAAATGAGGGGACCGGGAGGGAGCGGAACTCAGCGTCAAGCGTCAGACACTCCCATGCCCCTCCTTCTCCCAGCTGTGTGAATATTCAAATTTACCACCGATTCTGGCACCATACTTATTCACTAAACCTAACATATTGTTACTGCTCTGCTCACCTGCCATCTTCTTCTCCACCCCCCTGGCACTCCCAGATGCTGAAGATGCTCTGGTCCTTCAAACAGGCCACGGCCTGCTTGCCGGCAAGGCCTCTCCATTTCTGCCCATACAAAATGAGCTCCCTCTGGCTCTTAATGGACCAGTGCACGGTTACCCTAATTCACACCAGTTAATAGCTGGCCACCTTGAAGTACTTTAGGCCCTTCCCCTATGGAAAGGTTCCTAGTTCTCTTGTGTCCTGCTAGGTGTGCCATTTTACATTTGTCTTCCTGTGTACCAACTTCTCCCTGTTTTCCGTATTTGACCCTCTGCTCCATTACCTGATCCCAGCCTTATCTCTGTACTGTCCCTAAATGGCCCACCTTGACCACAAAATGTTTATCAGATTGCACGTATTCTGCCTGACGTGAACTTGGCCTTTATTTGACTACAGTTTTTCCTGAACCCTCAGTGCTCTCCACCAGTATCTCTTGACCCCCATTTCTCAGCTGTCAACCAGAGACTATTCAAGAAGGTAGCAGCCTTGTGGGAGCCATGCAGAAAAGTCCAGATCCCTGTAGAGGGTTTAAAGGGTGTAAACAAAGTAAAATCGGTTTGGTTGCCACAGTGGTTCCACATCCACTGTCTAACACATATATGATGCCAGGACAGCCTAACAAATGAGTATCCACATTTCAGTCTGGGAAAACAGTGGGGGTCATTTACTTACAGAAATACATCTAAATACAGCGTATTTCTGGCACAGATTGCAGCGCAAAAGTTATTTTCTCTGCAAACTGGAACTTTTCCCCGCTCACGCCAGGTCTACAAAAGTGGGCGGGGAAAGGGGGGGCGGACCAGAAGGCCCATCTCATTTATTATTTTGTATGCCTGTTTTAGGCATAGAAAATTATCAAAATTTACGCCAGCAAGGGAGCTGGAGTAGATTTGGAAGCGGCAGTGGATCCGCTCAAGTTATGTCGAGACCTGCACCTCTACATAACTTCGGGTGATCCACCGCCAACACAGGGCTTTATTAAGACGGCATCTAAAATGCCAGTTTTAATAAATGACCCCCAGTGTTTCCCAATTACATGTACACTAAACCACTGCATATTTTTCAATTCACAGTGTTTCACTGAAGGCTGTATAAGGCTACTTTCACACTAGCGTTTTAGTTTTCAGGTATTGAGAAAAAAAAAAAAAACACGCTTCAGTTTTGTCTCCATTGAATGTCAATGGGGACAAAACTGAACAGAACGGAATGCTCACAAATGCATTCCGTTCCGTTTAGTTGCGTTCTCATACCGGGGAGCAAACCTCAAAATGTTGTAGTTTGCTTTCCGTCCTGGGATGCAGAACAAGACAGATCCAGCATGACCCCCAATGCAAGTCAATGGGGACAGATCCGTTTTCTCTGGCACAATAGAAAACTGATCCGTCCCCCATTGACTTTCAATGGAGTTCATGATGGATCCGTCTTGGCAATGTTAAATATTATACAACCGGATCCGTTCATAACGGATGCAGATGGTTGTATTATCAGTAACAGGTTCCAGTAAAAACGCTAGTGTGAAAGTAGTCTTAAACATCACCACAGAAGCCCTGTTTTCAGTGCAGAAACATTACTGATTGAAATACTGTGCTCAATAGGGTATGGTATTGTAGAATGCAATTCACAAGCATTTTATGCAGCCGTAATATAATGGCATACTAGGTTCTGCAGTATAGATACCTGTAGAGGGAAGTGGTATATTTATGTGTGTGTATATATATATAAATATACATATATATATATATATATATAGAGAGAGAGAGAGAGATGAAAAAATTGGACTGCACTCCAAGCAAATCTTCAGAAAAATCAGTTTTATTCACCCATAAATGGCAAAGCGACGTTTCGGCTCCAACTGAGCCTTTCTCAAGCCTTGAGAAAGGCTCAGTTGGAGCCGAAACGTCGCTTTGCCATTTATGGGTGAATAAAACAGATTTTTCTGAAGATTTGCTTGGAGTGCAGTCCAATTTTTTCATCTCTACTAGTGGGTAAGCACCTGCTGCCGTACTTGGATTTTGCACCCATTTTTTACGCAACATTTTGAGGGTGGTGCCGCCTGTGGTTTTCTTTTTTCTATATATCTATATCTATATATATATATATATATATATATATATATATATATATATACACACATACAGTGCTGCCCATAATTATTCATACCCCTGGCAAATTAAAATTACTTTTATTCAACCAGCAAGTAATATTTGATGGGAAATGACATAGGTGTCTCCAAAAAGATAATAAGACGATGTACAAGAGGCATTATTGTAGAAAAAAAAATCTGCATTGGAGGCTCTGTGAGGGACCTCTATCACAGATTTCATCAAAAATGGCTGACAAAATAGTGCAGCATAAAATGACAGATACCATGATGGAAACCCAGTGGATTCTATAGTCCGTTAGGTGCCATTGGTGTCCATCATGTGAGGATTCCTGCACGTTTGCCATTTACAATGTTCTGTTCCTATGACAGAGCAGAACAAAGGGAATGATCAAAGCAGATGTGAATGAACCTCAGGTGGCTTCCTATGAAACTGACCGTAGTGTGTTTGTCTGTGACATCACGGAAAGATGCGAGTGATGACAATTTCTGTACAGCAATGTGAAATGTTTGTACGATGCAATAAATATACAACAGTGCTGCATTATAAATGTACACAGCTTTATACAGTATGTGTAATCATTAGCTACGACTAGAGATTTTTTCAAAAATTTGATTCGCTGGTTCGCCAATTTTTTTGGAAGAAATGTAGTTTTATCCGAATTTATTCGCAGTGAATTACGTAAAAAAATTGCTATTTCCTGGCTGCAGAGAGCCTTTATAGTGGTGTAGTAACACGCATAGGGAGTCTGCTCTGGTAGTGAAATAATCCTGTGAGTCAGTATGACATGCAGATGACAGGCGTCGCTCTTAGAATCACTTCACACTTCACTTATTTGGGCAGTCACGGGGCCAAAACTGACTAAATAACTCAAGTATGAACTCAGCCTTACAGGTCAATGTTAGCGCCAAGAAGAAGCACACTCCTTTTACGCTGTCGTCAGCTGATTCCACATAGATGCCTGCAGAACCTGTTCTATTACCACTTATACACTTATACAGAGTGGAGAGGGTGTAAGCAGTAAGTTTGTGTTGACGTCACTGATTATTTCTCTGATCTGTCAGAACAATAACGCACAAAAAACGGATCCTGTCTGTTGAGCATCCACCTTCACTCGGTCAGTAATCCATCAGTATTGCTAATGCCAAAACAGGAGTGGATCCAAAACAGAGATGACCGAGTCAACCATTCAAGAACCGCTGGGTTTGATGGTCAAGACACAACCACTAGATGACACCGGGAGCTCAGGCCTCTCGCTACGACTCCTGCCGCCAGCACCAGGAACACTAAGGTCTTTTCCACTGCCCTGTGCAGGGCCTGAAACTTCTCTGTCTGACATACAGTTAGATCAGATAAATAAATAAAAAGGAAATTAAAACACCCCCCCCCCCCCCAAAAAAAAGTAATTTTCTTATTTCACCACACAACGACTAATAAGAACAGATAACTGCATCACTGAGAAGCAAATATATATTGAGTAGGCCGAAACGTTGCTGGGGAATTAAAGTTTGGGGTCTTTACCCATTCACGAAAGTCTGGAAGTGCTGCCTCGTTTTTTAGAAAGTATACATTGTGGAGGAGAAGCCGGCCTCCAGGAGGAATTGCACCTAGTGCACACTGTCTGACTGTGCTGCTGCGGTATTTGCAAATATATAAATATATATATATATATATATATATGTATATATATATATATATGTATATATATTTTCACTAATGCACGCCACAAAATGCTTTAGAACAGATAACTGCACCACTGAGCAGCAAATATATATATACACATATATATTTTTTTTTTCCACTAATGCACGCCACAAAAGGCTTTAGAACAGATAAATACACTACTGAGCAGCAAATATATATATATTTTTTCCACTAAATGTCACTGTACCTTCTATGACAGAGGTTAGAAGATCAGAGAGACTTACTGCACTTGAGGTTAACTGACAGTCTCTTGATTCTCAGTGTTGTGGTTTGGTAATGACCACACCTCTTGTCAGGTGCAGCTGGCAGTCATTACTGCCTCCCTATTTAGTTCGGTTGCACACTTCATGCCATGCGGTTGATATTCTCTGCTTGGATTTGAAAGAGTTGGTGTGTGGACCTTATCTGTGTTCCTGCTCATCCATTTTCTATAAGATAAGTTGTACTGCTCTTTATATTTAGTTGTTCCCTTGTGCTTGTTGCTACTAGGCCTCAGAGAGACGCTGGTTCGTTCACCTGGGAAGAAACCAGTAGTCTCATTCCCTTTCACTACCTCTAGGGTATCTCAGGGCTCCTAGGGTTTAGGTTCCAGCATATGTATTTTCCCACCTTCAGGGTCTATACATACTGACAGGAGTCAGGGGCAGATCTAGGGGTTTCCTAGGTGGTGACCTTTCCCTCCTCTCCCCATTATTGTGACACTAATATACGCCACAAAAGGCTTTAGAACAGATAACTGCACCGCTGATCAGCAAATATATTTTACTTTTGCCACAAATACACGACAAAAAGGCCTGTAATTTTAGCACTTCACACAACGGCTAATAAGCCCCTTTTTTCCCAGTAATACAAGCCAGAAAATGCTCTAGAACATATAACTGCACCACACATGGGAAAATAAGACATAGAAATATTTCCTTGTAATAAACCCTGTTAATGGCTGTATCAAATAGCACTTGCATCCCAATAACAAGAACGGTTTGCTGGAATTACTGAGCTGTATAATGGCAATTTGGGTGCCCAGTCAGTACAGCAAGGTGTAATAGGATTGTTGCTATTACCCAGGCTGTAACCTTCCCTACTGAACCCTGTTCAACATAAATGCTGCGGAACGATTCCTCCCTATCTTTTTCCTACACCTTGAATAATCTTTCTCTGCACTTGTAAATCGTTTTTTTTTTTTTTAGCACAATTAAGTTTTCTCTAACACTGTCCCTAGCGCCTGCTGACGTCTCTCTCTGCACTAAGTACACTGGTAGATGGCAGAATCCAAGATGGCTGAGGCTATTTATAGGGCTGTGACATCACAGGGCTGGCTGGCTGCTGATTGGCTGCATGCATGGCATTATGGGTAATCCCGCCTTCCCAGAGTTCCTTCCATGTCCTCACACGTGCAGCAGCCATTTTAGGAAAAAATGCGATTCATTACCACAAAGCGCGAGGAAATTCGGCTTTGGTGCGAATCAAATTTTTCCTGAAATTCGGATTGAATTCCATAGCTTCGATTTGCGCATCTCTAGTGACCACCTCAGTGACGTTACTGGGATCAACAGAGAAATAAGGAGAAGAAGAAACCGCAGGTGGCACTATACAGATACAGTTTATTGAATAACTCAGTCACTATACTAAAATCTTTATGGGACAACCTCCTTAATATGATCACTGAAGACACTTTGTAATCATGAATTAATATGCCAGCACAACCATATTTTTATATTTTCATCTTCAGCTGCTCTTGGACAATTGTGGCTCAGAGTGGGTTAAATATGCTTGCCATGTTCTTGCTGGTCTCTGCCCTAGGTACCCTTTCATCACACAACAAATGCCAGGAAATACCTGCTCAGCTCATCACTGGCCTCAGTAGTGACCCACCTCAGCCAGTGGATGGATGAGCAGGAATTTCCTGGATTTTCTGGGTAGAGATGGGACAAAGAAGCAGAGACCTGTGTGATCCTGGTAAGTGTTGGAATGATAGTGGTGGGAGATTGGTGAGTTAAGTATTGTTTATTTTAGTTTGTAACCCACTCTGAGCTCTCTCATAAAAACATCTGTTGATGGTTGTTTTTGTGAAATTAGGCAACACCAGCAACAGAAGGATATGACCTGTTTTTGCTTGAAATGATTGCAATATGTAGCCGTTATTGTCTTCTGTGTTCAGTTACATCACCTATATGTAACCGGCATGCACAAGTGAAACTCGAAAAATTTGTATATCATGCAAAGTTAATTTATTTCAGTAATGCAACTTAAAAGGTGAAAAAATAATATATGCGATAGACTCATTACATGTAAAGCGAGATATTTCAAGCCTTTATTTGTTATAATTTGTATGAATATGGCTTACAGCTTATGAAACCCCAAAGTCACAATTTTGAGGTCCCCTTTGCTCAGGGGGTATGGATTAATTAGCTGACTTGAGTGTGACACTTTGATCCTAGAATATTGAACCTTTTCACAAAAATTCTAATTTTAAGCTGCATTTATGCAATTCCTTTTAATGTGCATTACTGAAATAAATGGACTTTTGCGCAATATTCAAAAATTTTGAGTTTCACCTGTATATGTACCGTAATTTAAATGATGGTCAAATATTGATGTGTCCACATAATGCGCACGTTTTACCATTTTTTTTAACATATGTGGATATTTAAAAAAAAAACTGTTCTCCGCTGCATAACCCTTTTAAAGTCAAGCTGGAAGTACAACACGGACACATTTATTAAGTAGTAGGCTGCTTTTTCACAAGACCTGTGCCATCACAATATCCAGATGAAATGTACCAGAATTTGCCTGAGGATAATGTAACAGAAGATTAAAGCTCAGCCTAAGGCCTCATGCACACCGCCGTTGTTTTGGGCCGCATCCAAGCCACAGTTTCGGCGGCTCGGATGCGGACCCATTCACTTCAGTGGGGCCGAAAAAGATACGGACAGCACTCCATGTCAGTTGCTCCGTTCCGTGGCCCCGCAAAAAAAAATATAACCTGTCCAATTCTTGTCCGTGCTTTGTGGACAAGAATAGGCAGTTATATTAAAGGCTGTCCGTGCGGTTCTGCAAATTGCAGAACGCACACAGACGTCATCCGTGTTTTGCGGATCCGCTGTTTGCGGACTGCAAACAAACGGAACGGTCGTGTGCATGTAGCCTAAAGTGGACCTTGTCATGGGACAATGGCCCATAATATACCAGTAAATCCAATAAGAAAGGGCTGAAATGAAAAAGATAGAAGTTTCTTGAATGACTAAGCCGAAGCCAGATCTGAATCCCATCGAAATGCTGTGGGATTTGTAGAACAAGCTGTTTGTGCAAGAGACCCATTTACTCAAAGAAGTTTTAACAACCTGTTGGAGGTTGTTTGTGTTCTGTTTTCAGTTACATCACCTTTGCCGTTATATGTCATTTAAATGATGGTCAAATATTGACATAATGTGCACATATTTTACCATTTAAAAAAATATATATATGTGGACACATAAATATTTACAGGGGGTGTCCTTACTTACAATTCAAAAGTACTTATGACATCCTCATGTCCATATGGGAAGTGGCACTGTTATTAATGTTCAGTGTAAATCACAGTATTTGCAGGAGTACAGCGTACAAATCCTTCATAGAACCTGTGTACAATATGAGACTATCCAGGAAGAATCCCATTTCACCAATGATCTATTTAAATGTTTACACCCCAACATAAGCTACTGTGTTATATACATCTCGCACTCATGCTTTTTAGCAATGATCAAGTAAACCACAATGAACCTCCATTATTTTTCAAATACCTCTCTGAAATCATGCTCAAAGTGTCGCAGCTGCAAGCATTGTTCTAATTTCAGATGATGGCGGCCCCAAAACTGTCCGAAAGCTTTTTCCGTTTCATCCAACTGAGCCAGTAACCTGGTGACAATAGAGTAGAAGAGTTTCTAAGATGATGCAGAACTGTAACAGAAAATGCTAAAAACTTACTATCACTTTAACTGTGTATATATATATATATATATATATATATATATATATTGTGGGGACTCGATCTGGTAGACAGGATTATCGGACGCAGTATAGAGGCAACAACAAGTTCTTTGGATCAAACAGTTCAGTGCTTTATTCACACTTTAGGCAAGTGACAAAACAAGCAGTCATATTCAAACAACAAGTCACCTTGCGGTGTTGGTGGTAATTCACACCATGCGGCAATTCTGCCTCAAAGAATCCTCGCTCATAGCAGCACTAACCTGTTATCATGCCAAACAGGTAGCAAACCTTCATCCAGACACAAGGCTCCCAGATCCCAACACAGAGAATTGGCTTCTGAGCCCAGCTGCCTATTTAAGGAGAGCCAGGTGCTGCCAAAACCCGGACCGACACTTAAAATCCGGTCCGGTATTTGACCTCATCTGGCTGTAAATCAGCCCAACAGCACATGCTGGGAGGAAAATACCTGTTTACCCAGACCAAACTTCTCACAGTGTCAAAATATATATATATATATATATATATATATATATATATTTATACATATACTGTACACTGAACAAAAATATAAACGCAACACTTTCGGTTTTGTCTAACTTTCTCTTTTGTATTGTACATTTGAGGGAGTGGCAGCCTTCACTTTGACTGTCTACTCATCTGCCTAGGGCATCGCTCCCTCACTGGGGTCTTTCGCCAATCTATATTTACTAAGCTGCAGTCATACCATGTCATGCAGACGTACCATACTCAAAATGTGATAAAGGCAACCACAAATTTGCAGCTGTTGTCTAGTAAATAAAACCTAGGGGTGGGAGGGGGGGGATAGGAATATTTGCCTATTTGGTATTTTTAGAAATGTACTTGTTATACTGGGATTTCCTCCTTTAGTAACGTATGAATCCTGATCAGTTATTTCAAGATAGACAACAAAAATAGTACGATAGTAGGCTGAGGGGTTAGAAGTGAGGAGTGGAGAGTGGATTTGCTTATACTTTTCAGTGATACATGCTAGTGTCCCAAAAGGATTATACACCTTCAGTGATCTATCAAAAAGTTTTGTAGAAAGGCTAGTATTATTCCCACAGTTCCTAATACTGTATCAGAAGAATAAGCCATGAAATACTGATGGCTTTCATAGTGACCGATCTGTGGAAGATGAAAGTACAAATGGGTTACTCAGTACTTACTTGCTGAAGGGCAGTTAACATGTTCACAACTACTTGGCTATACTCCATATGTAAGTCAGTCCTACAAATAGGTATCTGTTATATGTCTTCCTGGATCTCACACAGAGAGTTGTCATTTTAGGATTAAACTGAATGGGACTCAGAATTAATAAGACCAGTGTGCTCTGTACAAACCTTTCAACAGTAGCCATGTTCTCCAGTTCATCCGGAGTCAGTTTGCAGTTTGGGTCTTTGGACACTGGCTCCTTTATACATGAGAGCAGAGTCCCACCTTGTTGCACTGCTAGCTTTAAATCATCCTGGAAGATAAATATCAAGCAGTTATAAAGAGGTTGATTACGTTGTTTTTCGTCTACACATTGCTGAGATTTACTAAGCTAATTATGCCTTTCCAATAACCTGGTGGACATGCTTTGCACCACATTTATTATGTGTTTTAAGGTGGATTTACATGAGCCAATTATCGGGCAGATTATTGGGACCGTTACTGCAAACGCTCCTTCCCGACAATCTGCCTGTGTAAATGTGCTGCCGATCACCAGATGAACAAGCAAAACGCTCGTTCATCAGGTGATCCTGTCATTCGTGGAGGCACTCCAACAAGCAACAATGAATCTGTACGGGGACGAGGGATCACAATAGCCATCCCTTGTCCTCATACTGTGAAGCAGATTGCTGCATCCAAACGCAGCGGTCTCCTTCACCGAACGAGCAGCCGACTGTTGGGAAGGAACGCTTCCTTCCTGACATTCAGCTGCTACATCACACAGTCTAATCCCATCTTTAGACACCTCATCCGACAAGGGCTTGTGGCTTAGCAGGAAAGGGTCATGGCCTAGCAGAGAATTAGGTTTAGTTTAAGATGCCCCATCATGTGGCAAAATGTTGACGCACCATTTTTGCTCACAGTAGGCCAACCAATAGGTAGTGAAAAATTTGACATAAGTGTCTAAAAATGCACCAAATTTATCATTAGCCACCGTGATTTTTTTTTATTTTTATTTTTATTTTATTTTATTTTATTTATTTTTTTTTTCCAGAAAAAAAAATTATATACAGCAATCTTCTATTTCAATATAACAACGATAAAGTGAGAGTACAGTAATAGTTTCATCTAGACCTGTATTAAGTTTCCATTTTAATTATAAACCCCCCCTATCCCTCCCTCCATTCCCCCCCTTTTACTTTCCTTTTTCTTTCCACGGGGCTGCCGTATCTGCATCTTTAATATTGTTATTATTTCCGATTGCCGGTGACCCCCTCTTCTCCTCCACAAAGCCGCCGTACCCACGTAAATTGTCATTATTTCCAGTTACCCCAGATACGCAGCCAGGTTGCCTTTTTCCATGCTGTTTGGGCTAGAGTGTATTCATACTGCCTAACTCTGTTCATCCACTCCAGCCACTCCTGAAAACTGGGGTACTTCATGGTGCCCCAATGTTTCACAATTATTATTTTGGCTAGGGCAATGCCCCGAAACCACAGTATCTGCTCTGTTTTATTTTCATCTGTCTTTGGGAGTGTACCCAAAATGGCATAATCAATGCATGCCTGGTGTTTCATTGGGGAGTGGTCCTGCAATTTCCGAAATATTTTTATCCAATATTCATTTATCCCTGGGCATTCCCACAACAGATGTTTATAGTCTCCTCTGTCTTTGTTACATTTATAGCAGTTCTGTTTCCTATCTTTATAAATGGTATGCAGTAATGCTGGTGTATAATAGAGACGGTGTATAATTTTCAAAAGAATCCATGCATGAGCGGGTGAGACGGTCGATCTTTTAATGTTTCTATACACAGTATTCCAAATAATAGGTTCCCCTCTATGTAGGTCTCTTTCCCATTTAACTTCGCCCCTAAATGTGATCAATTTTGTGTGTTCATATTTTAACTTAGCGTATATATGTGATATGGAAGTGTTAAATGTCGTATCTAGACAAAAATCTAAAAAAGTATTCCTTACTATCTTCAGATAATTCTTATTCTCCGTGTATTGTATAGCGTGACGTACTTGTTCATATCGAAATTTATCAGTAAATCCTAATGTAATGTCTGGTAATATTTCATTTAAGGGCTTAATCAGTCCCTGATGAAAAAATTGTGCAATTAAATATATCCCATTTTTTTCCCAATATTCAACGTGACCTAGTTGCATAACTTGTGGTAAGTGTGCATTCCCCCACAGTGGGGTGTACTGAACTGCTTCAGATACACCCACCATATCTCTAATTTGTTGCCAGATATACCCGAGCATTCTGCAAAACGGATTTGTTATTGTTTTCTTCTTAAAAATACCAGTTTCAAGAATATGAAAAAGATCCGACCATGGTCTACAATGCTCCCCAAAAAGAAGACAGATGCATTTATTCCTCCGATTCCTCACACACCATCTCAGTTGGGCAGCTAAATAATATCCTTTTAAGAAAGGGATGGACATTCCACCCTCTTCTTTATACAGATACTGAATCTTAATTCTGACTCGTTTGCGGCCCCAAATCAATTCATTAAAGAGGGTCTCCAACTTATTGAAAAATTTGTCTTCTATCGTGATTGGACTGGCATTAAAGACATACAGTAACATTGGTAATAATGTCATTTTAATAAGCGCTATTCGGTTAATTTGTGACAGAGGGAGCTTTAGCCATGTTCTAATTTTTTCCCTAACTTTATCTATTATTGGGAGTATGTTCAGTTTCAGATAGTGTTCCAGTTTGGTCCCTATCTGGATACCCAGGTACATTAGGGAGTCTGCTGGGGTCAATATACTAACCCGAAAATTGTGGCCCCGTGGAACCGGGCGTCTCAATGGGAGAAATTTAGATTTTTCCCAATTTATGTCGTATCCAGATAGTGATCCAAACTCATCCAGACTGTCCATAACCCTGGGCAAGTTTATATACCCCTTTCCCAAAAAGAGCAGCATATCGTCCGCATATAGACTGATTTTGTCAGCTTCCCCCTCGCACCCGAAGCCAGATATTTCCTCATCTGTTCTAATTTTACATGCAATTGGCTCCAGGAATAGCGAGAAGAGCAAAGGGGAAAGGGGGCAGCCCTGGCGTGTTCCTCGGGTCAGGGGAAAGGGGGCAGAGTACTCACCATTAATTCGGACCCTCGATACCGGGTTTTGGTACAGAATGCGAACCCATCTGGAGAAATACTCGCCTATCCTCACCCGTGATAATACTTTCCAAAGGAAGGGCCACTCCACCCTGTCAAAGGCCTTAGCTGCATCAAGGGACAGGATGGAGCAGTCCCCCCCATCCCCCGTCTGGATGTTCAAGAGCGCCCGCCTTATATTGTCCTGTATATTTCTTTTGGGAATGAACCCGGTTTGGTCTACATGGACAACTTTATGTATGACAGTTTTTAATCTGTTGGCTAACAATTTGGCAAGAATTTTATAATCTGTGTTCAACAGGGAGATGGGGCGATAAGAAGCAGCTAACAGCGGATCCTTCCCCTTTTTGGGGATCAATGTGATGGTGGCTTCCATCCATGAGGGGGGTAGGGAACCTATTGTCCAAGATTGATTTAGTACCTCCAACATTGGGGGAAGGATCGTTCCCTCATGTTGCCGATATACTTCAAATGGGAAACCGTCCACCCCTGGGGATGTATTGCCCTTGATGGAGTACAACGTAGTCTGTAGCTCGGTCAGTTGTATAGGTCTATTTAACCAGTCAATGTCTTGTTGGTCAAATTCAGGGATATCAATGTTATCCAGATATTGATCTATTTTTCCTCCCTGATTTTGGGACCCGGCTTGATATAATATAGAAAAATACCTAGTGAATTCCTTTAGGATGTCATCAGGGTCTCGTAGGATGTTCCCTGCCTCTGTCCTAATTCCAGTGATGTTGGGACCTCCCCTTTGATTTTTTACTATCATAGATAATAATCTGCTTGGCTTGCCGGACTCGCTAAAACTCCTCAATCCTGAAAAGAACATTTTATTTTGTGCTTTTTTGTATAAATTTTGTTTATATTCCTCCTGTACCTTTTTAAGTTGGAGTTGTTTTTCTATGGTATTTACAGAGATAATCTCATTCATTATCTGGTTGAGCCTCCCTTCTATTTCTTTTTGGGTTTGGGCGAAAAGATTTTTCTGTTTCCTGATTTCATGTGAATATATACCCCGGAGGTATGCCTTAAGCGAGTCCCAAACCATATGGATATGTGTTGAATTAACATTCTCCCTCCAAAAGAGTTTTATTTCTTCATTAATCTTATCTAGATCTCTTATCAATGTCATCCAGTGGGGGTTGAGTTTAAAGATTCTATTTTGGTTTGGTTTCTTAGGGCTGTCCAGTATTACCATGACCGGGCTATGGTCAGAGATGCCATGACATTCGTAATTCATTTTTTTAACCCTATTAATGAGCCCGGGGCTGGCGAGTGCCAGATCAACTCGAGACATGGACCTATATGTGTTACTAAAGCAAGAAAATACCTGCTTATTTCCGTAGAGAGATCGCCAGATATCGACCAGTGCCATCTCCGTACAGATTCTAGATAGCACTGTACTTGATCCCAGATTTGATTCATAATTAGTTATGGTGGAAATCCTATCTTTTTTGATGTCCATGACCGAGTTGAAATCGCCCATCACCAGCACCGGGCACTCCTCTCGTGCTGCAATGTATTCCATCAATTTACATAATACAGTAGTAGTAAAGGGGGGCGGGATGTATATAAATGCTATGATTATCCTTTGCCCCTGCCAATAGCAGTGCAAAAAGATGTACCGGCCTTCTTGATCAATTAGCTGTTCTATTGGGTCATAGTCTACCTGTCTATGAACATACACACTAATTCCCCTGGAGTATATAGAGTGGCAGGAGTGATATTCATGAGAGGCCCATCTCCTTCCGCCCAGAGTTGCTACCTTCTCACCTGTAAGGTGTGTTTCTAACAGGGCCACTATCGCTGGTAAGTGTCTAGAGACTAAATCGAACACTGCGCACCTCTTAATTTTATCCGCGAAACCGCGGATATTCCATGTCAATATACTAGACATTTTAGAGAATATAGCAACACTGAGCGGAAGGGCAGGGGAGCCACCAACAACATATCCTCAACACCACGACAGACCCCCGCGGAAAGAAATCCCCTCCTCCAACCCCCCCCCCCCAAAGCCCCGACCCCCCAACCCTCCCACCTCCCCAAACCCCCCACCCATTCTGTCCCTCGAGTCGCAAACTGTGACTCATAGGACTCTGACCATAGACTATCCTCCCTCCTCCCCCACACCGTCGACCCCCCCAGCTTCCTCTCGATGCATCACCGGCTTATTATTTAATTCCCTTTGAGTCCATCCAATCAGTTGCGTCATTTGGGTTAACAAAAAAAAGAACGGTCTCTTTATATACAACCCGTAGTTTCGCGGGGTACAGCATGGAGTATTTCACTTGCGCTTGTATCAGTCTCTTTTTCACATCTTTGTATTCCCTTCTTTTATCTTGCGTGACCTTCGAAAAGTCCGGGTATATCTCTATATTGGAGTCGCTATATTTCACCGTTTGTATCTCTCTTTTCCACCTAAGGATATAGTCCCGCTCTCTCGAGGAGGTCATCTTAATTAATAATGGCCTTGGTGCTGACCCTGGTGGGGGTTTTCTGGTTGGGATGCGATGTGCTCTCTCCACTATTGGTGTTACCGCTGCCTCTGCTGTTGTTACATTATCTGATAGCCATTTTTGGATAAAGCCCCTGGGGTCGTCTTTTTCCACTCCCTCCGGAAAGCCCACCATTTTGAGATTATCTCTCCGGGATCTGTCCTCCAGATCTGCCATTTTCCCCTTTAGTGTCTTATTGTCACTTTCTAATATTTCTATCCTTTTTTTAACCTGGGTGGATTCTTTTTGTAGCTCTGTAGTCAGGGTTACATACTCCTTAACACGTTGCCTCATTTTATTTAGGTCGTCTCGAATTACTGAGATATCGGTCTGTACTGCTGCCACCGTCGTTGTCAACGTGTTTAATGATTGATTGGTTGTTCTAACTGCCTCCAGTATGCCCGCTAATTTGCGATCGATATTGTTCATCTGGTTATCTGCTTCAGATGGCTGACTTTCTCCCGCCCTGTTTAGAGAGTTCCCACTCTCTTCATAATCCTCCGTTTGTAGTGTTTGTTTCTGGTTACTCCTCGTTTTAGTTGGTGGGGGTGGTGATTTGAGATATTTATCTAACTGTGTCCTTACAGTGCCCCCTTTGGGAGATGATGTGCCAATAGATTTTCTATTGGGAATTTTGGGGGCCATTTTCCCTTATTTTTTTTTTTTTTTTTTTTTTTTTTCCCTCCCCTCTCTTGGCACAGTCTGCCTACGATCTTCAACGGTCCTCCAACAGCTAAATGGATCTTATATACTCGGGTATCCGGAGCTCAAAGAGATGACGGAGCGGTTTTCAATATATAAATCATCCAGTGCAGTACATAGTCCAGAAACAGTACAGAGATGACGTTAATATCTACTCATATAGCATCCAGGGTAAAGCCTCTTGACTTTATCGCAATCAAAGTGGCTTCACAAAGGCGTCCACTGCGATCTGTAGAGCGACTTAGAGTGAGGAAGAAGGAGAATTGACGTGGCAGCAGTATTAGTAGCGAATAGCTACCTTTTTCATAGTCCGCCAACTCCCCCACTCCCCACAACTACCCAGCAGGCAGAGCAAACCCTGGTGGGCAAAGCAGGACACAAACAAACAAACACTCTGCAAACGGCCGCACCAAGGTAGTGGCACAAAGACACTCAAGGTACCCAGGGACAGAGGGACAGGGATGACGACCAATCACTCACTGTTCGATTTCACAGCACAAGGGGAACGTGTGGAGCCTGGAGCAGCATGGAACAGGTAGGGACCCGGACGGCAGCGTCAGGTATGGAGAGCATGTAGAGCCTGGAGCAGCGTGGAGCAGGTAAGGACCCGGACGACAGCATCAGGTATCAGCTCAATAAGCGTAGCCGCGGTGCCCTGTGCAGCCTAGGGCCGAGCCGGCGTGGCAAAGCGGTAAAGTACTTTAGAGCCCGGCGTCCGGAATCCAACAGAAGGAAGGTGGGCTTAGCGGTGTCTTAGCGGCGGCATCGAGGGTCAGAGCTGGAGCCGGCGTTGGGGGTAGGGCGGACCGCTGCACGCACGTTGCCTACGTCATGCTGCCGCGCCTCTGCATTAGCCACCGTGATTAATCTGGTGCCTTTTTACACTTTCTAGTCTAATGGTGCATTTACATTGGGAAGGATCTGTTCCCTGCTCATCAGAAGTAAGAGCTGCCTTTACACGCTGCAATCACCTCCACTGTATGGGGACCAGTGTTGGCTACTGCAGTCGCTCATCCTCATACAGATTCATTGTTTCTGGGCAGCAGAGTGCTGCTCTCACAGCATGATCTGCTGCTCAGAAATGATGATTTAGGTGTCCGCATTTTAAACGCATTTCACTCGATGAGCGAGTGTTTGATAATTCATAGGGTGATCAGCAGCACCTTTACACAGTCCAATTATCGGGAACGAGTGTTCGTTCCCAATAACCTGCCAGATAATAGTCCCGTGTAAAGGGACATTCAATTTACAATGTCTACTTAATCAGCCCCATTGTTTCTGTATTTGATTCTGTAGAACATGGGAAAAGTCAGCACATGTTTACTGGGAGAGCTCCACTTAGAAAAAGGTCACACTTTGTACTTCCCTTGTTATTATTTTATCTATATCTATATTAATGTACAACCTAAAAAAACAAGATACAAAAAACAAGATAAAACACTACCATTCATGATAAACTAATTGAGCATCTTAACTAAAAATGATTGAAGGTCATGTTAGTTCCCATATGAACCAAGCGCCCGCTAATGCCACATTCGTGACACAGGAAGTTGTGTTTTCCTAAAGACCATATCTGACTTCTGATTTATGTACCAGCGTCATAGTTAGGCTTTACTCCACTGGTTCAAAGATTGTTTGCTGCCTTAGTTTTCATACCCTGGCCAAGGCAAGAGTCACTTTTGATATCCCATGCCCCTATATGTACTACATACTAAAATAGATTAAGGAGATATATACAACCTGATGAAATATTTTACAAACAATGGACAATTGCAGAAAAAAAACTGCTACAAGAGAAATGGTCAACTTAGGAATTCCCTGCTGCTCCAGTGCTGATGATTCCCTGGCCTGCCTTTCTTTAGGGGCTCCAGTAATGATGTGGTGGGTTGACATGTGACCACTGCAGCCTTTCACTGGCCATACCGTTGATGTGTAGACGTCACTGGCTTCACTGCAATGGTCATGTGTCAACATACCATGTCATCACTGGAGCCAGGAAATGAGAGACTGGCGGGTGATCAGCAAAGTTCTCAGCCAAGGCAGCAGCAGGGAATTGGTTAAGGTATCACTCCAACTGTTTGTAACAAAAATGTTGTGGGTTGAAAAACCTACTTAAGCCATAGAGTAACAGACTAAAAAAAATGTATTTTTTAATAAATTGTTTATCTCCTTGACCTGTGTACACAAGTGTTCTAATACTGAGGCTATAACATCTGCCATGGAAACAGTGGGTATACAGAATCAGAAAAGTATGATATTGACATTAGAGTACACATAGCCTTCAAGGCTAAGGTTAACTATAGGTTTTTGTCCCCGTTTAACTTATACACATGTGATATATATGTTAAACAGATGCCATACATTACTTCTCTCACCATGGGCTTCCACAGTAAAACGGATGCCTCACACATTCTATACAGTGGCCTCCATCACATAGGGTTCCATGTTCCATGTTAGTAGTCATTTGAGTACATACTTATTATGGCATTATTACCAACAAAGCCCAAATATCCCTGCACAATCCATCTCTGGGAAAAAGCTGACATTTTCATTACTACTGTTTTATGACATTTAACCTCATGTGGTCCTCTTGATGGTAATCTCTTTTCAACACCTTTCTGCACCACACCCCCCTATTACTATTCTATTCAAAGACATTCAGCAGCGGGTTTCAGCTGTAACATACAACTGATACCATGCTCCAATGGCTTAAAGTTAATTCAGATCCCAGCTATTTCACCTATTAGATAATGCTGTGAATAGCAAGTGCAGCACCTAAGAGGTTTCACAAAGGGAGGGAGTCCTCGTCACTGGTGACAGGGACGGAGGGACTGATAATCACTCGTTTACGGTTCTGTTACACTTAGAATAACTGTTTAGAGCACACACCGTCATTTATATAACACAGTGAGCGTGCTTCACAAGGAGGACCAGAAGCAGCACCTACTTTGAGTTTCCTCTGATGCTCTGTATGTGATATGAGCAGCTCCTCTGTGCAGATGACATCATTGGGGAGTTCTGTCTCTGCCAGGCTGGTCCCAAACGTCTGCAAATTCTGGGCTGTCGTTTTTACAACTTGAGCAAAGCTCTCAATGGCCTGTTTCAGGGAATATATAGTATAACATAGTATGTCAGTTTACCTGGAAATAATACCGATGCTAGTGTAACATATTTACACTGCATATTCAGTTTTCAATGTAGCTGAAAACATACAAACCATATTTTATAGAATTTAAAGGGCATCTGTCATCAGATTTGCAGCTATGACACTGGCTGACCTGTGGAATGTGCGCTTGGCAGCTGAAGACATCTGTGTTGGTCTCATGTTCATATGTGCTTCCATTTATGTTTTAATATATGCAAATGATCCCCTAGGAGCAACAGGAGCGTGGCCATTACACCTAGAGGCTGTGTTCTCTCTGCAACTATTGCACCCTCTGCACTTTGACTGACATGGTCAGGTGGTGAAAACATCATCACGCCTGGCCCTGTCAATGAAAGTGGAGAGGGCGCAGCAGTTACAGAGAGAGAAGAGCCTCTAGGTGTAACGGCAACGCCCCAATTGCTCCTAGAGGCTCATTTGCATATGGAAGCACATATGAACATGGGACCAACACAGATGCTTTCAGCTGCCAAGCGCACATGTAACAGGTCCGACAGTTTCATAGATACAAATCTAATGACAGATGCCCTTTAAAGTGGTTCTCCGGGAATTAAGAAAATGAAAATACTTAAATATTACTTCATTATGAATATATTCCCAATTACCTTAGGGTACTTTCACACTTGCGGCAGAGTGATCCGACAAGAAGTTCCGTCGCTGGACGTATGCCAACTGATGACATTTGTAAGACTGATCAGGATCCTGATCAGTCTAAAAATGCCTGATCAGTCAGAAAAATGCATTGAATTGCCGGATCCGTCTTTCCGGTGTCATCCGGCATTAATTTTTTTCACCTTTTGCGCAGACCGGAAGGACGGATCCAGCATTCCGGTATTTTGAATGCCGGATCCGACACTAATATGTTCCAATGGAAAAAAATGCCGGATCCGGCAGTCAGGCAAGTCTTCCGTTTTTTTGGCCGGAGATAAAACCGTAGCATGCTGCGGTTTTATCTTTTGCCTGACCAGTAAAAATGACTGAACCGAAGACATCCTGATGCATCCTTAACGGATTACTCTCCATTCAGAATGCATGGGGACATACCCGATCAGTTCTTTTCCGGCATAGAGCCCTTTTGACGAAACTCAGTGCCGGAAAAGAAAAACGCTATTGTGAAAGTACCCTTACATTAGTTATAATGGCTTGTTTTGTCTAGGGAGCTATCATTAGGAAAAACAAAAATGGCCGACATCCTATTAGTACACACAGAACCTGTCCTAATCACCCAGCAGGATGAGTTACGTCACAACGCTAAGCTAAATAGCTGCCTCATCCTCCTCTCTGCTCTGCTTGTCAGGGATTATGATCCTGAATACAGTTTAATAATATGGTCATCAGCTGAATCTTTGTAGGAATGGAGTTCATGAACAGATGTGGCTATTGAGCAGCAGCACTTGTATGTAGTCTCCATTACCACAGTCTGTCCTGTCCGTCCTCTCTGTACTTCATGTCTTCTCATGAACTCCATCCCTACAGAGATTCAGCTGAAGATCTTCTCATCTGTATTCAGGATCATAATCCCTGACAAGTAGGAGAGGACGATGAGGCACCTCAGTGTGAAGTAACTTGTCCTCCTCTGTGATTAGGAAAGTTTTTTTGTGCGGACTAATAGGACAGCGGCCATTTTCTTCCTAATCATTGCTCCCTAGGCAAAACAAGCCATTATAACGAATGAAAGGTATTTGGGAATATATTTACAATAAAGTAATATTTACATATTTTCATTTTCTTAATTCCCGGAGAACCCCTTTAACTTATTTCTGGCAGTTCACTATATAAAGCATACCTGTTTCAGGAGACTTTTCAGAACAACCTGCCATGTCCGTACAAGAGGAATAACACTACATGTGGCGGATATAAGACTTTTATCTGCAGACTTTCTCAGTACTTCCTGAGACACTAGATGGTGACCGCCATGAGGTCTCTTGTACACTGCACATACAGAGAAGAAGAGATTCTGCTCCCCTGTTTCTGTAGCATACCCCCAGAAGCAGCAGCAACATAAAGGACATAATACAACAGTAATAAGCAGTGTTGGTATGAATCCAGTACTAGGGTGAGAGAGAATAGCACTTACTAGATTCAGCAGTAGGGTCTATGTGTGTCCCATAATCCACCTTCATCTTTGCTTCACTGAAATTTGATTTACTCAGCAATCAGTGCAGGAGGTTGGTGGCGGGGAACAAATGTATTGAAATGTTTCTTACCATAGCTTGTACTATTGGTTTATGGGGGAAAATTAAATGATTCAGAGCTACCCGAAGCTCTTGGCTATTTGAGTACAGACAGATTCATGATGTGATCTGTTAAATATACCAATATACTCTATGAAAGTGTCTGGCAGCAACTCATATTTTCCTCTTGAAATTACAATAAAATGCTCTGCCTGTTTACAGGGAGGTTGAGATGGCCAAACTTGTAGAACTACCTTAAATGTGTGGTTTGAATGATTTTCTATACTAGACATTATCTAAAAGATCCCCCCTAATGCCCGGGCCCCTCGTATACATTATACTTACCTGCTTCCTGGCACCTGCGTCGCTCCTGATCCTTGAAACTCCCCGTCATGGGGAGGGTGGAGGCGTGGAGCAGCCAATAGCGGCCCCGACGGTCACCAGCCTCAAGGGGGCTCATCAACGTCGCAGCCTGCTATTGACTGCTCCCCCCGTTGCCGGATGTTTTGATCTGAGTATCGGGGAGAAGCAGCGGCGGCCGTGCAGGGATCTGGAGCGACACAGGTGCCGGGGAGCAGTTAAGTATAATGTAAACGGGATCCTTTGGAATTCGGATAACCCCTCTAACATTCATACAACACTATTTGCAGCAACTGCTGCTTTTCAGACATCTGGTGTTTAATAGTATGAAGGGAAGTTTTCGCACACAACATAGCAGTTTCAGTGAAGCTCCTCTCACAAGGGCTCAATTTACATTTCCTAAAACATGCTTGACAAAGACATCAAGCACTCCTCCATCATCCTTTCATTTGCTCTATATTTGACTGCATAATACTCTTTACCTGTCATCTACTCTCCAATGTCTGTGCCTTTTAGGGTACTTTCACACTAGCGTTTTTCTTTTCCGGCATAGAGTTCCATCCTAGGGTCTCTATACTGGAAAAGAACTGATCAGGCATATCCCCATGCATTCTGAATGGAGAGTAATCCGTTCAGGATGCATCAGGATGTCTTCAGTTTAGATCGTTTTGACTAATCAGGCAAAGGATAAAACCGTAGCATGCTACGGTTTTATCTCCAGCGGAAAAAAAACTGAAGACTTGCCTGAATGCCGGATCCAGGATTTTTCCCCGTACGAATGTATTAGTGCCAAAATACCGGAATGCTGGATCCATCCTTCCGGCCTGCGCAGACCGGTAAAAATGTGAAAAAAAAATACAAAAATATAAATTACCACAGTTTTCACTTGATAAGGCCTCATGCACACGGCCGTGGTTTGGGTCCGCATCCGAGCCGCCGTTTTGGCGGCTCGGATGCGGACTCATTCATTTCAATGGAGCCCCAAAAGATGCGGACAGCACTCCGTGTGCTGTCCGCATCCGTGGCTCCATTCCGCGGCACCACAAAAAAATATAACATGTTCTATTCTTGTCCGCGATTTGCTTCTATAGGTGTGGGAGATGTTTGGGGTGTAAAAGCTTGTAATTTCTAAAAAAGATTACCAAGGTCCAATCCACCCAGAACCAGTTCACTTTAGACATCAAAGGTTGCCTAACATGTGATTCCTCCAGAGTTGTCTACCTTATCCAGTGCCCCTACCAGAGACAATACATTGGCAGAACTAAGAGACCCCTGAAAGTAAGAATAACATCAAAAAAGGTTATGAAAACCACTCTTTATCGAAACACTTTAAGGTGTCACATAACAGCGACTTCAGAGGTATCTCGTTTGTGGCCCTGGAGAAGGTAGACATACACTGGAGAGGAGGCAACCATATTATGGGAATGTCCCGAGCCGAGTCCAAAAGAATCTATGACTTTGGTAGTCTTCTCCCTGCAGGTCTGAATTCAGACTTAGAGATCTTTGGTTTCAATTGAACTACTGACCCCAATGAAATCACGTGGGTGTATATATATATATATATATATATATATATATATAAAGAAATCATGATAACATACTCATATACCCAACCTATATATAAGCACTATAGGCGTGATATCTCACATGGATGACGAATAATTAAGGGAAGGTGAGGGGAATAATGCCTAGACAAATTATAAAACCCTAAAAACAATTATGAAACCCTAAAATATTTGTAGGATACGGTATGAAAAATTATGCATTTACTATATAGGGACTCACAAAAGCAATTAAATTTGGGATGTTATGGGGAATCCTCTGATAATTGCGAATAACTACAGGCCTGAAAGAAACCCTCTATATAGAAGATAAATGGGTCCATTCTGCACATTCTCTGAAAAAAACGCAATTATAAATATAAAACGCATGTAAGAAAATCCATTGCCATCACAGGGGAATCGATCAAAAGATGTTAGGTCAGCAACAGGGTACACCCTCTGTGAAAGCCTTCTCTTAAAAATAAAAATAAAAGAAATGGTGAAAATGATTTAAATGATTTTGAATATTTATAATATGAGGGAACTAAAAATGTTTGTGTGATATTTAAAAATGTCTGTGTGATATTGAAGCCAAAAAAAATTCACACAAAATACGATTGGAGAAAAATTGGAGAGTGGTTGAACTGTGGGACGCCACAGTAGGAATCTTTACACACCAAACAAGTTGAACCAGCGAGGTATACAGTGAGTACAGATATAATCTGGACAGAGTATATTGGGACTTTACAGAGACCATACGTCCGACATAAAAGGCCCTACACATTTGGGCTGACTACATTCACAGCACGGTCGGAACCATATGTATGGTGTGCTCAGACTCCTGAGAGAGTCGAAACAGATGGACAGTCTGAACATTGTTTAATGTGGAGCCATATAGTTACATACGCACAGTGGTTTAACACCTAAGGTCCTGCATGAATTTGCTATACGTTGCATAGAATCTGTATGTGTCTATATCATAGGCCATCTACTAATGATTATTACAATCTGAAATACAGCTGTGTGCACACCGTCCAGGGCAGATTTCGCTCTACCACATTAGCTGTGCTCCAAAGAGTCATCCCTATTGGGAGGCTACAGATACAGCTTCCTTGATATAGCGAGCCTTGGAGGCGACGTTTTTTTGTATTAATGTAAAAGCTTGGTCCTAGATATATCCATATTTTCTTTTTATACATTTTATTCATTTTATCTGATGTATGCATGTTGATGTAGTTATAATAAATTTTACTTTTCCACGTGATTTCCAATAGTTTGGAGTGCCGGTTCAACTTTTCATATTTTTCACTGATGTCTAGCCCTGTCAATCAAGGGGAGGGGGGCATGTGCAGCGCACAGGGGGTGTTACATAGCAGTGCTCAGACGATTCAGCCCCGCCTCATAGTGCTCGAACCGCTAATTTGCATGTGGATAAAAACAATGAGTTCTCTGGAGCTGTTTAACATACAGATAAAAGAAAGGTACAATTTTAATCAGCATGATGAGCCCTACCAGGCAGTGTGTCTGGTTTAATAGAGTTGATCCTGGTGACATAGCCTCTCACACCTGATTGTCATCTCTTTGATTGAAAGCACCTGACTCTAATTTTACGTTCAAATTATCTAAGCCTAAATGGTCACATACTTTCAAGCACCAATGTAGCGGCGGCTGTGCTTTGTTCCATTTCAGCTGCACGGCCCTGCACAGCTGCTCTTCAGACAGCTGATCAGCAGGGGTGCTGAAAGTTGGACCCACATTGATCTACTATTGATGGTCTATCCTGAAGACAGGTCACCAATTTTAAAATTCCAGATAACCCCTTTAACAATGATTACCTTTATATAAGAAAGCTATGACAACTGTGAAGGAAAACTTTATATTAGTAAAAAGAAATCACTGCATATAAGTCCTTGTTAAACTATTGAATATGTGATTTATTGCTGAAATGTTCTAATGAACATTGAGTTTGGACAAAATTATAGCCAACAAACGCCTTGAATAGTTATTACTTACCGTTCTGTGCTGTATCCATTGTCCATGGCTATATTCCAATGTACCTCCCAGTTCATTAGTTAACTGACTTTTTTCAATGTATCCATGAAGATCCGAAACAGAATTTATCATAATTATCTGTAATTTTCAAACAGGGGAAACACTTTACAATTAGAATTATTCTAAGAATTCATGCAAATTAATTTTGGAAACACATTGCATGTATGTTTGTGGGCAATCAACAAATGAGAGACACATATATACAGAAATCTTGGAGATGAAAACCTTAATTTGGTGGTACAGACTGAGTGCAGATGTTGTCCCCTGATTGGAACTATCTCAGGACTGCATGGCAACAATGCTAGCCGATGAACCAAGAATGCCTATAAAACAATACCTTCATCTAATTGGAATACTGTAAAAGAACTGTGTACTAGCTTGTACACAATGTGATACCTCTTGGCGCAAAACCACAATTGCGAGTGACGTCTTTTTTTAAAATGATTTATTCGTTCAGGTGACAACGTGTTTCGGTTCTTTTACAGTATTCTACATCACTCCTTTGGAGTGCTGGCAACTCCAAGGATTGAGAAGATACCGGCAGCATACCTCCTCCTGATTGAACCCTTATTCCCCCCCCGCCTTTGCAAGTGTTGTGCTGATACAGGCACAACACCAGAAGGTGAGTGTAACTACTGACACAGCACTCTCTCTAAATCTAATACCCAAAATGTACTACCCTATGAGCGCCTTGTCTCCCGTTTATTTTGCCAAATTTGCTTCATCTAATTGGAAACACAGAAAATTATGGGTTCATTTATCAAACTGGTGTAAATTAGAACTGGCTTAGTTGCCCATAGCAACCAATCAGATTCCACCTTTCATTTTCCAAATTAGTCAAAAATGAATGGTGGAATCTGATTAGGTTGCTATGGGCAACTAAGCCAGTTCTACTTTACACCAGTTTGATAAATGACCCTATTAGTGTTTCCTTCTGTAGGAAGTCTAATGGAAGATCGTCCCATAAGTCTCAATACCATCAGGTTGACTCTCTAGTGCAGAGGCATTCAACTGGCTGAGCGTGGTCCAAATCCAAACTAGGACAGACCTACAGACCTGCTGTTCCCCCCACTGTCTTTCTCCTGCACACAGTACAATGCTCCCTCCTCCTTTCTTCGGGACCTGCACTATAGAAAAAACCAGCAGCAACCTCTTTAGGTTGTTACTGCTCCATGCTATCACATGCTATCACAGCCACCACTGCGCTACACTCCCAGCCATAAAGTCCCTAGTAGTTTGTCCACATGGAGAATATTTGCCAACTCTTGGAAAGGATGGCAAATTTCCCAGGTGGACCACGTATACACCTCAGCCCATTTCTCACCTCTCTCCACTCCCAAGCAGATGTGCAGAAACAGCAGCAACCTCTTCAAGTTGTTACTGCCCGTGATATCACAGCCCCACCCCTCCTAACTCCTAGCCAGACAGTCCATGCCAGTTTGTGCTCATGGAACATACTTGCCAATTCTCCTAAATTACGCAGGCAGCCAAACGTATTCACCAATGCCCATTCCTGCGCTTCCTTTACTCCCAAGCACAGTGGTGGCACCTTGGAGCACAGAGAGGTACAGGAAAGGGAGAGGTGGGTATTTGAATCTTCCCAGCCATGTCAATGGTGCATGCTCACACACCCTGCACCCCATCTAGAAGCTTCACATTTGCTGGACCTAATATAGAGGCACTTATCTTAATGCAGTATTGTGAGTACCCTCTCATGAACAGAAGGACCTAATCATGTCTTGTATACACTGTACGATCGGAATTTCTCCATTGTCTGTTAGTGTCCATGTGCCAGGTACAGTTGGCCTCTAAGTTTCTCTGCCCCAGGTGCCCCATTACTGTCTCTACCTGCAAGTATCTCCTATAGTACACCTCAGTTAGCATACATTATTTATTGCCTCTACCCCCAGTTTAATGCCTTATTTAGTTATTCTGCTCCAGGTGCCAATTTACAGTTGCAAGAAAAAGTATGTGAACCCTTTGGAATGATATGGATTTCTGCACAAATTGGTCATAAAATGTGTTCTGATCTTCATCTAAGTCACAACAATAGACAATCACAGTCTGCTTAAACTAATAGCACACAAAGAATTAAATGTTACCATGTTTTTATCGAACACACCATGTAAACATTCACAGTGCAGGTGGAAAAAGTATGTGAACCCTTGGATTTAATAACTGGTTGGACCTCCTTTGGCAGCAATAACTTCAACCAAACGTTTCCTGTAGTTGCAGATCAGACGTGCACAACGGTCAGGAGTAATTCTTGACCATTCCTCTTTACAGAACTGTTTCAGTTCAGCAATATTCTTGGTATGTCTGGTGTGAATTGCTTTCTTGAGGTCATGCCACAGCATCTCAATTGGGTTGAGGTCAGGACTCTGACTGGACCACTCCAGAAGGCGTATTTTCTTCTGTTTAAGCCATTCTGTTGTTGATTTACTTCTACTGTATGCTTTGGGTAGTTGTCCTGTTACAACACCCATCTTCTGTTGAGCTTCAGCTGGTGGACAGATGGCCTTAAGTTCTCCTGCAAAATGTCTTGATAAACTTGGGAATTCATTTTTCCTTCGATGATAGCAATCCGTCCAGGCCCTGACGCAGCAAAGCAGCCCCAAACCATGATGCCCCCACCACCATACTTCACAGTTGGCATGAGGTTTTGATGTTAGTGTGCTGTGCCTCTTTTTCTCCACACATAGGGCCAGATTTATCATGACTCTGACAGCTCACTCCACTTTAACATATGGCTAAAGTCAGTTTTAGCCAAGTCAGATTTATGATCGGCCCTTTAAGACTATAATAAATGTGGTTTGACGATAGCAGTTTATCCATCAGTAAGCAGCTTTACAAAAGTCGCACATCTTTCCGAAAAAGTTGCACGTTTTTATGAAAAAGTTGCATGTTCTATTAAAAAGTCTCATAAGATAAGCATGGTCCTCACTGGAGTGAAATTGCGACTTTTTTGCGACTTTTTAAATAGTCCCAATAGTAAATCTGTCTAGAGATTAATTTACATAAGAAAACACGCCCACTTTCAGAAAACTGGCAGTTTTAGCGTTTGGGACTTTTTGGGGGAACTTTTTCACTCCATTATTCTGACCTGAGCTAATGATAAATCTGGCCCATACTGTTGTGTGTTTCTTCCAAACAACTCAACTTTGGTTTCAACTGTCCACAGAATATTTTGCCAGTACTGCTGTGGAACATCCAGGTGCTCTTGTGCAAACTGTAAACGTGCAGCAATGTTTTCTTTGGACAGCAGTGGCTTCCTCTGTGGTATCCTCCCATGAAATCCATTCTTGTTTAGTGTTTTACGTATCGTAGATTCGCTAACAGGGATGTTAGCATATGCCAGAGACTTTTGTAAATCTTTACCTGACACTCTAGGATTCTTCTTCACCTTTATTGAGTAGACTGCGCTGTGCTCTTGCAGTCATCTTTACAGGACGGCCACTCCTAGGGAGAGTAGCAGCAGTGCTGAACTTTCTCCATTTATAGACAATTTGTCTTACCGTGGACTGATGAACAGCAAGGCTTTTGGAGATACTTTTATAACCCTTTCCAGCTTTATGCAAGTCAACAATTCTTAATCGTAGGTCTTCTGAGAGCTTTTTTGTGTGAGGCATCATTCACATCACGCAATGCTTCTTGTGAAAAGCAAACCCAGAACTGGTGTGTGTTTTTTATAGGGCAGGGCAGCTGTAACCAACACCTCCAATCTCATCTCATTGATTGGACTCCAGTTGGCTGACACCTTACTCCAATTAGCTCTTGGAGATGTCATTAGTCTAGGGGTTCACATACTTTTTCCACCTGCACTGTGAATGTTTACATGGTTTGTTCAATAAAAACAACATTTAATTATTTGTGTGTTATTAGTTTAAGCAGACTGTGATTGTCTATTGTTGTGACTTAGATCACATTTTATGACTAATTTATGCAGAAATCCATATCATTCCAAAGGGTTCACATACTTTTTCTTGCAACTGTATGTCTCTGCCCCAGGCTCAGAACATGCTCTGTTGTTGCTCAAGGCTGGAATTTCAGATTGTACCACCATTCTGAGTAGATTTCAGTTCAAAGTCTGGGGTGTTGAGGGAAGTGAAAGAACAAGGAGCGGTGACTATTGTACAGTAGCTGAATGGTTAGGAAATGCAAGGCTCACAAATGAAAGTTATGTAAAATGGTTATTGCTGGTGTTCAGCTCATTTAGAAGAGTATATTTTTATTCTGATAATACTGTGGAGAGGAAAGAATGTGAACAATTGATAACACTCATCTCTATGTTTTATTTTTATATTTAAATCTCTTCATCATGGAAATCAGAAAAAAAATGTACAGGAGGCCGGCGAGCATAATATAAATCAGTCAGATGTTCTTCAGGCAAAGACTAAACACAAGGGACAAATTTATCTTCTCTTCCTTTTGCATAGAAAGCTGAACATAATCCCTGGACATCTGAAAGTTAGGCTACATGCACACAAACGTATTTGGTTTCCATGTCCATTCATTTATTTATTTTTTGCGGTTAGGATGCGAACCCATTAATTTCAATGGGTCCGCAAAAAACGCAGACAGCACACCGTGTGCTGTCCGCATCAGTATGTCCGTTCCGTTGCCCCGGAAAAAAAAATTGTGCATGTCCTATTTTTTTCTAGTTTGCAGACAAGGATAGGCATTATTACAATGGATCCGCAAAAAAAAAAAAAACGATGCCATATAGAACGTCATCCATTTTTTTTGCGGACCGCAAAACACATACGGTCGTGTGCATGTAGCCTTAGTCAGTAATGCTGAGAGGGTATACCCCAATTCACCTATCAGTATTAGGCTACATGCACACGACAGTTTTTTTTGGTCCGCAAATAGCGGATCCGTGTTCCTGTTTTTTTTACATCCGTTCCGTTTGTCCGCAAATTTTGTAGGTTGTATTTCCGTGTTTTTAAATTTTTTTTAGGCGGTCCGCGGATGACATACGGATGGCTTCCGTTGGTCATCCGCATTTTTTTGCAGACCCATTGACTTCAATGGGTCCACAGAACGTTTATTGCGGACAAGAATAGGACATGCAATACTTTTTTGCGGACAGGAAACACGGACAGCGGACGCGGACAAGAAATGGATGAGTCCACCGCATTTTTTTACAGATCCATAGAAATGAATGGGAAACCATCCAATCCGCAAAAAAAACCGGAACTGAGGCCGCAAAAAAACACTGCTGTGTGCATGTAGCCTTATTTGGAGTTTTTGAGGAAATTGGAGTATCCAGAGGAAATCCACATAGAAAGGCCTCATGCACAGGACCGTTGTTTGGGTCCGCATCTGAGCCGCTGTTTTTGCAGACACACGGGCGGCTTCCGTTGATTGCGGACCGCAAAAAAAACAGAACGGTTGTGTGCATGAGGCCAAAGGCCTCATGCACACGACCTTTTTTGTGGTCCGCATCCGAGCCATAGGTGTGGACCCATTCACTTCAATGGGGCCGCAAAAGATGCGGACAGCACTCTGTGTGCTGTCCGCATCCATTGCTCCGTTCCATGGTCCCGCAAAAAAAATATAGCATGTGCTATTCTTGTCCGTTTTGCGGACAAGTATAGGCATTTCTACAATGGTCCGCCTGTTCCGCAAATTGCAGAAGGCACACGCGGGCGGTTTCCGTTTTTGGCGGATCTGCGGTTTGCGGACTGCAAAAAATGGTACGGTCGTGTGGATGAGGCCAAAGGCTGCATGCACACGACCGTTGTGCGTTTTGTGGTCTGCAAATCGCGGATCCACAAAACACAGATGGCGTCCGTGCACAGTCCACAATTTGCGGGACAGCACGGACAGCCTTTATTATAACTGCCTATTCTTGTCCGCCAAGCAGAGTGAATGGGTCCGCATCCGAGCCGCCAAAACAGAGAGAAAATACAACCTCCTATGTAGCTGTTGCCCTTTAGTTAGTTAAGCTGACAAAACATCTTTGGGACAGATATAATAATAATGGTGTTTAATCTGCCAGTTGAAGTCCATTGGCACAAAAGGCCAAATTTGTTAAGAAGCACAGGCCTCTTAAGAAATTATGTGCATCTTCCAGCAGTCTGTGAACCCAAAACTCAAATCTATACCAGCTACTAGCTTCTAGATGACTTCTAGGCACATCCTCTATCCTCTCTTGTCACAGTGTGAACATGTCTTCCTAGCTCACATGGGGAGTAGTACAAGGCGAGAGCCAGTCAGGTGAATCCTGTTAGGGTCTCCGGGACAGACCAGTCTAAAGGCCTCATGCAAACAACCGTTGTACATCCGAGTCTCAGTATTTTTGAATGGAACGGAAATACGGATACGGAATGCATACCGTTTTTTTGCGGACCCATTGGAATGAATGGTTCCATATATTGACCATATATGGAACGCAAAAAACAGAACGTAAACGGAAAAAAAAAATGGGGTCCATTCACACGTAGTTTGAAGACAAGAATAGGACATGCTCTATTTTATTCCAGAGCCGCAGACCAGAAGGTCAGCGGCATGCTCTGTAAATGCAGATGCGGACAGCACACTGTGTGCTGTCCGCATCCATTCTGTCCCCATAGAGAATGAATGGGTTCGCACAATTGCGGAACGGATGTGGACCAAAATTGCGGACGTGTGAATGGAGCCTAAGGCAGCAGCTTAGGCAGCAGTGAAAATACCTACCACTGAAAATAAATGTGTTTTATCGCAGATTTATAGATTTTCAAATGGAATCAAGTAATAATTGCATGTGGCCGCACAGTAGGCCCCCGCAATGAATTATACTGGTAAACCCTTCCTTATTTGACGGTCGCATATACCACCAGCTCAGGGGCACTGCCATGGGCAGTTCCTGTGCCCCTTCGTATGCCAACTTGCTCCTGGGCTGGTGGGAGGAGTCTGTGGTGTTTGGGGATCCATCACCTTGGTTTATCGAATACATCGCTTTCTGGTCACGCTACATTGACGATATCTTTCTGTTATGGAGCGGTTCAGAGAGCGATTTCGATAGACTCATTTCAGAATTGAATGTGAACAGCTTCAATTTAAGATTTACCTCCGTAATTGTTAAAGATCGCCTGCCTTTCCTGGATGTGGTTATCTGTAGGGATGACAAGGGCGGCCTGAGCACGTCTATCTACCGGAAGCCTACTTCTACCAACTCCCTCCTTAGGTGGGACAGCTGCCATCCTGTCCCTCTTATGAGAGGGATTCCAACCGGACAGTACTTGAGATTAAAACGTAACTGCTCAGAACTCAGTGATTTCAAGCACCAGGCTAGAGACCGAGGTCTAGGTTTCAGGAAAGGGGGTATCCGGATAGGACTCAGACTGGCCTACGAGAAAGCTAAAATACGCACTCGAACAGAGTTACTCCACCCCACGACTAGCAGGGTGTGTGAATCTCAAGGTACTGTCCGGGTAATAGGCACTTTCGATGCTGCAGCTTCCCAAGTAAAGAAGATCTTGGCACGGCACTGGGACACCTTGCTGATGGACCCAGACCTGACTGTTTCCCTCACCTTTAGAAGAGGGAATAACCTAAGGGATAGGCTGGTGCACAGCCATTTTGCACCTCCAGTGAAGCCACGGGCGTGGCTGGATACACCTGTGACAGGATGCCACAGATGTGGACATTGTAGCTTCTGTGGCTGCCTGTCACAGGGTAAGACCTTCACTGGAGAACCAAACAACACTGTTTACCATGTGAGAGGTTTCATCATCTGCCGCTCGGCGGGTGTGATTTACCTGATAACGTGTATTTGCGGGCTACGTTACATTGGCAAAACTTTCAGGGAACTGCGCAAGCACACTACGGTGACATCCGAAACAACAGGGATACCCCCATAGCGCGCCATGTACAGCTGTCACATGACGGACAACCTTCGGCCATCAGCTTTATGGCCATTGAGCGTGTTCTCAAACCCGTACGGGGGGGGGGGGGGGGGGGGGGGGGGGGGGCGACTGGAATAGACACATTCTACAAAGAGAATGTTGGTGGACGTTCACCCTAAACACAGTCGCCCCTCACGGTCTCAATGAGCAACTAAACTACAGCTGCTTCTTATGATCGCTAGGGTTTCTGCCTAAATCCTGGGATTGGAGTCTCTGTCATTTAACCCCTGTTTATTTTTGGTCCTTTGTGGGATAATGGGCACACACTGCCATGTCTCATGAGAATATACGAGAGGGATAAGGGGGTTATGGTCCCACCAAACCAATGAGCCAAGTTGTCTGCTCCCCCTTTATGTACCCTCTCCCCATTCTATTTCTAAATCCATACTGGAGCCAAATCCTCCCAATTAATACACCCTTAATAGGGGGCGGTCCAGCTATATGGTCATGCAGACCGGATGAGCGGTTCTGCATGACTCAAATTGTGCCCCAAAGTGAAGCTCTACTAAATTGTCAAGCACTCAGACCGGGTGTTTGGCCACTTCAGTTGCCTGGGGCATCCTTGCGCAAGCGCGGCTGGTAAGTCATTCCGATCACATGGCCGTCGTCATGACGCGATTGTCTCTGACGTCGGCGGTCACGTGATGCGGAAATACAGCCATGCGTTCCACCTCGAGCCTCATGAAACGCATGGGGCAGAGGTTTAGAGCGCATGCGCAGCCATGTGATTTTGGTTACTCCGATCACATGACCGCAATAGTTATATGCCTCCCATGACGTCATCAATAGGCATCTGACCGGCAATTGTAAGCCGATTAGGAGGCATCCTACATGACCCTTTATAAGGGGGCAGTCCTGCCCCACTTGCTGCCGGTCACCCCACCACTGCAGATACCACCACCCTGGGTCCTGCTTAGAGGTGGACTTACAGCCATACGCTGACTGCAGCTATTAGCAAGTAAGTGATTTCCCTCCACTACCCACATGGGAAGATTGATGGAGGTTCATTCAAGTTACTTTACTCACTTTTGTTTGTTCATTTCTTGCAGTTACCCCTAGACTCATACCTAGCCACATACTGACTGCAGTTAATGCACACGCTATCTCCTAAATCTATGGTCAACCAGCCGGGAGGGATAACCATCACCTTTGCCCCATGTCCCCTGAAGAATCCTGGGGCATCCATTGAAGAAACGCGTCGGGACACTTGAGTATACCCCCGCCAAAAAACCCCCACTTTTTTTGTGGGTTTTTGGTGGGTCAATATCTCTACATTATTTTATATGTGTATTGTTCTATTGGACGGGAATTTGTGTTAGGGCCTCACAAGGGCTTGCAACACAGGAACAAAGTTCCAGTCTGGGCCACCCCTTGCAGGGCTTTTTGGACCCCGTCCTTTGGAAAGACTCTATAGGGTTGACTAGGACAAGTAGGGAGGCAGTAGGGCCAGTGAGTTACACATACCAACACCGTCTTACTGGTTTTCCCACATATGTATTTGTCCAGTCCATCGTATACATTTTTGTTTGTATTGTAACTGTTTTTGCCCCGTCACCTCAATAGGTCAAGGGCACACACGTCTTACTCGTCGTACGTTAGTAGGGGGCGTTTTTTATCTCCTATACGCTATTAAAAGTGAAGTTTTATTGAGTATGCTGCCCCCCATATTTTTCTCTTGTGTCTATAAATACCAAGAAATATTCCATATTGTTGATCGTGCATTATCATTTCCATTCCATTGAAGATGTGTGGATTGGGTTTTACACTATAAGCACCACCAATGACTTCTTACATGACTCGTAAATTATATACATAGGATGGAGCAAAAACGTCTGTAGGGTGCGTCCAAACAAGACATATTTTGGTGCCAAAAATCAATGATATATCTGTGGCAGAGTTGTGTCCAGATCTTGACAAGAATTTGGCTTTGGATTTCTCCATCCTATTACAAAGGGTGAAATCTGTGGCAGAAATCCATAGATGTAGTCAATTTCAAACCGGCACTGCAGGTCAAGATATGCGCACATTCCACTGCAGAAACTTTTGCAGCCTGTGGATGTGATTTTTTTTAAAACATCATCCGCATTGCGGCAACTGTATTCACTGTTGATTTTCCACGTGCAATTCCAGTGTGCACAATCCGCAGTCTATCTGCCACGTTTGGCCCTACCCTTAGTATACTGCATTTGAACATGTAACAAAATGAGACAAGCTGATACACATGAGTACATGCAGGTGAACACAAGATGAAAATACACGCTTACCGGTACCTTCATTCTAAAGTCATCTCTGTAGAATTTAATTCCAATGTCTGCAATAGTCCTTTGTATAAAGCGAGATGGGCGCAAAACAAAAACCAACTGCAGATTCCCTGGGAAGGCTCCCTAAAGAGAATTACAACAGATGT
This sequence comes from Bufo gargarizans, assembly GCF_014858855.1. Classification (NCBI taxonomy): domain Eukaryota; kingdom Metazoa; phylum Chordata; class Amphibia; order Anura; family Bufonidae; genus Bufo; species Bufo gargarizans. The sequence continues at coordinate 187,882,246 of NC_058083.1, forward strand.
GACTAATAATGAAATGGGAATGTATACGTCATTTTCTTTACTGTACATAGGTAATACTGTCATACTGTACATAGGTAATACTGTCATACTGTACATAGGTAATACTGTCATATAGAATATTAAATAATTATCAATCATAACATATTGACACCGGCATACAGCAAATATGAGGGAAAGACAATATAAGGCCAGGGTCTATGCATCATCTATGGAGATAGCTGGGGCTATCAAGAATTCAATTACTATTAAAATGTGGTGAGCTTGGGGATTGGTATAAAGTGAATGTTCACCCTTGAACCCGTCTTTTTTTAAATCTAAGTTGGTCTAATACTCTGTGCTGGTTAAATGGGTTATCCTGTAATTGGATTATTAATTATTCACAGGATAGGTCATCTATATCAGATCGGCAGTTGTCCGACTAGCGGCAGCCCCGCCGATCAGCTGTTTGAGCAGGCTATGCCTTTCCTGTGAACGCCACGGTCTATTTGCAGCTTACCGAGGACAGTGCCTCCCATTGGGTAGTGGCTGTGCTTGGTATTGCAGCTCACTTGAATTGGACTGAGCTGCTCTTTCACCATGTGACCGATGAACGGAGTGTTGCAGCCTCTTCAAAGAGCTGATCGGTGTGGGTGCTAGGAGTCTGACCCCCACAATCTGATATTGAAGTCAGTATCAAAATCTCCAAAAACTCCTTTTAATGGAATCTGTCATCAACATATTGCCTATGTAAGAAAGCCCAATGCCTGGAAGGGACTGAATAGACTGGTAAAATGGTAATTTTCTTATGTACAACTGTTGCTGCATTACACCAAACATAACATGTATTTCAATATGCAAAATATCTCTTAAGTGCACTGAGGATGAGCCATAGCCTCTCTGTACACCTAGCCCCGCCACTCTGAAGATGAGCCCCTTCTTCTCTTATTTGATTGACAGGGCCAAGCACCTGAATTCTTCTCTTCCTGGCCCTGTAATCTCACACCTGTACCATTCATTGCGTCATGTGCCCTTGAGCAGCATACACCTTCTGTCCTGGCTAGGATCCAGGTCCTCTGCCGCACATGAAATCATGAAGTAACACATGGCACAGGCGCAAGTTTACAGGTGCAGGCAGCATAGAATTCAGATGCCTGAGGGCTTTATCTGCAGAACAGTGAACCTTGGATGCCCCAAAATGTTATATTCGGCCTGGCAGAAGGCATCAATGATTTAACACAAGGAAGGTAACGCTTTGACAGTCTATACTATCTCTTCCAGGCATTGTGCTTACTTGCATAGGCAATATGTACTTGAAAGACTCCCTTTAACCGTCTAACTTTTGCATGGACTTGCAGGGTGAATTGGTTGACAGGCTGGTGTTCAGCAATGGGGTACCTTTCACCTCAGTGGGAGGTCAATCACCACAATGTTAGAATCCAAGGCTCAGAAACCCACGTGTGCTTATTAGGCTACTTTCACACTTGCGTTCGGAGCGGATCCGTCTGATGTCTGCACAGACGGATCCGCTCCTATAATGCAAACGATGGGATCCGGTCAGACGGAACCGTCTGCATTATATTTTACTAAAAAAGTCTAAGTACAATTTGTATTCAGACGGATCCGTCCAGACTTTACATTGAAAGTCAATAGGGGCGGATCCGTTTGAAAAATGCACCATATTGTGTCACCTTCAAACGGTTCCGCCCCCATTGACTTCCATTGTGACTCTGGACGGATCTGTTTGCCTCCGCACGGCCAGGCGGACACCCGAACGCTGCAAGCATACTGATGCATTCTGATGCATTCTGAGCAGATCCGCATCCACTCAGAATGCATTAGGGCTGGACGGATGCGTTCGGGGCCGCTTGTGAGAGCCTTCAAACGGAACTCACAAGCGGAGCCCCGAACGCTAGTGTGAAAGTACCTCTACCAAGCACCCGAGCACAATGGAAGTCAATGGGAGAACCCCAGGCACTCCCTGCTTGGAAGAGTAGAGGGTGTCTGGTTCACAAAAATAGGTTAGAAATTGATGGAAACCCCATCAAAATGGTTTGGAAACAGCATTAAGAGGATAGCTAGATTCGTCTTGGACTACTATTATCAACGACATACAACAGACAACCACACAAAGGCTATATGCCAAAAGCCAGGTATGTGCAAGCCATCAATCTATCCATGAGACAGGCTTAGTCAGCATACCTTAGAATGGCAGCCTTGTGCACTATGAGACATTTCAAACCAGCTCTCATCTGACTGAGAGCCAGTAAGCCTCAAAGTTACTTCAGATCTGTTGGATGGCTTGGGTGGACCTGCACACCTAGATCAATATCATTAGGGTGACAAAAATGTTCTGAATGTTCTCCTGGATGCTTACAACATTTTTTTTGAATAATGACCTTCTCCTCCTAAGTAAGGCATATGACTCTTGAAGGCCCTCAGATAATATTTACCTTTCTTCTCCTAGGGAAGGTACATGAGTTCTGATGGCCCTCATATACTTTCTATCCAGCCACTGTCTGTTAGTTTAGGGCAGAGGTGCACAACCTTTTTTGGTCTGAGGGCAGCATTGTCACATCGCTCTATTTCAAAGGGCAGCATCGGGTCGATCGGCGCTCATTTGCATCAGTGTATTATACAAGCCAATGAAAAGTGATTAGAATGATCACTACCACAGTCATTCCGCCTTCATTTAGTTATATCGATTATTGGTAGCCCATCCCTGATTACACAGGGAGATCTGCTGCCGATAATTGTAAACTTTTTATCCTGATAAAATATGCAAATCAGCCGACAAAAAAAACGATTCCTTGTTTATCGACTGATCAGCAGCACGATTATACCGGCCAGATATAAGATATGTGCACCTTATATGAACAGTTTTTTCCAGCAATTGTCTCAAATACCGTGCTGCAGTTTGGCCCCTGAAACCAAAGAGTTAGGCCTCTTTCACACGGGCGTTGCGGGAAAATGTGCGGGTGCGTTGCGGGAACATGCGTGATTTTTCCGCGCGAGCGCAAAACATTGTAATGTGTTTTGCACGCGCGTGAGAAAAATCAGCATGTTTGGTACCCAAACCCGAACTTCTTCACAGAAGTTCGGGCTTGGGATCGGTGATCTGTAGATAATAATGAATACAGAATGCTTAGTAAAATAGCGCTGGAGGGGTTAAAAAATAAATAAAAATAATTTAACCTTAATCCACTTGGGTTAAAAATAAAATAAAAATGTAACTCACCTTAATCCACTTGATCGCGCAGCCGGCATCTCTTCTGTTTTCTTCTGTGCTGTATGCAGCAACAGGACCTGTGGTGACGTCACTCCGGTCATCACATGATCCATCACCATAGTAAAAGATCATGTGATGGATCATGTGATGACGGGAGTGACGTCACCACAGGTCCTGTTGCTGCACACAGCACAGAAGACAGACAGAAGAGATGCCGGCTGCGCGATCAAGTGGATTAAGGTGAGTTACATTTTTATTTTATTTTTAACCCCTCCAGCGCTATTTTACTATGCATTCTGTATTCAGAATGCTATTATTTTCCATTATAACCATGTTATAAGGGAAAATAATAATGATCAGGTCCCCATCCCGATCGTCTCCTAGCAACCGTGCATGAAAATCGCACCGCATCCGCACTTGCTTGCGGATGCTTGCGATTTTCACGCTCCAAAGGAGCCCCAGTTACAGGGGAAACCAGCCTCCTGTGGGTGTTTGTAGAAGGCAGAGCTGATCAGGGTTTCCTGAATCTGCAGCCCTGCCCTCCTCTGCCCCAAGCCGCTCATCGCGCCGCTTATCTAATTGAGGAGAAGGCAGAAGCGCTGATAAAGTGCTTCTGCATTTTCCACAGCTTCTTTACTATCACTTCCAGCGGGGGGGCCCGACCTGCTCCTGCTACAGTGCAGAAGCAGGAGCTGTCATCCATTGTCGTGCGGCGCTGCCAGCAAAAATACAGCTGATCGCACGATCAGCTGTGCTTCTGCCCAGGAAGACGGGGAACGCAATAGTTGGTTCTGGGGGCTGCATGCGGCCCACGAGTTGTGCACCCCTGGTTTATCTTGTACCCCTTTCCTCTTATTTTATTTTCTAAATTGGTCCATGCATCCTATACACCGTCACTACTGTCACGTGAACCTAGTTATTGAGCCGCCTGATTCAGTTACAGTTATGACCGTATCCCTCCATGATGCCCGTGGAATCTTCTATTGAGATATACTTGCATTATGTATATAACAGGATATGTTACAAGATAATTACCCAGTGACATACTGTCATTTGCTTAATATAATATAAATATGATGAAGATAACGATTGAGCCTCACAAATATTCATATTATATATAATTAGGAACTATATATACGCCATCTGGCTATCACTACAATCATGTACTGACTAATATGTAAGAATCATGTGGTAACTGTAACTGATAAAACCCTGCCCTCTCCCTTATAAATTCTCTGATATGATATCAAGGGAATCATGTATTATCTATAATCATTAGACTTTGGACTCTTGGTAAATAAATCATGTTATTGTAACATCCCAGAGTATGTCACTAAAACTCTGTTCACCCTCCTACATGATGTTAAAGTGTAAATGTGTTATCACTGGTGTAATCTGACATTACATTTGCCTTATCTGGATTTTCTGTGACTGTTTCATGTAAATTGCTGTAATTGTTTATGTACACCAGTAGGTGGCGGCAATATATAGACAGTCTATAGGACAGTTTAGTATATCTAGGCTGGAATAGTCCATTCCAGGCTAGCTCCCCCTTTCTAAGGAGGAGTGGAATCTTCCCATTTCCTACCTCATAGGGAGGAAGGAAAGGTTAGTGAGTGTGTACCAGTCCCCTGCAAGGGGAGGCTGTGTTGGTAGGAGCTCCCAGTTACAGGGATCCCAACCCTGGATCCAACCTCGGCTGAGGTTCAAGATCCATCCCCCCAGCCTGAGTCACCTATCTCAGCTGGACGGCCAGAGAAGCAGCTACAGAACTATAGATCTCCAGGAAGACATCATCATACCCTGCGAGCAGTCCTGTAAGTACAGATCCCAAGACCAGGAGAAGATAAGTACCTCCTCAGCTAGTCAGGCCCAAACTAAGCAGACTAAAGACAGAGTAGAAGATAGATACCTGCCAGACTCTACTAGGCGTATGTACCAGAAGCAGAATAGATAACTTCCTGCCACATATTGCCAAAACCTGCTGGGACCCAAGACTTATGCTGTACCTTGTATGGATCAAAGATGCCATTCAGTAAACTCAAGTTGGACTTTATTACCAGACTGGATCTCAATTATTTCATCAAAACTCCTGCTAACCACACTCAATTTACTGCATGTGAGCCAGGATACAGGAGTCCGGCCGTACCAAGGTAGGATACACCGTTGACACTACACAGAGACATTATTCCCCTCTGGCATTCCTCACCTGGTATATGAGCTATTACATCTTAAAGGGCCCTGCTATAGTACCTGCGCAAGCTGCAATTGGCGTCACAAACTTATACACATATAAACTGACCCACTGCATAGCAACCCCACTGACCCAGTGTCCTGCTCATTGCATTATCTCAAATGAATTGTAACTCTATACGTATTTTTTTTGCTATAATTTATGTACATTAGCTTGATGAAGGGCTCCAAATGTTGAACCGTCGCCACACTGATGTGCACTAACCGGTCTGGTTGAATAAATCCTTCACTTTGATATCATAAACTGGAGTGCTGTCTGAATATGATTTATTTACCCAAAGTAAACATGTTCTGTGCAAAGAACGGGCACAAAGTCTATGTCCCCTTCTTTTTTGCCGAGGAGACTGTCACTGACCACTCCTACCTGGAAATATTAAAGGGGTTGTATCATCTTAGACATTGGGGGCATATTTCTAGGATATTCCCCCAATGTCTGATAGGTGCAGGGCCCTCCATTCATTCCTATGGGAGCACCGAAAATAGGCGAGCGGCATACTCAGCTAATTTCGGCAGTCTCATTGAAATGAATGGTGAGGGCACCGCACAAGCGCAGTCACTGCTAAATTCACTTCAATGGGGTTTGACAGAAATAGCCAATCCAGCACTCGGCTACTTTTGGCAATGCCATAGAAGTGAGTGGAGGGCGGCCACGCACGAGCGGTGTAACCTCCTTCACTTTGAGGGTCCAATTCTAAAGATAGGTACAGGTTTCACCACTTGGACCTGCACCTATCAGACATTGGGGGTATATCCTGGCGATATGCCCCCATTGTCTGAGATGATACAACCGCTTTAAAGGGGTTGTCTCACTTCAGCAATGGCATTCAACATGTAGAGAAAGTTAATACCAGGCACTTACTAATGTATTGTGATTGTTCATATTGCTTCCTTTGCTGGCTGGATTCATTTTTCCATCATATTGTACACTGTTTGTTTCCATGGTTATGACCACCCTGTAATCTAGCAGTTGTTTCCGTGCTTGTACAATATAGGAAAAAGCGCCAGCCTCTCTGGTGGATAGGACCACGGGAGTGCGCATAGTCTAGCACTCTTTCATATAGTGTACAAGCATGGCCCCTGCTTACGGTTGCCAACCAGAATTTGTCTTTTTTTCTGGACAGTGGACAAATTGCAAAACTATAATGAATGAAAAAGATAAATAATACATGTCTATAGCTCAACATACTGATAACACCTCATTACTAGCATTTACTGTGAGCTGCAAAATGATGATAATTACCACCAAAATAATCTAGTCAAGCACCACCAGGCTAAAAAAAAAATCACGGGCACATTATATTTTTTTTTTTCAAGGACACAAGAAAAAAGTCTACTATTTTTACGGACTGATTAGAAATTTCTGGTTGCTTGGCAACCCTGCCACCGCTGATGGATACGAGTAGTGTATAATGTGATGGAAAAATGAATCCAGCCAGCAAAGGAGGCAATATGGACAATCCCAATACATTAGTAAGTGTCTTGTAGTAACTTTCTCTACATGATAAATGCCATTTGCTGAAGTGAGACAACCCCTTTAACGGTCATCAGCTGAATGGTGCTCCTCCTCATTTACAGATTTATGTTTGCAGATGTCTGAATGAAACTCTGCCCAAACAACCAATGATGTGCCGGTCCCCACAATCACCAGATCTAAAGCCCTGTGCCTTCTTTTTGTGGGGCTACATAAAGAAGAGGTGGAGTCCATAGCCAAGGATATGTGGGCACACATCTGGACAGGATTGGACTACTGCCTCGACATCTACCGCGTCACCACTGGAGCTCACATTGAATATTTGTAGTGTATAGATAAAACTTGGACAAATAGTGTCTTTTAATGTTAAGAAATGTCTTTGGTTCTCTCAGTTATGAATACCGAGGCTATAATTTTTCACCATTCTTTTAAAATCAATTACATTAGATGGACAAAAGTATTGGGACACCTACACTCATTACACCTACAGGAGCTTTTATGACATCCCATTCTAAATCATAGGCATTAATATAGAGGTGGCAGCTTAACCAGCCTATCTTCTTCTGGGAAGAGTGGAGGGTCCACTCATATCTGTGGTCAGCCCCTTCCTCGCTGCTTGCCACTGCTTGTCCTTTTCAATCAAAGCAAACAAGGAGGGGCTGGCCACAGAAAGGAGTGGAGCTTGGGTGCAACAAGCAATGGTGATGCCCTCATTGCACCAAAGGCCTAATTTGCATATTAAGAAAAAGTATCATAACTCAACAAAAGGAAAACAGTGTTTTCATTCAAATAAACTATAGCCATGTGTCTATGCAACCAGTTGGATAGGGAGGTCGCTGGTGAAGGTTTCCCTTCACTGGAACAAAGAGCTCTAGGCCAACCCCTGAAAAACACCTCCAGACCAGCATTATCCCTGCACCCATTTTTTTTTTATATATAATCTTTATTACACAAATACACAGATCCATCATCTCCTTACACATGCATTTTCCTCTCCTCCATCAGACGCTTAGCATTGTGCTTGACAATGTAAGGCTTGCATGCAGCTGCCATGAAGGACTCTGCAACTATTGAGTCCGTAGAGTGTTGGCAACTTGTATGCACTATGTACCTCAGCATTTGGTGAACCCGCTCTGTAACTTTACGTGGTCTGTCACTTTTCGCTGCAATTCGGCTGTATGTGGTCCTACAAAGCAACGACTCAGGGGGGCTGAATACAAATGCACGCCACACTTTCAATGTATCATTTTCTTTTCACCTCACACATACTTGCTACTTTGTGTTGGCCTATTACATAAAAGCCCAATTAAATACATTTAAGTTTGTGGGTGTAACATGAAAAAATGTGGAAAAGTTAAAGGGGTATGAATACTTTTTCAAGGCACTGTATATACTTCAGAACTGTGCCTACTGCTTGTGTATGTACTCCAACTCTCATCAGAGAGACTTTATTTCTTATAACCTAACGATCTGGTCATTGACTCCACCATCCATCTGCAGGCCCTACATCTTCCCTCCTGTATTGCACCCATCTGCCAAACATGAAAGGCCCCCAGCCAGTCTAAAGATGTGCCAAATGTATCAAATTGGCTCATGGTAGATGATATATGTGGTGTCTAACTATACACCTATTGGTTGGCTCATTTAGTTGCAATTTTGGCACACACTGGAACTTCTTAAGCCACCCCCTTTATTATGAAATCATACCTCATACCCACTAAGCCATGACCCCTTATCTAAAATGGATAGGGGGACATTTATTAAAGTGTCCACTATTGTGTCATTAAAAAAAGCCGCTAATTATGGTGTATGCCATATTTGTGCTGTAATTTGCGACTTTTTGAGCTTCTCAACACTTTTCTGAAGTGGCTAGAAAAGGGTGGGGCTTAACAGAGGGCGGAGCCTATGCCAGCATGCCAAATTTACGATAACGTTTCATCAGAAACCGGTATAAGCTATATGTCACTGCCTTCCCTGTGCGAGGTCTGAGAAGCAGCACGCGAGTCTACCTGACAGGTCTTTCTGTTGTTGTGGGCAGGATCTCACCTCTCCTGAGGTTCTGCTCATTTGCTGTTTAGTGGCTCTATTTATGCCCGCCTCTCACTGCAGATCTTGCGGTTATTTCCTTCTGGAGTTCTAAACTGGTTGTTAGAGGTTCACCAGCTTCTTACTCATCTCAAGCTAAGTCCTCCTGTTTCTACTTTATGTATTTGTTGTGTCTAGGTCTTCACGGTGGAAGGTCCCGGCAGTCTCATCCCCGCTCCCTAACTTAGGGTTTGGGACAGTTTCAGCAGGTCTTGGGCTCTGGTGTATGAGTTCTTCCACTATTAAGATTATCTCATACTGTCAGCAGTCAGGGAGAGGATCAGGGATAACTAGGAGGTTACCATCCCCCTCTTCACTAGCTTTGGGGCCTAGTCTGTGTTACTGTTGTACTTTGTTTATTTGGTGTTCTTCCTTTCCCCACTTACTGTGACACTATAGCTCAAGTCTACACCAGTTCCTCTGGTTGAAATAAATTTAAGCTTCTGGTGCACAGAGTGACAGGCATCTGCCGCTTAGTAAATAAGCCCATCTCACTCCAACGCAAGGGGGATCAAGACTGGTGTATGTATCAGGAGGCGACTTTTTTGAAGTCAGCTTTGATTGCATTGGCAATTTAGTGGATAGATTTCTGATAAATTTGGTACATCTTTATACTGTCTAAAAATACTACTCCACGTTTTCCTACACCTTGGTGGTGTTCTTTTGGGACTTTTTAAAAAAGCCACAATGATAAATCTGTCCATAAACTCATTACTTAAAACGGCTTATAATACATGGGCTGATTCAAAGGGACGGAGCTACAGACAAATCGCATACTTACAGCTATACGAGTGAGTGATGCTTTTACTGAGCTCCATTTATCCTTCCGTCTGTCTATGATGATGATAAACCCAATGCTGGCAGCTTCAAGACTGTAAAACAAGACAAAAAACAAGCAGTGGGATTACATAGATCAAGGAGTATAATACTGCAGTTGATTTATGACAAAGAAAACTATAAAGGCTATGTAAACCTTTGGGGGCAATTATTGTTTATTATTGGTTTGTACTGTACTTATTTTGAGCGAAAAATCATTTTTTAAATTGGTCTTTATTAAAAATATAGAATCCTTGTTAATTGTACATAGCCATACCTCCCAAATTTTGAAAATCGGATTATAGATATTTTAAGGTCCAAACTGCACCAAATAATGAAGTTATAGTCTAATATACAGGTTGAAACCATACAGATAGTACAGTAAGGAGCAAAAAATGTATTAACCCACATTTATTAATTTCCCAGGTCAAAAAGTGGGACATTTAAAGGGGTTCTGTAGTTCTTTTTGACTGATGATCTATCCTCTGGATAGATCATCAGCATGTGATTGGCAGGGGTCTGATCTCCGGAACCCTGCCGATCAGCTGTTTGAGAAGACAGCGGCGCTACAGGAGCACCGGCTCTCTCTCTGTTTCCCCCAGGCCCAGTGACGTCACGACTAATATCACTGGCCTGGGCGGTGCTAAACCCCATTCAAGTGATCGGAGCTTAGCCTCACCCAGGCCAGTGATACTAGTCGTGATGGGCCTGAGGGAAACAGACAGAAGGCTGCGGTGGTCCTGTAGAGCTTCTGCCTTCTCCAGAGGATAGATCATTAGTTAAAAAGAACTACAGAACCACTTTAAGGATCAAAGAGGGCAGAAGGAATAGGGTCAAGAAGAGGGACACTTGGGAGGCATGCATAGCTGAGATGGTGTAGTAGCAGCCTGTGGGTTTTCTGTCTTTTCCATCAGTTGGGGAGCTGATGGGCTCCTCATCTCTGTTCTCTGACATTATAAACACTCATTATAGCTCAATCCTTATCTTACTGGTAAGAATGTGGCTTAAATAAGTGTTTATGACCTCTTAGTAGTTTAGAGAAGAGGGATATTAGATCACTTGCATAAAGTGAAAGTACAAACAGCTAACCCTTTGTGACGGAATGGCTCAATATGTTTAATAAAGGCCAACTGAAAATATGATTTTTAGCCAAAAATTAGTAAAATGCAATCATAAACAAAAATCTCCAGAACAGGGCCCCCAAAGTGAACAGAGAGCAGCTGCGCATGCACAGCCCCCCCTTTGTTCATAGCTATGGGTTCTCCGAAAATAACAGAGCACTGGCTCGGCTATTTCCGGCAGTCCCATAGCGGTGAATGGAGAGGTGGCCCTGCTTGCGCAGTGCTCTTTCCATTTACTGCTATGGGACTTCTGAAATTAGACAAGCACACTCCCTCGGCTATTTTCTGAACTCCCATAGTGATGGATAAAGAGCAGTGAGCTGTGCTCTCCTTTGCTTCAGCAGCTCCATTCTCTAGATAGGAGCGGGTCTGATATTGACGGCATATCCTAGCAATATGCTATCAATGTCCCAGATGGAAAAACCCCTTTAACTGGTAAAAACTTACATCACAGTTGGTTAAAACTGTGGATGATGTACAAACCGGATACCAAAAAAGTTGGGACACTAAACAAATTGTGAATAAAAACTGAATGCAATGATGTGGAGATGGCAAATGTCAATATTTTATTTGTAATAGAACGTAGAAGACAGATCAAATGTTTAATCCGAGTAAATGTATAATTTTAAAGGAAAAATACATTGATTCAAATTTTAACGGTGTCAACAAATCCCAAAAAGTTGGGACAAGTAGCAATAAGAGGCTGGAAAAAGTTAATTTGAGAAGAGCTGGAAGACCAATTAACACTAATTAGGTCAATTGGCAACATGATTGGGTATAAAAAGAGCTTCTCAGAGTGGCAGTGTCTCTCAGAAGCCAAGATGGGTAGAGGATCACTAATTCCCACAATGTTGCGCAGAAAGATAGTGGAGCAATATCAGAAAGGTGTTACCCAGCGAAAAATTGCAAAGACTTTGCATCTATCATCATCAACTGTGCATAACATCATCCGAAGATTCAGAGAATCTGGAACAATGGGTCAAGGCCGTAAAACCATACTGGATGCCCGTGATCTCCGGGCCCTTAAACGACACTGCACCACAAACAGGAATGCTACTGTAAAGGAAATCACAGAATGGGCTCAGGAATACTTCCAGAAACCATTGTCAGTGAACACAATCCACCGTGCCATCCGCCGTTGCCAGCTGAAACTCTACAGTGCAAAGAAGAAGCCATTTCTAAGCAAGATCCACAAGCTCAGGCGTTTTAACTGGGCCAGAGATAATTTAAAATGGAGTGTGGCAAAATGGAAGACTGTTCTGTGGTCAGACGAGTCACGATTCGAAGTTCTTTTTGGAAATCTGGGACGCCATGTCATCCGGACCAAAGAGGACAAAGACAACCCAAGTTGTTATCAACGCTCAGTTTAGAAGCCTGCATCTCTGATGGTATGGGGTTGCATGAGTGCGTGTGGCATGGGCAGCTTGCATGTCTGGAAAGGCACCATCAATGCAGAAAAATATATTCAGGTTCTAGAACAACATATGCTCCCATCCAGACGTCATCTCTTTCAGAGAAGACCCTGCATTTTTCAACAAGATAATGCCAGACCACATTCTGCATCAATCACAACATCATGGCTGCGTAGGAGAAGGATCCGGGTACTGAAATGGCCAGTCTGCAGTCCAGATCTTTCACCTATAGAGAACATTTGGCGCATCATAAAGAGGAAGGTGCAACAAAGAAGGCCCAAGACGATTGAACAGTTAGAGGCCTGTATTAGACAAGAATGGGAGAGCATTCCTATTTCTACACTTGAGAAACTGGTCTCCTCGGTCCCCAGACGTCTGTTGAGTGTTGTAAAAAGAAGGAGAGATGCCACACCATGAAATTCTGATTCAACATATTTTTCCCTTAAAATGGTACATTTTCTCAGTTTAAACTTTTGTTCCGTGATTTATGTTCTATTCTGAATAAAATATTAGAAGTTGGCACCTCCACATCATTGCATTTAGTTTTTATTCACGATTTGTATAGTGTCCCAACTTTTTTGGAATCCGGTTTGTAATTGCTGGATGATGTAATAGATATATATAGGAAGCAGGGTATGACTAGCCCACCAGAGTACCAGAGGATCCTCCGGCGGGCCCAAGCTCTGACACTATAATGGGCCCTTTATGAAACAATGCCCCTAAGGCCTATCAGAAGATAATCTGGAGCTGACCTTGGAACCAATGACCAGCAGATATCCTATGAAACCTTATTGATGATAATTCATCTAAGTTCAATGATAAATTTACTTGAAAGTAAATGTTCATATATCCTGTATACAAAGAAAGTTGGCCCTCTGAATACTTTTCTCTAGTGGACCCAAGAAAATTCAGGCTGACAATGGTAGGAGGCATCTTCGATTGCCCCCCCAAAAATTTGGATTTCAATATTCCTCTGTTGGTATGGAAAAAAGTTTATTCTTCTGTCCTCATTGATAAACTTGATCGCTCAGCCATTTCGGGTATGTATGTTTGTCAGAGAATCGGGAGAGCTTAATATTTACATGGGTCACATATAAACTTTCTGTATAAAATGTCATGGTAACTGCAACACAACAAAGCATTATTTGTGGCAGTAATTATTCATTTATTGTTGTTGTTTTCAGTCTACTGTTTTATTGTAACTAAAGGCTCATACACACAGCCATAGTTTTGGTCCGCATCCGAACCTCATTTTTTGAGAAAAGGATGCGCACCCATTCATCTCAATAGGACTGCAAAAGATGCGGACAGGACACCGTGTGCTGTCCGCATCCGCAAGTCCGTTCCGCGGCCCCGCAAAAAAACAGAACATATCCGTTTTGCGGACAAGGATTGGACATTTCTGCAGGAGTGTAAAAAAAATGGCGGCATGCATTCAGCTGGGATCTGTGTTTTGCGGATCAACAATTTTCGGACCGCAAAACACGGCCATGTGCACGAGCCCTAAGGCTATGTTCACATCTGTGCTAGTCGTCTCTATAACAGATTCCATCAGAAAAGCTGGACAAAATAGCATAGCTTATAGTCAACTGTGTCCATCGGTCACCGTTTGTTTCTGTCATTTGATGGATCTGGTGCTTCTGTTATTTTCTTTGGTCTGCTTCTATAATGGAGTAAAAGAACAGAAATATTAGCACAGACATGAACACACCCTATGTCAATTATCAGGGAACAGTGATCGAGTTGGCCACCACGTTTAGTAAACTAATTATGCCACTATTGTGGCATAAAAAAAAAGTTGCAAATTATGGTGCACGCCATAATTTTTGACTTTTTAGGCTTCTCACCACTTTTCCGAAGTGGTGAGGGAAAAGGGGTGGGGTTAATGGAATGGGTGTGGCTTCACACCACCCACCGCATTTACTATAACTTTCGCCAGAAAATGGCTGAAGTTATAGCGGACGCAGACTTCAGTCTTTGGTGCGCGGCAGGGCAGAGATGTACTTGATTTGTTACCAAATTAGGCGCATCTCATGCCAGTGCAGGGAGATCAAGACTAGCGAATCGATGCGCCAGTCTTGATATATCTCCCCCATCGACTTCAATGGGCCTGTTATCTGCGAGTTGCGACGAAGTATAGGATATGTCTGATCTTTTATTTTGCGGCCACATAGATGCAGAAGCATATGTCTACATATAGGTATACATTCCCATCAATTTTATGTTTAAAGAAGAAAAAGAAAGATTGATGCATGTCAACTATTATAATTAAAAGTATGACTTAAAAGAAAGGACATAATAGACCTGTTCGGGGGAGCACTGAACCATCATACCATAGACGTCCAGTTTTAGATATGGTAAAATGTCAGAGCATGAAAATTTTAAAAGGACCACTCTGGTGAAAAATGAAATTGCATTATTTTGTATTTATGTTTCCTACTGTTACACTGTTCAGGCTTTCTGCTCCCTTTTAATTCTGGTTACTACATATTTTTCAGATTGTAGCACTAAGTGGCTACTGACTCCATAGAGGAGATTTATCATCTACCTTGTGCCAGAAAAGTTGCTTTAAAAGGTCACAAGCTGTGTTTTTGTAACTTTTAAAATGTGACTTTTTGGAAAAAAAATGTTGCAAGTGTCTCTTTTTACTCCCCTCTCGCCACTTTTCCTAATCCTGGCTGCTGATCAGCTGGTTGAAGTCGTGAAAGAGCAGCGTCCTCTTCAGTGCTTGGCTGGGGACTGCGTAACGTGGGACAGCCACCGACATCAGGCTGTGGAAGGCCTCAGTGTCCACAAGCCTAAATGGCAACATTTCCAGGGCCAGCAATTTGGAAAGGTGCACATTTAGTGCTATGGCCTGTGGGTGGGTGGCTAGGTATTTGCGCTTGCGTTCAAATGCCTAGGGTAAGGACATTTGTACGCTGCGCTGGGACACGGAAGTGGATGTGGTTGCTGATGGTGCTTGCGAAGGTCCCGTTGCAGGGCGGTAGGCATCCGGGCCTGCGCCTTCGACAGGGGATTGGCCAGCACGTAACACAGGGGAAGAGGAGGCAGTGGTGTGAGCCGCAGACACAGATTGTGGACCCAGGCGTTCGGCCCACCTATTACGGTGCTTTGATGCAATGTGGCGAATCATGCTGGTGGTGGTGAGGTTGCTAGTGTTCATGCCCCTACTCATTTTTGTATGCCACAGATTGCAAATTTGAATTCTTTTGTCATCCACACTTTCCTCAAAAAAGCGCCAGACTTTGGAACACCTAGTCCTTGGCAAGGGAGATTGCCGCAAGGGTGCGCTCCGGGGAACAGTTGCGGGCCTGTTTGGTGTGGCCTGCCTTTTCCCTGTTGCCACCCCAATGTCTCTTCCAGCCTGTTGCTGGACACCGTCTATAAAATTACAGGGAATGTCACAGGTATTTGGGATGTGGAAACATTACACAAGAGATGTACCCCAGGTAATGTCACTGTCCACAGCGGACACCGTCTACGTAAAAAGTACACTGGATGTCACTGATATTTTTTGGATGTGCACACTTTATACAGGAGAGGTAGCGCATCTAATGTCACTGTCTGCAGCAGACACTGTCTACGGAAAAAGTACACTGGATGTCACTGTCACTGTCTGCAGCAGACACCATCTACGGAAAAAGTACACTGGATGTCACAGATATTTTTGGGATGCGCACATGTTACACAGGAGATGTAGCACAGATAATGTTGATGTCTGCAGCGGCCTAACTATTGCTGATGTCATCAGTGGCTAATATAAAATTACAGGGAATGTCACAGGTATTTTGGATGTGGAAACGTTACACAGGAGAAATACCGCAGATAATGTTGCTGTCAGCAGCGACTAATATAAAATTACAGGGAATATCACAGGTATTTTGGATGTGGAAACGTTACACAGGAGATGTACCCCAGGTAATGTCACTGTCCACAGCAGACATCGTCTACGGAAAAAGTACACTGGATGTCACTGATATTTTTCTGGTGTGCACACGTTACATAGGAGATGTAGCGCAGCTAATGTCACTGTCCGCAGCGGACACCGTCTACGGAAAAAGTACACTGGATGTCACAGATATTTTTGGGATGCGCACACGTTACACAGGAGAAATACCCCAGATAATGTCGCTGATGTCAGCAGCGGCTAAAATAAAATTACAGGGAATGTCACAGGTATTTTGGATGTGGAAACGATACACAGGAGATGTACCCCAGGTAATGTCACTGTCTGCAGCGGACACCGTCTATGGAAAAAGTACACTGGATGTCACAGATATTTTTGGGATGTGCACACGTTACACAAGAGATGCAGCACTGATAATGTCGCTGTCCGCAGCGGCCTAACTATTGCACGCTATTTAGCGCAGGATGTGCTAAATATAGATATTGCTGCCACAAACAACAGTCCTGAAAGGACTTTGGGGTCTGTAAAGTTTTAGCAATTTAGCGCAGGTTGCGTGAAAAATATATATTGCTGCTGCTACACACAACAATAGTCCTTTAAAGGACTTTTGGGTCTGTAAAGTTTTAGCAATTTAGCGCAGGTTGCATGAAAAATATATGTTGCTGCTGCCACACACAACAATAGTCCTTAAAAGGACTTTTGGGTCTCTGACAAGTTTTTCTAGTGAAAAAAAAAGAAAATTTCACTCCCTACACTATCTTTCCCTTCTTCTGCACAGCTCTCCCTGACTAACACTGAGGCGAACATGTGTCATCGGGTGCTATATATGACACGTTCCGGGCAGCCAATTGCTATAATGCCAGTAACCAACATGGCTACGGCATTACAGTGAAGGGCAGTACTTACCTGCACGTTTATTGGCTCGAGCACATGCGGTATTCGTCCGAATACCACCATGTGCCGAGGATCGAGATGCTTGAGCCGAACTAGTGTTCGGCCGAGAATGCGCAATCAACACTAGTAGTATCCTTTAAGTATGATGGAAGACCCAACATTAAAGGATGCAAGAAAAACGCAACATATTTGCAAATCAGATCGTTCAAACCATTAATACCTGATACTATTGGTTCTCCCTGGGGGCTGCTCAATATTTTTATGTACTGGATGTTCCAACATTAAGTATGAATATTGTTTTGTAGATATTATGCTTTCATCAACTCCTTGACAGAGGATGAGATCAATTTCTTTGGTAAATTTCGCAGTAGGGTCAAAGGTCAATTTTTTATATCAGTTTGAATCATTTCAAACTGGCCTCCATCCAGGCCTCCTTTTCGTACATTGACCTAGGCCAGTGATGGGCAAACTGCGGCTCTCCAGTTTTTGTAAAACTAGTTTGCTTATCGCTGACCTAGGCCATATAACGATATTAGCACACTTATCTGCTGGTTTTATCACTATATCTGTCCAAGCCTTTATTTCCTTAAGTGCCCTTCTCTCTCCTTTAGTACAATTATCATTTGTTATTGTATTAGGGATTTTTGACAGTTCCCCACATACCAATCGAACAAATAGTTTGATACTTGGAAATAGGGATAAATAGGGATAATGCCGGAAATTTAGAAGATTTTGTTATTAGACTCTTGGGAAACTCACCAGATCTGTTGGATTCCTCCTATTCTGCCAAGAGTGTAGTAAGGGTGGTTAGTGCCTCTTGTTCCACAGAGGTTGGGAAATTGGGGTCCATTTTTTGACTAAAAATCTTCTTAAAAACAAGTTTCCTCGCATGCGGTCAGACGCCAAGTCTGTATCTAGAACAAGGCGGAAGGTCCAGACAGGACACTGATAATAGTGGCTGAGTCAACTCATATTTTTGTAAAATCCCAAACGAATAGATAGAAAAAAGCAGACGGCACTCACCGATGTAAAGTTCATTCCTTTATTCTTGGCATCATGCTGAATACAAGCCGGGTACATACACCAGGGCTGGGGCGACCTATTCCTACACAGGACGCTGAATGGCATTTTGTATTTGGGATTTAGCCTCTAATTACAGTAATGATACGCTGATAAGCAGGAGATACATGGGGACAGAGAGATTGGGGGGTATCACTCTCTCAGCACCTATCTGCATTGATTTTTAAACTTATTTTTGATATTCATGTCTTTGAATGAGACACAATAAAGATGTTTTTTTTTTGTATTACATGTGCAGTGTTTGTAACTTGGTCCTATAGATGTTTCCACACGTGATTTTTGTCTGGTTTTCTAATTGTTTCTGTATTGTTACAGAAGGTTTACTCCGAGTCAAGATTATGGATTTTTGGTCAAGTGATATATCCTGGTCATCCCAGGTGGATGCAGTCTTTGCAGAAGGCGCTGTGGTGGGTGATGATCCGGTTCAGAGGAGCACCAAGGGAGTTAAAGGCAAAGCTAAAAAATATGTTGCATAGGAAAATGAGAATGTGGTGGAATAAAGCAACTCTTTAAAATATATCGTAAAAGGCCTCATTCCTAGAGGGCTATGAGTACAGACCTTTCCATTCTATGGCAGAGAGGATGAAGAGTTTTGTAGAAAATGGGAACGTGTCTGTGGGTCATGCTCACTGAATCTGATGCAACTAATTGTAGAATTGAATATGAAGACGATAACACAGCTGGAATTAGAATCACAAATATCGAAGACCAATTGACCTAAAAACTTACCTCTTCAGAGTTGGATGGTTTCAAAAAAGAGATGGAAGAAGCATTTTTGAATTATGAAAAGCAGATCAAATCTACTAAAGTAAAAAAAAATTCAACAAACAAGGAAGTAGATTACGATCAA
Organism: Bufo gargarizans; assembly: GCF_014858855.1. Taxonomy (NCBI): domain Eukaryota; kingdom Metazoa; phylum Chordata; class Amphibia; order Anura; family Bufonidae; genus Bufo; species Bufo gargarizans. Next base: position 187,901,343 of record NC_058083.1, read on the forward strand.
CATCTATTTCATCTATTTATATAACATCAGCTAGTGAAGAGGGAAGCGCCTCTACTCAAGGATCAAGGAGATATCCTAAGAGATTTAACAGACAGAAATTTGGTGATTTCCAACAACCCGTGGGCAAAAGACGTCAAGAAACGACTCAACAGACACTACAGGTAATTCATTTGTCTGATCACAACCTGACCCAGGATAAAATATTGATCCTAAGAAAGCGTTTGTCATTGTCACCTGTATGTAACAGTGAAGGATGTGCATCTCTTTGCGAGGAAACTTGTTTTTAAGAAGATTTTTAGTCAAAAATGGACCCCAATTTCCCAAACTCTGTGGAACAAGAGGCTCTAACCACCCTTACTACACTCTTGGAAGAACAGGAGGAATCCAACAGATCTGGTGAGTTTCCCAAGAGTCTAATAACAAAATCTTCAGAATTTCTGGCATTATCCCTATTTCCAAGTATCAAACAATTTTTTCGATTGGTATGTGAGGAACTGTCAAAAATCCCTAATACAATAACAAATGATAATTGTACTAAAGGAGAGAGAAGGGCACTTAAAGGGGTTGGCCACTATATCAGTACTTTACACAACATTGTTGTAGGCAGGGTAAAAAAAGATTCCAAATATATTTTATTTAAAAAAAATCCGTCTGGTAATCTTTTTATAGTAAGCCACGCCCTCTGAGCCCCGCTCTGCCGTGCAGCCAGTTCGTCCATGGGTGCACGCGACATGGAAGAGCTTTAGAGAAAGCTCGTCCATGCTTTTATTGTAACTGCACATGCGCTGCTTTTCCTAATCTGTCTAAGAGCAGCACAAGCCGAGTGTGCCCCCCGGCAATCACAATCACTCTGATTGGCTAGTCTGTACAGACTAGTCAATCATACGATCCTAATGCCGGCTAAAAGGTTCTGATCCCCACAGTCCGTGAAGGGTCAGAACCTTCTAAAATGTGTGTATATATATATATATATATATATATAATATCCCCCCCCCCTCCTGTGGGCTCCAGCCCCATTGTGCCCCCCTAATTTCAGGATAAACCGCGGCAGCGCTGATCCCCCTTCCGCGCCCCTCCCGTCCCGATCTGTTTCAGGATGGCTGAGCAGTTAGCAGATTGTCAGCTATAATATACAGCTTACGCTCTGCTTCAAATGGCCAACATCGGTGTTGGCACCGATGTCGGCTGTTTAACCCCTTCCATGCTGTGGTCCATAGGGACCGCTGTATGGAAGAGGTTAAGAGATGGAGGGAGCTCCCTCCCGCCCTCTCCCATCTGGCTGCTGCTGTGCCGATGCTTGATGGGTTAACAGAGAGAGGGAGCTTACTGTGGCTTGCTGTGAGTGACAATGCACTCACAGTGTAAACCATCAGACCCACTGGATCTTCAAGAATCAAGTGGGTCTGGGTCAAAAAAATGTAAGAAAAAAAGTTTTTAAAAAATCACATTTCTTCTTATAGCCACACATTTATAATTGATTAAAAATGTAACAAAAAAAAAATACACTACACATCCTTGGTATCATCGCGTCCATACTGACCTGATCTAAAAATGGATCACGTTACTTTCCCCGCATGGTGAACGCCATAAAAAAAAGAGAAAAACTATGATGGAATTGAAATTTTTCCCACCTCACTTCCCAAAAAAGGTATTAAAAGTGATAAAAAAAAGTCAGATGTACCCCAAAATAGTACCAATCAAACTGTCACCTCATCACGAAAAAAATTTGCCCTACATGAGATAATCGCCAAAAAATGAAAAAAATATGGCCTTCAGAAAATGGAGACACAAAAACATGTTTTTTTTATTTATTTTTTATGCTTTTATTGTGTAAAGCCCCAAAAAATAAAAAAATAGACAAATTAGGTATCGCTGCTCCATAACGCTCCTCTGAAGATGCTTGCTGTGATGCATGCTGGGATTTTTACTTTCACTTTGAAGCTGCTCTGCCCACACAGCCTCTCATCAATGTAAGCATGCTATGCTGAACACATTAGAAAAATCATATGTACACAGTATATTTCTCATGATACAAATACCTTGTGGTTTTAGTTATTATCTGGGACCCTTAATTTATTTTTTATGCGTATGGTGGCCAACCCCTTTAAGGAAATGAAGGCTTGGACTGGTGTAGTGATAAAACCAGCAGATAAGGGGGATAATATCGATATATGGCCTAGGTCAATGTACGAAAAGGAGGCCTGGAGGCAATTAAATGATTGAAACTGCTATAAAAAATTGACCTCTAACACTACTGCGAAATTTACCAAAGAACTTGATCTAATCCATTGTCAAGGAGTTGATGAAGGCATAATATCTACAAAACAATATTCATACGTAATGTTGAAACATCCATCAATTTCTAACCTGTATTTTCTCCCAAAGGAACAGAAAAAAACTTAACAGCCCCCAGGGAGACCAATAGTATCAGGCATTAATGGTTTGAACGATCCGATTTGCAAATATGTTTTTCTTGCAACCTTTATTTAAAGGATACTAAGGATATACTGAAGAAAGTGGAGGAGATCCAACTTGAATCTGATTATTGCTACGTGTGATGTAGAGTCATTGTACACCTCAATTAGACACCAAGATGGTTTGAAGGCTGCACATTTCTTCTTACAGACTACCACAACATGAACAACAATAAACGTAAGTTTATTATGTCTCTACTTGAATTTGTCCTGACCCCCTAACTGTTTGGGGGTCTTTCTTCCTACAGCTCCAGGGAACTGCAATGGGGATGTCATGTGCGCCCTCATATGCAAATTTTTTCCTAGGGCTGTGAGAGAGGGAGATCCTCCAGACGGATCCCCTGCCGATGGCCAATAAAGTACAATACTGGGGGCGCTTTTAGAGATAAGTGAATTTTTCAAAAATTCGATTAGGCCGGTTTGCCCAAAAAAAATATTTAATTTGTTTTCCTCCAAACTTATTTGTGGCGAATATTGTTAAAAACAGCTATTTCCTGGCTGCAGAGAGCCTTTATAGTGGTGTAGAACACTGTTCCTTGCAGTAACACACATAGGGAGTCTGCTGTGGTAGTCAAATAATACTGTGAGTCAGTATGACATGAGGATGACAGGCGTCGCTCTTAGAATCACTGCACACTTCACTTATTTGGGCAGTCATGGGCCAAAACTGACCAAATAACTCAAGTATGAACTCAGCCTTACAGGTCGATGTTAGCGCCAAGAAGAAGAGCAGTCTTTTTTACCCGTCATCAGCTGATTCAACATAGATTTCTACAGAACCAATTCTATTAAATGCTTAAACAAGTAAAGCCCCCCGATAGAGTGGAGAGGGTGTCAGCAGTAAGTTTGTGTTGACGTCACTGATTATTTTGCCCTTCCTCTGATCCGTCAGAACAATAACCCACAAAAAACGGATCCTGTTTGTTGAGCATCCGCCTTCACCCGGTCAGCATTTGGTCAGTAATCCATCAGTATTGCAGCTGCTACACAGACAGGATCCATTGTGCATCTCATTTTTCCTTCCTTCTAACAGATCATAAGAAGGGTCAAATAGAAACATAGAAACATAGAATGTGTCGGCAGATAAGAACCATTTGGCCCATCTAGTCTGCTCAATATACTGAATACTATGAATAGCCCCTGGCCCTATCTTATATGAAGGATGGCCTTATGCCTATCCCATGCATGCTTAAACTCCTCCACTGTATTTGCAGCTACCACTTCTGCAGGACGGCTATTCCATGCATCCACTACTCTCTCAGTAAAGTAATACTTCCTGATATTACTTTTAAACCTTTGCCCCTCTAATTTAAAACTATGTCCTCTTGTAGCAGTTTATCTTCTTTTAAATATTCTCTCCTCTTTTACCTTGTTGATTCCCTTTATGTATTTAAAAGTTTCTATCATATCCCCTCTGTCTCGTCTTTCTTCCAAGCTATACATGTTAAGGTCCTTTAATCTTTCCTGGTAAGTTTTATCCTGCAATCCATGTACTAGTTTAGTAGCTCTTCTGTGAACTCTCTCCAAAGTATCAATATCCTTCTGGAGATATGGTCTCCAGTACTGAGCACAATACTCCAAATGAGGTCTCACTAGTGCTCTGTAGAGCGGAATGAGAACCTCCCTCTTTCTACTGGTAATTCCTCTCCCTATTCACCCAAGCATTCTGCAAGCATTTCCTGCTGCTCTATGACATTGTCTGCCTGCCTTTAAGTCTTCTGAAATAATTCCCTAAATCATTTATCTCAGATACTGAGGTTAGGACTGTATCACTGATTTTATATTCTGCTCTTGGGTTTTTACGCCCCAGGTGCATTATCTTGCATACACCTTTTCCATTTGGTGTATCCCTCCAGGAACATCAACCCTGTAACAAATCTTTGTGTCATCAGCAAAAAGACAAACCTTACCATCGAGGCCTTCTGCAATTTCGCTGATAAAGATATTAAACAATATGGGTCCCAGAACAGATCCCTGAGGTACCCCACTGGTAACAAGACCATGGTCTGAATATACTCCATTGACTACAACCCTCTGTTTTCTGTCTCTCAGCCACCGTCTAATCCATTCAACAATATGGGAGTCCAAGCCCAAAGACTCTAATTTATTGATAAGCCTTCTATGTGGGACAGTATCAAAAGCCTTACTAAAGTCTAGATAAGCGATGTCTACTGCACCTCCGCCATCTATTATTTTAGTCAACCAATCAATCAATAAGATTAGTTTGACATGATCTGCCTGAAGTAAACCCATGCTGTTTTTCATCTTTCAATCCATGGGATTTTAGATAGGCTTACTGGCCTATAGTTGCCCGATTCCTCCCTGCTACCTTTCTTGTGAATGGGCACAACATTTGCTAATTTCCAATCTTTTGGGACGACTCCTGTTACCAGTGATTGGTTAAATAAATCTGTTAATGGTTTTGCTAGTTCACCACTAAGCTCTTTTAATAGCTTTGGGTGTATCCCATCAGGCCCCTGTGACTTATCTGTATTAATTTTAGACAGCTGACTTAGAACCTCTTCCTCTGTAAAGACACATGCATCAAAATATTTATTAGTCTTTTTCCCTAACTAAGGTCCTTTTCCTTCCTTTTCCTTTGTAAAAACTGAACAGAGGTATTCATTGAGGCAGTCAGCTAGTTCTTTATGTTCTTCTATATACCTTTCTTCTTCTGTTTTTCATTTGGTAATTCCTTGTTTTAATTTCCTTTTTTCATTTATGTATCTAAAGAATGTCTTATCACCTTTTTTCACTGACAGCTAATTTCTCTTCTGCTAGTGCTTTAGAAGCTCTTATAACTTGCTTGGCCTCTCTCTGCCTAATCTTAGAACTTTCCCTGTCATCCTCTTTTTTTTGTTTTATAATTACTAAATGCTTTTTGTTTTTAATGATTTTGGCTACTTCTGCTGAGTACAACAGTGGTCTCTTCCTTTTTTTTGCTTTTACTGACAAGCCTAATGCAATTATATGTTGCCTTCAATAGTGCCACTTTTAAGTAGGCCCATTTCTCCTGGACTCCATTGAAACAGTTCCAGTCTGATAGGGACTCGTATACCACTAATCTCAGTTTTTCTAAAATCGAAAACTTTAGTTTTTCTGTGGTGTGACTCACCACAGTGGTGTCACTGTACTTATTGTAAACCACACTGACATCTGTAAACCACAATGACACACTGACTAATATCAGATTCCCATTTGTGAATACTAAATCTAAAATGGCCTCCTTCCGGGTTGGCTCCTCAACAACTTGCTGTAGAGATAATCCCAGTATGGAATTTAGAATATCTGTACTCCTGGCAGAACTAGCTATTTTGGTTTTCCAGTTTATCTCAGGAAGATTAAAGTCTCCCATAATGATAACTTCCCCTTTCAATGTCATTTTAGCTATTTCCTCAACTAGTGGATCATCTAATTCTTTGACTTGGCCAGGTGGTCTATATATCACACCTACACAAGTTACCTTATGATTATCAAGCTGCAACGTAACCCAAACTGACTTTAAATTGGTCTCACTAAATTGTATTAGATTAGATTTTATGCTATCTTTCATATACAGGGCCAACCCTCCCCCTTTCGTGCCTTCTCTGTCTTTCCTATATAGAGAGAACCCTGGTATTGTTATATCCCAGTCATTATTCTCATTGAACCATGTCTCAGTAACAGCCACTAAATCTATATTTGTGCCATTATAGGCTCAAGTTCATTGATCTTATTCCCTAAACTGTAAACATTTGTAGACAAGACTCTGAGCTTGTCATTTCTTAACCTATGTGCTACTGGCATCTTCTGGCATTGTTCCAGAAAAAATAAATGATAAGAATAAATGATGATGCCAGCCATGCCAAAAGGCAAAATAGTGGCCCAGTCATAAAGTGGGGAGGGTGGGAAAGGCATGAAAGATCCACAGAGTGGCCCTATGAAATAGTGGTGAGGCGGCAGCAGCAGCATCAGGATACCACAGAGTGGCAAGGTGACATAGTTCGGAGGTGGCGACAGCATCAGGAGGCCACAGAGTGGCAAGGTGACATAGTGTTTTGGAGGTGGAAGCAGCATCAGGAGGCCACAGAATGGCAAGGTGACATAATGTGGAGGTGGCAGCAGCATCAGGAGACCACAGAGTGACCTGGTGACAGAGTGGGGAGGTGGATGGCAATAACAGTACCCGCTGACGATGATAGGTGTAAGAAGGAGACCTTGGCATCAGATGTGTGGCATCAGGCGGGTGGCAGAATCAGAATAGGAGCTGAGGCAGGTAGCCAGAGGAAACCTATTTCTTTTGTCAAAGTGTAGGTGTGGCACCATGGATAATCTAGTCTGATGCATCAAGCATTGTTGGTTGGAAATCCTGGCTGATCCACGCCTGATTCATATTGGCAAGGGTCAGTCTCTCCACATTTTGGGTGGACAAGTGAGTTCTTTTTGGGGTAACTATGGCCCCCGCCGCACTAAACACCCACTCTGATGCCACACTACTGGACGAGCAGGACAGCTTTTCCAGGGCAAACTCTGCCAGTTGCAGCCACAAATCCAGTTTGGCTGCCCAGTAGTCCAGCGGATCTTAAATGTGGGGTGGCAGGGTGCTGTCCAAGTATGCCACCACCTGTTGGTTCAGGTCCTGCTCCTGGTCTAGCTGCTGGTGAGTAGTTTCTTCACTAGGCGGGTGAAAAAAGCTGCTCATTAGCAACTCTAGACTCAAGTTGCTGCAGAAGGAGCTGGAACTGCTCCTATCCCCCTCCCACCCTGCCACAGCAGCCATGGCAGACGAACGTGAGCACAGAGGGGCCTTCCGATCAGACCTGTGAGAGGATGGACGTGTCACGGTGTGGGGTAGGAACTAACTCCACACCAAACACAGAGGGGGGAGGGGAAAGGTATAAGGCCTGTAAACTAGGGATAGGGGGATGGTCACACCTAGTGAGTCCCTAATCTGAGCCCTGACTACTGACAGTGTGAACAGACCTTGATGGTAGGAATGTTCATACACAGGAACCTAAGCCCTATCTCACCCTAACAGGGCCCTGGAGATGGTGTCAGGACAATGGATGGCCTGCTCCTTCCCAGCTGAAGGAACAGGAGACCCCTTCAGGCCTAATACCAAAAAGGTACCAGACGACTAGCATTGACGTTGGCCGCTGGAACCCGCATCCTCTCCTCTGGTCAATAACCCCACTATGGGAGTCCACTATGCTGGTGATCTGAAATTCCACATTACCATCCACCATGATAGGGGGGGGGGACGGCTCAACAGGTTCGACATATCTTTTCAACAATGACTTACGGAACACATTATGAGATTTTCAAAGCCTGAGGAAGTTCAAGACGAAAGGGTTATTAACCTCCTCACGACCGCCGTACGCAGGATTGCGTCTTCGCGGCGGTCGTGCTGTTCTGGGTGGACGCGCCGGTGCGTCCTCTCGCGAGACGCGAGATTTCCGGGCAAGCCGGCCCGCGCATGCGCATCGCGGGCCGGCAATATTCAAAGAAGAACTTCGTCATCAACCTGCCGGCCACGATCATTGGCTGGCAGGTTGATGATTTTCAAAAAAACGAATCAGCAGCCAGATAACCCATCATATTAGTAAATATGATGGGGTTATATGGCTGCTGTGCTCCTCTGCTCCTTCTTTTGGTCGGTTGGTTCCAGGAGAGGAGCAGAGGAGCACATCATTACTGTGAGTACCCACTACAGTACACTTAGCCCCCAGATCACCTCCCAGCACCCAATTAACCCTTTGATCACCCTGTCAATCACTAGTGAAAAGGAAAAAAAGTGATCAGTGCATACTGTCACTTTTTTTTTTTTCACTGTTATTGACCGTTAGGTTTTAGGTATAGTTTAGGTCCCTTGGTTAGGTAGTTAGCGATCAGTTAGCGCCCAGCCCACCGCACCGCAGTCCGTTATTCGCTGATTAGCGTATCGCTAATCAGCATTTGTACTTTTATAGTATCTGAAAGTGATCAAAACTGATCACGGTCAGATCTATAATAGTACTAGTCTCACTTTAGTTCGCCCTCCACCCAAAACGCAGTGTTTGCCCGATCAGGCCTGATCGGTCGCCCACACGTGCGTTTGCCCACGCCCGCCCCACCGCAGTGACAAAAAAATTATTTTTTTTTGATCACTGCACATTCACTTTACACGCACTGCGGCGATAAAAAAATCAGTTTTGATATTTTTTATCAACCGCAGCGGCCTCCGGTACTTCGCTAGGCTCCCCTTTGTAAGACAGGCTTGCTTTTTTTTTCTTGGGTAGTCTCAGGGAATACCCCGAAATTTAGTTGCCCACATGTCTAACAGGGGGTATTCTTCTGAAGAGGCCTACAGGCTTCTGACCCAGTCGGATGAGGAGTGGGAACCCTCATCTGATGAATCCAGCGGGTCAGAATACGAACCTGTAGAAAGCAGTGGCTCTCTGACCCAAAGTTCGGACGAGGAGGCTGAGGTCCCTGATAGCAGCAGGCGTACCCGGCCCCGTGTCGCTAGACCGCAGGTTGCGCAGGATCCGCTTCAAGAGCAGCAGAGTGGGGCTGGTGCTGTCGGATTACGTGGTGAGGCATACACCAGCAGCCCAGCCCTTCCTGGACCTAGTACCAGCACTGCCGTACAACCTGGTGAAGTAGCGAGCACCAGAAGGGCAGTTGAAGCTGGTACGGTGGCACGTGCAGTAGTGACCCCGTCGCAGCCACCGCAAAGACGTGCCCGTAGAGCCCCTAGAATCCCAGAGGTGCTGGCAAACCCTGATTGGCAGTCCCCAACTTCCGCCGCACCCGTAGTTTTCCCTTTCACTGCCCAGTCTGGAGTTCGGGTTGAGACGGCTCAGATCGGTTCGGCCCTGGGATTTTTTGAGCTGTTCTTGACTGCAGAGCTTTTAGACTTAGTTGTGGCCGAAACAAACAGATATGCCACACAATTTATAACCGCTAACCCGGGAAGCTCTTATGCCCAGTCTTTCCGGTGGAAACCAGTCCAAGTTTCCGAAATTAAAACTTTTCTGGGCCTCCTCCTCAACATGGGCCTGACAAAAAAACATGAATTGCGGTCATATTGGTCCACGAACCCAATTCATCACATGCCCATGTTCTCTGCTGCTATGTCCAGGACACGATTTGAGACCATCCTGCGTTTCCTGCACTTTAGCGATAACAGCACCTCCCGTCCCAGGGGCCACCCTGCTTTTGACCGGCTCCACAAAATTCGGCCCCTCATAGACCATTTCAACCTGAAATTTGCAGATATTTATACCCCAGAGCAAAACATCTGCATAGACGAGTCCCTAATACATTTTACCGGGCGCCTTGGCTTCAAACAATACATCCCAAGCAAGCGCGCCCGGTATGGGGTCAAATTGTATAAGCTCTGTGAAAGGGCCACAGGCTATACCCACAAATTTCGGGTCTATGAGGGAAAAGATCAGACCCTGGAGCCGGTCGGTTGCCCTGACTACCTGGGGAGCAGTGGGAAGACAGTTTGGGACTTGGTGTCACCCTTATTCGGCAAGGGGTACCATCTTTATGTGGACAATTTTTACACAAGTGTGGCCCTCTTTAGGCATTTGTTTCTAGAACGGATTGGCGCCTGTGGTACCGCGCGAACTAGTCGCGCGGGCTTCCCCCAACGGCTCGTTACCACCCGTCTTGCAAGGGGGCAGAGGGCCGCACTGTGTAACGAAGAACTGCTCGCGGTGAAATGGAGAGACAAGCGTGACGTTTACATGCTCTCCTCCATTCACGCAGACACGACAATACAAATTGAGCGAGCAACCCGTGTCATTGAAAAGCCCCTCTCAGTCCACGACTATAACCTCCACATGGGAGGGGTCGACTTCAATGACCAGATGTTGGCTCCGTATTTAGTTTCCCGACGCACCAGACGCTGGTATAAGAAGGTGTCTGTATATTTAATTCAATTGGCTCTGTACAATAGTTTTGTTCTCTACAGTAAGGCTGGGAGAACTGGATCCTTCCTCAAATTTCAGGAAGAGATCATCGCGAACCTCCTGTATCCAGGAGGTTCCGTGGCCCCATCCACCAGTGTAGTTAGCCGTCTACACGAGCGACACTTCCCCAGTGTCGTTGCTGGTACCTCAAACCGACCACCACCCCGAAAAAAATGTCGTGTCTGTAGCAGGAGTGGAATAAGGCGTGACACCCGCTATTTCTGTCCTGACTGTCCCGACCACCCTGCCCTATGCTTTGGAGAGTGTTTCCGGAAGTACCACTCACAGGTACACTATTAGCATAGGGATCATCTCACCAGGATAGGCACACAGGGCTATTAGGGCCCATTCACTCACAGCTGCTGCAAACGTCTCCTTTCACATGGGACAAAGTGCATAACGCACTTCGCCACATCTTTGGGCGATTTGCGCTTTGCACATTGACCCATGGGGAAGGAGAGGTTTGTTCTATAAAGGTAAAAAAACAAAAAAAAAACAGGTAAGCAAACAGGTTAATGTTTAGTTCCAAAAGTTAAAGTTACATGTTCTGTTCCAAAGTTAATAAAATTATTGCGTTGTGGCCTGTTTTTTTCTTTTTTTTTTTTTTTTGTCTTTTTACCTTCCAGGTGGACCAACCGATCTACTAGCTGCAGCACCGATGTGCATTCTGACAGAAGCATTGCGCTGCTGTCAGATTACACGCAAGTCGGTGTATGCGGCGCTGCAAGACGGGATTTTCTCCTCTGCAGTGACAGATACGTTTGCCGAGGCATACGAGCTGAGGAGGAGGCGGCGTTCCTATGCTTTGGCAAGCACTTTGTATGTATATATATATATATATATATATAAAAAAAAAAATCCCGGCAATGATTTATTCATCCACATCGATTGATGTGAATGGAGAAATCTGGTTTGCCAGGGCATACGAGCTAAGTGGGTATGGATGTAGGGCGGAGCTCCTATGTCCTGGCAGACGCCTTTCCCCTCCATTTTTTTTTTTGGGCAGAGATTTTTTCATCCACATTGATCGATGCGAATGAAGAAATCTGTGCCGTTCATTTTTTTCTTTCAGCCCAGAGGCTGAACGGAAAAAAAAATCTCATTACCTGTATGCTCAATATAAGGAGAATAGCAGAAACTCCTAATGCTGGCCATACATGTAATGATTGCGGAGACCCTCAAATGCCAGGGCAGTACAAACACCCCACAACTGACCCCATTTTGGAAAGAAGACACCCCAAGGTATTTGCTGAGGGGCATATTGAGTCCATGAAAGATTGAAATTTTTGTCCTAAGTTAGCGGAAAGTGAGACTTTGTGAGAAAAAACAAAAAAAAATCAATTTCCGCTAACTTATGCGAAAAAAAAAAAATTTCTATGAACTTTCCAGGCCCCTCATTGGATACCTTGGGGTGTCTTCTTTCCAAAGTGGGGTCACATGTGGGGTATTTATACTGCCCTGGCTTTTTAGGGGCCCTAAAGCGTGAGAAGAAGTCTGGGATCCAAATGTCTAAAAATGCCCTCCTAAAAGGAATTTGGGCACCTTTGCGCATCTAGGCTGCAAAAAAGTGTGACACATCTGGTATCGCCGTACTCAGAAGAAGTTGGGGAATGTGTTTTGGGGTGTCATTTTACATATACCCATACTGGGTGAGATAAATATCTTGGTCAAATGCCAACTTTGTATAAAAAAATGGGAAAAGTTGTCTTTTGCCAACATATTTCTCTCACCCAGCATGGGTATATGTAAAATGGCACCCCAAAACACATTCCCCAACTTCTCCTGAGTACGGCGATACCAGATGTGTGACACTTTTTTGATGCCAAGGTGGGCAAAGGGGCAAATATTCCAAAGTGCACCTTTCGGATTTTGCAGGCCATTTTTTACACATTTTGATTGCAAAGTTCTTCTCACACATATGGGCCCCTAAATTGCCAGGGCAGTATAACTACCCCACAAGTGACCCCATTTTGGAAAGAAGACACCCCAAGGTATTCTGTGAGGGGCATGGTGAGTTCCTAGAATTTTTTATTTTTTGTCGCAAGTTAGTGGAATATGAGACTTTGTAAGAAAAAAAAAAAAAAAAAAAACATCATCATTTTCCGCTAACTTGTGACAAAAAAAAAAAAATTCTAGGAACTCGCAGTGCCCCTCACGGAATACCTTGGGGTGTCTTCTTTCCAAAATGGGGTCACTTGTGGCGTAGTTATACTGCCCTGGCAATTTAGGGGCCCATATGTGTGAGAAGTACTTTGCAATCAAAATGTGTAAAAAATGGCCTGCAAAATCCGAAAGGTGCACTTTGGAATATGTGCCCCTTTGCCCACCTTGGCAGCAAAAAAGTGTGACACATCTGGTATCGCCGTACTCAGGAGAAGTTGGGGAATGTGTTTTGGGGTGTCATTTTACATATACCCATGCTGGGTGAGAAAAATATCTTGGTCAAATGCCAACTTTGTATAAAAAAATGGGAAAAGTTGTCGTTTGCCAAAATATTTCTCTCACCCAGCATGGGTATATGTAAAATGACACCCCAAAACACATTCCCCAACTTCTCCTGAGTACAGCGATACCAGATGTGTGACACTTTTTTGATGCCAAGGTGGGCAAAGGGGCACATATTCCAAAGTGCACCTTTCGTATTTCACCGGTCATTTTTTACAGATTTTGATTGCAAAGTACTTCTCACACATTTGGGCCCCTAAATTGCCAGGGCAGTATAACTACCCCACAAGTGACCCCATTTTGGAAAGAAGACACCCCAAGGTATTCCGTGAGGGGCATGGCGAGTTCCTAGAATTTTTTATTTTTTGTCGCAAGTTAGTGGAATATGAGACTTTGTAAGGAAAAAAGAGAAAAAAAAAAAATCATCATTTTCCGCTAACTTGTGACAAAAAATAAAAAATTCTAGGAACTCGCCATGCCCCTCACGGAATACCTTAGGGTGTCTTCTTTCCAAAATGGGGTCACTTGTGGCGTAGTTATACTGCCCTGGCAATTTAGGGGCCCAAATGTGTGAGAAGTACCTTGCAATCAAAATGTGTAAAAAATGCCCTGCAAAATCCGAAAGGTGCACTTTGGAATATGTGCCCCTTTGCCCACCTTGGCAGCAAAAAAGTGTGACACATCTGGTATCGCCGTACTCAGGAGAAGTTGGGGAATGTGTTTTGGGGTGTCATTTTACATATACCCATGCTGGGTGAGAAAAATATCTTGGTCAAATGCCAACTTTGTATAAAAAAATGGGAAAAGTTGTCTTTTGCCAAGATATTTCTCTCACCCAGCATGGGTATATGTAAAATGACACCCCAAAACACATTCCCCAACTTCTCCTGAGTACGGCGATACCACATGTGTGACACTTTTTTGCTGCCAAGGTGGGCAAAGGGGCGCATATTCCAAAGTGCACCTTTCGGATTTCACCGGTCATTTCTTACACATTTTGATTGCAAAGTTCTTCTCACACATTTGGGCCCCTAAATTGCCAGGGCAGTATAACTACCCCACAAGTGACCCCATTTTGGAAAGAAGACACCCCAAGGTATTCTGTGAGGGGCATGGTGAGTTCCTAGAATTTTTTATTTTTTGTCGCAAGTTAGTGGAATATGAGACTTTGTAAGAAAAAAAATAAAAATAAAAATCATCATCATTTTCCGCTAACTTGTGACAAAAAATAAAAAGTTCTATGAACTCACTATGCCCATCAGCGAATACCTTAGGGTGTCTACTTTCCGAAATGGGGTCATTTGTGGGGTGTTTGTACTGTTTGGGCATTGTAGAACCTCAGGAATCATGACAGGTGCTCAGAAAATCAGAGCCGTTTCAAAAAGCGGAAATTCACATTTTTGTACCATAGTTTGTAAACGCTATAACTTTTACCCAAACCATTTTTTTTTTGCCCAAACATTTTTTTTTATCAAAGACATGTAGAACTATAAATTTAGCGAAAAATTTATATATGGATGTCGTTTTTTTTGCAAAATTTCACAGCTGAAAGTGAAAAATGTCATTTTTTTGCAAAAAAATCGTTACATTTTGATTAATAACAAAAAAAGTAAAAATGTCAGCAGCAATAAAATACCACCAAATTAAAGCTCTATTAGTGAGAAGAAAAGGAGGTAAAATTCATTTGGGTGGTAAGTTGCATGACCGAGTGATAAACGGTGAAAGGAGTGTAGTGCCGAAGTGTAAAAAGTGGCCTGGTCATGAAGGGGGTTTCACCTAGCGGGGCTGAAGTGGTTAATGGCGGTGATCTTATATGGCCCAATAAACCTTGGACCTAACTTCCAGGAAGGTACTTTCAACTTAATGTTTCTTGTGGACAGCCACACATAATCACCCACTCTCAGGTCCAGACCATTTATACGTCTCCTGTCAGCCCCTGGTTTATACTTGTTGCCCATTTTTTTCAGATAATTTTGAAGTTTCTGCCAAATAGATGACAAAAAAGAGGAAAATCATTCCTCCTCTGGTATACCAGAAGTCTCCGTACCAGAAAATGTGCCAAATTGTGGGAGGAACCCATATGCCCTAAAAAACGGCGACTTATCAGTGGACTCCTGTCTACGGTTATTTATGGCAAACTCAGCTAAAGACAAAAATGAAGACCATTCTTCCTGGTTCTCTGAGACAAAACATCTCCAATAAGTCTCCAGATTCTGGTTAGTGTGTTCAGTCTGTCCGTTCGACTGAGGATGAAAGGCTGAAGAGAAGGACAATTTTACCCCCAGACGAGTACAGGACGCCTTCCAGAATTTGGAAACAAACTGAGTCCCCCTATCAGACACCACATCAGAAGGAATACCATGTAATTTCACAATGTCGACAAACACTTGCGCAAGATTTTTAGCATTAGGTATACCAGACAATGCTATAAAATGCGCCGTGTTTCTAAAGCGATCAACAACTACCAAAATCACAGTTTTTCCTGAAGAATTGGGTAAATCTGTGATCAAATCCATGGATAAATGAGTCCATGGTCGGGACGGCATGGGGAACGGAAGTAAAGACCAGGAAGTCCGAGTGTGTGTCATCTTCGCACGTGCACAAGTACTACAAGCTGACACATAGTTCTCAACACACTTGCGCAAACCCAGCCACCAGAATCTACGAGAGATGAGATCAACAGTGGATCGGCTCCCACGATGACCTGTGATAACCATACAGTGATGTTCCTCAAACACTTTTTGACGTAATTCAGAAGGAACAAACAACTTCCCCACAGGACAAGAATCCAGAGCATCTCCCTGGGCCTCAATCAACTCTGCCTCAAGGTCGGGATATAGGGTGGATATAACTACCCCCTCAGACAATATCAGACCTGGATCTTCCGAATCACCCCCTCCCCCAGGAAAGCTACGTGACAAAGCATCAGCCTTGACATTCTTGACCCCAGGGCGATAGGTGACGATGAAATTAAATCTGGTCAAAAACAACTACCATCTGGCCTCCCTTGGGTTCAGTCGTTTAGCCAACTCCAAGTAAGCCAGATTTTTGTGATCGTTAACCAGAGTAATAGGATGAGTTGCTCCCTCCAACCAATGATGCCACTCCTCAAAAGCCAACTTAAATGGCCGGCAACTCTCTAATACCCACGTCATAATTTCTTTCTGCTGCCGAGAGTTTCTTAGAGAAAAATGCACATGGGCGTTATTTACTAAGTGAAGGACCCCGTGACAAGACTGCTCCTACCCCTACCTCGGATGCGTCAACCTCCACAATGAATGGCTGTTACACATCCGGTTTCACCAGTATAGGAGCAGAAGAAAAACATGTCCGTTAGACTAGTCATGTCCGTTAAAGGTGTAACCACAGACGAATAGTTCAAAATGAATTTACAGTAGTAGTTGGTGAACCCCAAAAACCGCATAAGAGCGTTAAAATTTTCGGGTCGATTCCAGTCCAACACAGCACAGACCTTCTCTGGATCCATACGATCCAAAACCTGAAGATGAGAGCAGATAACCCAGGAATTGCACTTCCTGAACTGCAAATACACACTTCTCCATCTTAGCATACAATTTATTCTCTCTTAGGATCTGTAAAACCTGTATCACGTGATCCTGATGAGTCTCCATGTCTGGAGAATAAATTAGTATGTCATCCAGATACACAACAACAACAAACCTCCCCACTAGATGATGAAAGATATAATTAACAAAATGCTGGAAAACCGCAGGAGCATTAGTTAACCCAAACAGTATGAACAGACTCTCAAAATGACCCTTTGGGGTATTAAACGCCATCTTCTATTCATCCCCTTCCTTGATCTTCACCAGATTATATGCCCCACTTAAATCTAGGGATCGACCGATATTGATTTTTTAGGGCCGATACCGATACCGATAATTTGTGAACTTTCAGGCCGATAGCCGATAATTTATACCGATATTCTGGGAATTTTCATTTATTTTTTTTAAACTCGTTTTATTGAAAAAGAGTAACAAGGCACATACATGGCATAGACATATGCATATCGTAAAATCACATACAGTAGGCTACAGCAAGTACAATGAAAACATACCGAAATGTCATACAATACAGTACAATAAATAAAGAGTACACCGTTGCACAGAAGTCATCACTTCCCTCCCTTCCCGAGCTCAGTGTGGACAATCCAAGCATCGAAGCAAAAATAGAGAAAACCTAGAGGCTCTTTGCCCCTCTCAGGGGTTGTCTGACCTTACAGAATTGGACGATGTGGTTAGAGTCGCACCATAAACCCCAAACCTTCTGAAATTTGTCAGGGCACTTCCTATTCACATATAATACTTTTTCGTATGGGATGATCTGGTTCACTAGCCTCTTCCAAATTCCCACAGTAGGAAGATCCTCCGCCATCCATTTTAGGGCTATCACCTTGCGGGCCATAAACAGGGATTCACTGAGGAATATTTTATTGTAATGCGACCACCCGTCATTGTCTAATACACCCAACAGACATACCTTGGGACATAACGGAATCGGGCCCATACCCAATGACGACAAAACTCTAAGGATATCCTGCCAGTATGATCTGATATGGGAGCATTCCCACATCATGTGCCAGAAGTCCGCGCCAGTCTGTAAGCATCTAAGGCAATCAGGCTGAGGCATCCTCCCCATCTTATGCAGCCTGGTAGGAGTCAAATAACTACGGTGCAACATATATAACTGTATCAGTCTGTTGTTAACCGACGGTGACACAGAGGTGACAGCCTCCAACGCATCCGCCCATTCCTCTGCAGTAAGATGGGGAATATTATCCTTCCACCTGGCTTCGGCTAGAATGGGTTGTGAAGATATTCGTAACCCCAACAGGTAAGTGTAAAGGGCTGAAATTAAACCCCTAGGTCCTTGTGATTTCACCACACCGATTAAGGGATATGAAGAGATGGCCCTGCTCGGATCCCTAAACTGTACCTGCAGCGCATGTCTGATCTGCAAGTATCTAAAAAATTGGGTACGCTCCAGGCCAAATTTCTCCTGAACTTGAGAAAAGGAACAAAGAACACCATTCTTATACAAGTCACGCAGCGCATGTATCCCTAAAGATGCCCAAACCTGAGTTCCCTCTATAGACTGCAAATGGGGAAGCAATGGATTATCCCACAGGGGTATATCATCCGCCCAATCCTGATAGTGCCTCAATTTGGAGTCTCTTCAAACTTGATGTACCAGCCTGTGAATCTGCAATAATTTCCCTGACAGCGATCCCGCCCCTTCTAACACTGGCCATAAACTGGACAACCCCAAATACTGCTGTAGGTAATATTCCATATTCACAAGAGGCTGCCCATTAACCCAACCAGCTAAAAATCTCAATTGACCCGCTAGGAAGTACAAATGAAAATCCGGGAGAGCCGCGCCCCCCAACATCCTGGACCGCTGTAACGTGTGCAAGGCTAATTTATGTCTGGCCTTGCCCCAGATAAACTGCACCATTAAGGAATGAAGCCGATCAAAAAAATTCCTAGATACTGGAGTGCAGGCATGTTCCAACAAATATAACCCCTTGGGTAGTAGGATCATCTTTATCAAGTTAATCCGTCCCATAATAGATATAGGCAGTGTTTTCCAGATAGCAAACTTGCTAGAAAAAACTGATTCCAAAGGGGCAATATTTTTGGCGTACGCCTCTCTCGGCTCCCTGGTAATGAAAATCCCCAAATATTTAAAATGATCCACAATCTTCAGATTATGATACTCAATGGGCCAGTCAGCGTTCCATAAAGGCATGAGAGCCGACTTGGTCCAGTTGATATGTAAACCTGAATACTGACCAAATGTCTCTATAATACTGATCGCTCGTGGCAAAGACACCTCCAACCTACTGATGAACAATATGAGATCATCTGCGTACAGGCCCACTCTATCCTCCCTCCCCCCGAGCTCGACACCCGCATAGAGAGGATCCTGTCGAATGCGAATAGCCAGATGCTCAATGGCAATCGCAAACAGGAGAGGGGAAAGAGGGCAACCCTGCCTCGTACCTCTTTGTAAATCAAAATAAGCTGAGGTGGTACCATTCACCAAGACATTGGCTCTGGGACTTTTATACAATATCCGAATCCATTGCAGGAACCTAGAACCGAAGCCAAACTTCTCCATTACCTTCAGCAGATAGGCCCATTCTAGCGAATCGAATGCCTTCGCGGTATCGAGTGAAGCCAAGGCCCACTGCCTGTCATCCTGAGTACCAATTTGGGCTATGACTTGAGTCCTACGAATATTGCTAGAGGTCGAGCGTCCAGGTATAAACCCAGTCTGATCGCTATGTATTATACTGGCTATCATCCTGTTCAGCCTATTGGCGAAGATCTTTGTCAGAATCTTATAGTCAAGGTTCAGCAAAGATATCGGCCGATAGGAGGCACATTCCACTGGATCCTTATCCGGCTTCAAAAGCACTACTATAGTCGCTTCATACAAAGAATCAGGTAACCTACCCAATCTCCACGCCTCCTGGAACATCGCCTTAAGTTGAGGCCCAAGGATATCTGCATATTTAGAATATATCTCTAACGGCAGACCATCAGGACCAGGGGCCTTCCCATTTGCCAGGTCTCCTATAGCCTCCTGTATCTCCTCAACAGTTATGTCCTCCTCCAACACATTACTGTCCTCCACTGATAAAGTCGGATGGTCTATCTCAGCTATATAATTCTCCAGTTCTACCTCTGAGTGCTCCGCTCGTGAGCGGTATAGATCGCGGTAAAAGTCGGCAAAACTCGATAGGATTCCTGGTACAGAGTCCCTCACCTCGCCATCTGGGGCCTGTATACGCAAAACCGGCGGAGCAGCCGAATTCCTATGGACAATCTGCGCCAGTACTCTCCCAGCCCTATCTCCCACCTCAAAAGCCTGCTGTTTATAAAAGAACATCTTCCGGTTACTCTTTTCATGCAAGTGTACCAGATACATCCTGCCCTTCTGCAACCAGTCCTGCCTATTCCCCTCAGAGGGATCCGCTGCAAACCTCGCTTCAGCCTCCCTAACGCACGTGTTAAAGGAGTCCTCCTTCTCCCTGGTTTCCCTCTTGATATAAGATATAGAAGATTTAAGACACCCCCTAAGATAGGCTTTAAGGGTGTCCCATAATAATAAGGGATCCGTATCCACATCCTGTACCTCCAGAAACACTCGCAGCTGATCAGGAATCCTGTCCTGATCTTTCAGGAGGGTGAGCCAGAAGGGGTGAATTCTCAACTTTGTCCCAGACCCTCCCTCTCGTGAATCATTCAGCCTTACTAATAATGGTGCATGATCTGACACACTCCTGGGACCATGAGAGATATCTGACAATCCCAGGCATACCCCAGGGGATCCAAACACGTAGTCAATCCTAGACATTGCACCGGAGGAGGGAGTGAAACAGGAATACTCTACGGAGTCCGGATGTTTCTCCCTCCACAGGTCCAACCATCCCATCTCCGCAATCCAGGACGCCAATAAACTCGGCGCACCAGACGGCGGGGAAGCCGGATTAGCATGGAATCGATCTAACCGCAGATCCATAACCATGTTCAAATCCCCCACACACAGCAACCCAGCATGCGGATACTGAGCGGTCTGCAGAAGTGACATGTTAGCAGGTGGGGGGCAATAAATGTTTAAAATCACAAACGGCATATTATTCACATGCGCATGGACAAAAATATACCTGCCCTCTGTATCAGACTCAACCGTATGCGGCTCCCACCTAATAGAACGGTTAACCAGTAGGGATACTCCTCTTGAGTGGGAAGTACCAAAAGAGTGACTAGACCATTGGACCCAGGGTTTCTGTAATCTAGATGCCGTGTCGGCCGTGAGATGGGTCTCTTGTAAGCAAAGCAAATGTGGGTTATATCTACGGACATGCGCAAACACGGATATTCTCTTACCCGGAGCTCCCAGACCCCTCACATTCCACGACATTAACAAGATGGCAGCCATTTCTCCTGTGTCATCCAGCTACATACAAGGCTGTCTACCCTCCAGGGACCCCTGTGCAGGCTCCTCCCCAACATGCTACAGACATAGATTTTGCCGCCTACAAACAGTGTCATACCATATAGTGCCCATACACAATAAAACAACATAAATGTGAACCAACCATGCCATAAACTAGCAATGAAAAACATTGTATAATGCCAAAAGACAGGTAATATCTCCTGTGCGGCTACAGATTCAGGGACCAGCATGTCACGAGATGGAAAACAGAACATGCCGGTATCTGACCAACTCCCTCAGCACGATATAGGTCGTGCTTGCAGCTATCATATGCACATAAACAGTGAAACAGCATAACTCACGCCGAGATCGTAATGTCAGCCCGGTGTCTTGTGCGGGCAGCTAAGCACCACCCGTAAGTGCAGAATACGTCCCGGCTGACCCCCAAGGTCCCTTGGGTATAACAAAGGCGGGTTGTTGATGTGCCGCCATGCTTCATGGCGGTGGTGGTGATCTTCGCCTCTTCCTTGCGACCCAGTCGTCCGCCTCTTTAGGATCCGTAAAAAAGATTGATCTGTCGCCATCCACCACCCGCAACCTGGCGGGGTACGCCATAGAATACGGCAAGTTCATGTCCCGTAGTCTCCTCTTTACAGCAACGAAGGTCGCCCTCCTCTTCTGCAGGTCAGCGGAGAAATCGGGGAACAAAGACACCTTGGCATTCTCGTGCATGACGGTCTGCTTTTTCCTAGCGTGGGTAAGGATCAAATCCCGGTCTTTCCAATTCAGCATGCGGGCTAGGAGCGGTCTAGGTGGGGCTCCCGGAGGCGGCGGACGCGCCGGTACTCTGTGGGCCCTCTCAACTGCATACGCCATAGAGAATGCCGCCTCAGGAAAGGTTGATTTAAACCAGGCCTCCAGGAATGCCGCCGGATCCCGCCCCGCTCGTCCGCAGCCGCCTGCAATGCCGCCTGACCTCGGGTATGCTGAGATTGGGGCGTTCCACTCGCCGCGGCGCCATGTTGAGTTTCCTGGCGCGCGAATTCTTTCAGCCGGTCCGCCGCGGCCTGAGCTTTGCTGGGGCTCATCCTTGACCGTATGTCGGATCCAAGCTGTTTGCTGCTTCGGATGAGTCTGAAAGCTGCTGCTTTAGCACTCAGGATGGCTCAGGATGGAAAACGGGAGCCGGAGCTCAGATCAAGTGCGACCGCTCATGTCGGCCGTTAGCCACGCCCCCCCGGGAATTTTCATTTTTGAAAAAATAAATAAAAAATTCCCACAAATCTGCTGAAAATTTATGTTTATTGTTAATGTGTATTTTTTTTTTTTTGTAAATCTTTCTTTTTCATTTATATTTAATATTTTGGTGTTTTTATTTTTGTAACTTTTTTTTAAACTAACTTTTAGCCCCCCTTAGGGACTAGAACCCTTGTCCTATTCACCCTGATAGAGATCTATCAGGGTGAATAGGAGCTCACACTGTCCCTGCTGCTGTGTGCTTTGTGCACATAGCAGCATGGAGCTTATCATGGCAGCCAGGGCTTCAATAGCGTCCTGGCTGCCATGGTAACCGATCGGAGCCCCAGCATTACACTGCTGGGGCTCTGATCGGAGGAGCAGGGGAGAGGGGATCCTGTGGGGGGGCGCACTGCGACTGGGGTGGGGGGGCCCTATGCGCCACCACTGCTTAATACTGGGGGGGAGGGGGGCGCACTGCGCCACCAATGCTTAATACTGGTGGGGCTTGGGGGGGAGGCGCACTGCGCCACCAATGCTTAATACTGGGGGGGGGAGGGGGGGCGCACTGCGCCACCAATGAAGCTTAATCTCTAATTTAGAGGATCACATAGCCGGCTCCCGACCTCTATGAGCAGTAGCTGCGATTCGCGGCACCTGAGGGGTTAACTACCGCAGATCGCAGCTACCGCTCGTAGAGGTCAGAAGCCGGCTATGTGATTCTGCAGCCAGCTCCCGCCTCCTGTATATGAATAAATGAGAGATTAAGCTTCATTGGTGGCGCAGTGGCCATAGCTCCTCCCCTCCTCTTGTCCCCTGTCCTTTCATTGGCGGCAGCAGCAGCAGCACAGGGGGAGGAGACACTGCTCCTTCTCCCCTGTGCTGCTGCTGAGGGAACACGGAGAGCGCTGACAGCAGCGGGATCTGTGTTCCCCATACGCTATCGGAATATCGCCAAAATAAATGCCGATACCGATAGCGTTCAAAATCCTGAATATCGGTAAATCCGATAATCGGTCGATCCCTACTTAAATCCAACTTGGAGAACACATTGGCACCGACAATCTGGTTAAACAAGTCAGGAATCAAAGGAAGGGGGTACGGATCACAGACCGTAATCTGATTGAGCTCACGGAGTCCCGTACTTCTTCTTTACAAAGAAAAACCCTGCCGCTACTGGGGACTTGGAAGGTGCATTTTTTCTGTGATTTATAAGGTCTAATATATACCTTAGCCAAACTCTCGGCAATATATCCTTGCATGGCTGCTCTTTCAGGTTCAGAAAGGTTATATACAGTTGCAAGAAAAAGTATGTGAACCCTTTGGAATGATATGGATTTCTGCACAAATTGGTCATACAATGTGATCTGATCTTCATCTAAGTCACAACAATAGACAATCACAGTCTGCTTAAACTAATAACACACAAAAAAATATAATGTTACCATGTTTTTGTTGAATACACCATGTAAACATTCACAGTGCAGGTGGAAAAAGTATGTGAACCCTTGGATTTAATAACTGGTGGAACCTCCTTTGGCAGCAATAACTTCAACCAAATGTTTCCTGTAGTTGCAGATCAGACGTGCACAACGGTCAGGAGTAATTCTTGACCATTCCTCTTTACAGAACTGTTTCAGTTCAGCAATATTCTTGGGATGTCTGGTGTGAATCGCTTTCCTGAGGTCATGCCACAGCATCTCAATCGGGTTGAGGTCAGGACTCTGACTGGGCCACTCCAGAAGGCGTATTTTCTTCTGTTTAAGCCATTCTGTTGTTGAGCTTCAGCTGGTGGATAGATGGCCTTAAGTTCTCCTGCAAAATGTCTTGATAAACTTGGGAATTAATTTTTCCTTCAATGATAGCAATCCGTCCAGGCCTTGACTCAGCAAAGCAGCCCCAAACCATGATGCCCCCACCACCATACTTCACAGTTGGGATGAGGTTTTGATGTTGGTGTGCTGTGCCTCTTTTTCTCCACACATACTGTTGTGTGTTTCTTCCAAACAACTCAACTTTGGTTTCATCTGTCCACAGAATATTTTGCCACTACTGCTGTGGAACATCCAGGTGCTCTTGTGTAAACTGTAAACGTGCAGCAATGTTTTTTTTTGGACAGCAGTGGCTTCCTCTGTGGTATGCTCCCATTAAATCCATTCTTGTTTAGTGTTTTACGTATCGTAGATTAGCTAACAGGGATGTTAGCATATGCCAGAGACTTTTGTAAGTCTTTAGCTGACACTCTAGGATTCTTCTTCACCTCATTGAGCAGTCTGTGCTGTGCTCTTGCAGTCAGCTTTACAGGACGGCCACTCCTAGGGAGAGTAGCAGCAGTGCCGAACTTTCTCCCTTTATAGACAATTTGTCTTACCGTGGACTGATGAACAGCAAGGCTTTTGGAGATACTTTTATAACCCTTTCCAGCTTTATGCAAGTCAACAATTCTTAATCGTAGGTCTTCTGAAAAGCTCTTTTGTGCGAAGCATCATTCACATCAGGCAATGCTTCTTGTGAAAAGCAAACCCAGAACTGGTGTGTGTTTTTTATAGGGCAGGGCAGCTGTAACCAACACCTCCAATCTCATCTCATTGATTGGACTTCAGTTGGCTGACACCTCACTCCAATTAGGTCTTGGAGATGTCATTAGTCTAGGGGTTCACATTTTTTTCCACCTGCACTGTGCATGTTTACATGGTGTGTTCAATAAAAACATGGTAACATTTAATTTGCGGGTGACGATGGATTCTAATTCATCCAGTAAGGGCTTGACTAGAGAGTCTATGATGAGCCCCTTGCCCTAGGAATATTAGTTGTAAACAGGGGCCCCCATATCCTATTTGTGCACAAGAACAACCTCATACCTATCTTGGCGACTACATCTCGGGCTGTGATTGTTATTTTTTTATGTTTAAAGTGTACCTGAGTCATAACGGCTGTGCTTCTTTGTACAATCATAACTGTGAATAGTTTTTTTTTTGGCTTCCCTAATTATTCCCTTCTTCAGCTGCACAGATAGATGCATCCTTTCCCTCACTTCCTGCCAGTGGCATACTAAGAGAGGGAGGGTGTCCACCCCGGGTGCCAGCTATGAGCCATTATTATTTCTACTAGAAGTTTATGAATTGCTAGCAGTCTGCAATAAGGGTACAGATGGATGTTACCTGCACAGTCTGACTCTATCCAATCAGTGCTGCCATTGTCAGACTGTGCAATGACATACCCCCAACTAGTAACACCAAGCCGTACTCTTACTGAAGACTACTGGAAATTCATTCATAACTTTCAGCAGGAAAAACGGAATGGCACAATACAGAGTCATAAGAATAGATGTTCCAGAATTGTTATTACATGGGGAATGCATGAAGCTATTAAAACAGACTTATCAGGCGAGGTGATGGGTCCTCTTTAAATGTAAAAATATTAGGTGGTATTGGTATGGGTAGAGGTACCAGAGAAAGGACACGCCTTGTGTTCCAAGTACCTTAAGTATGCCACTGCTTCCAACTATGTTTATTTTCAGCTCCAGAGCGCACAGAACGGATAAGGAGGGAGAAATCACACTTACGCAATTTCGTTCCGCAAGGAATTGTGGACCATTCACTTCTATGGGGCAGCACAATGTGCTGCCCGGATCCGGAATTGCGGATCCGCACTTCCAGGTCCGCAATTCCTTTCCCGAAAAAAATAGAACATGTCCTATTTAGGCATTTTCTTTTAAGTGCCGGTGATATGCGGAACGCACATGGCCAATGTCCGTGTTTTGCGGATCCGTGGATCCGCAAAACACACACGGACGTGTGAATGGACCCTTACAGAAATACGGGAGGCTCCTGTTATCTTTAGATGCAGTGTGGAAACTGGCTCTAACATGCCCCCACTTCAGCTAGCTCTGACACGCTCCCACTTCCTCTCTTCAGTCTTCTGTGTCTGTTACTAGGGACGGATCTTGCTTGACAAAAGGCGGTGGACTGCAAATTAGGTGGAAGTGAGACCCCTAGTGGCCATGATTTTACAGCTCTTTTCAGGTGGATGCAGGCATATTCATTAAATGAAGTGATTTAGAAATTTGCTAGTTACACCAGTCTCTATTAAATGTAATTGTATAAAAGTACAGCGATTCTTTATTTTGAAGCAAAATTGCACGTCTATAAGGGTAGAGTGCACGTGTCTACTTTTATAGATATATGGTTGTATAATATTTTTTATTTGTGTACGTCCATTAGTATAAAAGGGTAACTGACTCCCGCAATGGAAAAAATATCTGCATCCTGTAGGGCACAGGATATTAGATGTTTGGTTTTTGTTTACCCATGACTTTTAGACCAATATAATGTCCTGTAGGGGGGAAAGTAGGGTCAAATATAATCTTCTATGTTTCATGGCTGAGCTGTAGGAAACGCTGGCTGCTCTTATGATATCATACAGTATGATCACTTATTGATACACACAACATGTGAATGTTTCTCTAATGACCAGTACTTGAATCTGGCAGATGTCCATAAGGCCTCATGCACACGACCGTATGTATTTTGGTGTCCGCAAAGAACGGATACGCAAAAAAAATACGTATTTTGCGGAACGGAACAGCTGGCTCCTAATAGAACAGTACTATCCTTGTGCGTAATGCGGACAATAACAGGACATGTTCTATTTTTTTTTTTTGCAGAACAGAAATATGGACATACGGAAAAGAAAGAGGACCAATTGAAATGAATGGTTCCGCATACGGTCCTCCAAAAAACAAAAACGGAACGGACACGGAAAGAAAATACGTTCGTGTGCATGATGGTTTGTAATGAAACTTGCTATAAAATAATTATGCAAATAGCCATAAAAAGTAGGACAGAAGGACGGAATTAATGACAATATGGCATGCTTATGAAATGATTGATTCAAAAGATAACACACAACTAGACAAAAGAAGGAACAGCATGCAAACTAGGCAAGAGGGGATGTATGATATTCCATGTTGACAGTATGCTGTGCAGCTATGCCGCACCTGGGCTATGGTCAGCTATCTATTAACCTACAAAAGGCCAACTGTCAACTAGACAGCTACGATTACCACTCATAGAACATCTAAGGTAAACCAAAACGAACAAGTGGAAATAATGTAAAAAATATAAATTTATTATAGAGTATAAAGAATGGAACAACTACAGATGATGCAAAGATACGGAGAAGCTCAGGGTCATTGACGCCACAAAACACCAATGTAACTGTGGGTTATAACACACAGAAAAGTACAATCTATTAATAATAATGAAAGCTCAGAGATAACGAGGATGGCCAAGCTGTAATGTCACCACAGTAAGACTATGCACAAATCGTGCAAATGACCATACCCGGTAAACAGTGAGCTTTCTCACACCGAACACAGTGCTTAAAGGGGTATTCCCATCTTCATGATCAGGTTTCAAATGTTTACACTGATCCCATACTTCATTTTTCTAAATTGCTTCTATTATTTATAATGCACCCATTTAGCTAAATTGCCTTCCCACCGATCCATTGTTTACACTTGGCAACCCATAGATACGGCCACCGCTCCAAGGCCGCATCTATGTGCCGCGCTTGCGCAGACCGCACTTACTTTTCACCCAGGCAGCCGATCATTCCC
Source organism: Bufo gargarizans (assembly GCF_014858855.1). Classification (NCBI taxonomy): domain Eukaryota; kingdom Metazoa; phylum Chordata; class Amphibia; order Anura; family Bufonidae; genus Bufo; species Bufo gargarizans. The sequence continues at coordinate 187,929,026 of NC_058083.1, forward strand.
ACGAGAGCGCGCACGTCTGCTACAGAGCCACGCATGCGCTCCCCATCTTTCTTCAGGGGAGAGAATTGAGGAAAATTAGCGGAGGAGCATTAAACAGACCATGGTAATGACGAGTACTCAGTATAAAAGTAAAAATCTCAGTCAAAAAAGAGGGTATTAACAATGTGCACCATGGATGTATGAGGGACTCACTATGGACATATGCAGGAGACCCAATCGACGGTGTGAAGCGATACTGATTCAGAACGTACCTGAGGACATGGTGGTGAGTGGACAGTCGGACCCTGGGCGCACAACCTCGACGCGCGTTTCACCTTACGGCTTCGTCAGGAGGTATTAGATTGTGTGTAGGCAGGGTATATATAGGATGAAATGGGGGTGGGTGGGTAGAGAGAAATTACCTCTATGTGGGGCACCTGCGGTCCACAATGCACGGGCGCGGAAAACTCCATGATGCGAGACGCCATCTCTCGGCGCGTCCACGTCTGCTCATCGCGCATGCGCGACACTTACAGACGTCACAGAGCGCGTCGAGATGGCGCCGTGCAGCGCATGCGTAGTCCGCGACCCTGTGGAATGCAGGTGACCCGCAACTAATAGTAGGTGAACAGGAAGCCAAGAAGCGTCACAGTCACATAAATGGCAGTGACGAAACACCGGAATCTACACTGGACACATCCATATTGAGTCCCACACACAATCATAGCAGCAATAACATGGGCTTGGAACCAGCGGCAGTGCCAACAGTGACATAAAACGTCTATAATAAATGCAATATAATATATTATGTCCGCCGTATATGTGTGGAGGTGGGACAGAGCACATCCATATACAAATGGTTGCTCTAGCACGCCCACACAGACAACAGCGACAATAAAGGTGAAAAGAAGGAGGAAGAATTATTATCATTATTATTAATAGATTGTACCTTTCTGTGTGTTATAACCCACAGTTACATTGGTGTTTTGTGGCGTCAATGACCCTGAGCTTCTCCGTATCTTTGCATCATCTGTAGTTGTTCCATTCTTTATACTCTATAATAAATTTATATTTTTATACATTATTTCCACTTGTTCGTTATGGTCAGCTATCTATCTACTCTATATCTATCTACTCTATCTACTCTATATCTACTCTATCTACTCTATATCTATCTATCTATTTAGGCCTCTTTCACACTTGCGTTGTCCAGATCCGGCGTGTACTCCACTTGCCGGAATTACACGCCGGATCCGGAAAAACGCAAGTGTACTGAAAGCATTCGAAGACGGATCCGTCTTCAAAATGCTTTCAGTGTTACTATGGCAGCCAGGACGCTATTAAAGTCCTGGTTGCCATAGTAGTAGCGGGGAGCGGGGGAGCGGTATACTTACAGTCTGCGTGGCTCCCGGGGCGCTCCAGAGTGACGTCAGAGCGCCCCATGCGCATGGATGACGTGCCATGCGATCACGTCATCCATGCGCGTGGGGCGCTCTGACGTCACTCTGGAGCGCCCCAGGAGCCACACGGACGGTAAGTATGCTCCTCCCCCGCTCCCTGCTACACTTTACCATGGCTGCCAGGACTTTAGCGTCCCGGCAGCCATGGTAACCATTCAGAAAAAGCTAAACGTCAGATCCGGCAATGCGCCGAAACGACGTTTAGCTTAAGGACGGATCCGGATCAATGCCTTTCAATGGGCATTAATTCCGGAAGTGTTCAGGATTTTTGGCCGGAGCAAAAAGCGCAGCATGCTGCGGTATTTTCTCCGGCCAAAAAACGTTCCGGTCCTGAACTGAAGACATCCTGATGCATCCTGAACGGATTTCTCTCTATTTAGAATGCATTAGGATAAAACTGATCAGGATTCTTCCGGCATAGAGCCCCGACGACGGAACTCTATGCCGGAAGAAAAGAAGGCAAGTGTGAAAGAGCCCTTACTCTATCTACTCTATATCTATCTATCTATCTATCTATCCGCTATCTATCTATCTATCATCTATCTATTATCTATCTATCTACTCTATCTACTCTATATCTATCTATCTATCTATCTATCTATCTACTCTATATCTATCTATCTATTTACTCTATCTATCTACTATCTATCCATCCGCTATCTATCTATCTTCTATCTATTATCTATCTATCCATCCATCCGTCTTCTATCTATCTACTCTATCTACTCTATATCTATCTATCGATTTAATCTATCTACTCTATATCTATCTACTCTATATCTATCTATCTATTTACTCTATATCTATCTACTCTATATCTATCTACTCTATATCTATCTACTCTATATCTATCTACTCTATATCTATCTACTCTATATCTACAAACCGGATTCCAAAAAAGTTGGGACACTATACAAATCGTGAATAAAAACTGAATGCAATGATGTGGAGGTGCCAACTTCTAATATTTTATTCAGAATAGAACATAAATCACGGAACAAAAGTTTAAACTGAGAAAATGTACAATTTTAAGGGAAAAATATGTTGAATCAGAATTTCATGGTGTCAACAAATCCCCAAAAAGTTGGTACAAGGCCATTTTCACCACTGTGTGGCATCTCCCCTTCTTCTTACAACACTCAACAGACGTCTGGGGACCGAGGAGACCAGTTTCTCAAGTTTAGAAATAGGAATGCTCTCCCATTCTTGTCTAATACAGGCCTCTAACTGTTCAATCGTCTTGGGCCTTCTTTGTTGCACCTTCCTCTTTATGATGCGCCAAATGTTCTCTATAGGTGAAAGATCTGGACTGCAGACTGGCCATTTCAGTACCCGAATCCTTCTCCTACGCAGCCATGATGTTGTGATTGATGCAGAATGTGGTCTGGCATTATCTTGTTGAAAAATGCAGGGTCTTCCCTGAAAGAGATGACGTCTGGATGGGAGCATATGTTGTTCTAGAACCTGAATATATTTTTCTGCATTGATGGTGCCTTTCCAGACATGCAAGCTGCCCATGCCACATGCACTCATGCAACCCCATACCATCAGAGATGCAGGCTTCTCAACTGAGCGTTGATAACAAACTGGGTTGTCCTTGTCCTCTTTGGTCCCGATGACATGGCGTTCCTGTTTGTGGTGCTGTGTCGTTTAAGGGCCCGGAGATCACGGGCATCCAGTATGGTTTTACGGCCTTGACCCTTACGCACAGAGATTATTCCAGATTCTCTGAATCTTCGGATGATGTTATGCACAGTTTATGTTGATAGATGCAAAGTCTTTGCAATTTTTCACTGGGTAACACCTTTCTGATATTGCTCCACTATCTTTCTGCGCAAAATTGTGGGAATTGATGATCCTCTACCCATCTTGGCTTCTGAGAGACACTGCCACTCTGAGAAGCTCTTTTTATACCCAATCATGTTGCCAATTGACCTAATTAGTGTTAATTGGTCTTCCAGCTCTTCGTTATGCTCAAATGTACTTTTTACAGCCCCTTGAGAGAGAAGAACGCCACTACTTCTGCATATTATCAGTGGGGAATTTATACTGTCAGTATTGCTGGAAGCAACGTTGCTGGTATTTGCCAAAAATTTATCATAAAGTCTAAATATGTTTCTTCAGCTTTTACACCATTCGGCTACTGGACTGAGATTATACAAAACTTTTCAATATTTAAAAAAAGTTGTAATTCATAAATGTGTCTAAATCCTGGAACCTTACACCCCAGCTTCACAAACTAAAGATGCGGTCACACATAACTGATTAGCTGCAGCAAATCCGCAGTGTTGTACAGTACCAGCAAAGTGGATGAGAATTTCTGAATTCCGCAAAAGCCGCATCTAACTGCAACATGAAACGCTGCAAAAACAGCAGCAGATTTTTCCACTAGGCTTCGTTCACATCACCGTTCAGCCTTTCCGTTCTCCTGCTCCCTGATGTGAACGAAGCCTTATATGTGTTCCTGACCTAAGGCCTCATACACACAATGCTATATTAGGACCACATCCGATCCCCATTTTTCGGGGGATTACGTGTGGACTCATTCACTTCTATTGGCCCTCAAAAAAAGACAGCACACAGATGTCATCCTTGTGCATTTTTCTGCATGTTTGGTCCACAAAAAGAATTGAAAATACCCTATTCTTGTCCAGTTTACGGGTAAGGCAAATTTAACACCTGCGTCTTCCTGTTCAGGTAGAGAATGCTGCGAATCTACCAGACAAGAAAACACTGGAGAAAAATAATTTTGGGGATGTTTGCTGGAGAGTAGAGGAATCTCTGCTGGACCCCATTATAGCCAATGGGGTCCAGCAGGCAGGTGGCAATATCCAATGACGTTGGATCTGGAGAACTGTGGCAGGAACAGCCTGCCGGAGAGGCAGCCGCGGGTATGAAACTCGCCTGAGAATGGACATTTTCCCAATAATGCGGGATAGGAAAGTGAGGGATACATGTGGGCAATATCCACAAAAACATACGTTTCATGTGCATGTAGCCTTGTGCGTGTAAAGTGTATGGCACATATGACTCTAAACTAGTATAAATGGTTAATATACAGTATGTGTCCCACAGCAGATAAGCCACAGGGGGAAAGTTCTGAAGCCTTGTACACCATTTGTCTGACACAAAAAAGTTTCAAAAATATGGTTTCATGTGATTTATGGCTCTCTTGCTACTTGAAACGTGTGTGAGAAAGTGGCGTCATTTGCTAGGGATCTGCAACCTATAGCCATAGGCGTCGCTACAGTGGGACAAGGGGGGGCTTGGTTATTCCTTCCCCCCCCATCCCCCGCTGATTCCCCGCCCTTTCCCTTTAAAATGTAACGCTAGTCTGGCCCCATGGCCCGGCCGCCCCCGATCTGAATCATCATACACTGCCTGCAGATTCGCGCGCCGCCAGTCAATTCTGGTTTGCAGACGGAGGCACGGCGGCGGGAAATTGATAGAAGCCAGGACTAGGAGGAACAGAGCAGGACTTGGAGCGCAGCGCGGCAGCTGTGCTGAGGTAAGGCTGCTCCTGGCTACTGATTGCTGCTCTCTGTGGGAAAGTGGGAAACACACAGGCAGTTTAGTTTCCTGCTTAGTGCTTCCTACGCCCTCATGCACACGACCGTTGTTTTATTCCGTGTCCGTTGCTCCGTTTTTCGTGATTTTCTGCGGACCCATTGAAAATCAACGGGTCCGTTGAAAACTCGGCTAATGCACCGTTTGCCATCCGTGTCCGTGATCCCTGGTTCCAGTCCGTCAAAAAAATATAACCTGTCCTATTATTTTCACGGACAACGGTTTGCGGCCCCATTCAAGTCAATGGGACCACTAAAAAACGCGGAGGCACACAAGATTGTCATCCGCGTCCGCACGTCAGTTTTTTTCCTATCATATGCATGCCAAACTCGTTAGACTTTTTTTTTTACATTCCTTTATGTTTGGTGGTCCTCCAAAAATAAAGGAAGACACACAGAAAAAAAAATGGAAACGGATCACGGAACAACGGAACCCCATTTTGTGGAACGGGACACAACAACGGTCGTGTGCATGAGGCCTAAGGGGAAGGGGAAAAAATGATCAGTGACAATGACCGTCAGAGTCAGCAGCACAGTGACTGCACTGGCTCATACAGAGGAGGTACTGTGCAGAGCTGCCCCCCTAACACTGTCACTGACCCCCACTCATGGCATTAGATCTCCTTCAATGATCCCCCAATGTGCTCTTGGATTGAGAGGAGGGGCCTGATTGCAGGATGCCCGGTGGCGTGCTGAGTGCAGTGCAATGCATTATCATGGTGAAGGGGAGGGGTGGGAGTGCTACTAATTGCATTGTGTCTGGCAGGACTGGGGGGGGGGGATACGGTTAGGAGATCGCTTTGCACCTGTCAGAACAGGTGCTTGCCTAGTAAACACAGGGCCATCCATCACTTATTAACCCCTCCCTTGCCAGCCCACCCAGTCTCATTGCTGTGTGTTATGCTTTTAACTTTTTTTTAGTCCATGAAGGGGTTAATTAAGTGTTGGGGGGGGGGGGGGTGTTATTGTGCATATTGTGTTTGGGAGCCATTTAACAAGTTTGACCAGTTGGGTTTGAGCGTGGTTGTGGTTCAGTGTCATCCACAGATGCCCCCATAACAGTGTGTCATACACAGATCCCCCATAACAGTGTGTCATCCACAGATGCCCCAATAACAGTGTCATCCACAGATGCCCCCATAAGTGTGTCATCCACAGATGCCCCCATAACAGTGTGTCATACACAGATCCCCCATAACAGTGTGTCATACACAGATCCCCCATATCAGTGTCATCCACAGATGCCCCAATAACAGTGTCATCCACAGATGCCCCCATAAGTGTGTCATCCACAGATGCCCCCATAACAGTGTGTCATCCACAGATGCCCCCATAACAGTGTGTCATCCACAGATGCCCCCATAACAGTGTGTCATCCACAGATGCCCCCATAACAGTGTGTCATCCACAGATGCCCCCATAATAGTGTGTCATCCACAGATGCCCCCATAATAGTGTGTCATTCACAGATGCCCCAATAACAGTGTGTCATCCACAGATGCCCCCATAACAATGTGTCATCCACAGATGCCCCCATAACAATGTGTCATCCACTGATGCCAATACCAGTGTCATCCACAGATGACAGGACTTTGTTTTTCGTCTTGCATAACGGGAACCAGACGGATCCGTTATGTTTTCTCATAAACTTCTATTAGGACAGAGCAAAACTGAATATGCCTCTTAAAGGCTTCTGTTTTACATTCCATCTGGCCATTTTGTTATATTCCGTTTGAAACGGAACCTATAACGTAATGGCATAATGCAGATGTGAACCCACCATTAGGCCCCTTTCACACGGGCGTCCTGGATTTGCTCTGGATGCGTCGCGTATGCATTGCGGGAAAACCACGCAAGTAGGCACGGAATTGCAGTCAGTTTTTTCTGCGCGAGTGCAATATGTTTTGCATGCGCGTGAGAAAAAACTGAATGTGATACCCAGACCCGAACCCGAAGAAGGTGTTCTATTCATTTTATTAGTTTCCCTTATAACATGGTTATAAAGGAAGATAATAGCATTCTTAATACAGAATGCTTACTACAATGTGGATTGAGGGGTCAATTCAGCAGGACCTGCGCTGACGTCACTGTGCTCACTACGTCATCAAAGGTCCTTTTGCAGTTCCTGAAAGAAGAAGAAAGAAGACGATACCGGCAGCGCGAACAATTGGATGAGGTGAGTTAATTTATTTTTTAACCCCTCAAGCAACATTTTAGTAAGCATTCTGTATTAAGAATGCTATTATTTTCTCTTATAACCATGTTATAAGGGAAAATAATACAGTAAATTGACTTTTATCAATTTACTAACATCATCTCCTAGCAACCATGCGTGAAAATCACACCGCATCCACACTTGCTTGCGGTGCTGCGATTTTCACACAACGCACAAGTGATGCACCCACATGGAATACTCGCCTGTGTGAAAGGGGCCGTAGGACTAGATTGTTTCTGAATACTCAAGCATACCGAGGAAGAAAGGAAAACTCTGGAAAGCTTGTCTTTTAAGTATCAGGTTAGTACAATAAAAAAAAGTATCCCTTGTATACAGCAATACTCTCGTATTGTGTTATCTTATTTATATATACTTATTTCGGGGGTTTTCAGTAGTATGATTAAGTGGTGAAAATGATTAGGTCCCCCCCCCCCCCCCCCATTTTTGATTGTGGTATCTCATGTGCCCCCCCCCCCCCCCCCCTGTATATTGTTCCTAGAGTCACTAATGCCTCTAGCACTCTAGGTGTTGTGAAACGACATCTCCCATCATGCACACTTGCTTGGTTGTTCTCTGAACTCCCACAGAAGTGAAAGGAACATGCTGGGAGTTGTAGTATTACAACAGCTGGAGTGCCAAAGGTTGCTGATCGCTGTGTTAGGTGAATAGGCCAGATTTAAGAGAAAAATTGAGGAAAGTCACTCCAGTTGTGGAGTGGCGTAAAAACTGGTGTATCCTCTATAGACACAGAGGTGCGCCAAATCTGTCAAACAACAAGCAACACAGGAGGTAATTGACAAAGACCGGCTTTTTACACAATCTTTGTTTCCCCCCTGCGCTGCTGGGGGATTTGCCTAATTCATGACGAGGAGTGTGCCTTATTATAAATTAGGTGTACTTCTGGCAATCCGTGTGTCTGGAGTAAAAACTACTCCAGCGCCTGACTGGAGTAGTTTTTGTTCCTCTTTTATGCCTGTTTTCACCGCTGCCGAAGTGGCGAGGACAGCGTAAAAAATGCCTGTGTGACAAAATATCATCACACAGGTATTTAAAAAGTTGCCAAAAGGGGACTTGAAACTTTTATTATGCTAAAAAGTGTTTGTAAATGACCCCCACGGATGACTTCAAACATTCCCCTCACGATTTTCGAGTACAATACACACAAATGTACAGTGTGGTAGTAAAATGTGCATATTTTCCAGCTCCAGCACAAATCTCTGTCAGGGTGTGGAGCCATACAGCAAGAGTGCATTAAATAACAAAAGCATAAATCAGCCAATACACGTCACACACGACGGGGAAAGTTTACCACACTAAAATAATGTGGGAATGTAACAGATGTGTCATAGGGTGTGCATGCTCCAGGAGCGTTTTATCTGGTTTTCATGACTACATCTACATCTGCTAGGACTGACCAACTGCATATGGCTTAACTGATGCCAGTTGGACTTTTTGGCTGCTTTTATAGTCATCATTTATAGTCATCAGTATTAGGCCTCTTTCACATGAACGTTTTATTTATTTTTTCCGTTTGCGGGCCGTTTTTTGCGTTCCGTATATTGTCCGTATACAGAACCATTCATTTCAATGGTTCCGCAAAAAAAACTCCGTATGCATTCCGTTTCCGTATTTCCGTTCCATTGAAAGATAGAACATGTCCTATTATTGCCCGCAAATTACATTCCGTGGCTCCATTCAAGTCAATGGGTCCGCAAAAAAACGGAACACATACGGAAATGCATCCATATGTCTTCCGTATCCGCTCCGTTTTTGCTCCGTTTTTGCTGAACCATCTATTGAAAATGTTATGCCCAGCTAAATTTTGTCTATGTAATTACTGTATACTGTATATGCCGTATGGAAAAACGGAACAGAAACGGAAACACAACAGAAACAAAAAAACAGGATCCATGAAAAATGGACCGCAAAACACTAATAAAGCCATATGGTATGTGAAAGAGGCCTTAGGGATCATGCACACACCTGTTGCATTTTTCGGGGGTACGCAAATTGCGGATCTGCCCAACACAGATACCGGCCATGTGCGTTCTGCATTTTGCGGAACAGAACTTCCTGCCCTCTGTAGAATTTTCCAATTCTTGTCCGTATTTTATTTTTAAGTGAACGGGTCCGCATCCGATCCGCAAACAGTCGTGTATATGAGTGTTTTTTGCAGGTTTTTTTTTTTTTTTTTGCTGTAAAAACACACCAGCTCCAGATGGTTAGCTGAAGGTTTATGGGAAATATGAAACACAGAAGACGCAAAGCCTTTTTTTGTTACTGGATTTTTATTAATTAGTCTTTTAATTTGTCTTTCCGGCTTCTTTACAAAACTGCAGCAGGCATTTTGACATCCTTATGGGTACTATGGGTAAAAAAACGCCATGAAAAGAAACACTAAGGGCAAATAGACTATTTGCAACAAAAAAAAAAAAAAGCCAGAAAAGATGTAAAAAAAAATGCATTAAGGGGGAGGTTTATCAAACCGGTGTAAAGTAGAACTGGCTTTGTTGCCCATAGCAACCAATCAGATTGCACCTTTTATTTTTGACAGCTCCTTTGGGAAATGAAAGGTGGCATTTGATTGGTTACTATTGGCAACAAAGCCAGTTCTACTTTACACCAGTTTGATAAATGACACCCATAGTGTAGTATGCCTGTCAGTGTAAGGGCTGGAGATAGTCAGGAAGATCATCGCTAACAAGCGCTAGTAGGAAAACCCGTTAGCGATGATCTGCCTGTGTAAAAGTGCCGCTGGTTACCCGATGAACGATTGGGCAATAACAATTTTTAAGCAGGCTGAAAAATCATTGTTTGCCGGAGGCAGATTGTACTGTCTAAATCACAATCTACTGCCAGCAACTAATGATTCTGTATGGGGACGAGTGATGGCATTAGTGATCTCTCATCTCCATACTGTGGAGCAGATTGCTGCATGTAAGAGCAGCGGTCTCCTCCACTAACAAGCAGGGGACTGTTGAGAAGAAACACTTCCCTCTGTGAATGGGGTGACAGCTGGAGCCCCCTCCTTCTTTTTAACTGTCTATATGTATTAGACACCTCTAATAGGCCATCAATATAAAATCAGAGGGGGTTAAACTCCTGATTGAGCTGTTATACCAGGCACAGCCATTACTAAAAGAACAAATGTGTGCCTGGGTTAAGCATAAAGGGGGCATGGCGATTACTCCAGTTCCTCTTTAATGAGTTTAGGCCACATTCACATCTGTGTTTGGCGCAGGAACAGACTGCCGGAGTTCACTGTATATGGCACAGCCGGATACTACTGTGCCCTGCCATATTCCCATTCACTGGATGCTGCTGACAACAAGAACACTTTCTCATTTACTAGGCTGATGGATTGAACATCATATGTTCTGCCTTTAAAATAGACTCAGTTTACCTATGGGGAAAATCTTTCCAGCCTGTAATTAGTCTTTGGGGTTCATTCACTAAAGAATGGTGTTTCACACGGCTTTTAATAAATCAGTCGCATTAAATTAGTAGATGTCAAGTATAATGTGCTCCGCATGGGCTGAACCGCAGAGCTCCTGCCATGGCCTAACTCCTCCCACGCGCTGTTTAGGCTGGTTTCACACTAGCACTAGTGAGATCCGACAGTCTGTTCTCGATTCTCGGCGTATTTGCCTGTCCCCATTATAGTTAATAGGGCTAGATGGCAATCATGTAGTTTTCGGATCCAGAGAGACACGTCAGGTTATTCCCTGCTAGAACAGCCTGCCAGATCTCACCCATGTGAGTGTGAAACTAGAAAAGTGGTGAGGGTACAAGAAAAACGGCACTTGTGACTTTTATATGCCGAAACATGGGGTAGAGCGCTAGTACATAATCCCATTAGGTAATAATAGCTTTGTACAATGTAAATATGAATCCAATCTGGCTCGATTTTCCATCTGCACCATTTTACCAGTAAGTTGACGGGCTTACCTTGGGATGCTTGTTAAATAGGTAACAACATTCAGAAAATCATCATCAGGAATCTCTGTGAAGTTAGGGTATTCGGGGAAGGAAATAATGGGTGCTCCATCCTTTCCTCTGCCTCCTGATAATAGAAGACATTAATGATTAGGTAGGTGTTTGCTAATTGCATATTTACATACGTTTCACCCAATGTACATGTAAAGGAATGCTGCTACTATTGATTTTTCTGACATGCAAACAAGCATCCACAGCCTTGAAGCCTTGGCCGCCCAACAAGGAAGAAATTGTCTTGAGTATATATACCCAGGGAGGAAAGCTTTTGTAGTCGCATACAAATATCCTCCACCCTGGACACTTACTTCTGCACGCCTATAGTGTGTATCTCCCTACATGGGCTCACGTTATAGGGCTCCATAGCTAAACCTAGTATGGGCCCCAGTGAGATTTTTGACAAACCGACTTTTTTTTATTAAATGGAGGAATTTTTAAATAACAAAAAAATCATGCTCCGTTTTACTCACTTTACCTGACTTCTATGTTGGAAAAAGTTGAACAGGTGCTCATTTTGAACAGCATATTGTTCAGTGTATTTACACCAGACAACCGAGATAAATACATTGATAAAACTTCCAATCACTGCTTCCCCTCACATAATATATTACATAACTGTCTGCTTGTAATACTGGGGTGGGGGACAGATCAGTGCATAGGAATTTATAGTTACCATTACACGCAATGGAAGCTATCAGATATCTCTGTGCACTGAGCTCCTCCTAGTGGCGGCTGCAGTAAATTGCTTTGTATGTACAGTTTCTCGGAAACAGGAAGAAGCAGTTCGGCAGCTGCACCCCACACCCCATAGCAGTCTCATGGTCTGCTTCCACGGTAGGCACCATGAGACTGCGATCCTAAAGGCCCCTTTCACACGAACGCATTGCGCCCGCACGGAATCCAGACCCATTCATTTTAATGGGGCTATGTACATGTGCGTTGGTTTTCAAGCTTCACTTGTGAAAATCGCAGCATGTTCTATATTCTGCGATGGCCCCAAGCAAGTGCGGATGCGATGCGTTTCTCACGGATGGTTGCTAAGAGATGTTGTTTGTATACCTTCAATTTTTTATCACGTGCGTGCAAAAGCATTAAATCGCATTGTACTGAACAACTGAACGCGATCGCAGACAAAACTGAATGAACTTTGTTTGTGAAATTGCAAATTTTTTACTGAACGCATTCGCAACGCATCCAGAGCTAATCTGCACACGCTCGTCTGCAAGGGGCCTAAATGTACAGAATCAGACAATAATAAAAAAAAAACCTTTGTATGCTGGTACATGAAATCTGAGGCAAAATGAGGTACATGCCTCTGGATATATACAGAGTCTGACAGAGCCTGTATGGCGGTGCACAGAGGCCCGCTGGCTGAAGGGGTGCACCTAGCCTTTCTGCTGCCTGAGGCAAAATGAGGTACATGCCTCTGGATATATATAGTCTGACAGAGCCTGTATGGCGGTGCACAGAGGCCCGCTGGCTGCAGGGGTGCACCTAGCCTTTCTGCTGCCTGAGGTAAAATGAGGTACATGCCTCTGGATATATACAGAGTCTGACAGAGCCTGTATGGCGGTGCACAGAGGCCCGCTGGCTGCAGGGGTGCACCTAGCCTTTCTGCTGCCTGAGGCAAAAAATGAAATGGCGCCCCTCCCTCCCCAATGCCAATTTCTTAATCTAACCCCTCCCCTTCAGCGCATGGCCCTTCAGTTGCCATTCTCTTGCCCCAACCTGGTGCTTCCTGAGGTGATCGCCTCACCTGTCCTCATTGGTGGTGCACCCCTGGCTGGCTGTGTACTAAAGGTGCTGCACAGGCTCCATGTCAGTGTGCAGTGTGGCTGTCTTCACCCAAACATGTAAGCACAGATAGTCTGACTGCTATAAACTGTGCGGTAAAACTATGGGGCACATTTATTAGACCCCTGTGCTGGCGATGGATCCGCCGCAGTTATGTAGAGGCTCCGGCATCTTCATAACTTCGGCTCATCCACCGCCACTTCTAGATGTAAGACAGCTTCCTAGTCGTCTTACATTTAGACCTTTTTGTACAACTGAAAAAGGCGTAGCATATGGTAAATGAGACGGGCCGGCCATTTTTTTAGACCTGGCGTGAGCGGGGAGAAGTCGCCCTATTTCAGTTAATAAATGACCCCCTATGTGTGTTTTACCATGGTTTTTCAATTTTTTTTTTTTTTTTGGTCCATGTAGCAAATACACGTGAAACTTAAGTTTTTAACTACTGGTGTCTACAGACATGTTTGCCACAATTTTAGAGTTTTCACATTTCTAGAGGTTTCTATTCATCTCACAAAATGCCCCTATACTACCTTCAAATGTATGACAATATGCTGCCACCTGGTGTCAACTGGCGTTTTTTGCATTTGCTATGATTCATTTAATAAAAATAGAAACAAAATCACTAGACAAATTCTCAGAAGGTTAATGTCCAGAGCACTACCAATGCTTTAAAGCAGTGGTGCCCAACCATTTTTCGTCTGAGGGCCGCACTAGACATGGTATAAATATTGCGGGCCACAACCAGGTATCTTTACCAGAAAGAAATGCAAACACTGTGAGGGGGCACATGTGAGCATTACTACTGTGAAAGGGCAAATATCTGGGCATTTTTTCTGTGAAGGGGCACATATGGGCATTTTTACTGTAAAGGGGGCACATGTGAGGATTACTACTGTGAAGGCGGCACATGTGAGCATTACTACTGTGAAGGGGGCACATCAGGGCATTGCCCCTGTGAAGGGGCCATATGTGGGCATTATCCCTGTGCAGGGGGCACATCTGGGCATTACCCCTGTGCAGGGGGCACATCTGGGCATTACCACTGTGCAGGGGGCACATCTGGGCATTACCACTGTGCAGGGGGCACATCTGGGCATTACCACTGTGCAGGGGGCACATCTGGGCATTACCACTGTGCAGGGGGCACATCTGGGCATTACCACTGTGCAGGGGGCACATCTGGGCATTACCACTGTGAAGGGGGCACATTTGGGCATTACTACTGTGAAGGGGGCATATTTGGGCATTTCCACTATGAAGGGGGCACATCTGGGCATTTCCACTATGAAGGGGGCACATCTGAGCATTACCACTGTGAAGGGAGCATGTGACCATTACTGTGAAGGGGGCACATCTCTGGGCATTACCACTGTGAAGGGAGCATGTGAGCATTACTGTGAAGGGGCACATCTCTGGGCATTACCACTGTGATAGTGACACATCTCTGGGCATAGCAAGACTAAGGAGTGCAATGCAGGAAACTCTCTCTAGAAATGCCTTGTGGTGCAATATTATGAGTCCTCTCTCTCATTAATATTGCTAAGCGCGTCCTGCGGAGCAACCCAGATGGCCCACACGGGCACCAGACATAGTAATCACATTGAAAGGCACATTGTAGTTCAAAATCTAGATGTTGTTTTGACAGAAAGATTAGCGCTGATGCAGCACCATTCTCCCTGGTAAATCTGATGGAATTTGCAACAGAGGCTAGAAACGGATCCTTTGACATTTCCTAATATTGCCATGTGCACACTCCTTGTCTATGGACCACGCATAATTCTACAGACGGGATCCAATAACATTCGAAGGGCTCATGCACACGACCGTGGCTCCCCTGACTCAAACTGACTGTATCATAGTGTTTTATGATAGCATACTCACCAACGTTTCAGTTGGTAAAATCGGGACATATAAGCCCTGCCTCTGGAAATGCCCACCCAGGAACACCCACTCATGGGTGGAGTTTGCCCCACCTATAATTATTGACTTGTCTATTGGACTGTTTGCACATGAACCACTGAACTGTAAAGTGCTGAGGAATATGTTGGCGCTATATAAATAAAGATTATTATTATTTATAATCAAATCCAACATTTAGACAGTGTTAAAGGGGTTGTCCAGCTTCATATAGTTTTTTTAAATACCCCCTGACACACACCCAGTGATGTACCCTCTGCGCGTCGTCCGCTGTCTTCACTGCACTTCAGACCCTGCATGTAAACTTCCAGCATGGAAAGGGTCATATGTGCCAAAGCAGCCAATGACCGGTCACAGTGGTGACATATCCCCAAGCGGCTTGGAGAGCAGGTAAGTATGCTTCCCTCAAAAGGTTCCAGGGGGTTATTTAAAAAAAACTATATGAAGTTGGACAACCCCTTTAAGTCTACCTAAGTATATCACAGTGGCTGATGCTGAAGGGTAAATTTGGTGCATATCTAGATACTTTTGTCTAACCTATCGGTTGGCTTATTTTTTGTCAAAAACCTTGAGCCTAACTTTTGTCACATCTTGTGCCATGCCCATTTTCAGCTAAATCAGGGGACATAGGAGAAGCACAAAAAGTGTCTATATCACATAATAAATATGTGCAAGACATGACACCATTTTTTTTCACACTATGGGGAAGATTTTTTGAAATGTGGAGCAAAGGAAAACTGGCTTTGTTACCATAGCAACCATTCAGATTCCATGACAACTGAATCTGATTGGTTGCTAAGGGCAATTCAGCCAGTTTTCCTTTGCACCAGTCTTGATAAATCTCCCCAAATAAGGCCTCCTGCACACAAACGTTTTTTTTCTTTCGTTTCCGTTCCGTTTTTTGCGTTCCGTATACGGAACCATTCATTTCAATGGATCCGCAAAAAAAACAGAAGGTACTCCGTATGCCTTCCATTTCCGTATTTCCGTTCCGTTCAAAAATAGAACAAGTCCTATTATTGCCCGCAAATAACGATCCGTGGCTCCATTCAAGTCAATGGGTCCACAAAAAAAATGGAATGCATCCGTATGTCTTCCATATTCGTTCTGTTTCGTTTTTGCAAAACCATCTATTGAAAATGTTATACCTAGCCCAATTCTTTTTAATGTACCTACTGTTTAAACATTATTGTATGCTTCCGTTTCCATTTGCGATCCGCAAAAAAACTGATCAAAAACGTAAACCAAACTGAAAAAAGTTACGGCAAAACGGAATGGAAGTGGAAACACTACTGAAACAAAAAACTGAAAAACGGACCGCAAAATACAGAAAAAGCCATATGGTCGTGTGCAGGAGGCCTAAGTCAGTATTCTGGCATTTAGCTTAGTACATTTCTATGTCCAGTGGGTGGTCCTACTAATTAACAGCTAGCTTTGTAAGCAGGACCACCCACTGGTCTCCTAACTTCAAACTAAGCAGAGACTTATAATAATAAATTACAAGTTTTACTGAATCTTTTCCTACAAAACTATCAGTCTGCTCAGCTCCTCCTGCTCTATAACATGATGACTGCAGGTCAAACTGCATTTAAATTTTTAACATAACCTTAACTCCTTCAAGACGAAACCCACTTTAATTTTAGTTTTCCACATTCCAAGTGCCACATAGTCATGTGAAAGTTTATTTTTTGCGAGTTTTTTTGTTTTGTTGTTGTTAATGGTATCATTTAATTTACCTTGTGCTGTTTTGGAAAATGGGAAACAAATTATTTGTGGTGAAGAAATCCACAATTCCACAAAGGTTTTTTAGGTTTTGATGGTTGGGGGGGGGGGGGGGGGGGGGGGGGCACTGCGCCACCAATGAAGATAACTCTCTCATTAATTCATATACAGGAGGCGGCAGCTGGCTGCAGAATCACATAGCCGGCTCCCGACCTCTATGAGCGTTAGCTGCGATCTGCGGTAGTTAACCCCTCAGGTGCGGCACCTGAGGGGTTAACTGCCGCGGATCGCAGCTACTGCTCATAGAAGTCGTGAGCCGGCTATGTGATTCTGCAGCCAGCCGCCGCCTCCTGTATGTGAATTAATGAGAGAGTTATCTTCATTGGTGGCGCAGTGCCCCCCCCCAACCTCAGTATTAAAAACATTGGTGGCGCAGTGCGCCTCCCCAAACTCCAGTATTAATCATTGGTGGCGCAGTGTGCCCCCCCACACAAGCCCGGTATTAAAGACATTGGTGGCGCAGTGCCCCCCCACCCAAGCCCCCCAGTATTATCATTGGTGGCAGTGGCCACAGGGTCCCCTCCTCCTCAGTGGCAGTTCCCAGCCCCAGCAGTGTAAGCCTGGGGCTCTGATCGGTTACCATGGCAGCCAGGACGCTATTGAAGCCCTGGCTGCCATAGTTAGCTCCCTTGCTGGCGTGTGCACAAAGCACAGAGCAGCAGGGACAGTGTGAGGTCCTATTCACTCTGATAGAGATCTATTAGGGTGAATAGGACAAGGGTTCTAGTCCTTAAGGGGGCTAAAAGTTAGTAAAAAAAAAAAGTTAAAAGACCCCTCCAAAATATTAAGTATAAATGAAAAAGAAAGATTTACCAAAAAAAAAAATACACGTTAACAATAAACATATTCATTTTCAGCAGATTTGTGTAGGGATTTTTATATTTTTTTCAAAAATGAAAAGTCACAGAATATCAGTATAAACTATTGGCTATCGGCCTGAAAGTTCACAGATTATCGGTATCGGCTCTAAAAAATCAATATCAGTCGATCCCTTCAAAATTCTATTAGTAGAAAGCCCCGTGGCACATTGTAGTGAAAATAGGCATCTTGTGGTGCATTGTGTTACATCTACCCTTCAGACCGACTTACATACAAAAATATACAACTTTCTAAAACAACATCACAACTTTAGACCAATTCCAACAAAAGCGAGCAGCACTCCAACACGTAATAATGTGAAAAAAACGAATATGGTGTTGCGACGTTTCGGCTCTATACCAGAGCCTTTCTCAAGCAAAGTCACAGAGCAAAGTGAACAAGCTATATACCCACAAAACATTACATCATAGTGTCACATGACTAATACATCAATCAGTAAATTTAACCCTTAAATGTGTCAACAATACATCAATTGCAAAAAGTACAAAATGTCTATGTGTGTACACTTCATTATTAAAATGTCTCATAGTCCATATCTAATTAATAAATTATCCAAATACAATTCATAAACTATTGTGTCCAAGCGTACTGCTTTCTTAAAAATTCCTACATTCAGCATTGAACTAGTTAAAAATCTAAAGTGCCAGGTGCTAATGATTAAATGCGCTGAGGGGGAATAACATCTATGTTGTGTAAGGACACATTGACCCGATGCAACGCGATCCCATGTGCGCTTCAATGCCGGCATTGGCATTGGCGTCTAGAGAACCTTAAGGTTTAAAATCGAGTCAGAGGAGGGGAAGCGGTTTAAATGGAACAGAGACCTGGACGCTTACAAAAGGGGCCAGATTTACACATGGCACATGGACAATGTGGATAACCAGAACTCTAGAGATATAAAAAAGAAATGTACAGACACCTTCATCTAAAGGAAATGCTTTTTTAGGGGATGGTTTACATCCACAGAGAAAGGAAACACCGAACCATACGTGGCGGCCGTAGACATCGACGATCCAGGGAGATTGCGCAACAACAAAGCACGTGGTCCAACCAGCAAGTCAGACAGCCAGGAAGAAATGAGTGTGGCTAATCTCTCATCCAAAGAACTCACCACATCACAAGTGAGTGTCCTTAACAAGGGACTTTCTTTTTGTCCGAATTCACATGGTAACTGGTTTGAGTTGAATATTGATTTATTATCTTTTTTTCCGTAGTATCAAACTAAAAACGTGTCGGTACATGAGGATACATCACGATTGAGCGACTTTTTAATGGGGATGGTCGGTGTATCCACAAAAAGCAATTTCAATCCAATTGTGAATGAGCCTGCAATAGAAGCTTATACAACTGCTGTTAAATCAGATATTGATTTGCTCAAAGCCACATATTTGGATGTTGACTTTTAGCCTCCCAATCATGCCTCATTGGAAGTGGAGGCCTTAGTGCAAATAAAAAAAGACTCCACTATAACTGAGAAGCCTCTGGCGCTGTAGTAGTCATGGATACATGTAAATATATAGCAGAAGACAACTCAGCGACACCGAGGTCTATGGTATCCTTGATTCTAATCCCAAATTTGAGATTGGGAGAGTGATAAAACAGAGTCTGACTGAAGCATTGGTGCCAGGTGTCATTGATAAAGATCTCATGGAATATCTCATAGTGACACATCCAGTCACTCCAGTCCTATATGTATTACCAAAAATTCACAATACCCTTATTGATCCTCCTGGACGCCCCATTGTTTCGGGTTCGGACTCTATATTTTGTCACTCTGTCATTTTTTGGGATAGGATATTACGCAGTTATGCAACAGGTGGGAACTCTTACATACGGGATACCTCAGATTTTTTATAAAATTGGGGGAAGTTGATATATCACAGATAATAATGCCAATTTTGGAGTCATTTGATGTAACCTCGTTATATACATCCATTGACCATGTTAAGGGTATAGCTGCAGTGACACGAATGTTACATTCATCCTCGCTTTCTGATGCAGCTTGCAAGTTCATTGTAGAATTGTTGAATATAATTTTGAAATACAATTCTTTTTAGTTTCAGGACATGTTTTATATACAAAAACGGGGTATGGCAATGAGGTCTAATATGGCCCCAACCTACACAAATATGTATATGCAAGCCTTTGAGGAGGACGTTGTCTATCGGTTTCACCACTTCGGACAGGTTCTGAGGTGGTGGAGATATATAGACGACGTCTTCCTCATTTTGATTGGAGATGAGAGTTAATTTCTTGATTTTCATAAAGCTTTGAACAGTGTTGAGAACACTCTACAATTCACTCTAGTTTATTCCACTATGGAATTACAATTTTTCGATACTAGGGTAGTTTTCAAGGATGGTAAATTATATACTGAGTTATACACAAAATCTACTGATAAAAACACAATTCTTTCCTACAGTAGCTGTCATCCTAGGAAGATGGTTAGACATCTGCCATATTCACAAATGCTCAGAGCCAGACGTATAGAGTCTGAGCCTGATAGAGTAGAGACCACATTGAACTCAATAGTGAAGAAGTTTACACAAGTAAAACCGAATGAATTTACTTGAAAGGAAGGAGTTACAATGGATCTATATCCTCAACACTTTGAGACCTAATGGTCTCAATGTTGGTTATAAAGTTGGGAATGTACAGTGAGGGTAGCTTGCCCTACTCCCTATTCGAATCCACTGCATGCGTGTAAGGCCTCATGCACACGGACGTTTTTTTTCACGGTCCGCAAAACGGGGTTCCGTTGGTCCGTGATCCGTGACCGTTTTTCCGTCCGTGGGTCTTCCTTGATTTTTGGAGGATCCACGGACATGAAAAAAAAGTCATTTTGGTGTCCGCCTGGCCGTGCGGAGCCAAACGGATCCGTCCTGAATTACAATGCAAGTCAATGGGGACGGATCCGTTTGACGTTGACACAATATGGTGCCATTTCAAACGGATCCGTCCCCATTGACTTTCAATGTAAAGTCTGGAGTTCTTTTATACCATCGGATTGGAGTTTTCTCCAATCCGATGGTATATTTTAACTTGTAGCGTCCCCATCACCATGGGAACGCCTCTATGTTAGAATATACTGTCGGATATGAGCTACATCGTGAAACTCATTTCCGACAGTATATTCTAACACAGAGGCGTTCCCATGGTGATGGAGACGCTTCAGGTTAGAATATACAAAAAAACTGTGTACATGACTGCCCCCTGCTGCCTGGCAGGTGCTGCCAGGCAGCAGGGGGCAGACCCCCCCCCCCCCCCTGTTTTTAACTCATTGGTGGCCAGTGGGCCCCCCCTCCCCTGTTGTTAACTCGTTGGTGGCCAGTGTGCGCACCCCCCTCCCTCCCTCCCTCCCTCTATTGTTTTAATACATTGGGGCCAGTGTGCGCGCGCCCCCCAACCCCCCCCCCTCCCTCCCTCTATTGTTTTAATACATTGGGGCCAGTGTGCGCGCGCCCCCCAACCCCCCCTCCCTCCCTCTATTGTTTTAATACATTGGGGCCAGTGTGCGCGCGCCCCCCCAACCCCCCCTCCCTCCCTCTATTGTTTTAATACATTGGGGCCAGTGTGCGCACCCCCCCCAACCCCCCCCCCCCCTCCCTCCCCCTATTGTAATCATCATTGGTGGCAGCGGAGTAGAAGATTTTCCTACTTACCTGGCTGCTGGCTGCTGCGATGTCTGCGTCCGGCCGGGAGCTCCTCCTACTGGTAAGTGACAGCAATGCGCCGCACAGACCTGTCACTTACCAGTAGGAGGAGCTCCCGGCCGGACGCAGACATCGCAGCAGCCAGCAGCCAGGTAAGTATGAATCTTCTACTCCGCTGCCACCGATGATGATTACAATAGAGGGAGGGAGGGAGGGGGGGGGGGGGGTTGGGGGGGTGCGCACACTGGCCCCAATGTATTAAAACAATAGAGGGAGGGAGGGGGGGTTGGGGGGGCGCGCGCACACTGGCCCCAATGTATTAAAACAATAGAGGGAGGGAGGGGGGGTTGGGGGGGCGCGCGCACACTGGCCCCAATGTATTCAAACAATAGAGGGAGGGAGGGGGGGTTGGGGGGCGCGCGCACACTGGCCCCAATGTATTAAAACAATAGAGGGAGGGAGGGAGGGGGGTGCGCACACTGGCCACCAACGAGTTAACAACAGGGGAGGGGGGGGGGCCGCACAATGATATTCAAACTGGGGAGGGGGGGGTCTGCCCCCTGCTGCCTGGCAGCCCTGATCTCTTACAGGGGGATATGATGGGGTTAATTGTACTATCATATCCCCCTGTAAGAGATCGGGTGCTGCCAGGCAGCAGGGGGCAGTCTTGTACACAGTTTGTAGTGTATTCTAACTAGAAGCGTCCCATCACCATGGGAACGCCTCTGTGTTAGAATATACTGTCGGATATGAGTTTTCACGAAGTGAAAACTCAGCTCTGAAAAAGCTTTTATGCAGACGGATCTTCGGATCCGTCTGTATGAAACTAACCTACGGCCACGGATCACGGACACGGATGCCAATCTTGTGTGCATCCGTGTTCTTTCACGGACCCATTGACTTGAATGGGCCCGTGAACCGTTGGCCGTGAAAAAAATAGGACAGGTCATATTTTTTTCACGGCCAGGAAACACGGCTCACGGATGCGGCTGCCAAACGGTGCATTTTCCGATTTTTCCACGGACCCATTGAAAGTCAATGGGTCCGTGAAAAAAAACGGAAAACGGCACAACGGCCACGGATGCACACAACGGTCGTGTGCATGAGGCCTTAGGCCTCATGCACACGACCGTTGTGTGCATCCGTGGCCGTTGTGCCGTTTTCCGTTTTTTTTCACGGACCCATTGACTGTGCATGAGGCCTTAGGCCTCATGCACACGACCGTTGTGTGCATCCGTGGCCGTTGTGCCGTTTTCCGTTTTTTTTCACGGACCCATTGACTTTCAATGGGTCCGTGGAAAAATCGGAAAATGCACCGTTTGGCAGCCGCATCCGTGAGCCGTGTTTCCTGGCCGTGAAAAAAATATGACCTGTCCTATTTTTTTCACGGCCAACGGTTCACGGGCCCATTCAAGTCAATGGGTCCGTGAAAGAACACGGATGCACACAAGATTGGCATCCGTGTCCGTGATCCGTGGCCGTAGGTTAGTTTCATACAGACGGATCCGAAGATCCGTCTGCATAAAAGCTTTTTCAGAGCTGAGTTTTCACTTCGTGAAAACTCATATCCGACAGTATATTCTAACACAGAGGCGTTCCCATGGTGATGGGACGCTTCTAGTTAGAATACACTACAAACTGTGTACAAGACTGCCCCCTGCTGCCTGGCAGCACCCGATCTCTTACAGGGGGATATGATAGTACAATTAACCCCATCATATCCCCCTGTAAGAGATCAGGGCTGCCAGGCAGCAGGGGGCAGACCCCCCCCTCCCCAGTTTGAATATCATTGTGCGGCCCCCACCCCCCTCCCCTGTTGTTAACTCGTTGGTGGCCAGTGTGCGCACCCCCCTCCCTCCCTCCCTCTATTGTTTTAATACATTGGGGCCAGTGTGCGCGCGCCCCCCAACCCCCCCTCCCTCCCTCTATTGTTTGAATACATTGGGGCCAGTGTGCGCGCGCCCCCCCAACCCCCCCTCCCTCCCTCTATTGTTTTAATACATTGGGGCCAGTGTGCGCGCGCCCCCCCAACCCCCCCTCCCTCCCTCTATTGTTTTAATACATTGGGGCCAGTGTGCGCACCCCCCCAACCCCCCCCCCCCCCTCCCTCCCTCTATTGTAATCATCATCGGTGGCAGCGGAGTAGAAGATTCATACTTACCTGGCTGCTGGCTGCTGCGATGTCTGCGTCCGGCCGGGAGCTCCTCCTACTGGTAAGTGACAGGTCTGTGCGGCGCATTGCTGTCACTTACCAGTAGGAGGAGCTCCCGGCCGGACGCAGACATCGCAGCAGCCAGCAGCCAGGTAAGTAGGAAAATCTTCTACTCCGCTGCCACCAATGATGATTACAATAGGGGGAGGGAGGGGGGGGGGGGGGTTGGGGGGGTGCGCACACTGGCCCCAATGTATTAAAACAATAGAGGGAGGGAGGGGGGGTTGGGGGGGCGCGCGCACACTGGCCCCAATGTATTAAAACAATAGAGGGAGGGAGGGGGGGTTGGGGGGGCGCGCGCACACTGGCCCCAATGTATTAAAACAATAGAGGGAGGGAGGGGGGGTTGGGGGGGCGCGCGCACACTGGCCCCAATGTATTAAAACAATAGAGGGAGGGAGGGGGGGTTGGGGGGGCGCGCGCACACTGGCCCCAATGTATTAAAACAATAGAGGGAGGGAGGGGGGTTGGGGGGGCGCGCGCACACTGGCCCCAATGTATTAAAACAATAGAGGGAGGGAGGGGGGGTTGGGGGGCGCGCGCACACTGGCCCCAATGTATTAAAACAATAGAGGGAGGGAGGGAGGGGGGTGCGCACACTGGCCACCAACGAGTTAACAACAGGGGAGGGGGGGCCCACTGGCCACCAATGAGTTAAAAACAGGGGGGGGGGGGTCTGCCCCCTGCTGCCTGGCAGCACCCGATCTCTTACAGGGGGATATGATAGTACAATTAACCCCATCATATCCCCCTGTAAGAGATCAGGGCTGCCAGGCAGCAGGGGGCAGACCCCCCCCTCCCCAGTTTGAATATCATTGTGCGGCCCCCCCCCCTCCCCTGTTGTTAACTCGTTGGTGGCCAGTGTGCGCACCCCCCTCCCTCCCTCCCTCTATTGTTTTAATACATTGGGGCCAGTGTGCGCGCGCCCCCCAACCCCCCCTCCCTCCCTCTATTGTTTGAATACATTGGGGCCAGTGTGCGCGCGCCCCCCCAACCCCCCCTCCCTCCCTCTATTGTTTTAATACATTGGGGCCAGTGTGCGCGCGCCCCCCCAACCCCCCCTCCCTCCCTCTATTGTTTTAATACATTGGGGCCAGTGTGCGCACCCCCCCAACCCCCCCCCCCCTCCCTCCCTCCCTCTATTGTAATCATCATCGGTGGCAGCGGAGTAGAAGATTCATACTTACCTGGCTGCTGGCTGCTGCGATGTCTGCGTCCGGCCGGGAGCTCCTCCTACTGGTAAGTGACAGGTCTGTGCGGCGCATTGCTGTCACTTACCAGTAGGAGGAGCTCCCGGCCGGACGCAGACATCGCAGCAGCCAGCAGCCAGGTAAGTAGGAAAATCTTCTACTCCGCTGCCACCAATGATGATTACAATAGGGGGAGGGAGGGGGGGGGGGGTTGGGGGGGTGCGCACACTGGCCCCAATGTATTAAAACAATAGAGGGAGGGAGGGGGGGTTGGGGGGGCGCGCGCACACTGGCCCCAATGTATTAAAACAATAGAGGGAGGGAGGGGGGGTTGGGGGGCGCGCGCACACTGGCCCCAATGTATTAAAACAATAGAGGGAGGGAGGGAGGGGGGTGCGCACACTGGCCACCAACGAGTTAACAACAGGGGAGGGGGGGCCCACTGGCCACCAATGAGTTAAAAACAGGGGGGGGGGGGGGGTCTGCCCCCTGCTGCCTGGCAGCACCTGCCAGGCAGCAGGGGGCAGTCATGTACACAGTTTTTTTGTATATTCTAACCTGAAGCGTCTCCATCACCATGGGAACGCCTCTGTGTTAGAATATACTGTCGGAAATGAGTTTCACGATGTAGCTCATATCCGACAGTATATTCTAACATAGAGGCGTTCCCATGGTGATGGGGACGCTACAAGTTAAAATATACCATCGGATTGGAGAAAACTCCAATCCGATGGTATAACAGAACTCCAGACTTTACATTGAAAGTCAATGGGGACGGATCCGTTTGAAATGGCACCATATTGTGTCAACGTCAAACGGATCCGTCCCCATTGACTTGCATTGTAATTCAGGACGGATCCGTTTGGCTCCGCACGGCCAGGCGGACACCAAAATGACTTTTTTTTTCATGTCCGTGGATCCTCCAAAAATCAAGGAAGACCCACGGACGGAAAAACAGTCACGGATCACGGACCAACGGAACCCCGTTTTGCGGACCGTGAAAAAAAACGTCCGTGTGCATGAGGCCTTAGGTTGTATTTTTTGGGACAGACCTAAATGTCTAATCCTTTAAAAATTGATTACTAATTTCTCTTTTTCTTTCTTTCTTTATTTTAGATAATGCGCTAGGTATGGAATGACACAAGGACGTTTGTGGGATACACTGGTCTGATGGCTACATGATCCTATGGATATGCATAAAATAGATATATTTTTGGGTTTTACTGTATGTACCAGTATTGCGTACTCTGGTTATGGACGGCTCTTCCACGTGTGATATCTTTAGTGTATGAATACATTTCTGTAGAGGAGATCCCTCTTCCACTGTGCTTTTTAGAATCCAAAGGGATAACAGCGATAGATGCGGCATTTGTTTGCTAGTCTCCATCCGACTTTCCCTGTGTTGGTTAAGAATAGCATGCACCTGACGGTGAACAGCTGATTCTTACGTTGATTCACTATTAAACAGCCCGTGTGTTTGAAAAGTATGAATGACATTGGCCGGATGGATATAATCGGGACCTACACGAAGTCTCGGTGCCTGCGCTGTGGCATGTGTGGTCAGCGACCTTTTCCAATATGGCAGCTGGATGGAAGAACCAGTCTGCGCAAACTCCAGTACAGCTAATTTTCGTCATATTGACGCAGGCATTATGCACGGAATCCAGGGCATGCGTAGTGAGGTTTTCTAGACACCAATGCCAGCATTGAAGTACACATGGGATCGCGTTGCACCGGGTCAGTGTGTCCTTACACAACATAGATGCTATTCCCCCTCAGCGCATTTAATCATTAGCACCTGGCACTTTAGATATTTAACTAGTTCAATGCTGAATGTACACATGCATATGCACCTTGTAACATAGTACATAAGGCCAAAAAAGACATTTGTCCATCCAGTTCGGCCTGTTATCCTGCAAGTTGATCCAGAGGAAGGCAAAAAAAACCTGTGAGGTAGAAGCCAATTTTCCCCACTTTAGGGGAATAAAAAATTCCTTCCTGACTCTAATCAGGCAATCAGAATAACTCCCTGGATCATCGACCCCTCTCTAGTAGCTATAGCCTGTAATATTATTACACTCCAGAAATACATCCAGGCCCCTTTTGAATTCCTTTATTGTACTCACCATCACCACTTCCTCAGGCAGAGAGTTCCATAGTCTCACTGCTCTTACCGTAAAGAATCCTCTTCTGTATGTATGTAGGAAGTTTTAAGAAAGCAGTACGCTTGGACACAATAGTTTATGAATTGTATTCGGATAATTTAGATATGGAATATGAGATATTTTAATAATAGATTGTACACCCATAGACATTTTGTACTTTTTGCAATTGATGTATTGTTGACACATTTAAGGGTTAAGTTCACTGATTGATGTATTCGTCATGTGACACTATGATGTAATGTTTTGTGGGTATATAGCTTGTTCACTTTGTCCTGTGACTTTGCTTGAGAAAGGCTCTGGTAAAGAGAGAAACGTCTCAACACAATATGGGTAAATAAACTTTCTTTTTTTCACTTTATTAGGCTACTTTCACACTTGCGCTTGATCGGATCCGTTCTGAACGGATCCGATCATATTAATGCAGACGGAGGCTCCGTTCAGTACGGATCCATCTGCATTAATAACTTAGAAAAATTTCTAAGTGCGAAAGTAGCCTGAGCGGATCCGTTCAGACTTTCAATGTAAAGTCAATGGGGGACGGATCCGCTTGAAGATTGAGCCATATGGTGTCATCTTCAAGCGGATCCGTTCCCATTGACTTACATTGTAAGTCTGGACGGATCCGCACGCCTCCGCACGGCCAGGCGGACAGCTGAACGCTGCAAGCAGCGTTCAGCTGTCCGCCTGGCCGTGCGGAGGCGAGCGGAGCGGAGGCTGAACGCCGCCAGACTGATGCAGTCTGAGCGGATCCGCATCCATTCAGACTGCATCAGGGCTGGACGGAAGCGTTCTGCTCTGCTCGTGAGCCCCTTCAAACGGAGCTCACGAGCGGACAGCAGAACGCTAGTGTGAAAGTAGCCTTATATGTTGGAGTGCTGCTTGCTTTTAGTATATATATATATATATATATATATATATATATACATTTTTAATTTAAATTTTTATTTTTTTCTTCTTTTATATATATATATATATAGCAGCAAACAAATAAAGTAGCAGCACACCACTAAATGCACTAAGACTGAGTATACAGGTGAATATGTGAACAGGGTCAAATACATGACGCCAATATTATTATTATTATTATTAATAATAATAATAATATTGGCGTCATGTATTTGACCCTGTTCACATATTCACCTGTATACTCAGTCTTAGTGCATTTAGTGGTGTGCTGCTACTTTATTTGTTTGCTGTATTATTGCCGGGTAGCTTGCACCTGCGATTAGTCTCAGGAGGTGCTGTTCCGTTTTTTGCTTATATGTATATTATAGAGGACTAGGCATCCTCTTTGGAACTTAGCACTCCTCGCCCATCCCCCAGCCCTTGGTGTTTTTAAATCAGAGTGAAAATGGAGCTGGACCCTCCATGTTAGAGTAGGTCCCACCTGATAAGAAGCAACCTTGTCGCCGGGTAGGTGGGCCCGACATATTTTTGATCAATAATATGCGCTAATAGCTTCTTTACTGCATTTGCAGTAAATAATAATAATAATAATAATATTGGCGTCATGTATTTGACCCTGTTCACATATTCACCTGTATACTCAGTCTTAGTGCATTTAGTGGTGTGCTGCTACTTTATTTGTTTGCTGTATTATTGCCGGGTAGCTTGCACCTGCGATTAGTCTCAGGAGGTGCTGTTCCGTTTTTTGCTAAATTCCTAAAGAATTATTAGGAACACCATACTAATACGGTGTTGGACCCCCTTTTGCCTTCAGAACTGCCTTAATTGTACGTGGCATTGATTCAACAAGGTGCTGATAGCAGTCTTTAGAAATGTTGGCCCATATTGATAGGATAGCATCTTGCAGTTGATGGAGATTTGAGGGATGCACATCCAGGGCACGAAGCTCCTGTTCCACCACATCCCAAAGATGCTCTATTGGGTTGAGATCTGGTGACTGTGGGGGCCATTTTAGTACAGTGAACTCATTGTCATGTTCAAGAAACCAATTTGAAATGATTCAAGCTTTGTGACATGGTGCATTATCCTGCTGGAAGTAGCCATCAGAGGATGGGTATATGGTGGTCATGAAGGGATGGACATGGTCAGAAAAGTGTGCCCAGAAAACATCCCCCACACCATTACACCACCACCACCAGCCTGCACAGGGGTAACAAGGCATGATGGATACATAGAAACATAGAATGTGTCGGCAGATAAGAACTATTTGGCCCATCTAGTCTGCCCAATATACTGAATACTATGGATAGCCCCTGGCCCTATCTTATATGAAGGATAGCCTTATGCCTATCCCATGCATGCTTAAACTTCTCCACTGTATTTGCAGCTACCACTTCTGCAGGACGGCTATTCCATGCATCCACTACTCTCTCAGTAAAGTAATACTTCCTGATATTACTTTAAACCTTTGCCCCTCTAATTTAAAACTATGTCCTCTTGTAGCAATTTTTCTTCTTTTAAATATTCTCTCCTCTTTTACCTTGTTGATTCCCTTTATGTATTTAAAAGTTTCTATCATATCCCCTCTGTCTCGTCTTTCTTCCAAGCTATACATGTTAAGGTCCTTTAATCTTTCCTGGTAAGTTTTATCCTGCAATCCATGTACCAGTTTAGTAGCTCTTCTCTGAACTCTCTCCAAAGTATCAATATCCTTCTGGAGATATGGTCTCCAGTACTGAGCACAATACTCCAAATGAGGTCTCACTAGTGCTCTGTAGAGCGGTATGAGCACCTCCCTCTTTCTACTGGTAATGCCTCTCCCTATACACCCAAGCATTCTGCTAGCATTTCCTGCTGCTCTATGACATTGTCTGCCTACCTTTAAGTCTTCTGAAATAATGATCCCTAAATCCCTTTCCTCAGATACATGTTCTCATTCTGTTTACGCCAAATTCAGACTCTACCATTTGAATGTCTCAACAGAAATCGAGACTCTTTAGACCAGGCAACATTTCTCCAGTCTTCAACAGTCCAATTTTGGTGAGCTTGTGCAAATTGTAGCCTCTTTTTCCTATTTGTAGTGGAGATGAGTGGTACCCGGTGGGGTCTTCTGCTGTTGTAGCCCACCTTTCTTTCCCATTCTGACATTCAGTTTGGAGTTCAGGAGATTGTCTTGACCAGGACCACAACCCTACATGCATTGAAGCAACTGCCATGTGATTGGTTGACTAGACATTAATGAGAAATAGAACAGGTGTTCCTAATAATTCTTTAGGTGAGTGTTTATATATATATATATATATATATATATATATGTTTTTTTTTTTAACTATATATTACAAATACATGTATGATTTTTTATTTTTGGGGACATAGAGATCATGATGAAAAACATTTGTTCGTAACATTGCTGGCTGCAATATAACTAGGGCTTCTATCACACAATACTTCTTGTTTACACTTTAGACCCCCCCCCCCCCCCCCCTCTATTTAGTTAGTTGAAACACACAGTTATTAACTTCAAACGCTATTGATTCCCACATTATTTGGCAGAACAATGAAGGACTTACCTGGCAAAGTAGCAAACTGTCTGTGTAGCTGTTCCATGATATCGACAGCGAGCAGCGGCCTGATCTCTTGCTGCATAATTTCATCTGTAGATTTAATGAAAAATCCTAATTGAGTCACATCAGCACAATATCACTGACCAAACATGCAATGCAGAAGAGAGAGGGACAGCTCAGCTGTTTCCACATCATTTCTAGCTGTAAACAACCTTCTTCTCTCGCCCCTGTAGTTTTTTTAGTGTGTAAATGCTCACATATCGCAGTCATTTATTCATACGTAGCTATATGTCCTCTTCATGTTTAACTCTGAGAATTGAGCCTTGCCAAACTTTTGGATACAGTTCTCTGACCAGCCTTTGCCCCTAAGCACTCTACAGAAACCAGGCTTGGCTTGGTCGTGAATGGTTTCGCTGTGTGGTAGACGGCCGCCAGGACCTAGCTCCTCCATGAGGCTTCACGGCTTACACTGGGTCCTCTTTGTTATACACTGTGCTCACTGAACTTTTCTGAAGTTTATTCTTTCATGACTGTGTTAAGTGAATAGTTCTGCAAAGGAATAAGGAATTGACTAATGCTAAAAATAAAGGATAACATCGTTTAACTAGAAAGCTGATGCTGGTCACATCTCGAAATGCATAGTCTAGGAGAATTTCACATCAAATTCCCAAGCTTTCAAAAACACACACAAAGTAAAAGTTCAGACCATGACTGTATCTCATAGGAAAAAGAAAATTATGCTGGATCAGCTGAATGGGACAGAAAATGAGGTGGATTTTCCCTTACACTGTTGTTCCTATTTCTTCTTCCAGACGACTTTATTAAATTGCAGAGCTGAAATATGAGACCCTCAAGCCTGAACCATATTGAAAGTTCAGACACAGGATAGGTTTGGATACAGTAAGAGTAGGTAAGGAAACACTACACTAAAAAAATATAGTACAGGAACTGGGTTGGTATGATTTATGGCAGGAACAAGACCATGTGTTTTTCATAAGTGCACAAACCTTTATCACGTATAGATATGTGCATTCTCCGTTATCTGTGGTGTGTGGATTAACTGACCCACTTTCAAGGGGTAGGATGAGACTGCATCTTTTTTGGGGTTGATCTTTTGGATGCACATGAAAAGATAAAAATGAAATTGTAGTATTTTTTTTATATCAACAGAGGTTTATGCTTCTTTCACACGGGCGTCGAGTGTGAAAGCCGGATAGGATGCGAATATGTTGCGGGAAAATGCACAATTTTTCCACGCGAGTGCAAAGCGTTTTAATGCGTTTTGCATGCGAGTGAGAAAAATCGGCATGTTTGGTACCCAGACCCAAACCCGGACTTCTTCACAGAAGTTCGGGTTTGGGTTAGGTGTTGTGTAGATTTTATTATTTTCCCTTATAACATGGTTATAAGGGAAAATAATAGCATTCTTAATACAGAATGCTAAGTAAATTAGAGATGGAGGGGTAAAAAAATTAATAAAAAAAAATTAAACTCACCTCATCCACTTGTTCGCACAGCCCAGCTTGTCTTCTTTCTTCTTCTTTGAGGACCTGGGAGAAAAGGACCTTTGGTGACGTCACTGCGCTCATCACATGGTCCATCACCATGGTGATGGGCCATGTGATTGCCATGTGATGGCTCCGCACTCATCATATGGTCCATCACATGGTCAATCACCATGGTGATAGACTATGTGATGAGCACAGTGACGTCACCAAAGGTCCTTTTCCTCCCAGGTCCTCAAAGAAGAAGAATAAAGACAAGCCGGGCTTCGCAAACAAGTGGATGAGGTGAGTTTAATTATTATTATTTTTTTTAACCCCTCCATCCCAAATTTACTTAGCATTCTGTATTAATAGTGCTATTGTTTTCCCTTATAACCATGTTATAAGGGAAAATAATACAGATCGGGTCCCCAGCCCGATCGTCACCTAGCAACCATGCGTAAAAATCGCACCGCATCCGCACTTGCTTGCAGATGCTTGCGATTTTCACGCAGCCCCATTCGCTCCTATGGGGCCTGTGTTGCGTGAAAAACGCACAATATAGAGCATGCTGCAATTTTCACGCAACGCACAAGTGATGCGTGAAAATCACCGCTCATGTGGACAGCCCCATCGGAGTAAATGGGTCCAGATTCAGTACGGGTGCAATGCATTCACCTCACGCATTGTACCCGCGTGGAATTCTCGCCCGCGTGAAAGGGGCCTTAGTGTCAGGACTGATAGCATGGGAAACATTTAAGGAGTATTATAAAGAATATATTATTAAGGAACTTGGTTGGTATAAAAAAGGTATTAAGAAACAAGAGGTGAATTAAGAAATTGTATTTAAAAGAATAAAGTACAGTATATTATAGATACATCAGATTCCTATAAAGCAGGCATGCTCAACCTGCAGCCCTCCAGCAAATGTACAACTACTAGCATACTCTAATACCTGCAGGCTGTCCAGGCATGCTAGGAGTTGTAGTTTTTCAACAGCTGGAGGGTCGCAGGTTGGGCATCCTTGCTATAAAGAATGGCAGGAGGCCATTAAGGTTTAAAAAAATTGTACATTGTCTGAATCCTTGAAAACCCAACAGTTCTTGAATGCAAATGGGCTTATGAAGCTAGAAGATGCTTGCCAATATTATCATAAATCAACAAGGCAAAAAATATATATTACCAATAAAGACAGGAAAATGAAAGATACCCAAAATTGCTCTGATTGTGGTATTCTGGGGGAAAGTGGAAGGGGAAGCCTTTCTTAAAGAAAATGGCCAGTAGACATAGTAGTATGTGGTGAAACTGATAACTGATGTAGTATATAAATAACACTTAGTCCTCATGCACACGACCGTGCCGTTTTTTTGCGGTCCGCAAACGGCGGATCTGCAAAAAACGGAAGGCGCCGGCAATATAAATGCCTATTCGTTTCCGAATAACGCGGACAAGAATAGGACATGTTATATTTTTTAGCGGGGCCGCGGAACGGAGCCATGGATGCGTACAGCACACGGAGTGCTGTCCGCATCTTTTGCGGCCCCATTGAAATGAATGGGTCCGCATCCAAGCCAACCCAAACATAAGGCCTTAGAATGATATAATCGATTTATTCTATTACATTTATGTAGAATAATATTAAATTATATTTAAAATATTGTTTAACGCCTGAATGGCTGGGATACATGTTTTCCTTTGTGTTATACTTTGCTTATCACATGAAAACAGAAGGATTCCCAGTTAACTGTTCACATGTATGAAATGGTGATGCTATATAGTGTATGCGCTTTATCAATGGGTACAGCAGCAAACAATAATGTACCCAAGATGACTGAGGTTTAATGCAGCCATAATTTAGTATAACTGTAGCATTAACAGAAAATGGTTACAGAAATATTCCTAAAGACCCTTATGAAGGTGTAAATGCCCAAAGAACACACTGTCTAAACATACACCACAGAGTATAAGAGAATATGTGTACATACACTTCCTGGCAGCATATTCAAGGTTAAGGCACCTTCCAAGGAAATAATGATATGATGCCATCTCTCCTTCTGTTATCCGAACCAAGGTGAATAGCTTTACATTTTTGGGCATCTGCTGGCCACATCTTGAACACCAGTATGCCATGGACAGAGGAAGAAGCAGCTGTGACACATAGCCTGCCCTGCACACAAGGTCTTATCCCTGAGCCAGGCACTTATCTCTCCTAAGACTACAGGAGGATATATTCTTCAGAGACAACTCACTGGTGATACCGGTTAATACCTTGACAGCTTATTGACTATTGTGTTTTCCTTAAAATGTCAGTGATCTTCCTAAAAATAGCACTAGCATTGCTATGAAGGTCCACCGATGGTCACTTGCTGGATAATGTGCTTGGCACAGTGATTAGAAATAAAAAACAATCATCGGTGCTGATATCCTGATATGTCACAGCCACAGCACTTTCCCTGGGGACTATAGAAAAGGGTGAGAGCACCTCCTCCCCACTCCCCTTCTCCATGATAGCCTATTCAGTCATAGATTAAAGAGGACCCATAACCTCTACTGACATGTAGGTTTTATTAACTATTTGAATCCTGCTTGCAATAAGAATTCCCAAGCATCTATCCTT
Source organism: Bufo gargarizans (assembly GCF_014858855.1). Classification (NCBI taxonomy): domain Eukaryota; kingdom Metazoa; phylum Chordata; class Amphibia; order Anura; family Bufonidae; genus Bufo; species Bufo gargarizans. Next base: position 187,963,402 of record NC_058083.1, read on the forward strand.
ATGAATCTATAATGTGCCATTCCTTTATTATTCCTGCTTGAAATTATGAATACATTACTAGCAGTTTGCAATGAAGGGGGTACTAATGTCCCTGCACAGTCTGACACTATCCACTCTGTGCCGGCAGTGTCAGACTGGGCAGGGACACACGCCCAATTGGTAACAACCATCTGGACTTTTATTACAAAATGCTAGTAATTCATTCATAACTTCTAGCAGGAATAATACAACGTAGAGTCATAACAATAGATGCTCCAATCCCCAATGGGGATTACGAGTAGTTGCTATAATAAGGAGATGTTACTTATTCTCTTTAAAGAAAATGTACATCTCAAAAGCATACAGTATGTGCCATAAGAAGAGCCACTGATGCTGCAACAAAGAAGGAACGTATGCAGTAGCTCAGCTTGTCCACATCCTCCTATGGTTGGCATTAAGTAGCAATCCATATCCCAATACTGGAAAAATAGAATTATGTCCACTAAAGCCTCATGCACACGGCCGTACCAGATTTTTGTTCTACAAACAGATTCTTGAAAAACAGATAGCGTCCATGTGCATTCCAGTTTTCTCTCACTCCGATCAATAGAAAAGGCTAGTCATCTCCGCAAAAATGGACAAGTATAGGGCCTGCAGTGAGATTCCCGGATCAGGCACCCAGATCTGTTAGCCACTTGCCGACCACCTGTAAACTATATAAGTCCAGGCAATAAGCAATGTTTTAACCGTCTGTGCGGAGATTGTAGTTGCACACTAATCATGCAGATGCGGGAGCGGGGGAGCCCGCAGAGAGTGACAGCAGGGCTCCCTATGGAGAAGGCTCACTGTCCATGTCTTCATCTTTGCTCTATACACAGCGCTCAACGAGCACTGTGTTTAGAGATCAAGAAGCGGCAATGCTCCAGTCCCATCGGTCATCTCCGGGGGTCGGAAGTCTGCACAGCTGGCTGGGCCTTATCAGATCCAGATCAGCTCTCCAGTGAGGTTGTACAGTGCTGTACAGTCTCTCTGGGGGCTGCATCCTCCCTGTTACTGGGGATACTATGTCAGCCCCTGTTACAGGAGAAATATAAAAAAAAATGTCAAGTTAAATGTCCCCTAAAGGTCTTGTATTACCTTATAGTGGGCACAAAGTGTAAAATAAAATAACAAACATAACAAAGTAAAAAAACAATAAACTACAATAAAAAATGACAAAAAAGTAAAGCCCCATATATTATTGACAAAAGGCGCAATTTTTTTTTTTTACAGAAACGGGAAAAAAAGTTATAGCTTTCCAAGTTGCATGTACTAAAAAAACAGCAAATGTGCCTGGTCAGGAAGAAGGATAAATGGCCCAATTGGGGACATTTATCAAACTGGTGTAAAGTAGAACTGGCTTAGTTGCCCATAGCAACCAATCAGATTCCACCTCTCATTACTCACAGCTCCTTTGGAAAACGAAAGGTGGAATCTGATTGTTTGCACTAAGCCAGTTCTACTTTACACCAGCTTGATAAACAGTGTCGGACTGGGGTACCTAGGGCCCACCAGTAAAATGTATTTTAGAGGCCCACCATACGGATACAATCTAACAAGTATTTTTTATGAACATAGGCTGGTTGAGGTGCTGTACATTGAATATATGTATGTAGTACACTAAATCTAATGTGTTATGTGCCACTTGTGCAGGGGGTGGGAGACTAGGGGCCCACCTTGCTCAGGGGCCCACCGGGGGATTCTCCTGTACCCCTGTGGGGCAGTCCGAGCCTGTTGATAAATGACCCCAAATGTGTGCATGACCTCACTGACTTTTAAAGGTCTGTGTGCTATTGATTTTATAAAAGAATAGCACGCAGAATAAAAATACAGTCATCTGCATGAGGCATAAAGTAGTAAATCTACAAATGGACATAACGCAAGGAGATTTATCAAAATAGAAGGTGATGTCCTAGACCAGACTTGATTCCTTGTGTGGGATGCACCTAATTATTAAGAGACATACTTCTTGATAAATTATGTGCATCTCTGGCCCTTTGCACATCATAAAATCAAGTCTATGAAAGCTAGGAGGGGCCCTCTGCTTCTTCAGTCCAGCCCGCAGAAGGTTAAAGAGTCAGAACACCACAATGGGGAATTTCCCAGCTCTGACTCCATATACATATGTCCATATATGGAGTCAGTGTTATGAACATGAAAGGGGTATTCCCAAGCATGGTCACTATGCTGTGTATATAAATCTAATTTAGACTCTATTTTTGAAATGTCTCTGTGGGGCTTTGAACTCACAACCTTCTACATTAAGGGCAAGAACCTTAACCACTGGGCTATAGAGCTCAACACTGAGTCAGTGTGGAAAAACCTCATTGAAGTTTCTCTTGTATACTACAAGAGCAACTTCTATGCTGTTTTTAACAGAAGAGAAACTTCTATGACGTTTTTCAGCACAGACGTAGCATTGAGTTCTATAGCCCAGTGGTTAAGGTTCCGCCCCTTAATGTAGACGGTTGTGAATACAAATCCCTACAGAAACTTTTTTAAAATAGAGGCTAAATAAAACTTAAATACACAGGGTGTTTCTAACAGTGGAAAATTTGATCTTATTGAGAAAAAAAAGGAGCAAAATGTAAAATATGATCAAATAACACCCGTATTAACCTACACCAACCCTTTTAACTTGTGTTACCAGTATTTTTTAAATGTTTCTGTGGGGATTTGAACTCACAACCTTCTATATTACATGTAAAAACCTTAACCACTGAGCTATAGAGCTCAATGCTAATTTAATGCTAAAAAACCTCATAGAAGTTTCTCTTGTATAATACAATGAGGTTTTTCAGCATAAACATAGCATTAAACTCTACAGCCCAGTGGTTAAGGTTTTTGCCCTAAATGTAGAAGGTTGTGAGTTTGAATCCCCACAGAAACATTTTAAAAATAGAAGCTAAATGAAACTTAAATACAGAAGGTGTCCCCAACGGTAAAAAGTTTGATTTTATTGAGAAACAAAATGGAGCAAAACGTAAAATATGATCAAATAACACATAACAAATAACACATATTAACCCACACCAACCTTTTTAACTTGTGTAACCAGTATTTTTTGTTGGGAAAGGTGGCAACCCTAACAGCCCCCCCCCCCACCCCATCCCCACACATACTCAGGACCTCTATAGGCCAGCTCACTGCAGCAAGCTAAGCCTCATCAGGACGAAGCCGCTGAGGTGAAACGCGCGTCGAGGTCTTGTGCTTTGGGCTTACCCTTGCGTTCATCATGTCCTCAGGTACGTTCCACGTATAGTACTACGGTATATCTATACATGGTCCCATATCACATCCATATTAGGCCCAGGATACCATCCGTGGGGCACTATCAAATCTTGATATCCAGTGACCGATTCTATTTGTGACATTTATTATATATGTCTTAGTCTTGGATGTCTATGTATATATATTTTTTGTATATGTAGGTACTGCGCGACTTGTACTCCCTATTGCTTTCTCAATCAGAATGGCACCATGAAGATACGTAATGGTTATAGCAGGGACTTACAGTTTGGTTGTGATGTCTTAATCCCAGATGCTCCTCTGTGGGTGCTGTTCTACTGCGTCTTTCCAATTTTCTTCTTTTCTTTTTTTCTTTTTTGTTTTTGGTGCCGTTCGGGATGAGGGAAGGTTTGGGGAGCTGGGCCCTAATAGTAACAACTGTTTTTTAAATAAGAATATTACTTGAGCTTGCCCCGGCCGGTGGCGCCGCTCGTGATTTAAAAGAAGCCGCTTGTTCGCGCTCGCTCGGAGCGCTGCGTGACGTCACGACAGTGGCTACGGTGGACCAGGAGGACCAAAGTTCTCTCCAACGCGTTTCGATTAGTTCGCTAATCTTCGTCAGGGATGCGTCCTCTGTCTCCCGATGCTACTTTTGAAGGTAAGTAACTCCTCCCTTCCCTGATTCCTACATCCCTGGCTTGCTTGATTGATATCTTAGTTGAAGGCAAATAGTTCTATTTCTGAATTGAGACCCGAGGGTACCAGAGTGTTTAAGTTAAATATCCAGCGGCTTTCTGATCTGGACATTTTCTTGATAAAATCTCCTCCTCTTTTATCTTTTTTAACTATTTCAATACCCCGGAAAGTGGTGCCGCTATATTTTCCTCCGTGTTTGTCCTTATAGTGTCTGGAAAGTGGGTGGCCCTCGTATTTCCTTCCTATGTTATAAATGTGTTCCCCTATTCTTTTACTTATAGTTCTCTTGGTTCGTCCTATGTATATTTTTTTGCACGGACATGTTATAGCATATATTGCACCCTGACTGCTGCAGGTTATATGATCTTTTATTTTATATGTTTCTGTGTCCCCTGTCCATTCATTTTTTATTTCTATGCTGGTGTGCTGTTTTTTGTTTGTCTTTAGTTTTTTGCAGACACTACAATAGCCGCATGGGACAAAGCCTCCCTGGGATTTTGTTCCAAGAATGGTTTTTTGTTTCTCATTCTGTTTACTCAAGCATTTGTTAGTGGGGGCTATTATACTGCCCACATTTTTGGCCTTTCTGTATATGAATTTAGGATTTTTTGGGATTTGGTCTCCTATTATTTTGTCTTCCTTCAAGGTTTCCCAATGTTTTTTGATGATCCTTCTCAGTATTCCTGCTTGGCTATTGTATTGTGTGATGATTGGTGGCATTTCAAAGGTTTCCGTTTTTATGTTTTCTTCTGGTTTTTTCTTCTTTTTGATTAACTCCTGTCTGTCTAATTTTCCTACTGATTCTTTCTGAATTTGTAGCTTATCCATGTTGTAGCCTTTCTCTTCAAATTTCTTTATCATTTTGTCTGCCTCGGTTCGGTATTCACTTTCCTTTGTACAGTTACGTTTTAGTCTCATCAATTGTCCCTTAGGAATATTTTCCAACCACTGTGGGAGGTGGCAGCTTTCACGGGATATGAAGCCGTTGACGTCTGTGGGTTTGTTGTATGTCCTGGTTTCTATTTTGCCATCCTCTATGTAGATGGTTAGGTCCAAGAAATTTATTTCATTCTGACTGAATATAGGTGTAAATTCTAGGTGGTAATCATTGTTGTTAATTTCTTCGAAAAATGTATTGAGGGCTTCCTTTTCTCCTGCCCAAATGAATATAATATCGTCTATGAAACGTTTCCATAGGACGAGATTCGACCGGAGCTCGCCGTGGGGATAGATGACTTGATGTTCCCACTGTCCAACATATATGTTAGCGAACCCCGGTGCGAATCTCGTCCCCATCGCGGTCCCCCATTGCTGTATGTAGAACTTGTCCTCAAATATGAAGTAGTTTCTTTTTAGAATGAACATAATGCATGCACCAATAAAATCTATTTGTTTCTCGGGGAGAATTCCCTGGTTCTGTAAGCAGGTTTTGGCTGCGTTACATCCTTTCTCATTTTCAATGATGGTGTATAGGGATTTGACATCCAGAGTGCCTAGAATGTAATGTGGTTCCCATTTGACCTGGTTTAAGATGTTGAGGATGTGCTGGGTGTCTTTCAGGTGTGTTGGTAATAGGTCTACACACGGTTGCAGGAAGCGGTCTATATATTCGGATAGATTGCTTGTCAGGCACTCTACTCCTGATATAATTGGTCTTCCTGGGGGGTCTATTATACTTTTATGGATTTTTGGGTTATAATAAAATGCGGCAATTCTGGGTTGTTTTGTTTCTATGTATTCAGCCTCTTTAGGGTTGAGGATGGCTTCTGTTTTCCCTTTTCTGACTAGTTCACCTAGTTCCTTTCTGAATCCTTCTGTAGGGTCACTTTTTAGTATTTTATATGTTTTTTTGTCGCCTAGTAGTTTATATGCTTCCTGTTGGTATTTTGCTTTATCCATTATCACAATACCCCCGCCTTTATCCGCAGGTCTTAGAATGATTTTATTATTTTCTTGTATCTTTGTTAATGCTTCCCGTTCTGCATGGGATATGTTTCCTAGGTGTTTTTTGTTTTGTTTCTGTTTTTTGGGGCTTTTGATTTTTCGTATGTCCTTTGTGACCATATTCATAAAACTGTTTAGTGCCTGTGAATATTCTTGCACGGGATGGTATTTGGATTTTGCTTTTAGATCCGTATGTTTGTATCCCTTTACTGGATTGTTGTCTTCTATTACTTCTGTTTTGTCGAGTCGGTGGGATTTATTGCTGTCTGTCCCATTAATGTTGTTTTTTTGTTGTTTTTTTATAAAATATTTCTTTAGCGCTAGTCTTCTCATAAATTTGCGTATCCCTATGAAAGCTTCAAATTTGTTGAACGACGTACTTGGTGCAAATTTCAACCCTTTTTCCAGGATATTTTGTTCTCCCTTTGTTAGTATATGTGTGCTAAGGTTAAAAAATTTTTGTTCTGACCCCCTTCCAATCTCCTTTTTGTTTTAGTTTCTTCTTTTGGGCGAGTTTCCCTCCTCTATTACCCCTCTTGCGCTTTTTCTTCTCAGAAAAAAATCCTGTTTCACAGTTCTTTTTATAGTTGTTCTTTTTTCTCTCTGTTCATTACGTCCTCTTTCCTGCTCTTGAGATTTGTCTCTGTGTGTGTTTCTTGTTACCATTGTTGGGTTTGTAGTTCTTGATTCTTTTCTCCTGGTATCGTGGTTACTTGTAGTAACCTTCACATTATTTCCATCCATATTAAGTTCTTTCTTATTTTTTTGATTTTTTTGATGATGGTCTTCTAATAGGTCTTGTCTGTCTTTTTCTTCTTCTTTTTCTTCTTCTTTTTCTCGTGTTTTCTTCTGTTGACGGGAGGGAGTTATTTCTTCTTCATCTGTTTCATAATTCGTTAATACATCATAGCGGTTGTCCGTCTTTGTTTCGTTTCTATTTGTTACATCGTTTTGTCCTCTGATTCTGACTTCTGGGGTTATTGGTATTGATTGTTCTATTTGAGTGTTCCCCTCGTCTTGGTAATTCTCCTCTTCATGTACTGTGAAGATGGATGTATGTTCCTCCACTTCACTATATCTACCTTCGTCCAGTGTTTGGAAGGAATCCTGGCTATTATGTTCCGTGTGATTTTTAGGTAGTGCATCGCGGTTGAATTTTCTGCTCTTCTTTTCTTTAATTTCCTCTTCTTTTTGATGGATCCTCCTTTTTATGTTTTCTACCAGTTGATGAATGCTCGCATGATCTTTCCAGGGTCTCAATGTCTCAAATGTTGCCATTATTATTTTATTGGTTTTACGCAATCTTTCTCCCCTTTTGTTGATGATAAATTTGATAGCATTGCGGGAGAATTCATGGAACATGCGTTCCCATTCATTTATTATACCATGTTCTCCCATGTCCCCTGATAGTGTCTTTTCTACTTTTAATCCTTTGGGTATGATGTCCCACTCAAGATATTTTTCTAATGAGGTAATTTCCCATAGGTCCTTCATTTCAAGAATTAGTAGTTGTTCTAATTCTCTGAGTGTGTCCTTCACATATGTAAACTGTATGCCGTTGTCTTGATTGAATGTTTTGGATTGTCTCTTGTATGAACCAAAGAAGTTTTGTACCCTCTGTATTCTGTCTTTTCTGTCCCACCATAATTTTGACATTATTTCTTTATGTGGTAGGTCTATTTTATTTTTGTTGTCAGTGTTGTTGTCTCCACGTTTTGTCTTATTCTTAATTGGTTTTTAGTCCTATTGGACTGAATTTATGTGGCAGTATGTTTTCCACAATATTGTAATTTCTATTTTTATTTTTGTTTTTATTTTTATTTTTCTCTTATTCTTATTTATAAAATTTATCTATTTTAATCGTTTTATTTTGTTTTGGAATTATTAGATGGTTGTTTATGTGCAGCTGGCCTAGGTGTGTTGGCGATATGTGGTAAAGGTAATACTATAGTAGTACACCGGCGCTTGCAATGAGTTTAGCTGACGCAGCGGTACCGCAACGGTATCGCCACCGTTTGATATCAAGTGAATGATGTAAGTAATGTATATGTAGGTACTGCGCGACTTGTACTCCCTATTGCTTTCTCAATCAGAATGGCACCATGAAGATACGTAATGGTTATAGCAGGGACTTACAGTTTGGTTGTGATGTCTTAATTATATCAGGAGTAGAGTGCCTGACAATCAATCTATCCGAATATATAGACCGCTTCCTGCAACCGTGTGTAGACCTATTACCAACACACCTGAAAGACACCCAGCACATCCTCAACATCTTAAACCAGGTCAAATGGGAACCACATTACATTCTAGGCACTCTGGATGTCAAATCCCTATACACCATCATTGAAAATGAGAAAGGATGTAACGCAGCCAAAACCTGCTTACAGAACCAGGGAATTCTCCCCGAGAAACAAATAGATTTTATTGGTGCATGCATTATGTTTATTCTAAAAAGAAACTACTTCATATTTGAGGACAAGTTCTACATACAGCAATGGGGGACCGCGATGGGGACGAGATTCGCACCGGGGATTCGCTAACATATATGTTGGACAGTGGGAACATCAAGTCATCTATCCCCACGGCGAGCTCCGGTCGAATCTCGTCCTATGGAAACGTTTCATAGACGATATTATATTCATTTGGGCAGGAGAAAAGGAAGCCCTCAATACATTTTTCGAAGAAATTAACAACAATGATTACCACCTAGAATTTACACCTATATTCAGTCAGAATGAAATAAATTTCTTGGACCTAACCATCTACATAGAGGATGGCAAAATAGAAACCAGGACATACAACAAACCCACAGACGTCAACGGCTTCATATCCCGTGAAAGCTGCCACCTCCCACAGTGGTTGGAAAATATTCCTAAGGGACAATTGATGAGACTAAAACGTAACTGTACAAAGGAAAGTGAATACCGAACCGAGGCAGACAAAATGATAAAGAAATTTGAAGAGAAAGGCTACAACATGGATAAGCTACAAATTCAGAAAGAATCAGTAGGAAAATTAGACAGACAGGAGTTAATCAAAAAGAAGAAAAAACCAGAAGAAAACATAAAAACGGAAACCTTTGAAATGCCACCAATCATCACACAATACAATAGCCAAGCAGGAATACTGAGAAGGATCATCAAAAAACATTGGGAAACCTTGAAGGAAGACAAAATAATAGGAGACCAAATCCCAAAAAATCCTAAATTCATATACAGAAAGGCCAAAAATGTGGGCAGTATAATAGCCCCCACTAACAAATGCTTGAGTAAACAGAATGAGAAACAAAAAACCATTCTTGGAACAAAATCCCAGGGAGGCTTTGTCCCATGCGGCTATTGTAGTGTCTGCAAAAAACTAAAGACAAACAAAAAACAGCACACCAGCATAGAAATAAAAAATGAATGGACAGGGGACACAGAAACATATAAAATAAAAGATCATATAACCTGCAGCAGTCAGGGTGCAATATATGCTATAACATGTCCGTGCAAAAAAATATACATAGGACGAACCAAGAGAACTATAAGTAAAAGAATAGGGGAACACATTTATAACATAGGAAGGAAATACGAGGGCCACCCACTTTCCAGACACTATAAGGACAAACACGGAGGAAAATATAGCGGCACCACTTTCCGGGGTATTGAAATAGTTAAAAAAGATAAAAGAGGAGGAGATTTTATCAAGAAAATGTCCAGATCAGAAAGCCGCTGGATATTTAACTTAAACACTCTGGTACCCTCGGGTCTCAATTCAGAAATAGAACTATTTGCCTTCAACTAAGATATCAATCAAGCAAGCCAGGGATGTAGGAATCAGGGAAGGGAGGAGTTACTTACCTTCAAAAGTAGCATCGGGAGACAGAGGACGCATCCCTGACGAAGATTAGCGAACTAATCGAAACGCGTTGGAGAGAACTTTGGTCCTCCTGGTCCACCGTAGCCACTGTCGTGACGTCACGCAGCGCTCCGAGCGAGCGCGAACAAGCGGCTTCTTTTAAATCACGAGCGGCGCCACCGGCCGGGGCAAGCTCAAGTAATATTCTTATTTAAAAAACAGTTGTTACTATTAGGGCCCAGCTCCCCAAACCTTCCCTCATCCCGAACGGCACCAAAAACAAAAAAGAAAAAAGAAAAGAAGAAAATTGGAAAGACGCAGGAGAACAGCACCCACAGAGGAGCATCTGGGATTAAGACATCACAACCAAACTGTAAGTCCCTGCTATAACCATTACGTATCTTCATGGTGCCATTCTGATTGAGAAAGCAATAGGGAGTACAAGTCGCGCAGTACCTACATATACATTACTTACATCATTCACTTGATATCAAACGGTGGCGATACCGTTGCGGTACCGCTGCGTCAGCTAAACTCATTGCAAGCGCCGGTGTACTACTATAGTATTATATATATTTTTTGATGTGAGGTCTATGGACAATCAGTGATTCATTGATTCTGCTTTATAGCATATACCCCTCGCTGGGTTAATTTTATTATCTGCTACGCAGTATTGGTTGTCCATGCACCATAATTATTTTGACCTGTAGGCTATCCATGCTTTTTATTGTGTGGACATACATGGTCTCGCAATTGTGTATACTGCCCTATGTTTCTCTGTATACTGTTTACCATCCTGTCTTTTCCCCTATTTATTATATTCGAGAATAAAGTGATATTTTGATATATTATCTCCACTTGCTTTTTTGTTTATATACTAACAATGAGCCTGGAAGCCTAGTACAGGCTGCGACTCATTTTTAGAACAGGGTACTTTCCCTGATCTCCTCTGGGGGAAAGTGCGCCTGAAGAGAAAGCCTGCGATTCCGGTTTTTAACACTCTCAGATGCCGTGAGTAAGGGGAACTCATTGCTGTGAGGGGAGGTGGCATGTGGCATATTCTGGGCCCATGAGGGCAAAGGAGAGCATCAGAGCTGAACCCGGACATACCTCCATTTTCACCCAGGCAGCCCCCCTGACCTGAGCATTGGAGCAGTTCATGCTCTGATGCTCTCCTTTGCCCCTGCGCTAGATCGCACAGGGCAAGGGCTCTTTTGTTTACAATAACACACTGCCGGGCGGAGACTTCCGTGACATCTCCGGCTGTGATGGGCGTGCTTTAGCTTTGCCCTGGCTGTTTTACTGGCTAGGGCAGCACTTAAGCCCGCCCATCAGTGCCGGAGTCGTCACCGGGCTTCCTGGCAGCCCCATGGAGAGCCCAATTTGTCACCGGAACTCTTGAAAATGCCTTTTCCCTGCGCAACTTAGCGCAGGTCAAAGGAGAGCATCGGAGCATGGGTGAAAATGGAGGTATGTCCGGGTTCAGCTCTGGACCCAGACAACCCCTTTAAATGGGACTGAGCTGTGCCTAGACCATGTGTTTGATGGACATAACGTCACTGCCCTAAGAAGAGGCCACTGCGTTCAGAGAAGCACTGCAACCTCCTCAAACAGCTGATTGTCAGGGCTGCTGGGAGTCGGAATCCCGTCAATCTGATATTGATCACCTTTACTGAGGAAAGGTCATCAATATATAAAAAATCCCTTTAAAATAAGAATAAATGTATTAAATATAATTAACAAAGATCAAATTATACTGCAACACAAAAACATACAAATAAAAATGATTTTTCCTATATATTTCTATTTAATATACCGTTAGTCAAGCAACAATTAAAACATATCTGTATTATTTATCTCTGTACTTGTAATGACGTACAGGCACAAGTTATAGTATGTATTATGGTAAGAAAAAAAGGCAGAATTGCTTGTTATTTTCCATTTCACCAAATGTATATAACAGTATTATATATGTACCTGAAAATCCAGCACTCAAATGTTTTTTTAACTGCCATAGATTTTAATGAAGAGAGACACCCACAAGTGCAGTTTATGGAAAATGTGGCAGACAGAAAGCGCGAACAGGGTTCCCTGGAACCAGATGAAGGTATGGAAGTTTGGACCTCAATCTATCAGACATTTATGGCACTTCATATGGGTATTATTATTATATTTACCGTACTATTATAGCACCATATATTTCATGGTGCTTTACATATGAAAGGGGGTGCACATACATAAAAGCAAACAAGTACAATAAACAAGAACATGCCCGCAAGGCCTTACAATCTACAAATAGGCCATATATGCATAAAATAGGAATATTCCCCTAAATAATTTACATAAAGGTCAGCCATAGATGGTCATTGTTTACTACTGGATTTGTATGACCTGTTTTTATCGACATCATTTCTTTGTGTGACCTATAAGTGAAAATACAACTGAAAAGCCACACAGAGCAGGTGCTCGCTGCTGTATAAATAGTTTGGATCAAGGCAAATCCTCAGCCGCTTTATCTCAGCATCACGGGGGGGATTACCACTGAGGGAAATTGCACTTTGATGTGGATCACGTGGATGAATACAGGTGGTGGGAGGAAAGTCAGGTCTTTACACCAACCTTTACACTAATTAATAATCTTTTAAAGTCGGTCTCATATATTTGCTATGGACAGGACTTGTATGGAATATATTAAATTATTAGAAGGGCCTAGTAGGAAGCTGCTGAATAATCCTGGTGCACAGAGGCACGATCCCAGGCGATTCCCAAGAACCTATCTGGCAGATCTTTTATGATTTTCATGACCATTTCCCTCAACAGGTTGATTCATTCCATTGACAATGACGGCAGTATTTTGGTCAGAATTTTACATCAGCCAAAACCAGAATCAGGACCAAAACATAGAATAGGTACAAAATTGTATCTTTCCATTATACTTTCTGTAAAAACTTCTGTAAAATACAGATCATTTTACTTCCGTCTGAAAATGGCCTAACAAGCCACTTTTATTTCTGATACAACACTGGTAACTATTTCAGATTGCATGTTTAAAGGGAACCTGTCACCAGTTTGATGGTGTCCGAACTAAGGGCAACATAAATAAGTGACTGATTCTCTTAGCAAAAGGCTGGGTCACTTTCTTTAATTGACCCAGTCAATCTGCCAACATCTTGTACTGAAAAGCTCCAGCTGATAATTATGAGTCCTGAATATTTATGAGCTCCTGACTCTCCCCGCCCACCTGCTGCTGATTGACAGTTATTTTCGATATGAATCAGCAGCAGGTGGGCAGGGGAGTGGCTATATCTCTGAATTAAATAAACGCTGGACTCAATGACATCACGCTGGACTCAAATCAGCTCATTAGCATGCGGCATGCGGTATCTTTATGTGTATATTATGAGGTAACCATCTGTCACACCAGTAAGTGAATACATCTAAGGAACTTTTTAGTAGTTAATGATTATATATAATTAGTTAGATTATAATCAAATATCCACATGACAGGTTCCCTTTAAAGCACATTTGACAAGTGTTCCAAAATATCTGTGAGACTCCCGGAAATCTCCCAGGTGGCACACATACTCACCTCTCCTGCACTTTTCTCCACTCCTGAGACACACGGAGTGACATCAAGGGGGTGGCAACGATGCTCATGAGTGGAGCAAAGTGCAGGAACAGTGAGAGGTTAATGTCTAACCATCTGGTTTGAGGTCTGTAAGGGGTTGTCTGACTTCTCTGTATACAGACCCCTGACCAGATTTGTACTTAGACACCGAACTGTTTGGGGTCCATATAAAGGTCTGATCTGAGGTCTATATACAGGAAGGTATGGGACGGTAATGGTATGGAGACTTTATGTCTCTATGACATATCAAAAGTTTTACTGAAAATTAGTCACCCTTTAAGGTGTTATGGTCTGGAGTTATTTTTATTTTTTTTAGAGGTGGGACGAATCCAATGTTTTTCGAATCCGAAAATGTTTTTCGAATATATCGAATTTTTAGAATCTTGAATCCTGTTATGGAGGAGGATCTGTGGATGACACTTATGGGGGGATCTGTGGATGACACTGTTATAGAGGCATCTGTGGATGATACTGTTATGGAGGGGGATCTGTGGATGACACTTATGGGGGGATCTGTGGATGACACTGTTATGGAGGCATCTGTGGATGACACTGTTATGGAGGGGGATCTGTGGATGACACTGTTATGGAGGGGGATCTGTGGATGACACTGTTATGGACGGGGATCTGTGAATGACACTTATGGGGGGATCTGTGGATGACACTGTTATGGAGGGGGATCTGTGCATGACACTGCTATGGGGATCTATGGGACGGTAATGGTATGGAGACTTTATGCCTCTATGACATATCAAAAGTTTTACTGAAAATTAGTCACCCTTTAAGGTGTTCTGGTCTGGAGTTATTTTATTTTTTTTAGAGGTGGGACGAATCCAATGTTTTTCGAATCCGAAAATGTTTTTCGAATATATCGAATCTTTAGAATCTTGAATCCTGTTATGGAGGAGGATCTGTGGATGACACTTATGGGGGGATCTGTGGATGACACTGTTATAGAGGCATCTGTGGATGACACTGTTATGGAGGGGGATCTGTGGATGACACTTATGGGGGGATCTGTGGATGACACTGTTATGGAGGCATCTGTGGATGACACTGTTATGGAGGGGGATCTGTGGATGACACTGTTATGGAGGGGGATCTGTGGATGACACTGTTATGGACGGGGATCTGTGAATGACACTTATGGGGGTATCTGTGGATGACACTGTTATGGAGGGGGATCTGTGCATGACACTGCTATGGGGATCTATGGGACGGTAATGGTATGGAGACTTTATGTCTCTATGACATATCAAAAGTTTTACTGAAAATTAGTCACCCTTTAAGGGGTTCTGGTCTGGAGTTATTTTTATTTTTTTTAGAGGTGGGACGAATCCAATGTTTTTCGAATCCGAAAATGTTTTTCGAATATATCGAATCTTTAGAATCTTGAATCCTGTTATGGAGGAGGATCTGTGGATGACACTTATGGGGGGATCTGTGGATGACACTGTTATAGAGGCATCTGTAGATGACACTGTTATGGAGGGGGATCTGTGGATGACACTTATGGGGGGATCTGTGGATGACACTGCTATGGGGGGGATCTGTGGATGACACTGTTATGGAGGGGGATCTGTGGATGACACTGTTATGGAGGGGGATCTGTGGATGACACATACCGTATATAGCATCTTATGCTATATGTGTTATCCACAGATCCACCCCATGTCAGTGTCATCCACAGATGACCCCCCCACCCACCATAACAGTGTTATCCACAGATCCCCCTCCTTATAACAATGTCTTCCACAGCTCACCCTCCCTATAAGTGTCATGCACAGATCCCCCCCACCATAACAGTGTCATCCCCAGGTCCCCCTCCTTATAACAGTGTCATCCACAGATCCCACCCTATAACCGTGTCATCCAAAGATCCCCCTCCCTGCCGCTCACAGGAGTGTACATTTGACAGTCACATTTCTAAACTGTAATCCATATCCTGCAGTAACTTTAACTTTAAATAAGCGGCCGCTCATCTCTACTAGTACCTTACACCACTCCTCAGCTAGCTTCGGTAACAGGGCCAGGCTACAGCCTACAGGCAGTGCACAGGCGGCGCTCACAGTGACATCACGCACCTGCGCCGCCTAGTGGGAGGAGCAAGCGCGCCGCCCCCACTGCCTGTTAGTTGTTACCGAACGAGCGCTGATTTAAAGTTTAAGTTACTGCAGGACCAGGTCAGAGGATACCGATTACAGTTTAGAAGAAATGTACACACATGGGGGGGCACAGCGTGATGTAGGGGGGGCCGTGGCCTCCTCTGGCCTCCCCTTGGCGATGCCACTGGGGAAATAGCAGGCGTCCCGGGAGGCGCGGGGACGTGACGTCACAGCGGGATTCGAATTTCATAAATTAAGTCGGGATTCGAGTCCACGAATCCGGAAAAATTTTAGGAATTCGTGGATTCGATGGATTCATTATCCCACCTCTATTTTTTTATTTTTTTTATGGGGTCTGTATCTATTTAGTGCACCTGATCAGTTATTTGTTTTTTCTTTCTCAGTAACTACTGTATGCCTCCAATTTCATACTGAGGTTTTATTCTATTGGATTCAATATTTGGCATCCTCCATTATACTCCATATGCATTAAGAGGGAATATCTTAAGAGTCTGAAGGCAAGTGTATGGCAAGGTATGGATTATATATGGCTCCATACTCCGCACGTACTCTGCTATGTGCATGAACCTTAATAACACACAGAAAAGATTGTGCAGTGTTAGAATAGTTTTGTTTAAATTTTTAATATTTTTAAGTTTGAAATTTTACAGAAAATAGGGAAGTAAAAGTCACTTGCAGAAATTTGTTGGATTCATGTGAATGGGGTTATTTCAGCTCAAGCACATACATTTCTGCAAGCTCCATTCACATGAATGTGACAGTTGCTGAAATTTCTGAAACAAATCTGCCATGTCGGAATATAACCTTAGACACCATGGACTTCTATGAGGGATCGGTCATGCTAAACTCATTTAATCAGTTTCTATGAGGAGGTAAGTTCTAGACTTGACAGCGGCGAATCAATGGATGTTGTATATCTGGACTTCTCTAAAGCATTTGACACTGTACCGCATAAAAGGTTAGTATATAAAATGAGAATGCTCGGACTGGGAGAAAACGTCTGTATGTGGGTAAGTAACTGGCTCAATGATAGAAAACAGAGGGTGGTTATTAACGGTACACACTCAGATTGGGTCACTGTCACTAGTGGAGTACCTCAGGGGTCAGTATTGGGCTCTATTCTCTTCAATATATTTATTAATGACCATTTAGAAGGCTTGCATAGTAAAGTCAGATGACACTAAACTGTGTAAAGTAATTTACACTGATGAGAACAGTATACTACTACAGAGGGATATGGATAGATTGGAGGCTTGGGCAGATAAGTGGCAGATGAGGTTTAACACTGACAAATGTAAAGTTATGCACATGGGAAGGAATAATGCAAGTCACCCGTACATACTAAATGGTAAAACACTCGGTAACACTAACATGGAAAAGGATCTAGGAATTTTAATAAATAGCAAACTAAGCAGCAAAAAACAGTGTCAGGCAGCTGCTGACAAGGCCAATAAGATAATGGGTTGCATCAGAAGGGGCATAGATGCCCGTGATAAGAACATAGTCCTACCACTTTACAAATCGCTAGTCAGACCACACATGGAGTACTGTGTACAGTTCTGGGCTCCTGTAAACAAGGCAGACATAGCAGAGCTGGAGAGGGTCCAGAGGAGGGCAACTAAAGTAATAACTGGAATGGGGCAACTACAGTACCCTGAAAGATTATCAAAATTAGGGTTATTCACTTTAGAAAAAAGACGACTGAGGGGAGATCTAATTAATATGTATAAATATATCAGGGGTCAGTAAAGAGATCTATCCCATCATCTATTTATCCCCAGGACTGTGACTGTGACGAGGGGACATCCTCTGCGTCTGGAGGAAAGAAGGTTTGTACACAAACATAGAAGAGGATTCTTTACGGTAAGAGCAGTGAGACTATGGAACTCTCTGCCTGAGTAGGTGGTGATGGTGAGTACAATAAAGGAATTCAAGAGGGGCCTGGATGTATTTCTGGAGCGTAATAATATTACAGGCTATAGCTACTAGAGAGGGGTCGTTGATCCAGGGAGTTATTCTGATTGCCTGATTGGAGTCGGGAAGGAATTTTTTATTGGTGGGGAATTATGTGGGGAAAATTGGCTTCTACCTCACAGTTTTTTTTTTTTTTGCCTTCCCCTGGATCAACTTGCAGGATAACAGGCCCAACTGGATGGACAAATGTCTTTTTTTGGCCTTATGTACTATGTTACTATGTTATTATGATACAGTCAAGCCTCTGGGACACCATGCTGTATACTTAAAAAATGGCTGCTAGCAACACAACCTAGAACATGAGTAGGATGGGTTGTGTCCCACTGCAGCCAACATGGGGTGCTAAAAAGGGGGGCTTAAGGCCTCACTACACATCCTTCACAGCACGGCACTTTTCTGTAAACCTAATGGCATACCTCATAAAAAATCTGTACATTACTATCTATTATAGAGCAGGAACTCTACTCTATAATAGATAGTAATGATGCAATTCTGTTTCCTGCTCCTGTCAGGCTGCTCAGCCATGACAGCATATTGCACCCTGGATCATATTGTTACTATCTATTGTAGCTCAGAGTTCCTGTTCTATAATGACTAGTAATGATAGGATCCTGCCTGCCATAAACTGTTAAGCTGAGCAGCCTGACAGGAACGCTCAGCACTGTAGGATGGAGGCAGGCAACACAGCGCAGTGTGTAGTCAAGCCCCACCCCCCTCTCACCACCACACAGCACCTCTGCAGCAGGAGAGAACCTGTCTTAGGCTGGGTTCACATCACATTTTATGCCTCTGTTTGACTTATACATTAAAAAAAAAAAGATACAAAAATGTAGCACACCACGTTCTTATATCCTGCAGAGTCTGGTAAAAAAATATATATATACACTTTTTTTTTACAATTAAACTCTATGGTAAATAGATACCACTGTATGGCATCAATCTGAGGCATCAGTTTAATGTATAAGTTTTTAAGAAGAACGTGATGTGAACCCACCCTTAGTCAAATTCTAGAAGGGGTTGCTGGCCGTCATTTTCAATAATTCTTGGAGAACCCCTTGGAGAACACAGGCAATTTATTGAAATACCTACATATAGAAACCAGACTATGAATGACTCCACTGACTAATGCAAGATTCTGCTTTAGAACTGACATACATTAGCATCTTGGTGGATCTTGCATTATATAATGACCCTGTAAATGGGAAACTAAGATGGAAAAGTCATTTAAAAAATAGCCGCACATAGTAGCATTTAGCATTTACTGTACAGTATATGCAATACCAATATTTTAAACACATGTAAAGGCTCTTACACACAGTCTAACGTGTATAGGGAATTCCCAACTGAGAAGGATAAGGCAAAGTAAATATTTTTGCCGGATCATTTTGTTTTCCCAGGAGATAAGCTGCCGCCAGAAGTGTCTCCTCTGCCCCTATTGGCAACACATAGATGTTCCGCCGAACTGAATGTGTTTGTATATGGGGGAATTGGGAGGGAGTCAGAAGAGATGGTTGTCCAATTACTGACTGTGTATGGTCAGCTTTAGGCCTCCTGCACACGAACATGTGCGTCCCGTGGCCGTGCTGCGGCCCACAAATTGCGGGCCGCAATGCACGAACACCGACCGTGGGGCAGCTGCAGCGAATCGTGGACCCATTCACTTCAATGGGTCTGTGATCCAGCCGTTCCGGAAAAAGATAGGACATATTCTATCTTTTTGCGGAACCGAAGTACGGGACGAAACCCCACGGAAGCACTCCGTAGTGCTTCCGTAGGGTTCCGTTCTGTGCTTCGGTTTCGCACCATTCCGCATCCGCGATGCGGAATGCACATGGAGTGAATGGGCCCGCATCCGCGATGCGGAATGCACATGGAATGGAGCCCGTGTATTGCGGATCCGCAAACGCGGTCCGAAATTTGGCAATGGGACACCTATGGTCGTGTGCAGGAGTGCCATTGTGTGTAATTACGAGATACAATTAGAAATGTAAATGCTGTCTTTAAATTATGCAACCTCCAGGACTACAAATGCTTCAACTCTTCATAGCATATGAAAGCTGAAAAGCGGCTGCACTTGACACACATCACTCTCCACCCTCCTTCACTAATTGTATTGGAGAAATCAGGTATTAGGCCTCTTTCAGACGGGCGTTGCGGAAAAAGGTGCGGGTGAGTTGCGGGAACATGCGTGATTTTTCCGCGCAAGTGCAAAACATTGTAATGCGTGTTGCACGCGCGTGAGAAAAATCGTCATGTTTGGTACCCGAACTTCTTCACAGAAGTTCGGGCTTGGGATCGGTGTTCTGCAGATTGTATTATTTTCCCTTATAACATGGTTATAAGGGAAAATAATAGCATTCTGAATACAGAACGCATAGTACAATAGCGCTGGAGGGGTTAAAAAATAAATAAAAATTAAACTCACCTTAATCCACTTGATCGCGCAGCCCGGCTTCTCTTCTGTCTTCTTTTTTGCTGTGTGCAGGAAAAGGACCTGTGGTGACGTCACTCCGGTCATCACATGGTCCATCACATGATCCATCACCGTGGTAAAAGATCATGTGACGGACCATGTGATAACCGGAGTGACGTCACCACAGGTCCTTTTCCTGCACACAGCCAAAAAGAAGACAGAAGAGAATCCGGGCTGCGTGATCAAGTGGATTAAGGTGAGTTTAATTATTATTATTTTTTTAACCCCTCCAGCGCTATTGTACTATGCATTCTGTATTCAGAAAGCTATTATTTTCCCTTATAACCATGTTATAAGGGAAAATAATAATGATCGGGTCTCCATCCCGATCGTCTCCTAGCAACCGTGCGTGAAAATCGCACCACATCCGCACTTGCTTGCGGATGCTTGCGATTTTCACGCAACCCCATTCACTTCTATGGGCTCTGCGTTGCGTGAAAAATGCAGAATATAGAACATGCTGCGATTTTCACGCAACGCACAAGTGATGCGTGAAAATCACCGCTCATGTGCACAGCCCCATAGAACGTTCAACTCACGCTTCGCATCCGTGCGGAATACTCGCCCGTGTGAAAGGGGTCTTAGAGGACAAGTCACTACTCCATAAAATAACATTTCTGGAACATCTTTTCTAAGGCTACTTTCACACTTGCGTTGTTAATTCTGGTATTGAGATCCGGCAGAGGAATGAAATACTGGAATTAAATTGATCCGTTTTGATTCTGCACACCAGGATGCATCCGTTTCGTTAGGATGTGGTTGTGTGAAATCAAAACGGAGAAAAAATGAATCTGTCATTAAATATATTGAAAATCAGGCAGTGATCAGCCGGCACTCCGTTCAATGAGCGTGGTGCACGTGTCCGAGATAGCAATCTCAACATGTATTGTAGAAAAAGACTGGCACTCACTGTATCTTCTGCAAATTCGATGCTTTTATTAGTCACATATAATATAGAGTTCTGTGACGCGTTTCGGCTCACAGCATGAGCCTTGCAGGACTTGAGACAATGTGGGTCCTATATAACTCACAATCTTTCACGTACTGAAAGACAAGCTATAGAGGATTTGATGCAGGACAGCACTCTAATTCTTAAACCTGCTGACAAAGGGGGTGCCCTTGTCCTGATGGACAAGGAATATTATATAACTGAGATTCTGGGACAATTGGCTAACACTGAGGTATATCGGCCATTAAAGGGTGACCCGGTATATGCTATTAAGAGTAAGCTTTGTACTTTGGTAGATGCATTTTGGAATATTTGATTAACCATCATCCTGTCACGCCAGTGTTTTATACACTTCCCAAAGTGCATAAATCCCTCACCCAACCTCCTGGTCGACCAATACCAATTGTGGCCCTGACTGATTGTATCTTATCCCCTCCAGCGATTCTTCTTGAAAAGGTCCTGACACCTCTGACCAAAAAAAATTCCATCTTTTTTGCTGGACACCAATCAATTCTTAAGTGAGATCATGAACTTGACGTTGCAGGATGATGACCTCTTGGTTACTTTCGATGTATGCTCCTTATACACCTCCATTATCCACTCTAAGGGCATACGGGCTGTAGAGTGGTTGTTGTCTTTTTCCTCTCACACAGAGCGTGAGAAAAATTTATTTTTGTGTTTACTTGAGATTATTCTGAATGAAAACTATTTTTATTTCAGGATACGTATTATCAGCAGTGCTGTGGGACCGCGATGGGTTCGAATGCCGCACCACCGTACGCAAATTCCTACATGTCATGGTTTGAGGATAAATATATCTACAATAATGAATTATTCAAGTTCCATTGTATTTTTGGGCGAAGATTTGTCGATGACGTGTTTTGCGTGTGGCGGGGCAGCATTCGAACCCTTCGGGATTTTGCAGATTATTTGAATTCAGTTTGGCAAGAACTCCAGTTTACTTTGCACTTTGATAGTCATGGTATTCATTTTTTGGACACCTTTGTGATCAAAGTGGAGGATGGAGCAGTGGAGACTGACCTACATATTAAAAGCACTGATAGGAATTCTCTCCTCCATTATTCTAGCAATCATCCCCCTACAGTCAAAAAAGCACTGCCCCATTCCCAGTTCCAGAGGGTTCGCAGAATTGTCTCTAATGCCGGGATCAAGGAAACTCGTCTGAATGAAATGTCAGATAGGTTTAAGAACCGTGGTTATCCCACCTCACTGCTGAATAAAGAGAGGAATGAAGCTATTTCCTTGGGACAAAGAGAAAAAAAGTCACGTATACCATTTGTCACAAAATATCACCCATGGGTAAACAAGTGCAGATTCATCTTAAATCGACATTGGAGCATTTTATCCAGGGCATACCCCTCTGTGGAGGAATTCCAGAGTCCTTCCTTAGGGTCCATTCACACGTCCGTTGTTTCTTTCCTGATCTGTTCCGTTTTTTGCGGAACAGATCTGGACCAGTTCTGTACCCATTCATTTTCAATGGGTCCTGAAAAAAATCGGACAGCTCAATGTCTGATTTTTTTTCAGGACCCATTGAAAATGAATGGATACAGAACTGGTCCAGATCTGTTCCGCAAAAAACGTAACAGATCAGGAAATAAACAACAGACGTGTGAATGGACCCTTAATCTGCTACAAACGCAACAAAAACATACGCGATATGGTGGTACGGGCTGATGTGGGTAGCAGTCAGATTGAGAAGCGACAGCGTACCTTGTCCACACCAAGAAGGGGCACATTCCCCTGCTTGGGGGGTATACACTGCTCAAGCGTAATCAGAGGAGAATACTTTTTACATCCCTATACAGGAAAGCAATTCCCTGTTAAGGGATTCTTCATATGTAACAGTAATTACGTGGTGTATTTACTGAAATGCCCGTGTGGTCTCTTATACATAGGAGAGACCTCTATGCGGGTGAAGGATCGCTTCTCAAAGCATAAGTCCACCATACGCAAATAGAATCTGCTCCTACCGATTCCCTACCACTTTGATCGCTGTAATCACAATGTCTCGCAATTGCGATTTCAGATTATTGAACATGTACCACAACCTCGCAGAGGCGGTGACAGGATTAAAATGCAAAAAAAATGTGAAGCCTTTTGGATTCACAAATTGCAGACACTTGAACCCAGGGGATTGAACCGGGAGTATGATCTCAGCAGTATGATCTCAGAATAAGTTATTTGTTTTTTCTTTTCTTTATTTCAGAAAACATGATGAACCCCCAACGGCATCATCTCATCCTGAACTCGTCCTTACTTTTGGAGAATTCCTTATATGCCATATTACTCCTGTATCTGTTGATGGGTTGTTCTTTCACGTTTCTCTGTTTGTTGTTTAGTTCGTTACTAAGGTTACCTGATGTCACTTCCGCTTTGGCGGTCTATTTAAATCCTGTATGCTACTTTCTTTGTATATGCCATCATCTGTTTGAGAAAGGCTCATGCTGTGAGCCAAAACGCGTCACAGAACTCTATATTATATGTGACCAATAAAAGCATCGAATTTGCAGAAGATACAGTGAGTGACGGTTCTTTTCTACAATAAATACATTGAAAGTCAATGGGTGACGGATCCGTTTTTTTAGGCTCTATAAAAAATTGATCCGCCACTATTGAATTACGTTGTTTTCAGTGCCGGGTCCGTTTTTTTGCTGTTTTTATGACCGGACACAAAACCGTGGTTTTGTGTCCCGTCACAAAACTGAATGCTGCATCCCGAACCAATCTCTTTCCATTCAGATGAATTAAATGGAAACATTCTTTTCCGGTATTGAGATCCTCTGCCTGATCTCAATACCGGAAAACAACAACCCAAGTGTGAAAGTAGCCTTAGAACTCTGTCTTGCGCCGTTCCTCTATTATTCCTCGCAGAAATGTATACATAAATTGACACTGGGTGTTATCAGTTGGGATGGGAGGGTCTGTCATCATCCAATCAGTGCTGAGAGTGTCAGGCTGGACACATCTCTTGGACAAGGGGAATGGAAACACCCAGCTGTCAATTCATTGGTAAATATGCAGGAGGAATAATAGAGGAACAACTCAATGCAGATTTATAAGAATGGATTTAAACAGACGTGTCAGGAGTGGTGACAGGTTCTCTTTACCATACTTTAGAAAGGTACACCACTCTCTTCTAGTAGGCAGAATGGTTTACAAGGGGGCCTTCTATGGGTGCCGCAGAAAGATGCGATTCCCCTGCCATGAAAAAGATTAGTAATGGTCGGCTAATCGCTGGGGTTCCAGCAGCAAAACCACAGATGACTACAGTGAACGATACAGAATGAGTCAGGATCTGTTCAGGGATAAAACTGATGGTTTGGCACGCAAGTTGAATCAGATTTTTTCTGCAACTGTGTTCAGTGCTTCTGTTTCTTACCGTGCGGATGCAATCCGTTTTTGATGCATTTTTCACGTTTGTGAAGAAAAGCTGAAGAATAACAATCTACATCTTCTAGTAACTATCAGTGAAAAACACATTTCATTTGGAAGTCTTCCGTTTTTCACGCAAGTCTCATTCACTGGGCTGGGGCTGCGTGAAAAATGTACAATATAGAACATGCTGGATTTCCCCTGAACGCAGAGATGATTAATGATAAACGACGCTCATCTGCACAGACACAACCTGTAAAGAAAGACTGTAGTGAAGAACCTCTTGCAAACAGGCAGAATGAATCTTGATCTATTGCTTTCAATGGTTATGTGCACATAAGCAATGTTATCCCGGGGCAGTAGTAGCCCTGTAGCATAACAATACCTTTCCTGTGAAAATCCAGTCCTCTAATCCTAAGAAATACGTCTCATTTTTATGCAAATAAAATTTTTGGCGCATTTTGGGTGGGACTTCTCAGTTTGATACACTTGTCTTCTCCTACATCATCACCACTGGCCCTGAAATCTCAGGGACAGAGTGGCCACAGACCTTACAGGGATGCTCAGGGGGCCGCCCGAGCCGTCCTCGCGGTCGGCCAGTGGAAGTTTTTGGGGATGGATTTTGTGCTAATGGCGGAAGTATTTTGTGATGCACTGTGGTATTTGGCTCTGTTGGGGTATAATGTGCCACAATATGGTATTAATGGCACCCTCTACTTGTGTTGGCCCTGCCTTTCATCAATTTGGACCTAACTACAAAATGGGGCCACTTTTAGTATTTTTTCCAGGGCTACTTTAAAGAGGACATTTCATGTGATTTTATAAAGGAACATATCTACCTGTACTTGTGGGGTACCCCCGCTGATGCTGCCACCCTGCTTGATTTTGAAAAATATGCCTCCTATACCCTGCTGTGCCCACCGGATTTCTCCCGCTCAGTATGCTATTACTTAGCATCGAAGCAATGAGGAGGAGACTGAGTCTTTCTCCGTGGGCGTCTCCTTCTCCCTAACTGTAGCGCTGTCCAATCGCAGCGCAGAGCGTCACAGCCAGGGAGAAGGAGACGCCCACGGAGAAAGACTCAGTCTCCTCCTCACTGCTCCGATGCTCAGTATTAACATACTGAGCGGGTGAAATCCAGCGGGGTATAGGAGGCATATTTTAAAAAAATCAAGCTGGGTGGCAGCATCAGCGGGGGTACCCCGCAAGTACAGGTATATATGTTCCTTAATAAAATCACATGAAATGTCCTCTTTAAGTTCCCAGTCCACCCCTGGTTACCGGTGCATTCAGTGGAGGCACCCTGCCCATGTCCTTATTTGCATATAAATAGAGAGAGGTTTAAAAGTAACCTAAACCTTTGCAAAAAAATTAAAACATTGTAATGCTCGGTCTTTGTTGAGCATGTGAGTACAAATCCATAGTTAGTATGTGGAACCCATTTACACACTTGAAAAGCTGACCAAAGAATGAAAGCCAAAGACGTAGAGCAGCACTTCTGCCCCATAGTTGTTGTTTTTTTTTTATAAAAAAAATTAAATTGTAATTACCCTTGAATGACAGTAGAGAAGACTGACTAAGCTAAATACGCCAGACTTCTGTCCCAATTTGTGGCATAAAACTGTGGTACACCGCATTTATTATGTATTTTAGTCACTTTTTGCATCTTACTAGACAAGGGGTTGTGGCTTAACTGTAAATGGGTGAGGCTTAATGGAAAGAGGCAAGGTTTAAAATGTTGCTAAAATTCTGCATTTTGGCGCAAAGTAACTCAACTAAGATAGAGTGTAAACTTGTAGCAAGAGAAACCAAATTCATCATGTAGTGTGCAGCCGTGATAAATCTGACACATCTTCGGACTGCCCGGTCTAAGTTTACGTGGTATTAATATTAGACAGGATTAGTAAATCTGCCCCATTGGTTTTGGTCAGTCTATTCTTATAATTTTCAGAAAACACTACTGAATGCAATAAGAATTCAATTCACTTATCACATCCACCATAATGCTGAAAAATAAAGCCCCATTAAGCCCAGGAATGCATGTAATTATGGCAGACGCACGCAATGTGTCCTGTATCCATTACAGCTATGTTTACCGTTTCAGCAAAGCTGATTTTCTGGTCAATATAACAATCCTCAATTCTAATTGCAGACTTTCTGACCCTCGTACTAAAACTCAGGCATTCTGAAATGTACTCACTGGACACATAGGTAAATTGTATTATTACTGATATTGTAATAAAATTATAATAATAGGAACAATAATCTGATGAATCATAGTGGGAGGACATTTTAGAGCAAACGGTATTAGCATTAAAGGGGATGTCGCACTTCAGCAAATGGCATTTATCATGTAGACATAGTTAATACAAGGCACTTACTAATGTATTGTGATTGTCCATATTGTCTCCTTTGCTGGCAGGATTCATTTTTCCGTCACATTATACACTGCTCGTATCCAGGGGTTATGGCCACTGCTGCAGTGCAGATACAAAGTGGCTAGGACAGGAGCTGCTGTGCATGCGTGTCTATGCGCGCTCCCACGGCCCGGGTCACCAGAGAGGCCGGCGCTTTTTCCCATAGTGTGAAAGCACGGCCACCGCTGCTGGATTGCAGGGTGGTCATAACTCCTTGAAACTAGCAGCGTATAATGTAATGGAAAAATGAATGAAGCCTGGAACGGGGGCAATATGGACAATCATAATACATTAGTAAGTGGCTTGTAGTAACTTTCTCTACATGATAAATGCTATTTACAGTTTAGAGTTTCGCTCCTCCAATCATAAAGATGGGAATTGTTGAACTCAGTTTTGCAGGAGTCTGTGTTGCCGTAATTTGCTACAAATTTATCAAATGTCACACTATATGTGTTATAAATTTGATACATCTTTAAAGGAGTTGTCTACTCCTTTACTATAGATGGCCTATCCTCAGGGTCTGCCATCTTCAACCAAAGTAGTTCCAGCACTGGAGGTTGGCACTGGAACTACACAGCTCCGTCCATTGTGCAGTGGACAGAGTGTGTAATTCACGTCATTGGGAGAATCATTCATTGCAGGACGACGGAGCTGTGTAGTTCCACTGCCGACTTCAAGCACTGAAGATACTCTGAAACAGGTGGTTAAAGGAGGTGCAAGGATTTAGGACCAACGCTGATCAGATATTAATGAGAAGACAACCCCCTCCAAAAGGTGATTTATTTGATAATATGTCATCAAGAGTAGAGGAGTGGACAACCTCTTCAAGTCTAACACTTCTGTCTTGAAATGTTTCTCCACTTTCCACACCAGCCCTTTACTGGAGTAAGACCCCCAAAATTGCATGTGATAAATCTGGCTTCCATCAGTTTGACAGGTTACCCACGGTCACTTTCCCATCTACTTTTAAAAACTGGAGTTGTGTAAAATGAAAAACTTTGCAATGTTTTGCATAAATAGGCTCAGAAAGTCCCAAAGCCATATTTTGTGACTTTGAAGCCTGAATTCTGGAGACCAGGGCTTTGATAACGACCCCCTCAATGAATTGAACTGTTTAGAAGCAGTTTAATGCCATGTTCACACAGCGGATAATATACGTCAGAAAAATCCATTGTGCGTTTGCTGAGGAATCCACACCAGAAGTCCAAGGCCGACCCTCGGATTTATGCCACAAATTTGTAGTCTGAATGTCAGATCCAAACATGGATAAGCCCCATTCAATGTCCCTTCTTGATGAAATCCACATGGAAAAGAATCTGTGGCAGTATGAACCATGGCAGGCAGAATACACTCAGTTTTCCCATGGGTTCCCCTAAAATGTTTTTTTTCTTTGTGTGCAATGAGCGCCCCATAGTGGAGGTTGGAGGTAAAGAAAATGCTATTTCAGTCAATGAAAGAGAATTGGGTGCAGTTTATGGTAGGAATGCACTGACTTCAGTTAGGTGATAGCACAAAATGTTAGGGAAGTGAATATTCTTACTGATTTTATTATTAAATAGATCGCTGCTGAGAATGAGATCCAGGAATACAATCAATAGCAGAGGTGGTCAACTATCTAGGGGTCCAGGGCCACAATATAGGCCTGTGCTGCTCTTATAGTCCTGGCCATAACCCTGAGTCCACCCTGGACTGTAGAGCTAGTAATGCAAATGATTGCAGATTATCCTCATATTACCGTCACATCGCGCACACAGTGGTGTCACCTTGCTGTTATTGTCAATTTTTTTTTTTTAATGAGTGAATGGGGTTAAACTGTACTGCCAATACAGGAATAACATCAACATAAAATATCCCATCGAATTCTCCATTTTCTCATAGATTTACCACTTATAATAGTGCCAACCACATAACAGTGTCCAATAACCTATCTTTAATCACAGAATTATGCCTCCAGAGGTGCTGTTACAACAAAACCCATAATGCACTGCATATAAAATGTACCAGAAGCAAAATAAAACCTACAAAACCGGTCTTTGCTCTCTACTCCTCTAACAGTAATACCTGCTTTAGGCTACTTTCAAGCTTGCGGCAGAGTGATCCGGCAAGCAGTTCCGTCAAAACGTATGCCAACTGATGGCATTTGTAAGACTGTTCAGGATCCTGATCAGTCTTAAAAATGCATTGAAATGCCGGATCCGTCTTTCCGGTGTCATCCGGCAAAACGGATCCGGCATTTATTTTTTTCACCTTTTTTCCCGTCTGCGGGAAGAACGAATCCGGCATACCGGTATTTTGAATACTAATACATTCCTATGGAAAAAAATGCCGGATCGGCATTTAGGCAAGTCTTCAGTTTTTTGGGCCGGAGATAAAACCGTAGCATGCTGTGGTTTTCTCTTTTGCCTGATCAGTCAAAATGACTGAACTGAAGACATCCTGATGCATCCGGAACGGATTGCTCTCAATTCAGAATGCATGGGGATATACATGTTCAGTTCTTTTCCGGCATTTAAGCCCTTTTGATGGAACTCAATGCCGGAAAAGAAAAACGCTAGTGGGAAAGTACCCTTACAAGGGCCATTTTTGAGATACAGGGGTTAAAAGTCAGTGGGCCAGATTTCTCATGACTCTGACAGCTCACTCCACTTTCACATATGGCTAAAGTCAGTTTTAGCAAAGTCAGATTTATGATCGGCCCTTTAAGACTGTAATAAATGTGGTTTGACGGTAGCAGTTTATCCGTCAGTAAGCAGCTTTACAAAAGTCGCACACACATTTTTATGAAAAAGTTGCATGTTCTATTAAAAAGTCTCATAAGATAAGCATGGTCCTCCCTGGAGTGAATTTGCAACTTTTTTGTGACTTTTTTGCGACTTTTTAAATAGTCCCAATAGTAAATCTGTCTAGAGATTAATTTACATAAGAAAACACGCCCACTTTCAGAAAACTGGCGAGCATAGTGCAGAGCTGAAAAAAGTCGCAAATTTGTGCGCAGTTTTACAGTTTGGGACTTTTTCACTCCATTATTCTGACCTGAGCCCAGTGTGTTCTGGGCTCATGTGAAGCCTTATCTCTGATCTCATGACCTCATAAACACTCATTTAAACCATATTCTTATCAGTTTGATAAGAGTTTAGCTAGAATGAGTGTTTATGATGTGAGCAGATCAGAGATAAGGCTTCACATGAGCCCAGACTGAGAAGTGATACTCTACAAACAGACTGATTTGAACCTTGAAAATGTTTAATAAAGACCAACTGAAAATATAACTATATAAATATAAATAAAATGCAGTCATAAAAAAAATGTCAAGAAGACGACCATAATCTTGGAATTTTGTTTGTCATTAGCATATATTCAGGAGCTGCCTGGAAGAGATGCGTGAGCCATGTGTGACCTCCCTAGCACAGTTTAAGACTGTCTAGTATAATTTTATACTGATTAATTAGTATAAGTAGTAAGGGGTTGTCTGACATCCACAAATAAATGGGCACCAGGAAACTGTTTAAAACGAAAAAATCCCAAAACATTCACTTTTGAAAGACACTCTGATCCAGCGTTGAACTCCCGTCCACATTATTTCCGGCCGCCCCTGGTGGACCACAAGTGAAGTCCCATCCACGGTCACATAGATTATCATATCAGTAGACCTGGTTTTCACTACCAACTATATACTTCATCCTGTGACATCGCCCCTGCCGTACTTCAGAACAGCAGTCACTGTCTGCCCGCTGTACATGAACCCTCTGATTATAAAGTGCCGCAGAATATTTTGGCGCTACATAAAGATTATTATTATTATTTATTACATGGCCACCACAGTCATTCATTACCCTCAGGTGATGCTGGTGATACTTCCAGAGTGCACATGACCACTGAACCTCTGCAGTCATATGCTGCTCAGGGACACAACACTGCTGAGGCCAGTGATTGGCTGCAGCACTCACATGATGCATAATTTTTAGTCTGCCTTGGTGCTGGAACGGAGGGGCTTTTAAAAGGTGAGTACTTTACTTTCTTTTTTTATGCAGTTTCCTGATACTCACAAATTTTTATAAAGATCGAACAATCCATATAAAATTTTAATTCAATTTAGAGATTTACACCTATTAGCCCAAACTTACTCTAAGGCTACATGCACACAACAGTGTGCCCCCCGTGGCCGTATTGTGGCCCGCATACACGGGCACCGGCCGTGTGCATTCCGCATCACCGATCGCGGACCCATTCACTTGAATGGGTCCACAATCACGGAGATGCGGAACGGAGGCACGGATCGGAACCACACGAAAGCACTACAGAGTGCTTCCTTGGTGATTGTGGCCGTGCCTCCGCACCGCAAAAAAGTAGTGCATGCGGTGCGGACCGTCAGATGCGGATCGCAGGCCCCATTCAAGTGAATGGGTCCATGATCCGCATGCGGCTGTCCCACGGTCTGTGCCCATGCATTGCGGACCGTAATTTGCGGTCCACAGCACGGGCACGTAGCGCTTACGTTTGTGTGCATGTAGCCTTAGATAGACAGGGCGTCTTCAAATGTGCCAGAATTATCAGAATGGCTAAAAGCTTATTGTCAGGTTTTTATGCCAGAAATTTCGGCGCAAAAAGAACACATCTTAGGACATGCCCTTTTACACTAAGCCACCCCTTTTCAACTAGGCCTCACCCCTTGTCGAGAAAGTCTAACCCTGGGTTCACACCTGAGCGTTTCTGAGATGCGCGTTTTACGCGCGTATTTGTCGCGTGATTTTATGCGCGTTTTTTGCAATAGTTTGTGTGATTGACTGCAGTGTTGTCCAATGAGTCTATGGGCCAAAATGCGTGACAAACGCCCCAAAAAAAGCTCAAGAACTTGTTTATGCGTCGGGCGTTTTACAGCGCGTTCAAAAGCGCTGTAAAACGCTCAAGTGTGAACCAGGGCCATAGGGAAGCATTGGTTTTCACGTGTTGAGCGTTTTACAGCGCGTTTGAACGCGCTGTAAAACGCTCAGGTGTGAACTTAGGGTAAGGCCTCTTTCACACGGGCGTCAGTTTTTTTGCCCGCATAAGAGGCGGGTGCGTTGCGGGAAAATGCGCGATTTTTCCACGCGAGTGCAAAACATTGTCATGCATTGCACTCGCGTGAGAAAAATCGCGCATGTTTGGTACCCAAACCCGAACTTCTTCACAGAAGTTCGGGCTTGGGATTGATGTTCTGAAGATTGTATTATTTTTCCTTATAACATGGTTATAAGGGAAAATAATAGCATTCTGAATACAAAATGCATAGTAAAACAGCGCTAGAAGGGTTAAAAAAAAAATAAAAAAAAATTTAACTCACCTTAGTCCACTTGATCGCAAAGCCCGGTATCTCCTTGTGTCTCCTCTGCTGAACAGGACCTGGGGTGAGCATTAAATAGAGGTTAAGGACCTTTGATGACGTCACTCCGGTCATCACATGGTACGTCACATGATCTTTTACCATGGTGATTCACCATGGTAAAAGACCATGTGATGACCGGAGTGACGTCATCAAAGGTCCTTAACCTCTATTTAATGCTCACCCCAGGTCCTGTTCAGCAGAGGAGACACAAGGAGATGCCGGGCTTTGCGATCAAGTGGACTAAGGTGAGTTAAATTATTATTATTATTTTTATAACCCTTCTAGCGCTGTTTTACTATGCATTCTGTATTCAGAATGCTATTATTTTCCCTTATAACCATGTTATAAGGGCAAATAATAATGATCGGGTCTCCACCCCGATCGTCTCCTAGCAACCGTGCGTGAAAATCGCACAGCATCCGTACTTGCTTGCGGATGCTATGCGATTTTCACGCTTCCCATTCACTTCTATGGGGCCTGCGTCGCGTGAAAATCTGACAATATAGAGCATGCTGCGATTTTCACTCAACGCACAGGTGATGCGTGAAAATCACCGCTCATGTGCACAGCCCCATAGAAATGAATGGGTCAGGATTCAGTGCGGGTGCAATACGTTCACCGCACGCATCGCACCCGCACGGAAACTCGCCCGTGTGAAAGGGGCCTAAGAAAGAGTAGCTGGGACATTTACAGCACATTGCACTAATTTTGGACCAAAATCAGGTCCCAAACAAATGAATAAATCTGGTCCACGGAGTATAACTGCAGCTACGTATGTACAAACTCCCAACCATCAAAACCAGATTGTTTTGTGTTGAATTTTTAAATTTCCTTGCATCTTCACTGGAATCTTTGGTGGCCATCTCAGAGAGGTTTTACTATATTCCAAACTAAAATGGCAATATTCCTGATATTTTGATAACTATTATAAAACACACAAAACATAATATGAAAGGCATGAAATCATTTCATATTATAAAATCTACTCATTTAAAAGCGGGTAATATTCAAAGTTCTCATTTAATTATATGCCATGTCAAAGTACATTGTGAAGAAGTGCTTCAGTTCCCCACTAAACAGCACGCTTTAGATTTCTTGCAATATCTATAATGTAACCATGACAACTGACAATGCGTGACAGTGCTAGAGGAAACAAAATATACCCCGCTAATGATATATTTTAGTGAAAATCAAAAAAATTTAAGTGACAGATTCCATTTCTCATGGGCAATAAATAAGTAAAGGCAATAAAAAGCAGATATTAAAATGATAATGTGTATCACGTGGGAAAAACCAGGCGCATGCAGTCATCTATAGCCTCATAGAGTCACATTTTCATGGGTCTGCAGTGACACAGAAGTACACCCCACTGAGCCATACACAGCTAAACACTGGGCACATGTGCCCCTCTTGCTTAACAGCAGCACATCTTGCACATATGAAAGCATTACTTTAAAGGGGGTATTCCAGCCATATTAACCCCTTCCTGACACAGTGATTTTCCATTTTTGCATTTTGGTTTTTTACTCCTTGCCTTCCCGGGGCCATAACTTTTTTATTTTTTTCCATTAACATAGCCATCTGAGTTTTTTTTTTTTAGCAGGACAAGTTGTGCTTTCTAATGGCACCATTGAATATTGCATACAAAGTAGTGGGAACCTGGAAAAAAAAATACTACGGTAATTGGGACAGAATTGGGAAAAAAATACGCAATTTCATCACAGATTTTCTTTTTTAGGCCTTTCCTATGCTGCAAAACTGACCAGTGCCCCTCATTCTCTGGGTTAGTACAAGTACAGCAATACCACATTTATTTAGTTTTTCTTGTATTTTAATATTGAAAAAATATATATAATAATTCTCTGACCATAACTATTTTATAGTCAAAGTTTATTCAAAATGTATTCTCTGACCTGTTAGAAAGGGTACATGATGTAATCTGTAGTGAAGGTAATCTTACTACCAGTGTCTGTATTTGTGAGCTATCTGATCCTCAGCTGTGTCATGTGACCAGCAATCAGACTTTCCAAATAACACAGCATCTTAGGCTACTTTCACACTAGCGTTAAAGTTTTCTGGTATTGAGATCCGTCATTGGGTCTCAATACCAGAAAAAAACTGCTTCCGTTTTGTCCCACTCATTGTCAATGGGGACAAAACATAACTGAACAGAACGGAATGCTCCAAAATGCATTCCGTTCCGTTCTTATCCTGGAGAGAAAACCACGACATGCTGCGGTTTGCTTTCCGTCCTGAGATGCGGAGCAAGACCCACAATGCAGTCAATGGGGACGGATCCGTTTTCTCTGACACAATCTGACACAATAGAAAATTGATCCGTTCCCCATTGACTTTCAGTGGAGTTTATGACGGATCCGTCTTGGCAATGTTAAAGATAAAACAACCGGATCCGTTCATAACGGACGCAGATGGTTGTATTATCAGTAACGGAAGCGTTTTTGCTGAACCCTGCCGGATCCAGTATAAATGCCAGTGTGAAAGTAGCCTTATGTGTGGACAGGCAGCCAGTTTCTCTATGTATTCCTATGGCAGCCTCAATGTCAGTCTCATAGGAATGAATAGAGAAGTAACTGACTTCCTGGGTGTCACGACCCTTGGTCATGGTCGTGACTCTTGTGGCCGCGTGCAGTTGCCTGCGGTCTTGGCGTGGTTGCTGCTGGCAACATTGGGTATGTGGCAGGAGAGCAGCCTGAGCGGTGCTAGGCAGCTTGCTGCAGTAGGCATGCGGTTGCACCTGGCAACCTCTCCTATAGGTGTGCCTTTTATC
The DNA here is from genome assembly GCF_014858855.1 of Bufo gargarizans. NCBI lineage: Eukaryota > Metazoa > Chordata > Amphibia > Anura > Bufonidae > Bufo > Bufo gargarizans. The sequence goes on from NC_058083.1 coordinate 187,998,244, forward strand.
AGTGTGCACGGGGTGTTATATGTGTTGTGTGCACTTCCCCTTTATGTTGATGTTTTCCCTTCCCTGGTGTTGGAAGGGTTAACTTCCTTCCTAGTGTGTGTGTGCACTGGGTGTGTCTGACTGTTGGGTGTGGCTACTTGGCCCTATAAAGCCTCAGTGGAAGGCAGTAGTCAGAGAGGGTGCTTCAGCCATGCTTGCTGGAGACATCCTCCTGGTTACTTTACCATCTGCCAGTGGGGGCCACCCTTCTGGTCATACTGTCACGGCTGAGGATGGGGGAAACCCTCAGCTGTGCGGTACCCGTAGATGTTTGGTCGCTGCAAGGCCAGGACCACAGGATCAGGGAGCAGGTCACCTCCTAAAGCCTCCCTGATCTGACCCTAACTCCAGAGCATGAGTCCTCCTACCTTTAAGGTCGACTCATGCCGCTAGGAGTTAGGGTCAGATCAGGGAGGCTTTAGGAGGTGACCTGCTCCCTGATCCTGTGGTCCTCGCCTTGCAGCGACCAAACATCTACGGGTACCGCACGGCTGAGGGTTTCCCCCATCCTCAGCCGTGACACTGGGTCACATGACACAGCTAAAAAGGGAGGGGATAGCTCACAAATACAGTCACTGATGAGAAGTTTTCATTCACTACAGATTACATCATGTACCTTTCTAACAGGTGGGGAATTCTGACAGAACCCTGGGGGTCCCTGAAACCCAGCTTTAGAAATATTGGTTAAAGGGAACCTGTCATTACTTTATGGTGACCTCACTGAGGGCAGCATAAAATAGTGACAAAAATGCTGATGTCAGCGGTGTGTCACTCATCAGCAAAAAGTTACTGGTTGCTGAGAACCAGCAGCATAATCATTGCAGCCCATGCCTTGAAAAGAGTCAGATCTACCTGAGAAGAGTCATGGTTATACATAATTTCCTGCTCTCACCCATCTGCTGATGATTGGCAGTTTTCTTCTAGTGAGAAAGGATAAAACTCGGTAGAAGACTCAGTCATCAGCAGGAGAGCAGGGATTCATGAATAACCAGGACTCTTCTCAGGTGGCCGGGACTCTTTTCCAGGCCCAGTCTGCAATGATTGTGATGTTTGTTCTCAGCAACCACTTACTTGTAAATGACAGACCGCTGAAATCGACTCGCCTGTCTCTACTTTATTCTGCCGTTAGTATGGGCAGCACAAAGTTGATGACAGGTTCCCTTTAAGATGATTACCAGTCATGGTCTCTCACCTCACTGTCATTGCTATATGCCTAGCCTGGATCAAATATATACTTAGTGTCCGCTGCAGAGTAGGCCTCGGGCTATGTACTTCTCTCATTATCAGTGATTGGGTCATGCTGTACTCGCAGAGTGGAGGTAATTCATCCTACAACTACATGCATGACAGACATTAGCCCATCTCCTTAATGTATGCCTGCCCTTATCCCTCTGCATTCCACAGCACAAGGAGTCCACGCCGTAGATAAGCAGATGGAAAAATCATCTACTTTTATTGTTAGTCTAATAGACTTTCCAGAAATACAGCGAACATTATGATCGCCAATCTCCATAGCAAGCAGGGGCGTAGCTATAGGACAGTGATGGCGAACCTTTTACAGACCGAGTGCCCAAACTGCAACATAAACCCACTTATTTATCGCAAAGTGTCAACACAGCAATTTACCTTGAATACTACAGTCCAATATAGAATATCTTCCATGTACTTTATAATTTATCTACAATAGCCTGCCTACACTCAGTGCGCTGCCTGTGCTGTTCATAAGAGCGCCCTGCGCTGATAACTGACAGGAGAAGTCTTAGGCCTCTTTCACACTTGCGTTGTCTGGATCCGTTGTGTACTCCATTTGCCGGAATTACACGCCGGATCCGGAAAAACGCAAGTGAACTGAAAGCATTTGAACACGGATCCGTCTTCAAAATGCGTTCAGTGTTACTATGGCAGCCAGGACGCTATTAAAGTCCTGGTTGCCATAGTAGTAGTGGGGAGCGGTATACTTACCGTCCGTGCGGCTCCCGGGGCGCTCCAGAATGAAGTCAGAGCGCCCCATGCGCATGGATGACGTGTCCACGCGATCACGTCATCCATGCGCGTGAGGCGCCCTGACGTCACTCTGGAGAGCCCCGGGACCCGCACTGACGGTAAGTATACTGCTCCCCCGCTCCCCACTACACTTTACCATGGCTGCCAGGACTTTAGCATCCCAGCAGCCATGGTAACCATTCAGAAAAAGCTAAACGTCGGATCCGGCAATGCGCCGAAACGACGTTTAGCTTAAGGACGGATCCGGATTAATGCCTTTCAATGAGCATTAATTCCGGATCCGGCCTTGCGGCAAGTGTTCAGGATTTTTGGCCGGAGCAAAAAGCGCAGCATGCTGCGGTATTTTCTCCGGCCAAAAAACGTTCCGGTCCTGAACTGAAGACATCCTGGTGCATCCTGAACGGATTTCTCTCCATTCAGAATGCATTAGGATAAGACTGATCAGGATTCTTCCGGCATAGAGTCCCGACGACGGAACTCTATGCCGGAACAAAAGAACGCAAGTGTAAAAGAACCCTAAGGCATATTAGTACACCATAGACTTTTTCCAGGGTGTGGGTGCCCACAGAGAGGGCTCTGAGTGCCACCTCTGGCACCCGTGCCATAGGTTCGCCATCACTGCTGTAGGGGAAGCAGGGGAAGCGGCTGCTTTGGGGCCCTGACCCAGAAGGGGCCCATCCAGAAGGAGGACTACAAGATTTTGTCAGGGCCCCCCTCAACAGTATTACACAATGAAATGATATACAGTGGCAGTATAGACGGATGGAACGAGAGCGATCTTTACTAGCCACAGGAATGGGTCGTGAAAAAATTACTGGGGGATGGGGCCCCATTCAAAAATTTGCTGTGGGGCCCAGTCATTTCTACATACGCCACTGACGGCAAGCATAAACTTTATCCATATCTCGTTAAAATGCCATCATATCTGATAATATTTGAAGGGGCTGCTTTCTGCAGGTTTAGGGAGTCCCGGATTATTTTCTGAATGGTTAAATGCTAAGGGGGAAGTTGTCCCTATGACTAGCTGAACTGTAGGGGAGAGGTCACATCTCCATTTCCAAGAACAGAAAAAAAAAACTGGATCCTGTAAAAAAAAAAAAAAAAATTATCCTGTTGCACATTTGGCATCCTTTTGAGACATTTTTTAGATGAAAAAAAAAGGGACTTTTTTTTCTATCAAAAAAATTGATCTCATATGGAAATGGCTCAAACGGATGCCAAATATGCAACAGGATCCTGACGAATCAGAAGAATGGAAAATGAACCGGGGATGGGAACTCTCCCTAAGGCCACAGGAAGACATATCACGAGTGGCTTTGCCACACAGATTTTTGCCTCAGGCCGTGGAGAACTTTTTCTGACCTCTGATTGGTGAAGTAAACTGCAGTCCTTGATACCAATGACTGTAATCTAAGCAGACATATGGCTTAGACCTTTTCTTCATTGTCAGATAAGAGAATGGTAGGAAAAATAAAAAGGGTGAACACGAGAACAGTGATGTTCCCTATAGCAGGTATCCACATTTCATCTCTGAAGGCTAGAAGATGACTCTACCCTCTGACTGCCTTTCCTTGTGTTATAGTTCCATTGTTCCAACATGACAAGACAGACTTATTATATGTTATATAGCGAAATACATCAAACTGCAAACAGTCAGGTTGTTCACTAAATGGCTTGCAGTACTTCTATTTCAATTTGCTATAAGACACCTTGTCTTGTGTGATCTTCCTAACGTACATGTGCACCGGAGGAGCGTACATACTGCACCCACTGTACATGATAGATGGCGTGTATATCATACCGGTGTATCTGTAACATAAGGGCTTCCAAACCTCGCTTATGAATAAACGAAATCCCCTCTATTGAATGTGCCACTCAGTTCATTGCACAGCAGTGATTTCTGGAGACTTCTGCTGCCAGATCAGACATTGCCCTCTAATTGTAATGCTGCTCCTAATTGCAGAATGACATCCCCCATATGACATACACTACGATGATTCATGTATTACTGCGCTATGGTGCATATACAGTAGTCATCCACGCAGTCATCCATAATAGATTTCACACTATGACAATTTTAGTAGAATTTCTGCAGAGAGTATGATATATCCCTTCATTACTCTGCCGTCGTTTGGAACTTTGCATCCAGCGCATTGAGGGGGTGGTGCCATGACATGGAAAAAGGGTGTGCCCACATCTAATGGGGCATGGTATGCCAAAAAGGGGGGTGATTATGTGGGACTGGAGTAGTGCACTACAGTATGCTATTCGAAACAATTTTTTTTTTGCAGTATACTAATGTATTACGGCAGACCAGAGGCCATAGACAGATTAAGCATGTACTGTATATGCTAAACGCACATCACAAACGCGATAAACAGTTTAAAAACTGAATTAAAATGCTTAGGGGTTGTCCTCCCTTCACTAAGTGACAGCTTATCTTCAGCTGATCAGCGGTGATCCAACATTGCGGTCAGCTGTTTTGGTGCCAGAACTACACAGGTCCTTCCACCTTGTGGTGGACGGAGCTCATTACTACAGCGCTGCTCCTATTGAAGTCACTGTTCCAAAAAGATGATTTCTCCGGACAAGATTATGACCTGGCCTAAGGGCTGTATTACACCAACAGATTATCTGACCAATCACTGGTCAGGTGGCCAATTACACACACAGATTTTTGTTATACACACCAACTATTGGTCTGATTGGACAGAAATTGGTAAAGTAATCCATTGGTGTAATATAGCCCTTAGGTCTCCTTTCTAAAGCTGTTCCAAAACTATCTGCACCCAATAACACTGCTCATCCCCCCCGCCTCATGTATCATGTAAAATAATAAAGTTATAAAAACAAATAAAAAAAAATTCATAATCACTACCTGCATACACAAAATGGACCTCACAAGGCCAAGTTTGCACCACAGATTGAGATCTGCTCAGCTTATGGATCAGAACGGATTAAAAAAAATATATAATTGTGGAAAACCACCCTACGCTCATCAGCCGCCATCATTACATGCCTCTATTGATAGTTTTTTGTCTGGCTTCACACAGATCTTTTTGATTCTTTTTTGGTTTCAATCAAAAATAATATGGCCAGATGTTAGTTTAAAGGGGTTGTCCAGGTTACAAATATCGATGACCTATCCCTAGCTGTATTAGGCAGTCGCGGCACCAAGTAAACTGGGTATAGAGCAGAAGCAGATCGCTATTCCAGTACTGGTGTACAGCAGCTGCGGTATCCTAGTATGGCCACTAGACAGTCTGCAGAGCGGTCTGCCTCCATCTCCGTATATTATATCGTTTCCAGCACTGCAGCTGCCTTACAAAGGAGATCAGTGGAGGTGCTGGGTGTTAGACCCGCCACAGTCTGATACTGATGACCTATCCCTTTAAAGGGGTTGGACCATCTCATACATTGGTGGCATATCACTAGTATATATAGTATATGTCATTAATGTCAGATATCTCTAGAATGGGGCCCCCCAAGTGAACAAGGGTGCACGCGCAAGTGTGGCCAACCTTCACTTCTATTGTTGTACTGAAATAAGCCAAGCGCCACCTCTGCTATTTCTGGAACTCCCATAGATATAAACAGGTGGGCGCGCTTACGATGTGCGCTCTCCAGTCATTTCTATGGGAATTCCGGGAATAGCCAGGAGAGCATGCTCGGCTATTTCCAGAACTCCCATAGAAGTGAATGGAGAGCACATTACACATATGCAGTGCACTTTCCTTCGCTTTGAGGTCCCTGTTCTACAGATAGGTGCAGGTCCCAGAGTTGGGACCAGCACCCATCTGACACGGGTGGCATATCCTAGCGATATTGCTATTCCAGACAGTTTAGCGTATACACTAATGTATACTTGCCAGATGGAGGTCATGGACATGTTTAGCATGTACATGACGAACATGGTAAATATGTATCACAAACCTGATGTAAACAGAAAACGCACTTAAAACTTGCTCCATGTCACACAGGTCTTCCGCTGTCTTTATCTTCTGGTGCTAGCACTACTGCTGGCCATGGTCATGGTCACATGCATCGCTACAGTCAACGATTGGCTTTAGCGGCCATGTGCTGCTTGTGACCCCATTACTGCTGAAGCCAGTAATTGGCTGGCGGGGTGCATGTGACTATGCCCATAGCCAGCTGGATGCAAGGACCGGAAGAAGAAGACAGCGGAAGACCAGTGCAATGTGAAACACGTAAGTGTGAACCTTCTTTTTCAGGAGACAGGCAGTGGGCTTTACATAACATATAACCATTACCGGAAAACCTTCAAAATGCTTAGGGGTTTTTGCATGTGTTTTAAAATACAGAAAAACTGCTCTGAAGGAGTCCTGAGGGTAGATTCACACATATGTTTATGGATACTGTTCTACCCCATAAAAACATGTCGAATATTTCTGTATTTTACATGTAGTCTGCATGTTAAACCATATGGTGGTACCACATGCGATAACCTCAACTCATTTTTCAGGTTGCAAGAAACGGAGGCACTGTGTGAATACGATCTCATAACAACTATGCAGCTTTTAAAGCATTTGTCTTTGGCCATAGTCAAGAACGGAAGGTGGAAAGGAAGAACCCTCCTTGTCTTTTGGTACCTACTCCATGTGGTGGTTGAAAAAGGTTACTCAAAAAAAGTAACAGTGTGAACCTGTCCTAATGCGCTGTTTGACTACACCACTACTTATAACTTTTTATTATTGCTGTATTGGTTATAGGACATCACAAGTGGTCTTCTACCAGTCACAAAATTTGAAAAAGAAAGTGTACAGGAAAATGTTGCATACAGGTTATGTCTGACGATCTGTCATCTGAGGCATAGTACAATGCAGATACTCTGCCAAGAGGGACCTTCAGGATCTTATCAGACAGCACACCACCTCTTCATCATTTTATCATAAAAAACATTTTGCTAATGGGTCGACAGTGGCATAAAAACATCTAAACTCACTGTACAGCTGATGTACGCTTTGTACCATGAAAAACATAATATATCTGACAGCTAATTAGTAGATTAAGGCCCCTACACATATGTCTGGTGATCTGTTGTTGCCCTCTGGCGTGAAGCAGAAAATGCAGGAGGAGAACTAAGCCAGAACTGATCCTATAGTTTTCTTTGGGATCATGCACATACAGTTAGATCCATATATATTTGGACACACACACATTTTGGTTTTATTACCTGTTTATTAAAACATATTCAAGTTATACAAACCGGATTCCCAAAAAGTTGGGACACTATACAAATCGTGAATAAAAACTGAATGCAATGATGTGGAGATGGCAAATGTCAATATTTTATTTGTAATAGAACGTAGATGACAGATCAAATGTTTAATCCGAGTAAATGTATCATTTTAAAGGAAAAATACGTTGATTCTAAATTTCACGGTGTCAACAAATCCCCAAAAAGTTGGGACAAGTAGCAATAAGAGGCTGGAAAAAGTAAATTTGAGCATAACGAAGAGCTGGAAGACCAATTAACACTAATTAGGTCAATTGGCAACATGATTGGGTATAAAAAGAGCTTCTCAGAGTGGCAGTGTCTCTCAGAAGCCAAGATGGGTAGAGGCAGGGCCGGCCTTAGGTGTTCAGGCGCCCTGTGCGAGCTAACCTTGTGGCGCCCCCCCCCCCCCCCCCAAAAAAAAAAATGCTTGTTGCTGGCATCATGGCATAGGCTGGCTGACTATCCAACCAAGTAGTTACCAGCCCTCACACCCCAAAGGCCGGTGTAATGTTATACTTCCCTAGTTCGTGAGATTTCCCTACCCTCGTCACTTCCGGTCGCACCGGACATGACGTGAGGAGGTGTGCAGCATCGCGCAGGCGCACAACGACAGGTTAGGGAAATTTCACAGCAGCGCATGCGCCAGGAGCCTCGCCGGCGGTTAGGGTAGGGAAAAACTATGGGCCAATGCGCAGTGATCGGATGGATGTTTTCAGCTGAACACCGGCCGACACTGCGCATGCACCAGGAGCCTCACCAGCGGTTAGGGAAGGGAAAAATTTACGTACGGGCCAGTGCTTTTTCCCTACCCTAACCGCTGGCGAGGCTCCCAGCGCATGTCGGCCGGTGTCCAGCTGAGAAAATTAATTTCCAATGTAGTATTAATAACTAAACAATTAAATAATAAACATATTGCATTGTCTACTTACCACCAGGACAATAAGATGATCTGGACTCTGGCTGCAGTCTGGCTCTGGGGACTCCATTGTCACTCTCATTATTCCCCCCCCCCCCCCATTACTCTCATTATTCTCCCCCCATCACTCTCATTATTCTCCCCCCACATCACTCTCATTATTCTCCCCCCCCCATCACTCTCATTATTCTCCCCCCCATCACTCTCATTATTTCTCCCCCCCATCACTCTCATTATTTCTCCCCCCCCCATCACTCTCATTATTTCTCCCCCCCCCATCACTCTCATTATTTCTCCCCCCCCCATCACTCTCATTATTTCTCCCCCCCCATCACTCTCATTATTCTCCCCCCCATCACTCTCATTATTTCTCCCCCCCCCCATCACTCTCATTATTTCTCTCCCCCCCCCCCCATCACTCTCATTATTCTCCCCCCCATCACTCTCATTATTATCCCCCGCCCCCTCACTCTCATTATTCCCCCCCCCTCACTCTCATTATTCCCCCCCCCCTCACTCTCATTATTTCTCCCCCCCATCACTCTCATTATTTCTCCCCCCCCCCATCACTCTCATTATTTCTCCCCCCCCCATCACTCTCATTATTTCTCCCCCCCCCATCACTCTCATTATTTCTCCCCCCCCCATCACTCTCATTATTCTCCCCCCCATCACTCTCATTATTATCCCCCGCCCCCTCACTCTCATTATTCCCCCCCCCTCACTCTCATTATTTCTCCCCCCCATCACTCTCATTATTTCTCCCCCCCCATCACTCTCATTATTTCTCCCCCCCCCCATCACTCTCATTATTTCTCCCCCCCCCCATCACTCTCATTATTTCTCCCCCCCCCCCATCACTCTCATTATTTCTCCCCCCCCCATCACTCTCATTATTTCTCCCCCCCCCATCACTCTCATTATTTCTCCCCCCCCCCATCACTCTCATTATTTCTCCCCCCCCCATCACTCTCATTATTTCTCCCCCCCCCCCATCACTCTCATTATTTCTCCCCCCCCCCCATCACTCTCATTATTTCTCCCCCCCCCCATCACTCTCATTATTTCTCCCCCCCCCCATCACTCTCATTATTTCTCTCCCCCCCCCCCCCATCACTCTCATTATTTCTCTCCCCCCCCCCCCCCCCATCACTCTCATTTCCACCTCTAGTGTAGCGTGGCCGAGCTCTGTTTGATCCGCGGTACAGGAGCATTTGTTTCCTGTACCCGGCCGGACTGACAGGAAGTGCACACTAAGTGAGCACTTCCTGTCAGTCCGGCCGGGTACAGGAAACAAAAGCTCCTGTACCGCGGATCGAACAGAGCTCGGCCACGCTACACTAACAGCACACAGCAGGCGCAGGCAGGCTCAGCCACTCAGGCGGCGCAGAATGAGGGGCGCCGCCAGCCGCCCGAAGTTTTTTTTTTTTAAACCGCAACGTGCGCCCCCTGCTGAATACAGGGGAGGGGGAGATGGAGGGGGCGGGGGCCCGCCCGCCCCGTGGGAAAACATAAGTGCCGCCATATTACATTGCGGGCTGTCGGCCGCCCGGCGCCCCTGTTGCTATGGCGCCCTGTGCGGCCGCACAGCCCGCACACCCCAAAGGCCGGCCCTGGGTAGAGGATCACCAATTCCCACAATGTTGCGCAGAAAGATAGTGGAGCAATATCAGAAAGGTGTTACTCAGTGAAAAATTGCAAAGACTTTGCATCTATCATCATCAACTGTGCATAACATCATCCGAAGATTCAGAGAATCTGGAACAATCTCTGTGCGTAAGGGTCAAAGCCGTAAAACCATACTGGATGCCCGTGATCTCCGGGCCCTTAAACGACACTGCACCACAAACAGGAATGCTACTGTAAAGGAAATCACAGAATGGGCTCAGGAATACTTCCAGAAACCATTGTCAGTGAACACAATCCACCGTGCCATCCGCTGTTGCCAGCTGAAACTCTACAGTGCAAAGAAGAAGTCATTTCTAAGCAAGATCCACAAGCTCAGGCGTTTTCAATGGGCCAGGGATCATTTAAAATGGAGTGTGGCAAAATGGAAGACTGTTCTGTGGTCAGACGAGTCACGATTCGGAGTTCTTTTTGCAAATCTGGGACGCCATGTCATCCGGACCAAAGAGGACAAGGACAACCCAAGTTGTTATCAACGCTCAGTTCAGAAGCCTGCATCTCTGATGGTATGGGGTTGCATGAGTGCGTGTGGCATGGGCAGCTTGCATGTCTGGAAAGGCACCATCAATGCAGAAAAAAATATTCAGGTTCTAGAACAACATATGCTCCCATCCAGACGTCATCTCTTTCAGGGAAGACCCTGCATTTTTCAACAAGATAATGCCAGACCACATTCTGCATCAATCACAACATCATGGCTGCGTAGGAGAAGGATCCGGGTACTGAAATGGCCAGTCTGCAGTCCAGATCTTTCACCTATAGAGAACATTTGGCGCATCATAAAGAGGAAGGTGCAACAAAGAAGGCCCAAGACGATTGAACAGGCCTGTATTAGACAAGAATGGGAGAGCATTCCTATTTCTAAACTTGAGAAACTGGTCTCCTCGGTCCCCAGATGTCTGTTGAGTGTTGTAAGAAGAAGGGGAGATGCCACACAGTGGTGAAAATGGCCTTGTCCCAACTTTTTGGGGATTTGTTGACACCATGAAATTCTGATTCAACATATTTTTCCCTTAAAATGGTACATATTTTTCCCTTAAAATGGTACATTTTCTCAGTTTAAACTTTTGTTCCGTGATTTATGTTCTATTCTGAATAATATATTAGAAGTTGGCACCTCCACATCATTGCATTCAGTATTTATTCACGATTTGTATAGTGTTCCAACTTTTTGGGAATCCGGTTTGTAGTTATATAATGGACATAGACACACACTTTTAGCTTTCATTTGAGTGTATCCACATTAAAATTGGATGAAGGGTTTAGGAGTTTCAGCTCCATTACATGTGGCACCCTGTTTTTGAAGGGACCAAAAGTAATTGGACGATTGACTCAAAGGCTGTTTCATGGGCAGGTGTGGGCAATTCCTTCATTATTTCATTCTCAATTAAGCACATAAAAGGCCTGGAGTTGATTTCAGGTGTGGTGCTTGCATTTTGAAGATTTTGCTGAGAAGTAGACATGCGGTCAAAGAAGCTCTCCATGCAGGTGAAACAAGCCATCCTTCATCTGCGAAAAACAGAAAAATCCCATCCGAGAAATTGCTACACTATTAGGATTGGCAAAATCTACAGTTTGGTACATCCTGAGAAAGAAAGAAAGCACTGGTGACCTCAACAATGCAAAAAGACCTGGATGCCCACGGAAGACAACATTGGTGGATCATCACAGAACAATTACCATGGTGAAGAGAAACCCCTTCACAACAGCCAGCCAAGTGAACAACACTCTCCAGGATATAGGCGTATCAATATCCAAATCTACCATAAGGAGAAGACTGCATGAAAGTAAATACAGAGGATTCACTGAAAGCCACTCATAAGCCTCAAGAATAAGAAGGCATATCTTAAAAAACCAGCACACTTTTGGAAGAACATTCTTTGGACAGATGAAACCAAGATCAACCTCTACCAGAATGATGGAAAGAAAAAAGTATGGCGAAGGCATGGTAGAGCTCAAGATCCAAAGCATACCACATCATCTGTAAAACACAGCGGAGGCAGTGTGATGGCTTGAGCATGCATGGCTGCCTGTAGCACTGGGTCCCTAGTGTTTATTGATGAAACAGGACAGAAGCAGCCGGATGAATTCTGGGGTTTTCAGAGACGTTGTCACGATAGGTAGGTAAGCGGGGAAATAACCAAACACAGGAAAACAAACAGAACAAATGACTAGGCCCAAAAGCTAGGGAGAAAAGGGTCACCTCCTAGCGATCCCTAAAAGCTTTTCCTAAACTGCTTTGCCCATGTGCATACCCTTAGGGTGGATATGCACATGCCCTTTTGCCTAAAACCTAAACACCCTGGGCAAACCCTAAGCAGCAGGGAAAACGGAAGAGGCAACCTGCTTCTTCAAACCGGGAAGAAGCAAGCGTCTCCCTCGAGGCCTAGATAAAACACACAAAGGAAAATGAAGGAGAGAACTTATCTTGAGCAGAGCTGGAGCAGACGAGCCACCACAAATCAAGAGCTCCCAGGAAAGAACTATAACCCGCACAGGCCACTGGGGGAGGGAGGGATAAATAACCTCACTAAGGCCTCTTTCACACGGTTGTTGCGGAAACATGTGCGGGTGCTTTGCAGGAACACCAGAGATTTTTCTGCGCAAGTGCAAAACATTGCCATGCGTTTTGCACTCGCGTGAGAAAATTGTGCATGTTTTGTACCCAAACCCGAACTTCTTCACAGAAGTTCGGGTCTGGGATCGGTGTTCTGTAGATTGTATTATTTTCCCTTATAACATGGTTAGAAGGGAAAATAATAGCATTCTGAATACAGAATGCATAGTAAAATAGCGCTGGAGGGGTTAAAAAAAATAATTTAATTTTAACTCACCTTAGTCCACTTGCTCGCGTAGCCGGCATCTCCTTCTGTCTTCATCTTAGCTTTGTGTAGCAACAAGGACCTTTGGTGACGTCACTCCGGTCATCACATGATCCATCACCATGGTAAAAGATCATGTGATGGATGATGTGATGACTGTGACATCACCAAAGGTCCTTGTTGCTACACAAAGCTAAGATCAAGACAGAAGCAGATGCCGGGCTGCGCGATCAAGTGGACTACGGTGAGTTAAATAAAAATTTTAATCCCTCCAGCACTATTTTACTATGCATTCTGTATTCAGAATGCTATTATTTTCCCTTATAACCATGTTAAAAGGGAAAATAATAATGATCGGGTCTCCATCTTGATCGTCTCCTAGCAACCGTGCGTGAAAATCGCACCGCATCCGCACTTGCTTGCGGATGCTTGTGATATTCACGCAGCCCCATTCACTTCTATGGGGCCTGCGTTACGTGAAAAAACACAGAATATAGAGCATGCTGCGATTTTCACGCAACGCACAAGTGATGCGTGAAAATCACCGCTCATGTGCACAGCCCCATAGAAATGAATGGGTTGGGATTCAGTGCGGGTGCAATGCGTTCACCCGTGTCATACTCACCCGTGTGACAGGGGCCTAACAATGAAACCCAGTACACCTGAAGAAAGGTGGATCCAGCTCAAACCCAAATCAAAACAAAGAAGTCAGACATGTGCAGCCAGTCTGACAGATCTCCGCACATTCACAGGGCAAGGATAGACAGTACCTACCTCTTACGGGTGACCTCCGGACACCCCGGACCAACTTTATCCGGGTGTGCCCTGTGAAAGGCCCTCACCAGGCGGCTAGCACTGACATCAGCAGCTGGAACCCACATTCTTTCCTCGGGACCGTATCCCTTCCAGTGCACCAGGTACTGGAGGGAACCCTGAAGAACACGTGAGTCGAGAATCTTAGAGATTTCAAACTCCGAAATTCCCATCCACCAGGACAGGGGGAGGTGGCAATGGAGATGGTTCCACAGGTTCCACATATTTCTTTAATAAAGAACTGTGAAACACATTATGGATCTTCCAGGTCTGTGGAAGATCCAGACGAAACGCCACCGGGTTGACAATCACAGAGATTTTGTAAGGGCCAATAAATCTTGGACCCAATTTCCAAGATGGTACCTTCAGCCTAATGTTTCTAGTGGACAACCACACCGAATCACCCAGACACAGGTCCGGACCAGTCATACGTCTCAGTCAGCCATCCGTATATATCTTTGACCCATCTTTTCGAAATTAACTTGGATCTTCCGCCAAATAGATGACAAGGCGGAAGAGAATCTCTTCTCTTCTGGCATCCCAGAAGATCCAGTCCCAGAAAAAGTACCAGTAACTGTGGGTGAAAACCATATGCGCCAAAAAATGGCAACTTATCAGTGGACTCCTGTCTACGGTTATTCAAGGCAAATTCGGCTAGAGACAAGAACGAGGACCAGTCATCCTGGTTCTTGGCAACAAAACACCTCAAAAAGGTCTCCAGATTTTGGTTAGTGCGCTCTGTCTGACCATTCGACTGGGGATGAAAAGCTGAAGAAAAAGACAGTTGAATTCCCAGATGAGAGCAGAACGCCCTCCAAAACCTGGAAACAAATTGCGTCCCCCTATCAGACACCACATCAGAGGGAATGGCATGTAGTTTCATGATGTTATCGATAAAAACCTGAGCGAGAATTTTGGCATTGGGCAACGGTACAAAGTGGGCCATCTTACTGAAGCGGTCCACTACCACCAAAATCACCCAGAGGAACTCGGTAAGTCGGTAATAAAGTCCATGGACAAATGCGTCCAAGGACGAGACAGGATAGAGAAATGAAGAAGGGATCCTGAAGGCCGAGTGTAAGCCACCTTCGCGCGTGCACAGGTCTCACAAGATGTCACATAACCCTCCACACCCTTGCGCAACCCTGGCCACCAGAATCTCCGGGAAATAAGATCTATGGTGGATTTGCTTCCAGGATGTCCCGCAAGGACCGTATCATGATGTTCCTTGAACACCTTGTATCGCAGTTCAGCAGGAACAAACAACTTGCCTGGAGGACAAGAATCAGGAGCCTCCTCCTGGGCCCCCAACACCTCCATCTCCAACTCGGGGTACAGAGCGGAATTCACCACCCCATCAGCCAAAATCAGAGCGGTATCCTCCGAATCACTCCCCCCAAGAAAACTACCTGACAACGCATCTGCCTTGACGTTTTTAACCCCAGGGCAAAAGGTGACCACAAAATTGAACCTAGTAAAAAACAGTGACCATTTAGCCTGTCTAGGATTCAGGCGCTTAGCAGACTGCAAGTAAGCCAAATTCTTGTGGTCAATATATACCGTAATAGGATGAGTAGCCCCCTCCAACCAATGATGCCATTCTTTAAAGGCCAATTTAATGGCCAGCAACTCTCTATCTCCTACATCATAATTTCTTTCAGCAGCCGAGAGTTTCTTGGAGAAAAAAGCACACGGACGCCATTTGCTAGGGGATGGACCCTGCGACAGAACTGCTCCGACCCCCACTTCTGATGCATCAACCTCCACGATGAACGGTTGAGACACATCAGGTTGCATCAGAATGGGAGCAGACGCAAAGCATTTCTTAATAGCAGAAAAGGCCTGTAATGCCTCATCCGACCAGACAGAAAAGTCAGCGCCTTTTTTAGTCATATCTGTCAAAGGTTTTACAATGGTGGAATAATTCAAGATTAATTTTCTGTAGTAATTGGTAAAACCCAAAAACCGCATCAGAGCTTTCTGATTCTCAGGCCGGTCCCATTCCAGTACCGCCCGGACCTTTTTTCGGGGTCCATACGAAAACCAGTCAGAAAGCAGGTATCCTAAAAACGGTAGCTCCTGGACAGCAAATACAAATTTTTCCAATTTTGCACACAATTTATTCTCCTGAAGGATCGACAACACCTGTCTCACGTGATCCTGATGGGTCTCCAATTCGGGTGAGTAAATGAGTATATCATCAAGGTAAATAACAATGAACCTTCCCACTAAATGATGGAAAATATCATTGACAAATCGCTGAACGACCGCTGGCGTATTAGTTAAACCAAAGGGCATGACAAGATTCTCGAAATGACCTTCGGGGGTGTATTGAAGGCCGTTTTCCACTCATCTCCTTCTTTGATTCTGATCACATTATAAGCTCCTCTTAAATCCAACTTGGAGAACACCTTGGCTCTGACAATTTGATCAAATAGATCAGAAATCAAAGGAAGGGGATACGGATGACGGACCGTAATGAGATTCGATTCCCGGAAATCTAAACACTGTCTAAGTGATTCGTCTTTCTTTTTTACGAAAAAGAAGCCAGCGGCCACAGGGGACTTAAATGGCCTAATATGTCCCTTTGCCAAACTCTCTGCAATATACTTCCGCATAGCTTCTCTTTCGGGTTGGGAAAGGTTGTATAGTCGAGATTTTGGCAGTTTAGCTCCAGGGATGAGATTGACCGGACAAACATATTCTCGATGGGGAGAGCTCCACCCTCCGAGAATACGTCCGCAAAATCAGACAGAAACTGAGGTAGGACCGTAGTTGACACCCCTGAGATAGAAGCACAAAGACAGTTGTCCGAACAAAATTCACTCCAGCTACTGATTTGTCTTGTTTGCCAGTCAATAGTAGGGTTATGCTTTATCAACCGCGGTAAACCCAGAACCATCGGAGCAGGCAAGCTCTTCAAAACAAAACAAGAAAAGGACTCAACATGTGAATCACCCACCCTTAACTGAATGTCATGAACAATATGAGTAAGACTCTTTTGTGAGAGAATCAATAGCAAACACGGGTATCTCTTTATCTAAAGTGCTAGTTCTAAAACCAAGATTTTGGAGAAACTGAAAATCAATAAGGTTTACCCCCGCACCACTGTCAACAAATACCTCAAAATCTAAATTTCCTGAGTCTAGCACCACCATGGCAGGCAGGAGGAAACGGGTAATGCAGGGAGAATGCATATTTGCTTGCTCAGACTCCCCATTCACACTATCAAGAGTCAGGCAAGTCTTCTTTTTCTCTTTATTTAAATACCTCTGTAGTTTTTCATTACCGCTTTGAGGTTTATCAAAAGGACATGTACAAACAAAATGACCTTCTTTTCCACAGAAGTAACATAGCTTATTCAGCTTCCTAAAATCCCGATCACCTGAGCGAAAGAAAGCCTGGCCCAACTGCATAGGCTCCTCTACAGCCCCAGATTCAAAAGTCATATTACCCGGGACTAGGTGGGTCGGATCCACTTACAGACGGGACCCCCCGCTTGAGAGGAGTCTTATACCTTTCTCTAAGACGTCTATCAAGCCGCACTGCCAAAGACATGGCCGTCTCCAATGAATCGGGATACCCATGAAAAACAAGGGCGACTTTCAACCTCTCAGATAGCCCCTGACAAAACTGACTCCGGAGTGCAGGATCATTGCACCCCGAGTCAGTTGCCCATCTTCTAAATTCTGCACAATACGACTCCGCAGTACGTTCTCCCTGTAACAAACTGCGCAGCCTAGATTCAGCCATAGAGACCCAGTCTCGGTCATCATAAATCAAGCCCAAGGCTCTAAAAAATTCATCCACCGACCGGAGGGATGGTGAACCGGTCGGCAGAGAAAAAGCCCAGGACTGTGCGTCCCCTTTGAGCAGAGATATAATGATCCCCACTCTTTTATTCTCGTCACCAGATGACATTGGCCGCAGACGAAAATACAACCTCCAGGACTCCCTGAACCGAATAAAGTCATCACCACCCTCTGAGAACCTATCAGGGAGAGCGATTTTAGGCTATAAGCAGACCTGATTTCCTCCAACGGTGCCAGACGCCAGAGCATTCTGACACTGTGCAACAGAACTGCTGAGATCAGCAACCTCCAGCGATAATCCCTGCATGCGATCAACCAAGGCATCCATAGCCTCCATTTTGCAATCAGCAGCGATATGACAGTTTTTTGGGCGGGTTATAATGTCACGACAGGTAGGTAAGCAGGGAAATAACCAAACACGGGAAAACAAACACAACAAACGACTAGGCCTAAAAGCTAGGGAGAAAAGGGTCACCTCCTAGCGATCCCTAAAAGCTTTCCCTAAACTGCTGTGCCTATGTGCATACCCTTAGGGTGGATATGCACATGCCCTCTTGCCTAAAACCTAAACACCCTGGGCAAACCCTAAGCAGCAGGGAAAAGGGAAGAGGCAAGCTTCTTCAAACCCGGAGGAAGCAAGCGTCTCCCTAGAGGCCTAGATAAAACACACAAAGGGAAATGAAGGAGAGGACTTATTTTGAGCAGAGCTTGAGCAGACGATCCACCACAAATCAAGAGCTCCCAGGAAAGAACTATAACCCGCACAGGCCACTGGGGGGGGATAAATAGCCTCACTAACAATGAAACCCAGTACACCTGAGGGAAGGTGGATCCAGCTCAAACCCAAATCAAAACAAAGAAGTCAGACATGTGCAGCCAGTCTGACAAATCTCCGCACATTCACAGGGAAAGGCGTGACAGACGTACTGTGTGCTCAAATCCAGCCAAACTGATTGGTCGGCATTTTTTATAATACAGATGGACAATGACCCAAAACATAAAAAAGCCAAAGCAACCCAGGATTTTCTTAAAGCAAAGAAGTGGACTATTCTTGAATGGCCAGGTCAGTCACCTGATCTGAACCCAATAGAGCATTTCACTTGTTAAAGACTAAACTTCAGACAGAAAGGCCACAAACAAACAGCAACTGAAAACCGCTGCAGTAAAGGCCCGGCTGAGCAATAAATCACATTTTATGCATTTTTTTTTTTTTCATTTTGTTCAACCCGCTGAACTAAAGCTGAAAGTCTGAACTTCAACTGCAACTGCATTGTTTTGTTCAAAATCCATTGTAATGTACAGAACAAAAATAGGAAAATGCTGTCTCTTTCCAAATATATATGGATCTAACTGTACATCAGTAGTGAGGCTGGTTGTCGAAATGCGCCAGACAGAAAAAAAAAAACGAGTTTTTCTGTCCGATGCTATCTGGATAGACGCCAGATCTGTGCACTGAAGTGCAGCCCGTATATCGGTTGTGTCCGGCTCCTAGCGTAAAATGGCTGGCCAAACACAACTGATATATATGAAGGTAGCCTAACAGGGTTTTCTAAGTTAAAACCAAGCTCTTTATAAAATAACTAGTGTAACTATTCAATACACTTTATAGGTCCTATGCTGCTGGTATCCACAGTCTCCTGCTGCTCTCGGGTCTACACAATGATAGTCATCACATAGGAGAATGGTGGAAAATCAAGAAAACTGGCAGCAAGGGAAAGATAGGTAAGATAAATATATGCCAAACCACTGATGTGTGAACAAACACCTTACAATCAGCGGGTACGTGGGCTGTCCATCCAAAATGCAGATAGCACATGTCCGTGAAAAACAGAAATGAGAACGCGGCCTTACATGGACTGACAGTATCAACTATGCAAAAAGCTGTACTCACAATCTGTATCATTCTTGGTCTCAAGGATCAAAGCTGTCTCAAGGAAAAAACCCTTGTACAACCAGACAAGAGTCCACTTTTTATTCTCCATGCTTCACTTGAAAAATTACAGATGAGCGATGATTGACTGCAAGGGACAAGGACACTTTTTCTCTGAAACGTACCAGCATACGATACCCGGGGAGGAATTAACCTCCTGCACTCCAGAATTCTAGCTTCAATAAAGTCACAAAAATAGGGGTTTGTGACTTTTTGGCCTTACATGCACAAAGATTTTGTAACATTTTGACTTTTTACAACACTTACTTGAGTTTTTAGAAGTGGGTGAGAAATTGGGCATGGTTGGCTATCTTAATTACTTACCCTCCAGATAAGTAACATCTCTCGGCAATAGGGTTTTGTGTCAAATTTATCAAACAAACTTGCAACATTTGCAGCATGCAACTCATCGCAGACTCAAGATTCTCCTCATCAGAAAAAAATCTAAGTTAATAAGTAGGTCCAAAATATCAAAAAAGAGATACTCCTTTGCTCCAAGCTTCAGCACTGAGCTCAGGTGCTCCCCTTTGTCCTTTGGGGCTCATGGACATGGCCGTTGGATGGTTTGGCTGTCCACAAAACACAGATACCGCCCGTGTGCATTCTGCATTTTGTAGAACGGAACGGCCGGCCCCTACTAGATCTGTCCTATCCTTGTCCGTAATGTGAACAGTAATAGGACATGTTTTATTATTTTGCTGAATGGCCATATGGACATGGAATGCACGCAGAGTAATTTTCTTTCTTTTTTTTGTGGCCCCATTTTAATGAATGGTTGTGGATACAGGCCGCAAAAAGAAAAGACGGAACAGACACGCAACAAAATACATTTGTGTGCATGAGCCCTTCTACTGCTGAGGCCAGAGATTGGCTGCATGGTGACCTGTGTGCATGGAACATCACTGCTGCAGCCAGGAAGATGATGGCGGCTGGGAGCAGCTATGGAAGAAGCAGGGGCTGCCCTTCTTGTTATTTAACTAAGACAACCCTTTAAGTATCAGGCAACGGCCAATTAGCAAAGCAGGATTTTTTTTTACTACTAGAAGCATAATACGGCTGCACAACTGTTTAGTGACCATTGGTCCCAGTGGCGTAGCTAGAAATGACTGGGCCCCACAGCAAATTTTTAAATGGGGCCCCCCTCCCTCAGTAAATTTTTCACAACCCCTTCCTTTCATGCCGCCCCCATTGCTGTGGCTAGTAAAGATCGCTCTCTCAGACCAGGCCCGGCAGCTGTTTCAGCCGTCTCCTACACTGTCTATACTGTCACTGTATATCATTTCATTGTGTAATACTGTTGAGGGGGCCCTGACCAAATCTTTTAGTCCTCCTCCTCCTGGATGGGGCCCCTTCTGGGTTAGGTCCCCAAAGCAGCAGCTTCCCCTATAGCTACGCCCCTGATTGGTCCTGTCTTCCATGATTTCCTAGAGTATTAATTATCACTTTTGGTCACCAGTACAAGATTGGACTAAATTCAGACCAACCAATCACAAATTCACTTTCCACAACTAAATCTGGTATCAGATTTACTAATCCAGTCTAATATTTAGACAATGTAAAGCTGTGCCTGACACTGGATAATAAATCTGCTGCATCTTTAGACGGTCTAGTCTAAATTGGCGTACTTTGTGCCAGAATTTTGCATCGCTATTGTGGTACAATTTTGGTGTTCACTGCCATATCCTAAGGCTCCATTCGTATTAATGGGTCCGCATCCGTTCGGCAAATTGCGTAACAGGTGCGGACCCATTAATTCTCTATTGGGACGGAATGGATGCGGAGACCACACTATGTGCTCTCCGCATCCGCATTTCCAGAGCGCAACACCGATCTTCCGGTCCGCACTTCTGTTCCGCGGCCACGCAAAAAAATAGAACATGTCCTATTCCAGTCTGCATAGTAGAACTATCCACAGCACTCTTCAATTTGTGCAAAGATTCCATTTTTTATTTCATCAGCAGCATACAATGCGACATAACCAAGTCTTTATCAAGCAATCGAATAGAGTGGAATACATAGTGTGCTTCAATAGTAACCATATAAGTGGGTGTGGAAAGTGCCTCCCCTCATTAGGTGTGTTCATACAATTAAACATCTATACATACATTAATACATAGATATAAGACACATATCATATATACTGATAGATATAAGACACATATCATATATACCGATAGCTATAAGACAAATATCATATATACTGATAGATATAAGACACATATCATATATACCGATATATCTATCAGGATATATATTATGTGTCTTATATCTATCAGTATATATGATATGTGTCTTATATCTATCAGTATATATGTGTCTTATATCTATTAGTATATATATATATATATATATATATGTGTGTGTCTTATATCTATCGGTATATATGATATGTGTCTTATATCTATCAGTATATATGATATCTGTCTTATATCTATCAGTATATATCTGTCTTATATCTATCAGTATATATATCTGTCCTATATCTATCGGTATATATGATATCTGTCCTATATCTATCAGTATATAAGATATCTGTCCTATATCTATCGGTATATATGATATCTATCTTCAGCAGCTCTGGATCCTGAGGGATTCACGGTTCAGGGATCCCACACATAGGAAGCAGTGGAAACCATTCAGCTCTTAACGCAGTCCATTCATCATCATTATATAGGTATGATTTCTACATATACATAGCTATATACCTGCAGCATGTATGTGGGAGTGCACCCCCCAGTGATGAGATGGGTGGTCGTGCCACACACGTACCCTCTGCCTGTCAGACATGATGTCATGATGTAACCCGAGCTCTTACCGACATGGGTGATGACTGTGGACAGCCTCTGGGTTAGCTCCTGATGAGACATCTCTTCTTCCTTCAGCCAATACAGCATTTCCCAGTGAAAGATGCTCCGTGCGCCCTGGCAGACTGCAATGTGCTGGGCGTGCGGCGGACAAAACCAGGCTGCCACTCCCAGCCCGCACCAGGCTGACAGCCACCTGTCACTAGGCAACGCACGGCGGCAGCGGAGCACAATGCCGGGCTACAATGGGGAGCAGGCTGGCCCAGAACGAGTGCTGCTGCCGCTGCTGATGCTGCTGCACTCCCCGGCCAGCTGTGAGGCAGTGCATGGCTGCCGGCTCAGCACCTGCCTCCAGGGGCTATGAGGGGAGGGAAAGCCCGGATAGCTGGAGCCTGAGGACTGGAGCTCCTGCTCCTCACACTGCGGTGACGTGATGCATCTGGGATCAGGGCCTGGCAATGTCACCTCACACCAGCCCTCACTGCGTGATCCACATATACATATCTGTCATCTACCTATTATCCATCTGTTCCATATCTATCTTCTACCTATTGGATTATCTATTATTTATCCATCTATTTCATTATCTTTATCTAATATCTATCTATTTTGTATCTGTCTTTCTTTTACCTCCTAACTGTATATCTAATGTCTATCTATCTAATTATCTATCTATCTCCTATCAATTAGCTATCTATCCATTTATCTATTATTTATCCATCTATTTCATTATCTACCTATCTATCTATCTATCTATCTGTCTATCTATCTATCTATCTCCTATCTATTATATATCTATTATTTATCCATCTATTTCATTATCTATCTATTTATTTCATTATCTATCTATCTATCTCATTATGAGACATGATCAGTGCAGATGGTGCAATAATGGGATCACATCTAACAACTCTCATTACACATCAGCGATGGTTATTTCATACATGATCATGATCATCTTGTGATGATGTGACACTGGTGTCAGGACTGGGCTGCCTAGAGCCCACCAGTAAAAAATTATTTTGGGGCCCTGTGTATGGATACATTCAAATATTACCTGCTCACACAGCAGCAAGACACTACAAGACGATTGATTATGGGATACTGGCTGTGTCTGCACCTATAAGACTGTCTGTCCTGTGTCTGCACCTATAAGACTGGCTGTCCTGTGTCTGCACCTATAAGACTGGCTGTCCCGTGTCTGCACCTATAAGACTGGATGTGCCGTGTCTGCACCTATAAGACTGGCTGTCCCGTGTCTGCACCTATAAGACTGGATGTCCCGTGTCTGCACCTATAAGACTGGCTGTCCTGTGTCTGCACCTATAAGACTGGCTGTTCTGTGCCTGCACCTATAAGACTGGCTGTCCCTTGTCTGCACCTATAAGACTGGCTGTCCCGTGCCTGCACCTATAAGACTGGCTGTCCCGTGTCTGCACCTATAAGACTAACTGTCCCTTGTCTGCACCTATAAGATTGGCTGTCCTGTGTCTGCACCTATAAGACTGGCTGTCCCGTGTCTGCACCTATAAGACTGGCTGTCCCGTGTCTGCACCTATAAGACTGGCTGTCCCTTGTCTGCACCTATAAGACTGGCTGTCCCGTGTCTGCACCTATAAGACTGGCTGTCCCGTGTCTGCACCTATACGACTGGCTGTCCCGTGTCTGCACCTATAAGACTGGCTGTCCCGTGTCTGCACCTATAAGACTGGCTGTCCCGTGTCCGCACCTATAAGACTGGCTGTCCCGTGTCCGCACCTATAAGACTGGCTGTCCCGTGTCCGCACCTATAAGACTGGCTGTCCCGTGTCCGTACCTATAAGACTGTCTGTCCCGTGTCTGCACCTATAAGACTGGCTGTCCTGTCTCTGCACCTATAAGACTGGTTGTCCTGTGTCTGCATCTATAAGACTGTCTGTCCTGTGTCTGCACTATAACACTGTCCGTCCTGTGTCTGCACCTATAAGACTTGTCAGCCACCTGATACATCTATAATACTAAACTTGGGGGTTTCTTCAATAATGTGCTCAGTTTTTTATATGAACATGGGCTGGTTGAGGTGCTGTACACTGATTATCTACAGAATCTCTAGGTAATGCAGTATAAGCAGTAAGTCTGGGTCCACCCTGAAGGTCATTGTTGAGGTCCAGCTTTTGTGCCAGGGCTCAGGATCTTCACGCAATGATAGAAGGGACCATGTATAAATGCCGTTATACCAGATCAGTATAAGTGCCATAGGTAAAGGTTGTTGTGTGTTAGATACAAGTAGCTGGTCTTCCATGTGCACAAAACATGACTGATTTCTGACAGCTCTCTGCGGACATGGTCGGACAGGTTTTCTGCACCCCCAGAAGGTGGAGCACAGAATTTCATTATGTGACATCCCAGTGGTGGAGAAAGCCTGGGAGCAGCAGCTGCTTGTGGTCACACAGAGACCAGACTCCCGTGGGGCCTGCCCATCCTTCTGCCTCACTGGATGACTGTCATAATGGTGCCTTCTGACATCAGGTCTGGCCCCAGATGGTAAAGAAATCAAGCGAAGAACAGCTAAAGACCCCAAGCATCATCTGCTGGCAACGCAAGCCCTTACAGCACTGGATAAATTGGCAATCAGCGGGTGGCATGCAGGGAAGTGCTACCAGTCTAATCTGAATGCAATGGGTTAATGTATCAGCAATAACGTTTTACATATTAGCAGTATGCATACACATTGACTTATATCTTTGTATCGGGATATTGCTCTGTGGTTAATTTTTTTCCAAATCTCCTGAAAGTTTATCATTTATCTAATCTGTCCTTTGCTAGGACAATACTATGAGGTATCTCCCAAGAAAAAAGAACCATCTCGATAGCGCCTCCTTGTGGAAGAGACTCCCTATGAGTCAAAATCAAACATTTTAACAACCCTTGGAACATGACAAGGGAAAATAGCGAAGCCAGATATCCATCCATAGACAGCTGTTTCAGGGTGCATGTCCCTCATCAGTACAGAGTAGGATTCTGGTTGGCGGAGTGATGCCTTGGATGCAGCTTAGGAAGGGTTACTGGCTCTCCTTCCAAAGCTTGTTAAAAAGTCAGATTTTGACTAAGGAGTCACTTCCACAAGGTGATTCTAACAAGATAGTTCTCTTTCCCTGGGAGATACCTCTTTCCATATTTCATATATTCCATGGAGCATTGCCAAAGGGTCTCCATATGATGCAGCACTTCCAGTAAGTCTCCATATAGGACTGGTCTCTTTAGGGTGACCCACTGTCACGGACATTCTCGTGGCAGGTACCAGGAGATCGGAGAGACTGGCAACTTGTGGGTTAAATTGACAAGTTCCCTGTGGATTTTATTGTGTCTGTATTTTGGTGAATGCCACACCCCTTGCTTCATTTGTTGCTTGTTGGTAATTTACCTTTCCCATAAGTAGCTCTTGGAGGTGTGGTTTATAGATATTCTTCCTGCCTTCTAGCTAGCTGGTCGGTTGTACTCTGTGGTGCTTCTGGAGTTGCCAGTTTTCTACTTTCAGCTAAGTCTTGTCTGATCCTATTGTATTGTGTTTGTTATATTCCCTGTTGTTTGTATCTGGGCCTGAGACCGAGACTTCCATTCGTCCATCTGGGGAGGAATGGGTTGTCTCTGGTCTTAACCTCATTCCAAGGCCTTATAAGGATATAAGGGCCTAGGTATACAGCATAAGAATATTCCTACCTTCAAGGTCTATTCATATTGATAGGTCGTTAGGGCCCGGATTAGGGTTGTTTAGGAGGTGACCTGTTTCTTCCCTAGTTTCCAGCCCCAGTTACTGTTCCCCTTCCCTCCTGTGTTCAGTATGGAGTTTTCCCCCCACACTGATCGTGATATTATAAACCGGTGAATAACCGTAATTTTGTTGTCTGTATCAGTTCAGCCATGGATGTTATTGCTGCCCTGACCAGACAGCTACAGGGGCTTCTCTGGAGGTGGATAACCTCTGCACGACCGTCTCACAGATGTAGAGACCACTGTTGGCTGATCCTAGTAGTGGTTACCTGACCTGTCCTGAACCTAAAGTTGCTCTCCCAAATAGATTCTCGGGGGGTTTCAGGGAAGTGTGCAAATTGTACTTTAAGTTGCGCCCACACTCATCTGGGGACGAGAGCCAGAGAGTGGGTTTGATTATTTTGTTGCTTAAAGGGGACTTTTTCTCTGCCGACCGGATCACAGTCTCTCCAATCAGTAGGTGCATTTTTTGGAGCTTTAGGTCTCATCTATGATGACCCGGACTGAACCACCCTGGCCGAGACTAAATTACGCAGCCTGCGTCAGGGAGAGTGTTTGGTGGAGATCTGTTGTTCCGAATTTAGGAGGTGGGCTACGGATACTGAGTGGAATTATCCAACTCTCCGCAGCCAGTTTTGTAAGGGATTATCTGAGAGGCTGAAGGACGCTTTGGCCTTTCATGAGAATCCTCTTTCAAATTTCTGTTTATTAAGCAGAATAAATCCAGTAATAAACATTACAACATAAAGGGGCAACATACCCCTGGATCATAAAGCAATATACAAATGACGAATAATGCAATAATGCAGAGCCATAGTTAAAAATACATTTTTAAATCACATATGAATAAGGCATATTAGTTTAAGGGAGATGACCAAACCACCTATTGATGAGAGACTCAAAGCTAAGTAATAGAACTAAAAAGTCGCCTTTCATGAGAATCCTGAGTCTTTGGAAACTGCTTTGTCTTTGGCTGTACGTATTGATAGACGCCTGAGAGAGAGATCTAAGGGCCCGCTGTCTCAAGACGTTCTATTACATAACATACGTATTCCTTTGACTCTTTGGGTGAAGGGACTCCTAAGCTTATACCTGGGATGAACCCATGCAATTAGGGGGAGCGACTCCTGGATCTGCTTGCAAAAGCAGAAGTCGCAAGCAGGGAGTATGTTTTTTCTGCGGTCAAAGGGGACATTTTGTCAATATATGTCCAAGCATTCAGCGGCAAAAAGAGAAACAAAAAGGGGCGTCTAAATCCCATCTGACTATCGGAGGTGTGAGTGGGGAGTCAGAGAATGTGCATTTGTTCTTTGCTGGTAGTACCTGATTTCTCCTGACTGCCGAGGTGACGCTAGAGTCAAAAACTGTGGTAATTGAAGTATTTATCGACAGCGAGGCTGGGGTGAACCTGATTGATGCTCAGTTTGTCCGCATGCACGGGTTATCACCTCTTAGAGGTGCTTGTAAGTTTTGCTTGATATGAGATTAAGAGTGGGTGACTTTCATCAAGTTATCTTGTGTGTTGTCTTGGAAGGTCTCCCTGCACCTATGGTTTTGGGTTTACCGTGGCTTGCCAGGCATAATCCAACTATCGATTGGCAAGCTAGGCAGATTCTGGATTGGGGGGACTACTGCATTGATAATTGTCTCAGTACATCCTTTTCTGTGGTTACTACTAAGACTGTACCCTCTTTTATATCCGAGTTTGCCGATGTGTTTTGTGAGAGTTGATGTCAGGATTTACCTTCCCATCGGGAATATGATTGCCCTGTCAATCTTATTCCCGGGGCTAAATTGCCTAAATCTAGGTTGTATAATCTTTCTGAAACTGAAAGGCAGGCCGTGAGAGAATATATTGCCGAGAGTTTGAAGAAAGAGCACATAAGACTTTCCAAGTCTCCAGTGGCTGCAGGGTTCTTTTTTGTAAAAAAAAAAAAAAAAAAGGATGGAGGTCTTCGGCCATGGATTTAAGTGAATTCAGTTAGATTAATATTCGTGATCCTTTCCCTCTTCCTTTGATTCCCGATTTGTTTAACCATAATATTGGTGCCAAGGTGTTCTCCAAGTTGGACTTAAGGGGGGCATATAATCTGGTTAGGATCAAGGAAGGGGATGAATGGAAGACGGCTTTTAATACTCCTGAGAGGCACTTTGAGAACCTGGTCATGCCTTTGGGGTTGACCAATGCCCCGGCGGTGTTCCAACATTTTGCGAATTACATCTTTCAACACTTGGTGGGGAGGTTTGTGATCGTGTATTTGGATGACATTCTTATTTATTCTCCTAACATGGAAACACATCAGAATCATGTGAGACAGGTGTTACAGATCCTAAGAGATAATAAATTGTTTGCAAAATTAGAGGTGTGTTTTTGCGGTACACAAGGTGCAGTTCATGGGCTACCTGCTGTCATCTTCGGGTTTTCGAATGGATCCTGAGAAAGTCCGTGCTGTATTGAACTAGGATCGACCCAAAAATCTGAAGGCTCTTTTGCATTTTTTGGGATTCACCAACTATTACTGAAAATGTATTAAGAATTATTCGACAATAGTAAAACCCTTAACGGACATGACTAAGAAATTGATGGATGTCTCTGTATGGTCTGATTCGGCATTGCAAGCCTTTTCTGCGATTAAGGAATGCTTCTCTTCTGCTCCCATATTGGTGCAGCCAGATGTGTCACAACTGTTTATTGTGGAAGTGGATGCATCCGAGGAGGTGGTAGGAGCAGTTTTGTCACAAGGGCCATCACCTGGTAAATGGCAACCGTGTGCATTTTTCTCGAAAAAACTATCCCCCGCTGAGAAAAATTATGATGTGGGTAACAGAGAATTGCTAGCCATTAAATTGGCTTTTGAGGAATGGCGGGGTTGGTTGGAAGGGGTGATTCATCTGATCACGGTATTCACTGATCACAAAAATCTGTCTTATCTGGAGTCGGCGAAACGACTGAACCCAAGACAAGCCAGATGGGCCCTGTTTTTCACCAGATTCAATTTCACTGTCACCTATCGTCCTGGAATTAAAAATGTCAAGGCGGACGCCTTGTCACGTAGATTCCCTGGAGGTGGTGATTTTGAAAACCCGAGTCCCATACTGTCTAAAGGGGTGGTGATATCCGCTCTTTAAACTGACCTTGAGGTAAAGGTGTTAGAGGCTCAGGGAGACGCAAGGTGTCCCTCTGGGAAACTATTTGTGCCACCGGAATTGCGCCACAAGGTGTTGGAGGAACATCATTGTACGGTTCTTACAGCACTTCCTGGGAGTAGGTCCACTGCCAACCTCATATCTCGTAGATTCTGGTGGCCGGGGTGGCGTAAGTGTGTGAAGGACTATGTGTCAGCCTGTACTACCTGTGCACGTGCCAAGGTGACACATACTCGACCTTCTGGATCTTTACTTTCGTTACCCATTCCGTCCAGACCATGGACTCATGTATCCATGGACTTTATCACTGATCTATCTAATTCTTCAGGAAAGACAGTTATTCTGGTGGTAGTTGATCGCTTTAGTAAAATGGTACATTTTATTGCATTACCAGGCCTACCGAATGCTAAAACCCTTGTATTTGCTGACAACATTGTGAAACTCCATGGCATTCCCTCTGACATGGTCTTGGATCGCGGCACTCAGTTTGTTTCCAGGTTCTGAAAGGTGTTCTGTACTCGTCTGGGAATTCAACTATCCTTTTCTTCGGCTTTTCATACTCAGTCAAATGGACAGACGGAGCGCACTAATCAGAGTCAGGAGACTTACTTAAGATGTTTTGCATCTGAGAACCAGGACGATTGGTCTTCCTTTTTGTCTTTGGCAGAGTTTGCCATAAACAATCGTAGTCAGGAGTCCACTGGTGAGTGGTTTTTGGGGCCTATTGGTTTCACCCGCAGTTTGGCACATTTTCTGGTTCTAATACTTCTGGTATCCCTGAGGAAGAACGTTTTTTGTCATCATTGTCATCGATATGGCGAAAAATTCTAAATAACTTGAAAAATATGGGCAACAAATATAAAAGTGTGGCTGACAGGAAACGTTGAATGGTCCAGACCTAAGTGTGGATGATTCTGTCTGGCTGTCGACAAGAAACATTAAGTTGAAGGTACCTTCCTGGAAGTTGGGTCCAAGGTTTATCGGCCCATATAATATCACGGCTATTATTAATCCTGTAGCTTTTCGTCTTGAGCTTTCTCAGGCCCTGAAAATTCATAATGTATTCCATAGGTCTTTGTTGAAAAAATATGTGGAACCTTTACAGTCATCTTACTTGCCACCCGCTCCGGTCATGGTGGACGATAATTTGGAATTCGAGATTGCGAAAATATTTGACTCTCGATTTCTCAGTGGATCCCTTCCATATCTTGTACACTAAAGAGGGGTTATGGACCGGAGGAGAGGATGTGGGTGCCGGCATCCAACATTAATGCCAGTCGTTTAGTGAATGCCTTTCATAGATCTCACCCTGTGGATCTTATTGTGTCTGCGTTTTGGTGAATGCCACACCCCTTGCTTCAGGTTTTGCTTGTTGGTAATTTACCTTTACCATAAGTAGCCGCTTCTCACTCTTGGAGGTGCGGTTTATAGATTTTCTTCCTGTCTTCTAACTAGCTGGTCGGTTGTACTCTGTGGTGTTTCTGGAGTTGCCAGTTTTCTACTTTCAGCTAAGTGTTGTCTTTTATTATTGTATTGTGTTTGTTATATTCCCTGTTGTTTGTATCTAGGCCTGAGACCGAGACTTCCATTCGTCCATCTGGGGAGGAATGGGTTGTCTCTGGTCCTAACCTCATTCCAGGACCTTATAGGGATATAAGGGCCTAGGCATACAGCTTATGAATATTCCTACCTTCAAGGTCTATTCAAATTCATAGGTAGTTAGGGCCCGGATTACAGTTGTATAGGAGGTGACCTGTTCCTTCCCTAGTTTCCAGGCCCAGTTACTGTTCCCCTTCCCTCCTTTGTTCAGTGTGGAGTTTTCCCCCCACACTAAGCTAGGACAATGCTGAAAGGCTAATGGCAATAGCTGCTACAAACCTGAAACATTTACATCTTCTTGCGCTTGCACTTTATATGAAATGGCCTTGTTAGAAGAGTCACTTCTGTATTTGATATATTTATCATTTAGTTGTGACAAAAATATACTTTTCCTTTTATTTTGTTAATTGATTTTTTTTTATTAAAGGGAACCTATCATCAACTTTATGCTGACCGTACTTAGGGCAGTATAAAGTAGTTGCAGAAATGCTGATTTCAAAGGTGTGTCACACATCAGCTAAAAGTAAGTGGTTGCTGAGAACCAGCATCATAATCACTGCAGCCCAGGCCTTGAAAAGAGTCAAATCTACCTGAGAAGAGTCATGGTTATTCATAATCTCCTGCTTTCCCTGTCTATCTGCTGATGATTGGCAGTTCTCTCCTAGATACAAAGGTAGAAAACTCGGTAGAAGACTGTCAGTCATCCACAGGTGGGCAGGAGAGCAGGAATTCATGACTAACCATGATGACTAACCATGACTCTTCTCATGTAGATTTGACTCTTTTCAAGGCCTGCCCTGCAGTGATTATGATGCTGGTTCTTGGCAACCACTTACTTTTAGCTCATGATTGACACACCGCTGACATCAGCATTTCTGTCAGTACTTTATACTGCCCTCAGTGAGGTCAGGTTCCCTTTAATTGAAAAACAAAAGAAATCTATTGCAAACATTGTGCTGTGGTCTGTTATTAAGGCCCCATGCACACGGCCGTTGTTCACAGCCGTGTGCGGGCCGTGGAACCGCGGCCTGGATCCCTCCTGAGAGCAGGAGCGCACAGCGTCACTGGTTGCTATGACGCCGTGCGCTCCCTGCTGCCGGCACAGTACAGTAATACACTGGTACGATCTATACCAGTGTATTACTGTACTGTGCCGGCAGCAGGGAGCGCACGGCGTCATAGCAACCAGTGACGCCGTGCGCTCCTGCTCTCAGGAGGGATCCAGGCCGCGGTTCCACGGCCCGCACACGGCTGTGAACAACGGCCGTGTGCATGGGGCCTAAAGGGGCTGTCCCACCAAGGACATTTATCTTAATTAAAGGGGATCATTTACTATGACCCCCTTTGCCAGAAACTGGTGTAAAAAAGTAGCAAACCCTAGGAACGCCTGTGCACCTAAAGTCAGATGCATGTGGCATTTCTCCACCGCCCTCTTCATTCTCCAAAATCAGACATCATATAGTACATGACAGTCTCTTTCTAACAAAGCTAGAACCAGTCCTGTACCTCACAAAATGTTTAACTACATGCAATTAGTAAAGGATTCAGATGCAGGCGCTGGTTTGAAAACTGTAGAATTTTTTTTGTGGAACAACCCCTTTAACATACTGTATAAAATCTTAATCTTGGCACTAAAGGGGTATACCCATATGGAATATTCACAAGGTCTGCCATGTTTCCAATAGATGAGGTCTGCACCTATGTCAAGGATGAGAAGGTGTCGGCTCCTTTATCGCTGTCTACATTTACTTCTATGGGAGCTGCTTCTATTTTATATTTTACTTGCTTATATTGTACCAGCATATTCCGCAGCGCTTTACAGACATTAGCATCTAACTGTCCCCAATGGGGCTCACAATATAAGTTCCCTATCAGTATGTCTTTGGAGTGTGGGAGGAAATCAGAGTAAACAGAGGAAACTCACACAAACACGGGGAGAACATACAAACTCCATGCAGATGTTGTCCTTGGTCGGATTTGAACTCAGAACCCCAATGATGCAAGGCACTAATGCTGACCATTGAGTCACCGTACTGCACAAGCAAGGCCAGACCTCCATTCACAGCGGCCACAAAATGGGGCCCCCTTCTTGAGATATGCGTGGGTTCCAGAAGTAGAACCCGTACCCATCTGACATTTATGGCATATCCTCTGCATATGCCATAAATTAATAAATGGGAGTACCCCTTTAAGGCTGCTTGAACTTTGATCACCATAGGATCCAATGGTAAACTAAGTCCAGAATCTGACAAAATGCAAATCAGATGATGTATTATGGAGATATTCTATTGCTTTTAAGCCTCATCTACATGACCTCATTTTGGATCCGTGTCCGACCTGAATTTTTTGTGGATCGGAATACGGATCATTCACTTCTATTCATCCGTGCACTGTCCACATCAGTATGTTCATCCAGTAAATTGTAGAACATGCCCTATTCTTGTCTTCTGTTTTGAGGACAAGAATAAGCATTTCTATTAATGGGACTGAGAAAAATGTGGATTGCCGTATTTTGAAGATCCGCGGTTTGTGGACCGCAAAAAGGATAATGATATAGTGCTGCGACACGAGGGACCATATAGAAGCACACACAACCCTTCCATGTGCATAAGCTCTTAGGCTGCCGGTACGGACAGACTGTCTGAGCTATATGTAGCAATTCTGTCTTCTGGCTCACAGAGCGGGTCCCAAGTGGGCGATTCCCCTTATGATGTCCATATACCCCAACATGGGACTACTCTTTAACCCCTTCATGTATTTTCACATACATGTACGTGAGGGAACGCAGCTTCTTGCCGCATTCTCACGTTCATGTATGTGATGTGATCAGACGGTGAAAGAGCTGCACGCGCCCAATCTGCAGCACAGGGCTGGCTGTTACTGATAGCCGGGCCCCTGCTGCATCCGCTGGCATCACTGTATGAGGCAGTACTGACAGCGGCATGTGCGGGGTTTACAGAGGGAGGGGGCTCCCTCTGACTCCATCGCCTTTACACAGGCATCAGAGCCTGCCAGCTACGGAAGCCCAGGAGATCCAGCCTGAGGGTTGGGTCTCTTAGGCAACTGTCAGTGTTTTACTGTGTAAGAAGCTGATAGTTCAATTCAGTACAATACATAATGTAATGTACTGAATTGAAACAGGGATCAAACCCTGAAAAGGTGAAGTCCCACAGTGGGACAAATAAAAAAAAGTAAAAAAAAAAATATTTCAAGTAAAAAAAAAAAAAAAAAAAAAAAGGCCCCCTCACTATAAAATAGTGTTTAAAAAAAAACAACTGACATATTAGGTATCGCCGCATCCGTAACGGCATGCTCTATAAAATTGTCACATAATCTACCACCTCAGGTGAATGCCTTAAAAAAAAAAAAAAAATGAACAAAAACAGTTTGTAACCTTCCGTCACAAAAAGTGTAATTCCAAGCGATCAAAAAAACATATGTACCACAAAATAGTACCAATCAAACTGTAATCTCTTCCCGCAAAAAATGAGATCCTACCTAAGACAACCGCCCAAAAGATTTAAAAATATGGCTTTCAGAATATGGAGACACTAAAGTATAATTTATTTTTCTTCAAAATTGCTTTTATTGTGTAAAACTGAAATAAATGTAAAAAAAATATTAGTTATTGCCACGTCCGTAGGAACCTGCTGTGAAAAAATACCACATGACCTAACCCTTTAGGTGAACAACGCACAATAAAAAAATTAAAACGGTGTAAAGCGGTGTAAAAAAGCCATTTTTTGTCACCTTACACCAGGCATGGCTAACCTGCGGCTCTCCAGCTGTTGTAAAACTACAACTCCCACCATGCCCTGCTGTAGGCTGATAGCTGTAGGAAGTCTGGGCATGCTGGGATTTGTAGTTTTGCAACAGCTGGAGAGCCTCAGGTTGGCCATCCCTGCCTTACACCTTACATCTTACATCACAAAAAGTGAAATATCAAGTGATCAAAAAGTCATATGCACCCCAAAATCATACCAATCACACCGTCATCTCATCACGCAAAAAATAAGATCCTACCTAAGACAATTGCCCAAAAAATAAAAAAATATGGCTCTCAAAATATGGAGACACTAAAACATCATTTTTTTTATGTTTCAAAAATGCTGTTATTGTGTAAAACTTTAATTAAAAAAAGTATACATATGAGGTATCTCCACGTCTGTAAGAACTTTCTGTATAAAAATATCACATGAACTAACCCTTCAGGTGAACACTGTAAAAAAAAAAAAAAAGTGTGTAAAAAAAGCCATTTTTTGTCACCTTACATCACAAAAAGTTTAATACCTAGCGATCGAAAAGTCATACGCACCCCAAAATCATACCAATCAAACTGTCATCTCATCCCGCCAAAAATGAGAACCTACCTAAGACAATCGCCCAAAAAAAAATAATTATAAATATGGCTTTCAGAATATGGAGACACATAAAAAAATCATTTTTTTCAAAAATGCTTTATTATGTAAAACTGAAACAACCAACCAAAAAAAGTTATATTTGGTATTGTCGCGTCTGCAACAACCTGCTCTATAAAAATACCACATGATCTAACCTGTCAGATGAACATTGTAAATATCAAAAAATAAAAACGGTGCCAAAACAGCAATTTTTTGTTACCTTGCCTCACAAAAAGTGTAATATAGAGCAACCAAAAATCATATGTACCCTAAAATAGTACCAATAAACCGACACCTTATCCCGTAGTTTCCAAAATGGGGTCACTTTACTGGAGTTTCTACTCTGGGGTGCATCAGGGGGTCTTCAAATGTGACATGGCAACTTAAAATTATCACAGTGAAATCTGCCTTCCAAAACCCTATGGCGTTCTGGGCGGAGCCTGGACGCCGGAGTGGAGTGGATGGCAGCATGAAGCTTCAGCTCCTCCACACTTAGGCAACAGAAAGCCAGAAATGAAGCGTCACCCGATCAAAAATGGTCTAATACGGCAGAGATAGAGGTACTGACCCCTCGGACACCCCAAGATCACATAAGGGGCAGCAGGAAATGCAGCGATTCTTCAAGAAGAAAGCGGCACACTCACCGAGCTTAAGTGCCAAGATGGCGGCGGCTGCAGCGCGGGCTGAAGAGGAAGATGAATCGGAAGCAGACAGCACAAGAGGTGAGGACACAGAGACCCAAGACGGATCTCCTGTATCTAAAGCCTTCCTTACAAAGGTACTTGGTCAAGCCCTAGAAAAAGTATTTAAACCCATCTTTACCGAACTGTCTGACATAAAAACCGAGCTCAAGCAAATAGGCCACAGAGTAGAGGCCCTTGAAACAACGTCACAAAAGGTAGTGGCGCACTCTGCGGGAATTGCGGAGCATGTAGAGCTTCACACAGCGGAGCTCAACAGGGTCATTATTTTAATTGAAGACCAAGAAAACCGCAGTAGGAGAAGAAATGTGCGCATAAAGGGCTTACCAGAATCTTGGGCGAATGAATCGCTGTATAAGGGGGCAATGGAGATATTTGCAAGTCTAGTTGGCCAGGATGCAGCCTCGTCCATTACAATTGAATGTATCCACAGGGTCCTGAAGCCGGCTCCAAAGCCTTCAGAGAGGCCTAGAGACGTTATTTGTGGCATCTTATCATATGTTGATATAGCACCTTCTACACTAGCAAAACGCTGTATCTTGAAGCCCTTGCTAGATATTCTGCGTAACCAGAAGATACCATACACCTGGATGTACCATTTTGGACTCTCTATCCTCAAGAATGGGAAGAGAATAATAATTCACACACCAGAGGACTTAAACAAAGCATGGTCAGTCCTGGGACTCCAACCTGTAGAGATACCAACTTGGATGCCCATTGTTCAACCATCATCGCTACCAAGCCCACCAATAATTAAACCTTAGAAGAAGATATCCATGAGCAAGGCGAGCAAAGCAATGAGAAACATCCTCCTCACCTCCACCGTGACTGTTTAATGAGACGGACGATCTTCAGTCCTCCACTTAAATGTGGCCGCCTTGATATGCCTATTCCCCCCGACCTGAACAGGATAGGGGATAGGCTGTTAACACTCAATGTGGATTATGGATTAAAATGGAAATGGAAGTCTGCCAAAACAGTGAAATTCTGAAATTTCATCTACATTTCATCTAATTCTTGTGAAACACCTAAATGATTAACACAGTTTGTAAAATCAGTTTTGAATACCTTGAGGGGTGTAGTTTCCAAAATAGGGTCACTTTTTTGGGAGTTTCTACTCTAGGGGTACATCAGGGGGTCTTCAAATGTGACATAGCAACTTAAAGGGGTTATCCGAGTTATGGGGGAAAAAAAACATATACAACTCACCAGGACATACATATGCATTAGTTAAGCTTGATTTCTTAAGAGAGAAACCA
The DNA here is from genome assembly GCF_014858855.1 of Bufo gargarizans. NCBI lineage: Eukaryota > Metazoa > Chordata > Amphibia > Anura > Bufonidae > Bufo > Bufo gargarizans. Next base: position 188,035,165 of record NC_058083.1, read on the forward strand.
TACCTTACACCTGTGCATAGTTCTGTTAGCCTCTAGTGTTGCATCAGGGGGGCTTCAAATGGGACATGGTGTCAAAAAAAACTGTCTAGCAAAATCTGCCTTCCAAAAACCGTATGGCATTCCTTTCCTTCAGCGCCCTGCCGTGTGCCCGTACAGCAGTTTACGACCACATATGGGGTGTTTCTGTAAACTACAGAATCAGGGCCATAAATAATGAGTTTTTTTTTGGCTGTTAACCCTTGCTTTGTAACTGGAACAAAAAAAATCTTAAAATGGAAAATCTGCCAAAAAAGTGAAATTTTGAAATTGTATCTCTATTTTCCATTAATTCTTGTGGAACACCTAAAGGGTTAACAATGTTTGTTAACATTGTTAACAAACATTGAATACCTTGAGAGGTTTTGAATACCTTGAGGGGTGTAGTTTCTAGAATGGGGTCATTTTTGGGTGGTTTCTATCATGTAAGCTTCACAAAATGACTTCAGACCTGAGTTGGTTTTTGAAAATTTGTGAGAAATTTCAAGATTTACTTCTAAACTTCTAAGCCTTGTAACGGCCCCCAAAAATAAAATGTCATTCCCAAAATGATCCTAACATGAAGAAGACGTATGGGAAATGTAAAGTAATAACTATTTTTGTAGATATTAATATGTATAATAGGAGTAGAGAAAGTAAAACTTGGAAATTTGCTAATTTTTCCAAAGTTTTGACAAATATTGTATTTTTTGATAAATAAAAAAGATTTTTTTTACCAGTGTCATGAAGTACAATATGTGACGAAAACAATCTCAGAATGGCCTGGATAAGTCAAGCGTTTTAAAGTTATCACCACATAAAGTGACACTGGTCAGATATGGAAAAAATTGCCTGGTCCTAAAGGTAAAAATGAGCCCGGTCCTTAAGGGGTTAAAGGGGTTCTGCAGTTTTTTTAAACTTATGATCTATCCTCTGGATAGTTCATCAGCATCTGATCGGCGGGGGTCCGACACCCAGGACCCCTGCTGATCAGCTGTTTGAGAAGGCAGAGGCGCTGACAGTAGCGCTGCGGCCTTCTCGTGACGCCTGAGTCTGCTTGTATAGCACCTACCAGTAGCCATTTGGCTCCAGGAGAAGTATATAGTGGGCTCAGCATGCATGTTGGTACTTGCATCCTTGGATCCGATGAAAGCTGTATTTCGCCATAGCAATCTGCACCTGCATAGGGTTGTGCGGGCTGAATCCCCCATATTTTTTCTTTGTAGTATATATTGGAGGCGTGGCGATCTCCAAGCAGTCATGCACACCTGACCAGTTAGTCTGCCCTGGAGGCTGGTTTTAATGTCAGTATAAAACTGAGTCTGCTTGTATAGCACCTACCAGTAGCCATTTGGCTCCAGGAGAAGTATATAGTGGGCTCAGCATGCATGTTGGTACTTGCATCTCTGGATCCGATAAAAAGCTGTAATGGCACCGGACGGGGTTAAAAGCAGAGTGGGCTTGGTGTGCATGCTGTACCTACACTCCCTGGACTTTGTGTGGCTGTCATGGCCCATAACAGGTAGGAACTAGTGTTAGGGACCACTCATGAAGGTGACCTTGACGTGGTGAGTGGCTTATTACGCTTTGGCCAAAATGTACACCAATGCCTCATTCAACATCCAGCATAAAGGCAGGGCAGAGTGCTGGTTTGCAGAGTGCCATTGCATTTGTGTTTTTGCGTTTGTATCTGTATTTCGCCATAGCAATCTGCACCTGCATAGGGTTGTGCGGGCTGAATCCCCCATATTTTTTCTTAATAACTATTTTTGTAGATATTAATATGTATTATAGGAGTAGAGAAATTAAAACTTGGAAATTTGCTAATTTTTCCAAAGTTTTGACAAATATTGTATTTTTTTATAAATAAAAATGATTTTTTTTTTTACTCCATTTTACCAGTGTCATGAAGTACAATATGTGACGAAAACAATCTTAGAACGGCCTGGATAAGTCAAAGCGTTTTAAAGTTATCACCACATAAAGTGACACTGGTCAGATATGGAAAAAATGGCCTGGTCCTGAAGGTGAAAATAAGCATGGTCCTTAAGGGGTTAAAGGGGTTAGGCAGTTTTTTAAACTGATGATCTATCCTCTGGATAGTTCATCAGCATCTGATCGGTGGGGGTCCGACACCCAGGACCCCTGCTGATCAGCTGTTTGAGAAGGCAGAGGCGCTGGCAGTAGCGCTGCGGCCTTCTCGTGACGTCACAACTAGTATCATTGGCCTGGGCGCGGCTAAGCTCCATTCAAGTGAACAGAGCTTAGCCGCACCCAAGCCAGTTGATACTAGTCGTGACGTCACTGGGACTGCGGAAACAGCGAGAAGGCCACGGCACTACTGCCAGCGCCGCTCAAACAGCGGCTTGGCAGGGGTCCTGGGTGTCGGACCCCCGCCGATCAGATGGTGATGATCTATCCATAGAATAGATCATCAGTAAAATAACTGCAGAACCCCTTTAAGGTGAAAAATGGCAGGGTCCTGAAGGGGTTAAAGATCAGAAACCGCGTAGTGTGACAAACATATTGTCGCACAACATCTGGAAGGGGACACATTTTTATATTACTCTAAGGCCTAGTTCACACGAATTTTTTTGCGAGTGTACGGGCCGTTTTTTTGTGTTCCGTACACGGTCCATATATACGGAACCATTCATTTCAATGGTTCCGCAAAAAAAACTGAATGTACTCTGTATGCATTCCGTTTCCATATTTCCGTTTTTCCGTTCCGTTGAAAGATAGAACATGTCCTATATTTGGCAGCAAATCACGTTCCGTGGCTCCATTCAAGTCAATGGGTCTGCCCCAAAAAGAAAACGGAACACATACGGAAATGCATTCGTATGTCTTCCGTGTCCGTTCTGTTTTTTCTGAACCGTCTATTGAAAATGTTATGCCCAGCCCAATTTTTTCTATGTAATTACTGTATACTGTATATGCCATACGGAAAAACGGAACGGAAAAACTGATCAGAAATGGAAACACAACGGAAACAAAAAACGGAACAACGGATCTGTGAAAAACGGACCGCAAAACACTGAAAAAAGCCATATGGTCGTGTGAACTAGGCCTAAGGGTACATTCACACGGCCGTATAATTTTATCCGCATCCGATCCACATCTGTTCCGCATTTTGCGGAATAGATGTGGATCCATTAATTTCTATGGGTGAATAAAATGTGTGGACAACGTTCAGTATGTTGTCTGCATTCGTGTTTCCACATTTCCAGTCTGCAAAAATATGAAGCTTGTCCTACTATTGTCCGCACAGATCGTTCCGCAGCCCCATTCAAGTCAGTGGATCCGCAAATTGCGGATGACATATGGAATGGTTTCCGTATGTCATCCGTTTTTTGCGCATCCGTTTCCTTACTTTGGAAGGCCTTAATATTTCATTTTTTTTCTCTATCTTTTTTTTTCCTTCTATTTTTTGCAGACCGTAAAAAAACGAAAGACATACGGAACACAAACAGGAAGTCATTTGTCCGCAAAATGCGTGTGAATGTACCCTAAATGTACATGTATCTATGATATTGAATTACTCTTTATCATTGCTACTATTCTATATATGTTTTATAATTTTGTGACAAGACCATAACTGCCCTCTTTGTTTTTGGCTACATGGTAACATATAAAATGTTACATCAGGAATCGGCAACCTCTGGCACTCCAGCTGTTCGGAAGCTACAACTCCCAGAATCCTGCCTTCACTTCTATGGGAGTTACAGCAACAGTGGAGTAAGTGTAGCCGATGGGGGTTGTAGTTTCACAGCAGCTGGAGTGACGAAGGCTGCTGATCCCTGGGCTACATGATGATAAATTTGGGGTGGAAGGTTTTTGAATTCTAGAAGAGGTTACCTTGCTACATTCTGACATCATAACTCTGCCTAATTACAGTGTTGGCAGAGCCGAGAAGCTACAAGAATGTCTTTAATCTGCTCCTGAGACTTGGCCAAATTTCTTCTACATTATTTCGGTTTAATTCCTTTAGGCTTTAAGAAAACCTCCAGTGAGACATTTTACTGAGACAGCAAGCAATCACGACCAGGAGGGGGGGAATTACCATGGGCTAAGAGCCCGTTTCCATGGTAATCAGTGCGACAAAACTTGCAAAAATGTTAGTGTCATTAACATTGTAGAAGAAATCCCAGCAATGGTTTATATTATTTAAAACTCCAAGCAGTGTCCGCTATATAGCATGCTTTCTGCCTCCTCCTGGTGCCTCATTGTCTTCTCTGAAAGATATTCCACTATTATCATCATCCAGGGAAGAGATGATTCTTAGTGTAAGTGATAAGATGAATATTATGTTTGAAATAAAGTATGTTATTATCTTCAATGTTATTTATTTGACTGTGATGTATAAATTACACCCAGAAAACCACTTAAAGGGAACCTGTCACTGGGATTTTGTGCATAGAGCTGAGGACATGGGTTGCTAGATGGCCGCTAGCACATCCGCAATATCCAGTCCTCCTAGCTCTGTGTGCTTCTATTGTGTAAAAAAAACGATTTGATACATATGCAAATTAACCTGAGATGAGTCCTGTATGTGAGATGAGTCAGGGACAGGACTCATCTCAGGTTAATTTGCATATGTATCAAATCGGTTTTTTTTACACAATAAAAGCACACAGAGCTATGGGGACTGGGTATTGCGGATGTGCTAGCGGCCATCTAGCAACCCATGTCCTCAGCTCTATACCCAAAATACCGGTGACAGGTTCCCTTTAAACAAAAAAAATAAATCTATGAGGCAATATTCAATTTGCTGAAAGGAGTTCGATATCGAATAACCTGTTCAATTCTTTATTCTGGAGCATGCCATCATGAAAACAGCAATGTTTCAGCACGCTAGCCTTCTTCAAGCTGTATCAATACCATCGGAGTCTGTCACCTCCATATGGCCATATCCAGTGCTTACATGGCTCTGTAGCACACCTATACATGAATGTAACGGTACCTTTGTCTTTTTCTTTACACTTGCAGAAGCTGGAAAAACGAACGTTAATTCAAATGCAAATGAGCCCTCGCAATTTCCCAGGGGCGGAGTTCACTGTGTTGGAGCCCAGGCTGCTCTGCCTTTTTTCATTGTTTCCTTGCCCCAGCCTCTGCCAATGCCCGCCCTCCTATTCCCTTTCGTCATCCTTCGGTCCGGCCGAGATCCCGCGCCTGCGCACTGCCTTGCCGGGGCATGCACACTGCGATGCCCATTGTTGGCACGGCATTGCTTTTACTACTGTGCATGTTTGCCGGCGCATGCGCAGTAGTTAAAGCGATGCCGTGCCCACAATGGGCATCGCAGTGCACATGCTCCGGCCCGGCAAGGCAATGCACTGGCGCGGGATCTCGGCCAGACCGAAGGATGACGAAAGGGAATAGGAGGGCGGGCATATGCAGAGGCTGGGGCGGGGAAGGCAGAGCAGCCTGGGCTCCAATACAGTGAATGCCGCCCCTGGGAAATTGCGAGGGCTCATTTGCATATTAATTAAACTTCGTTTTTCCAGCTTCTGCAAGTGTAAAGAAAATAACAAATATACTATTACATTCCTGTATAGGTGTGCTACAGAGCCATGTACGCACTGTATATGGCCATATGGCGGTGACAGACTCCCTTTAAATCCTGAATTTTGGCACCAGTCTGAGACCATACCTGTGCACAATCCATCCTACCAGTCTGCTGTGAGTGTAGGATGCCAGAGGCCTCAGCTCTAGTGCGGCCTGCGATCTTATTCCATTATATGGTACTGACTGCCCAGTTGTGACATATAAAGGCTATGCACACCTTTGAGGCAGTTCTTTTTTATGATTGCATTTTATTGATTTTGGGCTAAAACATATTTGGCGGAATTGGTCTTTATTAAAAAGGCCTCAGTAGTTTTCGTGATACGTGCAGTTAAATTTCAGTTTATTTGCAGACTTTCCCTCTTGAGTCCTGTCAGCTGACATCTCACGTGAAGCCTCAGTTTGTGTCACGGTCCCTCCAGTGACAGAGGTTAGAAGATCTGAGAGACTGGCTGCATGTTAGGTCATCTGACAGCCTATCTGTTCACTTATTGCAGTGTTGTTGTTGGTAATGACCACACCCAGGGGCATACACAGAAATCATTGGGCCCCATAGCAAGAATCTGAATTGGGCCCCCCTAACTCCACCCACTACCCACCCCTAGAACATTCCACATCTAAACTCCTTGCTGCTGATGCTTAGGGCTCATTCACACAACATAATGAATGGGTCCATATCTGTTCTGAAATTTTGCAGAACGGGTGCGGACCCATTCACTTCAATGGGGCCGCAAAAGAGGGGGCCATGTGCTGTCCGCATCCGTTGTTCTGTTCTGCGGCCCTGCAAAAAAGAGCATGTCCTATTCTTGTCCGCAATTGTGGAAAAAAATAGGCATTTTCTATAAAGTTTCGGCCCTGTGCGTTCCACAAAATGCAGAACGCACATGGCCTGTATCCGTGTTTCATGGGGGGGGTGGGGGGTGGGCTGGAGCAGCAGGCTCAGGGGTGTATATCACATGTATATTACACAGCAGGCTCAGGGGTGTATATGTGTATATCATATATATTACACAGCAGGCTCAGGGGTGTATATCACATGTATAGTACACAGCAGGATCAGGGGTGTATATCACATGTATAGTACACAGTAGGCTCAGTGGTGTATATCATATATATTACACAGCAGGCTCTGGGGTGTATATCATGTATATTACACAGCAGGCTCAGGGGTGTATATCACATGTATAGTACACAGCAGGATCAGGGGTGTATATCACATGTATAGTACACAGCAGGCTCAGTGGTGTATATCATATATATTACACAGCAGGCTCTGGGGTGTATATCATATATATTACACAGAAGGCTCAGGGGTGTATATCATATATATTACACAGCATGCTCAGGGGTGTATATCATGTATATTACACAGCAGGCTCAGGGGTGTATATCACATGTATATTACACAGCAGGATCAGGGGTGTATATCACATGTATAGTACACAGCAGGATCAGGGGTGTATATCACATGTATAGTACACAGTAGGCTCAGGGGTGTATATCACATGTATAGTACACAGTAGGCTCAGGGGTGTATATCACATGTATAGTACACAGCAGGATCAGGGGGGTGTATCACATGTATAGTACACAGTAGGCTCAGGGGTGTATATCACATGTATAGTACACAGTAGGCTCAGGGGTATATATCACATGTATAGTACACAGCAGGATCAGGGGTGTATATCACATGTATAGTACACAGTAGGCTCAGGGGTGTATATCACATGTATATTACACAGCAGGCTCAGGGGTGTATATCACATGTATATTATACAGCAGGCTCAGGGGTGTATATCATGTATATTACACAGCAGGCTCAGGGGTGTATATCATGTATATTATACAGCAGGCTCAGGGGTGTATATCATGTATATTACACAGCAGGCTCAGGGGTGTATATCACATGTATATTACACAGCAGGATCAGGGGTGTATATCACATGTATAGTACACAGCAGGATCAGGGGTGTATATCACATGTATAGTACACAGTAGGCTCAGGGGTGTATATCACATGTATAGTACACAGCAGGCTCAGTGGTGTATATCATATATATTACACAGCAGGCTCTGGGGTGTATATCATATATATTACACAGCAGGCTCAGGGGTGTATATCATATATATTACACAGCAGGCTCAGGGGTGTATATCATGTATATTACACAGCAGGCTCAGGGGTGTATATCACATGTATATTACACAGCAGGATCAGGGGTGTATATCACATGTATAGTACACAGCAGGATCAGGGGTGTATATCACATGTATAGTACACAGTAGGCTCAGGGGTGTATATCACATGTATAGTACACAGTAGGCTCAGGGGTGTATATCACATGTATAGTACACAGCAGGATCAGGGGTGTATATCACATGTATAGTACACAGCAGGATCAGGGGTGTATATCACATGTATAGTACACAGTAGGCTCAGGGGTGTATATCACATGTATAGCACACAGTAGGCTCAGGGGTGTATATCACATGTATATTACACAGCAGGCTCAGGGGTGTATATCACATGTATATTATACAGCAGGCTCAGGGGTGTATATCATGTATATTATACAGCAGGCTCAGGGGTGTATATCATGTATATTACACAGCAGGCTCAGGGGTGTATATCACATGTATATTACACAGCAGGATCAGGGGTGTATATCACATGTATAGTACACAGCAGGATCAGGGGTGTATATCACATGTATAGTACACAGTAGGCTCAGGGGTGTATATCACATGTATAGTACACAGCAGGCTCAGTGGTGTATATCATATATATTACACAGCAGGCTCTGGGGTGTATATCATATATATTACACAGCAGGCTCAGGGGTGTATATCATATATATTACACAGCAGGCTCAGGGGTGTATATCATGTATATTACACAGCAGGCTCAGGGGTGTATATCACATGTATATTACACAGCAGGATCAGGGGTGTATATCACATGTATAGTACACAGCAGGATCAGGGGTGTATATCACATGTATAGTACACAGTAGGCTCAGGGGTGTATATCACATGTATAGTACACAGTAGGCTCAGGGGTGTATATCACATGTATAGTACACAGCAGGATCAGGGGTGTATATCACATGTATAGTACACAGCAGGATCAGGGGTGTATATCACATGTATAGTACACAGTAGGCTCAGGGGTGTATATCACATGTATAGCACACAGTAGGCTCAGGGGTGTATATCACATGTATAGTACACAGCAGGATCAGGGGTGTATATCACATGTATAGTACACAGTAGGCTCAGGGGTGTATATCACATGTATATTACACAGCAGGCTCAGGGGTGTATATCACATGTATATTACACAGCAGGCTCAGGGGTGTATATCACATGTATATTATACAGCAGGCTCAGGGGTGTATATCATGTATATTACACAGCAGGCTCAGGGGTGTATATCATGTATATTATACAGCAGGCTCAGGGGTGTATATCATGTATATTACACAGCAGGCTCAGGGGTGTATATCACATGTATATTACACAGCAGGATCAGGGGTGTATATCACATGTATAGTACACAGCAGGATCAGGGGTGTATATCACATGTATAGTACACAGTAGGCTCAGGGGTGTATATCACATGTATAGTACACAGCAGGCTCAGTGGTGTATATCATATATATTACACAGCAGGCTCTGGGGTGTATATCATATATATTACACAGCAGGCTCAGGGGTGTATATCATATATATTACACAGCAGGCTCAGGGGTGTATATCATGTATATTACACAGCAGGCTCAGGGGTGTATATCACATGTATATTACACAGCAGGATCAGGGGTGTATATCACATGTATAGTACACAGCAGGATCAGGGGTGTATATCACATGTATAGTACACAGTAGGCTCAGGGGTGTATATCACATGTATAGTACACAGTAGGCTCAGGGGTGTATATCACATGTATAGTACACAGCAGGATCAGGGGTGTATATCACATGTATAGTACACAGCAGGATCAGGGGTGTATATCACATGTATAGTACACAGTAGGCTCAGGGGTGTATATCACATGTATAGCACACAGTAGGCTCAGGGGTGTATATCACATGTATATTACACAGCAGGCTCAGGGGTGTATATCACATGTATATTATACAGCAGGCTCAGGGGTGTATATCATGTATATTATACAGCAGGCTCAGGGGTGTATATCATGTATATTACACAGCAGGCTCAGGGGTGTATATCACATGTATATTACACAGCAGGATCAGGGGTGTATATCACATGTATAGTACACAGCAGGATCAGGGGTGTATATCACATGTATAGTACACAGTAGGCTCAGGGGTGTATATCACATGTATAGTACACAGCAGGCTCAGTGGTGTATATCATATATATTACACAGCAGGCTCTGGGGTGTATATCATATATATTACACAGCAGGCTCAGGGGTGTATATCATATATATTACACAGCAGGCTCAGGGGTGTATATCATGTATATTACACAGCAGGCTCAGGGGTGTATATCACATGTATATTACACAGCAGGATCAGGGGTGTATATCACATGTATAGTACACAGCAGGATCAGGGGTGTATATCACATGTATAGTACACAGTAGGCTCAGGGGTGTATATCACATGTATAGTACACAGTAGGCTCAGGGGTGTATATCACATGTATAGTACACAGCAGGATCAGGGGTGTATATCACATGTATAGTACACAGCAGGATCAGGGGTGTATATCACATGTATAGTACACAGTAGGCTCAGGGGTGTATATCACATGTATAGCACACAGTAGGCTCAGGGGTGTATATCACATGTATAGTACACAGCAGGATCAGGGGTGTATATCACATGTATAGTACACAGTAGGCTCAGGGGTGTATATCACATGTATATTACACAGCAGGCTCAGGGGTGTATATCACATGTATATTATACAGCAGGCTCAGGGGTGTATATCATGTATATTACACAGCAGGCTCAGGGGTGTATATCATGTATATTATACAGCAGGCTCAGGGGTGTATATCACATGTATATTACACAGCAGGCTCAGGGGTGTATATCATATATATTACACAGCAGGCTCAGGGGTGTATATCACATGTATATTACACAGCAGGCTCAGGGGTGTATATCACATGTATATTACACAGCAGGCTCAGGGGTGTATATCACATGTATATTATACAGCAGGCTCAGGGGTGTATATCATGTATATTACACAGCAGGCTCAGGGGTGTATATCATGTATATTATACAGCAGGCTCAGGGGTGTATATCACATGTATAGTACACAGCAGGCTCAGTGGTGTATATCATATATATTACACAGTAGGCTCAGGGGTGTATATCACATGTATAGTACACAGCAGGCTCATGGGAGTATAATACTCATGTCTAGCCAGCAGGCTCAGGGGCGTCCATTATCAGCATTTTACATGACAGGGGTGCTGTCTCACTATGAGGGGTGCAAGGAGAGTTTGGGAATTCTGCAGAAGTTTTGAACACTTTCCTGTGCAGTCTGACAGGTTGCAGTTTGCAGTTGTGGGGATGAGAGCGCCAGTGTCCCTGCTGCCCCTCTCCCTGTACCCCCTGCATATAAAGGAGTCCACAGCTGACAGGAGGGAGCAGAGAACACACTTCTTACCCCTGGGTGCTGATTAAGCCATTGACTGCCAGCCATGGGCGTACATAGAAATCACTGGGTCCCATAGCAAGAATCTGAATTGGGCCCCCTAACCCTGCCCACTACCCACCCCTGGCCCATCCCACCTCCTCTCCTTGCTCCTCCCCTGCCACACCGTACGTATTCGTACTGACCCAGAAAATGAAGGGCACAGGTCAGTTTTGCGGCAAAGGGAATGCCGTAGGAACAAAGCCCTGTGGTATCTGAATCTATGGGACTCCTGTGGATATTCCATAAATGTTTTATCTGCAGTCCTATGTAACAATACAAATAACACAGTGATAACTCTCTGAGTACAGGAAATGTAGTAGATGTCACCTGTAGTCCTATGTAACACCACAAATAACACAGTGATAGCTCTCTGAATACAAATAACACAGTGATGGCTCTTTGATTACCGAAAAAATGTGATAGTGTTACCTGCAGTCCTATGTAAAACACAGATAGCACTAGTGCTGATAATGTGGTAGTGTTACCTGCAGTCCTATGTAAAACCACAGATAACAGTAGTGTAGACCATGTGGTAGTGTTATCTGTGTCCTTAGTGTGCCTCCCTGTGCCTCTCCCACGGACTCCATGCTGGCGTCTCTGCCTCCTCTTCCTTCTTTCTCTTGCCCCGCACAGAACGTCCTGATGCAGCTGCGTCAAGACTAGGGTGGTCAGATGTCCGGTTTTAGGCCGGGCAGTCCGGTTTTCAGGCTCCCTGACCTCCGTCCGGCGCAGTGCCTGGACGGGCACAGGGATGTCCTGCTTTTCAGTGGCTCACGCTCAGACAGCAGCATTGTGCTGTCTGAGCGTGAGCTGCAGCAACGGACCGAGGCTTCTCTTACCCCCAGTCAGTCACTAGAGCCGCAGATATGGCTCCCTGTGGCTGACTGAGGGGGAGAGAAGCACCCCGGCTGCCCCCGCTCACCTTCCATTCACAAAGTTCTTCCCTCTCCTCCCCCGTGTTTTTCCAGCCGATGGTGGGGGTGTGGCTTCACTGATACGGGGGGGTGGCTGCATGAGGTTTGGAGGCATGGTTTTGGTCATTGTGGGAGTGGTTTGGGGCATTGTGGGTGTGGTTTGGGCCATTCCGGCTTTCTAGGGTGAAGCCAGTGGCCACCCTAGTCAAGACATAGGAACACTGTGGGCATGGTGATGGTGACACAAACACAGGGACAGACACACATATACCTACAATAAATATGATCACATCACTGCTCCTGCCTGTCTGCTTTGGTAAAGCCGGGCATAGATGGGCCATGTCAGGTTTAAGCAGAGTGGGCACAGGACAGTGGACACAGGGCGCGATATGTATGCGAGCACAGCTAAACGAGTGCAGGGCAGGAGCCCACATACATCGCTCCTCCTGCCCTGCTAAAGTCAGACGTAGGCCATCTGCCACATCTTAACCCCTTTCTCTTACCCCAAACGGTTGCAGTACGCCACTACCCAAACCCCTTTAACTCCTTGCTGCTGAGGCTGAGTGTGCAGATAGCCACCAATCATATTCCCTCCCCCCCCCCCCAAAAGTGACTGATGTGTTGGGGGGTGGGTGGGTTGGGGGAATATGATTGGTGGCTATGTGCACACTCAGCAGCAAGGAGTTACAGCAGCGGCACTTGTGAGTGCAGCCCCCGGCCCAGACTGAAAGACCGCTCCTGACCGGACAGGGAGGGGGGCTCATAGAGGACAGTCTGCTTTCCTCCTACTCTGTCCTCTATGTCTGCTTTCCTCCTACTCCCCCCCCAAATGCCTGGGGGGAAGTAGGAGGAAAGTAAACTGTCCTCTATGAGCCCCCCCCCCCCCCCCCCCCCCGAGTCCTCTACGAGCCCATCCAACCGTACTTTCCTCCTACTCCTCCCCCCACTGGGCATTTTGGGGGGGCTCATAGAGGACTCGGGGGAGGCTCATAGAGGACAGTGTGCTTTCCTCCTACTCCTACAGACTGTCCACTATGAGCCCCCCTCCCTCCCAGGAGCGGTCCTTCAGTCTGGGCCAGGGGTTGCACTCACTAGTGCCACTGCACTTGCTGTCGGCAGGGCAGATGACTAGTCTTCAGCCAGGCGGGCAGCGAGGAAGGATAATACGCAAGGCCCGTGCAGGGTGCAGTACGAGTCGCCTTCCTGAGTCGCTGCTCTGTTTGGAGTTGAGCAGCGCTAGCTCCTGCTGCCTGTGCTAGCCCAGCAATACACTGGCCTCTATGCGCTGTCTTGCGCTGATTGGCCAGTGTAAAATGCAGCAAGCCTGCAGCCCGGTCCTTCAGGTCAGTGATTGGCCAGTGGCTCTGACAGGGGGTGTGTGTGTTTTTCGGAAGAACACACAAGAGCCGCTGTGCCGCATATTAACTAATTAACTAAGTGTGCAGAGCAAACAGAGGGGGCGGGGCCTTCCATGCGCTCCAGGCCCCCCTGTGCCGTGGGCCCCATAGCAACGGCGTGGTATTTCTATATTGGCGGTACGCCACTGCTGCCAGCCACTCCAGGTGCACGCCTCTGTGTGTGCTTGAGCCTGTGCAGCTCCTGCTGCCTGCCAGGCAAGCGATACACTGGCCAATCAGCAGCAGGATCTTTGCGCTCCTAAAAGCTGATTGGCCAGTGTGAAATGCAGTCGCAGTGGAGGAAGCCCGCAGTTCAGATCATGGAGGTCAGACAACAGGGAGGGGTCATGTCAAACAAGGGGCGGGGCTGGGGTTGGAGTCAGAAGGAGAACACAAGTGGGTGGGCCACGGGCCGCCTCAAAGCCCTGTGGCACAGTGAGGGTTTGTGTCTGGCAAGGCAGGTATTTTCCTCCCAACATGTGCATCTGGGCTGGTTTCCAGCCAGGTGAGGTCAAATACCGGACCGGAGTTTAAGTGCCGGTCTGGGTTTTGGCAGCACCGGGCTGTCCTTAAATAGGCAGCTGAGCTCAGCAGAGATGTCTCTGTTTTTGGGATCTGAGACTTTGTGCCGCACGCTGGGGAAACAGGCCCCCTAACGCCTGCTGTGGGCTACTGGAGGCAGAACTGCCAACAAGGTGACTTGTGTTAAATGAACTTTTCATTGTGTGTGAATTAACACCAAGACTGCAAAGTTACGTGCTGTTTTGTGCAATTGCCTCAAGTGTGAATAAACACTGACGTTTTGAGTTAAAAACTTGTATTTTGCCTCTGTACTGCGCCCGCTTACCCTATCTACCAGAGCGAAACTACACAGCCCTTACTATGAATAAACTGTCTGTGTCTTGTGCAGAGAAGATGTAGGGGGCGGGGCCTTCCATGCGCTCCGGGCCCCCCTGTGCCGCGGGCCCCATAGCAACAGCGTGGTCTGCCTATATTGTCGGTACGTCACTGACCACACCTCTTGTCTCAGGTGTAGCTTGTGGTCATTAATGCTGTGTGTGGTGCTCATCTGAGTTCCTACTCATCCATTTTCTATTATAGTGTACTTCTCTTGGTATTTTGTTGCTCCCATTTGCTCATTGTTTACTAGGCCTCAGGGAGACGCTGGTTCGTTCATCTGGGAAGGAACCAGTAGTCTCAGACCCTGTCACTAATCCTAGGGATTTTCAGGATTACTAGGGCCTAGGTTTACAACGTATGAATATTTCCACCTTCAGGGTCTATTAATACTGACAGGAGTCAGGGCTAGGTTTAGGGTTTTCTTAGATGGTCACATTTCCCTTTCCTTAGCCTTAAGGCCTAGTTCCTGATCATTTTCCTTCTGTTGTCATTCTGGTGTTCCTCCCCTCCCCCTACACTGTGACATTATCAACGATGATAGTGCAGCGATGGATACGATTTATGCACTGATTGGACAACTGCAGGGGCTGTCTTTGGAGGTAGCTGACCTCACAGATCCAGAGACCACAGGCGGATGGTTTTGGCAGCGGGAACCAGGCCTACCTTGAACCTAAGGTTGCTCTCCCGGACAGATTTTTTGTCATTTGCCAGTAGTACCCGATTTCTCCTGTCTGCTGAGGTGGTGCTAGATTCCAAAACTGTGGGAATTGAAGTATTTATTGACAGTGGGGCAGGGGTTAACCTAGGGTTGACAAAAAGTGCGTTAGACAAAAATATTTTGGTGTTTGCAATTGATTCCGTTCCACTCACACAGAAATGTTTGTCACAAATGGTGCAGGACATCCGTTTAAAGGTAAGTTATTTGCATCAATAATCCATTTCGTGTTTTGTCCTGGAGGGTCTGCCTGCTCCCTTGGTGCTAGGGTTACCATGGTTAAGCAATCATAGTCCTACCATCGATTGGAGTGATTATTGCATAGACAACTGTCTTAGCACATCGCTTTCTGTTGTAACCACTAAAGTTGTACCTTCTTTATTTCAGATTTTTCTGATAGTGGAAACCAGGAGTTACCTCCACATCGGAAGTATGATGGCCCCGTCAACCTTGTTCCCGGAGCTAGGTTGCCCAAGTCTCGGTGGTATAATCTTTCTGAACCCGAAAGAGCAGCCATGCGAGAATATACTGTATCACATAGGGTTTGGCTAAAGGTCATATTAGACCATCCAAATCTGCAGTGGCCGCAGGGTTCTTCTTTGTTAAGAAAAAGGACGTAACTCTTAGGCCATGTTTGGACTTCCATGAGCATAATCACATTACTGTCTGTGATCCTTATCCCCTTCCTTTGATCCCGGATTTGTTCAGTCAGATTGTCAGTGCCAAGGTGTTCTCTAAGTTGGATTTGAGGGGGGCATATAATCTGGTAAGGATCAAGGAGGGGGATGAATGGAAGACGGCCTTTATTACCCCTGAAGGTCATTTTGAGAATATTGTCATGCCCTTTGGGTTAACCAATGCGGTTTTTCAACATTTCATCATCTGGTGGGCAGGTTTGTGGTGGTGTATCTGGATGATATTCTAATTTATTCTCCTGACATGGAGACGCATCAGGATTACGTGAGACAAGTGTTACAGCTCCTAAGAGAGAATAAATTGTATGCTAAGTTGGAAAAGTGTGTATTTGCAGTTCAGGAAGTGCAATTCCTGGGTTACTTACTCTTATCTTCAGGTTTTCGTATAGATCCAGAGAAGGTACGTGCTGTGTTGGACTGGGATCGACCCGAAAATCTGAAAGCGCTTATGTGGTTTTTGGGGTTCACCAACTACTACTGTAAATTCATTTTTAACTACTCAACTGTGTTTAAACCTTTAATGGACATGACTAAGAAAGGTTTGGATGTCTCAGTCTGGTCTAATGAGACATTACGAGCCTTTTCAGTGGTGAAGGAATGTTTTGCTTTTGTTCCTATACTGGTGCACCCGGATGTGTCACAGCCATTTATTTGTGGAAGTTGACGCATCCGAGGTAGGGGTAGGAGCAGTCTTGTTGCAGGGCCCTTCACCTAGTAAATGGCACCCATGTGCTTTCTTCTCTAAGAAGCTCTCAACTGCTAAAAAAAATTATGACGTAGTTAATAGAGAGTTGCTGGCCATTAATTGGCTTTTGAGGAATGGTGTCATTGGTTGGAAGAAGCGATTCATCCAACTTGCAGGATAACAGGCTGAACTGGATGGACAAATGTCTTTTTTCGGCCTTATATACTATATTACTATTACGGTAATTACCTATCACAAAAATCTGGCTTACCTGGAGTCAGCTAAACGTCTCAACCCAAGGCAGGCCAGATGGTCGTTGTTTTTTACCAGATTTGATTTAGTTGTCACCTATCGTCCTGGGGTTAGAAAGTCAAGGCGGACGCTTTGCTGCATAGCTTTCCTGGAGGGGGTGATTCGGAAGATCCTGGTCCGATATTGGCTAAAGGCGTGGTAATATCTGCCCTTTATCCCGACCTTGAGGCAAAGGTGTAGGAGGCCCAGGGAGATGTACCGGAGTCCTTTCCTTCGGGGAAGTTGTTTGTTCCTTCTGAATTACGAAACAAGGTGTTCGAGGAACATCACTGTACAGTTCTTACAGGACACCCTGGGAGCAGATCCACGGTCGATCTCATTTCTCGTAGATTCTGGTGGCCGGTGTTGTGTAAATGTGTTGAGGGCTATGTGTCAGCTTGTGCACGTGTTAAGGTGACACATACTGCAGGATTTCTACTTCCATTGTCCATCCCGTCCCGACCTTGGACTCATTTGTCCATGGACTTTATCACAGATTTGTCGAATTCCTCAGGAAAAACTGTGAATCTGGTGGTTGTTGATCGCTTCAGCAAGATGTCGCACTTTATAGCATTATCAGGTCTACCTAATGCTAAGACTCTCACACAAGTGTTTGTCGATAACATCGTGAAGCTACATGGTATTCCCTCTGATGGGGTGTCTGTTTCCAGATTCTGGAAGGCGTTCTGTGATTGCCTGGGGGTACAATTGTCCTTCTCTTCGGCCTTTCATCCTCAGTTGAACGGACAGACTGAATACACTAACCAGAATCTGGAGACGTATTTGAGATGTTTTGTCTCAGAGAATCAGGAGGAGTGGTCTTCATTTTTGTCTTTGGACGAGTTTGCCATAAATAACCATAGGCAGGTGTCCACTGATAAGTCACTGTGCAACAAGTATAAACGGATGGCTGACAAGAGACGTATAAATGGTCCGGACCTGGGGTGGGTGATTATGTGTGGCTGTCCACAAGAAACATAAGTTGAAGGTACCTTCTTGGAAGTTGGGTCCAAGGTTTATTGGTCCATATAAGATCTCTGCCATTATTTTTTTTTTTTTTAAAACAATTTTTATTTCGGGAAATAGGCAGTACAAAAATGAATAAGTCACAATACAATACATTGTCATGCTCGCAGGCATGGAAACACGTACCATATTACAGTAAAATGTACATAATACTCAATTACCCGACCTTTGAATAGTACGTGCCACTCCCAAATTTTTTCTTTTTCTCCCCTCCTCAGAAAGACCCCCCTCCCATCCCTCCCAACTATTTCCCAACTTATAATGCCATTCCAATGTCTCACAATTCAGCCGCCGGGTACGTCACCTCTCAGTCCCATGTAAGAAAGATGTCTCAATGAAATATCCTCTCACCCTAGCCTACCTCCAATCCTCCCAATGTGCCCTTCAGTTTCCCCTCAAGGTACCACTTAGTATGCATGAAAGGCTTGACAACCTCTAATACTTCTGCTGGTGTCAATGACTGCTCAATAAACTCCTTCCAAGTATGAAAAAATTGCTTTGCAGACTTCTCTTTGCTGCGCTCCACATCCAATCTATCCAGATACATAATATACTTCATAGCCCCTAACGCTTCTTGAAAAGTAGGGACTGTGGGGTGAATCCAGTGTCTGAGTATAGTCTTTACCACTGCCAGAAGGAACAAATGTACCCCTTTGATTCGAGTGGAGTGGGTTATTTCCCCTTTTTCATCTAGTGGTATATAATGAAAGATGCAATGCAAAGGTGACATCTGAGGTTTTATTCCCCATACTTGTTGGATATATTCGACCGATTCCATCCATAAAGACTTCAAGTGAGAACATTGCCACAGCCCATGCAATAAGTTAGCCTTCTGCTGTGAGCATTTAGGACACCACCTCAGATAATGCGCGGGCGCGTTCCGAAAAGACAAATCAAAAGCATATGTAGCCTTATGTAGGATCCTAAAATGCATCTCCCTCCATGTCTCGCTGGTTGTCGCCTGTCTCACTCTTTCCATCCCTTCCCTCAATTTAGGTGTGACTGCATCCTCTCCTAGTTCTTCCTCCCACCTCCTGTATACACCATCTCCCAAAGGGGCAGAAAGAATATTCTGCATCCTTCTATAGAGATCAGACAAAGAATATTCCTGGGTTCCTGCCAGGGCCCCAAACCAGGCCAGTCTCTCAGGTTCTCCCAGACTCACTGATTGAGCCGCACAGTACGAGTGTATCTGTTTATACGACAGAAAGTGGGAAGCTGGGATCTGGTATTTGCATTGGACTTCGGGCCATGTCAAGAGCCCAGTGCCTCTCTCGCACAGTAGTTGATGCAGTGTAAGAATCCCTTTACCCTTCCATAATCTGAAAAGACCGGATTGCCTGCCTTCCGGGAATGCTGGGAGATTCCACAAAGGCATGTAGGGGGTGATATACATTGGCAATTTATACAATTTACGTATGGATCGCCACGCAGCTAGGGTATCCCTCAACACTACATATTCTTTACACGGTTTAGGGAGGTCCCTTACTCTAGTGTGCAACAAGGCAACTAAATCCCAAGGTGCAACCAATTCACTTTCCAGGGGGGTGTTCGAAAAATACGAGGTGCATTTCAGCCAATCTCTAGCATGTCGAAACAAGGAGGCCAAGTTATACCTTCTAATGGATGGCAACTGAAGTCCTCCTTCCCACTTCGTGAGACAAAGTTTATCGTATGCTATTCTAGGGCGTTTTCCCTGCCAAAGGAATCTAACAAACGCCCTTTGAATCCTATTAACATCAATATGCGTCAACAGAAGAGGTATGGTTTGAAGTGGATAGAGCAGTCTCGCAAAGCTCACCATCTTTAAGAGATAGGCCCTCCCAAAAAGCGAAAGCGGCAATTTAGCCCACCTGTCAAGCTCTATTTCAATTTTCCTAATTAGGGGGTCATAATTTAACTTATACAGCGAGGATGGGTAACGCCCTATTTTAATTCCTAAATATGTCAGAAATTGTGGCACCACTTCAACATTGCAAAAGTCACTTCCCTGGGGCTGAGAACTTCCTTTATCCAAAAATAATAATTGGCTCTTGGTAACATTTATTTTATACCCAGTGGTTCCCCCAAAGTACTCAAAGGTTTCTAGAATCTTTTGAAGGTGAAGATGTGGGGAGTTCATGAATATCAAGATATCATCTGCGAAGCAGATTAACTTAATCTCTTTCCTGCCTATCTGAATACCTTTAAATAAATCTGATTGAATCAGATGTTGTACAAGTGGCTCCAGTGCCAAATTGAACAGGAGGGGAGATAAGGGACAGCCCTGCCTCGTGCCTCTGCCGAGCCGGAAAGGAGCCGACAGAAAGCCAGGTATACTGACCTGAGCTTGTGGGCTCTGGTAAATCTTCTCTACTAGTGTTTTAAATGCCCCCTCTACTCCAAAAGCAGTCATGGATCTCCACAACCAGTTCCAGTTTACTGTGTCGAATGCTTTCTCCGCGTCGACAGACAACAAGGCAGGGCTCCCTCCCGCACAACCCGGGCCATGATGGATATAATCCTGCGCCACCAAAACCGACCTGATGTTAGTTACCGCCGCTCTATTTTTGATGAATCCTACCTGGTGCGGCCCTATAAGATGTGGCATATGCTGCGCCAGTCTGTTTGTTAGCAGTTTGGTCAGTATTTTAAGGTCTTGATTAATTAAAGAGATCGGGCGGTATGAGGCGGGCTGCGTCACATCCTTGCCTGGCTTGGGAATGAGTTTGATATGCGCCGTATTCCCAGATGGCATAATACCCTGACCTTCCAGGCAACTATTAAACAACAACGTTAGAAAAGGGGTAAGCTCCTCTTTCAGTCCCTTATAAAAATCAGCTCCAAATCCATCCGGTCCCGGGGCCTTTCCGCTGACTAGGGACTTAATGGTGTTTTTTACCTCGCTGTCCGTTATCGGGGCATTAAGATGGGTGCTCATTTCTATTGTAAGTCGCGGTAGCGAGACCTTAGATATAAGGTCTTCTGCTAACTCAGCGTCATAATTTGCTTGGCCATATAATGCTGCATAAAATTGCCCGAAGCTGTCCACTATCCCTTTTGGGTCAGTGATCCTGTGTCCCTGCGCATTCACTATATTTTTGATGCTAGTGTTGGGAGTGTAGGGTTTGGCCAGATTAGACAGCATCCTCCCTGCCTTGTTTCCATACTTAAATAACTGTGACACCTTATGATCCCCTGACAGTTTAGCGGCCTGTTCGACATAAAAATCATAGCTGTGTTTGGCTGTGACCCAACGGGTTTTGTTAATCTCTAATGGGTTATTCAAAAAGGTCGTATACGCCAGCCTGACCTCGTCCGTTGCCGCGCTTAATTTCTGGGCTAGCCTCTTCTTTTTAGCCGCGGCGTACGAAATTATTCTCCCCCTAATGACCGCCTTCGCCGTGTCCCAGAAAAGGGTATGATTATTCCGGTGTTCCTTATTAGTGACCTCAAAATCCCACCACCACCCTTTCAATTGTAGAAGAAATTCCTCATCTGTAGCCAGATGGCTAGGCATACGCCATATGAAATCTGTACCTCTGGGTGTAGTTTCCAACAGAGAGAGAGATATTGGGGCATGATCTGATATTAGCATATCTAATAGCTCTGCCTCTTTCACCCTCCCCATAAGTCCCGGCGATACCAACGCATAGTCTATTCTAGACCAGGACCCATGGGCAGGCGAGAAGTGGGTAAATGCACGTTCTGTCGGATTTAGGTGTCGCCAAACATCCGTCAGGGCAGTAGATTTTAAAAAGGAGTCAAGTGTCATTCTCTGTACAGTCGTTCCTCGTCCTCGTATATCAACAGCCTCAGCTCTCCTACAGTCCTCCTGGACATTATGAACTACATTAAGGTCGCCCATCACTATCATACTATCCCGACTCTCCTGTACAACCTTCAGCTCTAACTCTGAGAAAAAGCTTGACTGCATAGCGTTAGGCCCATACACGTTAAACAATGTTATCCTGCCTGCATCAGTATCTAGGTCAAGCTTCAGCAATCTACCCTTGTCATCACTATCGGTGGACAATACTTCACATCTGAGCCTTTTATGAATCAATATCATCACACCTGCTCTTCGCCCATCCGAGGAAGAACCGTAAATTTGCCCCACCCACAAGCGCCTCATCCGCCAAAAGTCGGCCTCCTCCAGATGCGTCTCCTGAATTAAAGCTATATCAGCTTGCAGTCTTTTCAGGTGGCGTAGAACCATTAGTCGTTTATGCGGGGACCGTAACCCTCTAACATTCCATGAGACTAACTTAATCATTCAAGCTGGGCATATGGTATTGATGGAATAGAGGCAACCCTGGGAGGCCGACTCCCGGCGAACAACCTGTCACATACCCCATTGGACACATTGCAAACATGACATCACATGGCATAACCCGTAAACACCTCCCTCCCAACTTATCCCCTATGAACTGATAGATCCCCTCAACCTTGAGAAACTGGAGGGTATGCAAACAAAACAGCAAATCATCTATAGACTTCTCTTTTTTCGCACCGACCTGGGCTAGATCGCTGCACATACTAAGCCCAGAGTCCATTCCCTAAAACCACTGCTTCCTACATCGATCTCCCCTCCCCGGACAAAATGTAAACATGGTATTAAACTGGTATACTAACTTCCTCCCCCGCTAAACATATTCAGGGTATGATAAACGGATGCTTATCCATTCCTTACTGAGTTCTTTGTGAATAAGAGTCTTCTTCCGCAGCCAATGGCCACGGTCCCCCGCCATTCATCAGATAGACAACGAGGTTAGCCCCACTCTGGGCTGGATGCAGGATCCCTCCCTCGCCGTGGAGAAACTCCCGGTGAGACAGAGGACCGTACTTGTCTAGTATGTCCATGACGACCTCCTCTCGATGAAGTTGCACCTCTAGCAGGTGATCTGGTGTCCTGGTCTCCTGGCAGGTTACCGTCCTCCAAAGCATCCACAGCATCCGACGGCGTAAGGTAAGTGTCCACTCCACCATCCTTCCTGAACACTCTCAATATAGCCGGATATATGAGGGCAAATTTTATTTTCTTGCGAACTAGCTCGGTACATATTCGAGAGAAGGCCCTCCTTTTCTTGGATACTTCCATTGAGTAATCCCCAAAAATCAGGATCTGATGACCGCGCAGCTTAAGTGGCTGTGTAAGTCTTCTATATTTGAACATAATGGCCTCCTTGTCAGTGTACTTTAGGAACTTCACTATGGTCGTTCTAGGCCTCCTTTGTGGGTCGGCCTCCAAGTTATCCTGTGGCGGGCCAATTCTATGTGCTCGCTCGACCGTTGCTGGGGTCTGTATTCCCAGTGCCTGCGGCAACTCATCCGAGCAAATCCTGGAGAGCTGATGCGCTGGAATACTTTCCGGCAGACCGAGAATGCGCAGATTACTCCGGCGAGACCTGTTTTCCAAGTCCTCAACCTTGTCACGGAGCGCCTGGTTGGACTGTATAACGTCCCTGAGCTGGGTATGAATTCTCTCCAGCTCGTCCTCCACCATGCCCGTTCTCTGCTCGAGCTCCTGCACTTGCTCCGTGTGTTGGTTAACCGTGGCTTGGAGCTGCTGTAAGGAAGTCGAAATCGTCACTTCCAGAGTGGCTTTGATATCAGGCGCCAGTAATTTAGCTACCTCTATGGCCATTTCTTTGCAGGAGGACTCCAGATCCCCAGCTTGTTGAGCTCCTTCCAGCTGTGTGAGTATTAACTCCTCCGTCTCTTGCAGCTGAGAGTTCTGTGAGGACGAGCGAGTCAGTCTCTTGCCAGCATCCGCCATCTTGCCCCTCTGAGGTTCAGCCAAGTCGCGTGTCGGGAGAGGCGAGCCGGCCAGCGGGGTGCCACTGCGCACTACAAACTTCTCCATCTACCTCCTTGCTCGCTGGAGAGATATTAAGTCGGGGTAAGGAAGCCCCGGGTCTCGGCTACGCCCGCTGTTAGTGTCCGGGGAGACGGAGCTCTCTCTGCACACCTCCTTACATGTGCGCGCCGGAACCGGAAGTCCCGATCTCTGCCATTATTAACATGGTAGCCTTTTGTCTTGAACTTCCACAGGCTTTAAAAATTCATACTGTTTTCCACTAATAATTTCTGAAGAGATGTCGAACCTGCTGAACCGTCCTCCTTGCCTCCCGCTCCTGTCATGGTGGATGGTAATCTTGAATTTCAGATCGCCAGGATATTGGACTCACGAATTCTCTGTAGATCCCTTCAGTAACTCGTTCATTGGAAGGGTTACGGGCCAGAGGAGAGAATGCAGGTTCCAGCGGCCGACGTTAATGCTAGTCGCCTTGTGAAAGCTTTTCACAGGGCCCATCTGGATAAGGTCGGTCCTGGGTGGCCGGAGGTCACCCGTAGAAGAGGGGGTACTATCACAGTCCCTCCAGTGACAGAGGTTAGAAGATCTGAGATACTGGCTGCACATTAGGTCATCTGACAGGCTATCTGTTTTCGCTTGTTGCAGTGTTGTTGTTGGTAATGACCACACCTCTTGTCTCAGGTGTAGCTTGTGGTCTTTACTGCTACTATATTTAGTCTGGACTCACACTTCATACCATGCGGCTGATATTATCTGCCTGGAGGTGGAAGAGCTGGTGTGTGGTGCTCATCTGAGTTCCTACTCATCCATTTTCTATTGAAGAAAAGTGTACTTCTCTTGGTATTTTGTTGCTCCCACTTGCTTTTTGTTTACTAGGCCTCAAGGAGACGCTGGTTCGTTCATCTGGGAAGGAACCAGTAGTCTCAGACCCTCTCACTAATCATAGGGATTTTCAGGGTTACTAGGGCCTAGGTTTCCAGTGTATGAATATTCCCACCTTCAGGGTCTATTCATACTGACAGGAGTCAGGGCTAGGTTTAGGGTTTCCTTAGGTAGTCACCATTTCCCTTTACCTAGCCTTGAGGCCTAGTTCCTGGTCATTTTCATTCTGTTGTCATTCTGATGTTCCTCCCCTCCCCCTACACTGTGACAGTTTGATAAGAGTTTAGCTATAATGAGTGTTTACAAGGTCAGGAGATCAGAGATAAGGGTTCACATGTGCAGTCAGCTGATGGAACTCAGGAGGTACAATCTGCAAATAGGCTAATTTTTAACTGTATGTATCACAAAAATTGGTAACATTTTTTAAATAAATACCAATTTAAAAATTATTTTTAGCCCAAAATTAGTAAAATGCAATCATAAAAAAAGAATTGCCCCAAAGCTTTCCATAGCCTTTAACAATATGACTTTTTTTGTTTCCTTACAAATAGGGGGAGATTTATCAAACCTAGTGCAAAGGAAAGGTCTTAGTAGCCCATAGTAAATAATATATATTTGTACCACGTTAGCTACTAAATAGAAGATAAAAAAAAAAGATTGAGGTTCCTTAGTGGCTGATACCTTTTAATGGCTAACTGTAAAGATGATGACAAAATTGGAAGTTTTCAAGGCTACTTGGACCTCTTCATCAGGCATCTCTTAAGACAGTGTCTGAAGAATCACATATTTATACACCAAAGTACATAGGCAGTGGCGCAGCTACAAAATGACTGGGCCCCACGGCAAATTTTTGAATGGGGCCCCCCTCCTCCGGTAATTTTTTCGCAACTTCTTCCTTTTATGCTGCCCCCATTCCTGTGGCTAGTAAAGATCACTCTCTCAGTCCAGGCCCGGTAGCTGTTCCATCTGTCTATACTGCCACTGTATATAATTTTATTGTGTAATACTGTTGAGGGGGCCCTGACAAAATCTTTTAGTCCTCCTCCTGCTGGATGGGTACCTTCTGGGTCAGTGCCCCAAAGCAGCCGCCTCCCCTGCTTCCCCTATAGCTACACCCCTGTACATAGGAATAATGAGGTAGATGAGACAAGTAATGCAAAGCAGATCAATATGAGTGGAGGAGGAAACAAACAGCCATAACAATAAATTATTGGAGCAATTATACATGAGGATTATAGATAAGAAGTGTGAAAGTTTTATTGCCCTCTAATTGATGTCTAGTCCATTAATGTGATGAACCCAAAAGGCCCACATAAATCCATGAGACACATTCATTCCTGATCTGAGTGTGTCAAAGGTTATCATGAACTTGTATTCCCAGATTCTCCGGTCCGTCTGAGATTTGAAATTCCCTTTTAACAATACTTTCATGTTTGTGACGTGGTCATTGCTGCAAAAGTGTTTAGGTACAGGCAAATCTTTCCTTTCTTCTTTTATTGTGTGGCGATGAGATTTCATTTTTGTTCTAAGTTTTTATAGAGACCTCCAGTAGGACATTTGGTACATACAATCAAATAGACCACATTTGACGCAGTGGAATGTACCTGGGATCGTAGTTCTGATCTGTATTGGGGATCTGCACCTCATTATATATGGACAGGTCTTATATTTGGTCTGTTTGCAGGGGAATGTTCCTGTTGTTGGAGAGGACAGTGAGCTTCTGACAATGATGTTTTTGAGATTAGAGGGCTGTCTGTAGCACAGTAGTGTGTGTGTGTGTGTGTGTGTGTGTGTTGGAGGGGGTCCAGAAATATGGATTTCAAACAGTCCTCTTTTTGTAGTACTATGTAGGCTCCAAGCAAACCTTCTTAGAATTTGCAGATTTGGGCTGTAGGTGACTACTAGAGGTACCAGATGATTTTCTTGTTTTGTATTGTAGGAGGTGACTCCTTGGCAATCTGGTGGTTCTGGCAATTTGGTTTTCCACCGTAGTTGGATGTTATCCCTGACTCAAAATGACTTTTGGAGGTTTCCAAGGTATTCATCCCTGTCTGTAGAGTTTGAACATATGTGGTTGTATCTGATAGCTTAACTGTAGATGATGGAGTTTTTTTTAATGTGTTTGGGGTGAAAAATGTCCCATCTGAGGTATGCTGTGCAACCAGTTGGTTTATGGTAAAGAGTTGTTTCTATTTTATTGTTCTGTATCTTGATGATGGTGTCCAAAATGTTTATTTCAGTAAAGGAGTAGTTGAGTGTTAAATTCATGGTAGGATATAATTGATTGAAGCGTTCATGCAATGTTTTTAGTTGTTCAGATCCAGTCCAGATGATTATGATGTCATCAATGTAACGGTAATAGGGCAAAGGTTTGATGGGGTAGGAGGACAGGATGTCAACTTTTCAGCTTGGCCATGAACAGATCTTCATATTCTGGTGCCATTATGCTCCCCATTGCTGTACCAGTCTTCTGTAGGTATATGATTTCACCAAATAAAAATTATGGGTGAGGATGAATTTTGTAAGTTCAACCACAGATTTGGTGCCAATTCCTTTATCTTTCATACCATCCTGGTGTGGGATATTAGAACATAAAGATTCTACATCCACAATAGCTAGGATAGTTCCCTCTAGTAGGGAACCTATTACAGACAGATGGAAATGGCTCAAACGGATGCCAAATGTGCATAAGGACAGGATCCTTTTTTTTTTTTTTTTTTTAATAGGATCCTGTTTTGCGAACTCTCCCTTCTCCCTCCACTCATTACACCTTTGGATACTACTGAATGATGTGCCCCTTGCCTTCACTTTGATAATGGCATACCAAACGTATTGTTCTTGGATAAATTCTTATCCATTTTCAATATATTAGTTTGCTGTGAGTGAAGGAGAGCGTCCTGTTTACATTCACAGGCTGCAATCAGAGGTAGTCTTGCTGTGAGCTGAGATGTAGGTACAATTGTATCCCGTCTAAGCAATGCTCTGTGAGCAACACATTGCAGCACAATACAAGAGAGACAGGGCATTAGGGTGCTGCCACAAGTCGCGCCTGTGCTGCATTTTTGGTATGACAAAAAAACGCACATGGTTTTTGCAACATTATACTTGCATTTTTTTTGTGTTTTCTTCCAGCAAAGAGAAAACACACAGGAAAACTGAATTACATAAATTACTCCCTCGGCGCAGGCGCACTGAGGGAGTGCTGAGGAGGCGAGCCTCCTTCTCTCAGAGCGCCTGCGCCGAATGAAGACAGGCGCGGGATTTAAGATGCTGACAGGGCCAGCCGGAGGAGGAGAGTGTTCGCTGGCCCCGTCAATCAACAGGAGGAGGGGGCGTTTTTTTGTGGTGGCTACCAGCAAGTCGACGCCCTACTTGCTGGTAGTAAAGTGATTTGCATATTTTAAATCAATTTAGATCAATTTTTAAGGAAACTAAGCCACAGACAAAGGTAAGAGCCCTATATAGGGAATAGTCGTTAAATAAGGATTTTAACAAGCCCCAAAAAATATATTGTGTTTTGGGGGTGACAGAAGCCCTTTAACACGAGAGGATCCCGTGCGGGTAATCCGCTGCGTGAAAGACAGCCAAGCCCTGTTCCGGACAGCAGAGACATGGAGCATTACATGATTGATAATGCTCTGTGCCTCTCTGTGATCTCTTTACTACAAAATCAGTGAGATAAAATTGTCACCGTGATTTTGTAGTAAAAAGGTCACAGAGAGGAAAAGAATATTATCAATCATGTTTTTTTTTATAAATACATCTTTATTAAAATTTTTCAATTCTTACATAGTTTTTCACAAATCATCTTATTCTTACATAATTGTATAAATTAACCCCTTCCCGACCTATGACGTGTATACTCTGCTAGTTAGTGCTCCATGACGAGTATAAACGTCATGGCATTAAACTGTCACCATGTCTGCAGACATGGTGACAGCGCTGAGTGCCGGCTGTTACACACAGCCAGGCACCTTGGGTCAATGCCGAGGGGGGTCCTGTGACCCCCCTGTATCGGCGATCGCTTCAAACCGCAGGTCAATTCAGACCTGCGGTTTTTTAGCGCTTTATGCAGTTTCTGATCCCTGCGGTCCCTGACCGCAGGGATCAGAAACTTAAAAATTCCCCAAATAATGTTTTTTTACCCCCCCTGCACCCCTGAATGGTATTATGTGGGCGGGTGGTGCAGGGGGAGGGTTGCGGGCGGTGCGGCAGGCGGGATCGCGATCCCCCGCCCGCCTCCCCTTCAATAATCGTTGGTTTCTAGTGGGTATACCAGGGTGCCAGCACATTGCTGGCACCCTGGTATAAACAGCTGACATCGTTGATGCGATGTCAGCCGTTTAACCCTTTCCATACAGCGGTCCGTACGGACCGCTGTATGGAAAAGGTTAACAGCGCAGGGAGCTCCCTCTCTCTCCGATCGGGGGGCTGCTGTGCCTTTGCAGCCCCCCGATGGGAGAGGGAGAGAGCTCCCAGACAGCCCCGTCCTCACCCTTCCCCGTTTGCGCAGTTGCGACAGACGGGGAAGGTTCCCATGGCAAAAGGATGCCTTCTCAGGCATCCTGCTGTCCATGGTACTGAACAGATCTATGCTGAAAGCATAGATCTGTTCAGGCAAACTGTAAGTAAAATACAGTACAGTACTGTATAGTATATTGTATTATACAGACATCAGACCCACTGGATCTTCAAGAACCAAGTGGGTCTGGGTCAAAAAAATGTAAAAAAAAGTGAAAAAAGTAAAAGATAAAAAAAAAACATTTATCACTGAATAAAAAAATAAATTAAAAAAACGCTACACATATTAGGTATCGCCACGTCCGTAACGACCTGATCTATAAAACAATCATGTTACTTTCCCCGCACGGTGAACGTCATAAAAATAAAAAAATAAAAACTATGAGGAAATAGAAATTTTGCCCACCTTACTTCCCAAAAAAGATAATAAAAGTGATCAAAAAAGTCGCATGTACGCCAAAATAGTGCCAATCAAACCGTCACCTCATCCCGCAAAAAATTAGCCCCTACATGAGACAATCGCCTAAAAACTGAAAAAACTATGGCTCTCAGACTATGGAGACACTAAAACATGATTTTTTTTTGTTTCAAAAATGATATTATTGTGTAAAACCTAGATAAATAAAAAAAAAGGTAGACATATTAGGTATTGCCACATCCGTAAGAACCTGCTCTATAAAAATACCACATGACCTAACCCCTCAGGTGAACACTGTAAACAAAATTAAATAAAAACGGTGTCCAAAAAGCAATTTTTTTGTTACCTTACATCACAAAAAGTGTAATAGCAAGCGATCAAAAAGTCATATGCACCCCAAAATAGTACCAATCTAACTGTCATCTCATCCCGCAAAAATGATACCCAACCTGAGACAATCGCCTAAAAACTGAGAAAAATATGGCTCTCAGACTATAGCGACACTAAAACATGATTTTTTTTGTTTCAAAAATGATATTATTGTGTAAAACCTAGATAAATTAAAAAAAGGTAGACATATTAGGTATTATATAGAAGGAGGAGGTAGCGTAATCTAAGACTTAGCGTTTAATAGATATACAGTTAAAAAAGACGGACATAACACAAAATATCGAAATAATGTGCACACCAACAACGTGTCACAAACAACAATGTACAAAGTCACCATAGGAAACCACATTTATATGGTAAAACCCATGTGAAACAAGGTAACACCATACTCAAAATCAGGTTTACGTTCCACAGAAAAATATATATAAACTGGAACAGTCTTACCAGTCGGTGACGGTCATCTGGGTATGGTAGCGAAGTCCCAGAAGACAGTGTTACCTAAGGAACAGGGTCCCAGATGAGGCGAACTGTCCCTAGAAAGCCCTACCAGGCCTATAGAGCCCTATGACCTGGTCAGGGGCCGCACATAAGGGAACTAAACAAAAGTATAGAAATCCCAAGACAACCCTAACTACGGGTATACAGTGACAGAATCACTGCGGTGCGTAAAACCCTACGCGTTTCGTCTAGAGGTTAAAGCCCCAGACTCATCAGGGGATAAGGGGCTAACATGTAAAGGAGTGTGTCCTTATTGACTGCTGTCACAAACAGACACAGTCTATCAGCAAGAAACTAGAGTACAGGGGAGGAGACTTGGTCGGAGCCACTGAATAGCGGGTCGCTGGTGAGATTCAGGCTCTATTCCCTAATGATGGGGGTCCCTCTGTCCTAGTAGCTGTGGGTAAGGGGTAGCGTATAGCAACTCCCTGTAGGCTTTATTGTATTGTATGTGCGGTTTTGTTGCTGTTCATTTTGGCAACATCATCAGCGTCTCTATATATATATATATATATATATATATATATACTTGTGTTGTACCGACCACACTTCCATCCTCTTCATTTAAATGGTTTGTCGCCGCCTGCAAGCGATACCCGCCTCTCTAAGTCTCCTCTAATGCCCGAGGGATGCGCACACTCCCTTTGGAGTAACCGCCCCTTTTTAGTGACGCGCCGCTTGGCCTTACCTAATAAGGCATCACCGGCACGTCAGCGTTAGCCGTGCCCCCACACACGCCCTCTCTATCTAGGTTGGTGACGCGATCATCAGTTTAGCATATTCCACGCCCCTGGGGGGCGGGGCCCGCGCGCATCAGGACGCACATTTAAATCGTGGACGGCGATACAAGCCGGTTGCCGCCACACGCGTACAGGGAGTTGCTATACGCTACCCCTTACCCACAGCTACTAGGACAGAGGGACCCCCATCATTAGGGAATAGGGCCTGAATCTCACCAGCGACCCGCTATTCAGTGGCTCCGACCAAGTCTCCTCCCCTGTACTCTAGTTTCTTGCTGATAGACTGTGTCTGTTTGTGACAGCAGTCAATAAGGACACACTCCTTTACATGTTAGCCCCTTATCCCCTGATGAGTCTGGGGCTTTAACCTCTAGACGAAACGCGTAGGGTTTTACGCACCGCAGTGATTCTGTCACTGTATACCCGTAGTTAGGGTTGTCTTGGGATTTCTATACTTTTGTTTAGTTCCCTTATGTGCGGCCCCTGACCAGGTCATAGGGCTCTATAGGCCTGGTAGGGCTTTCTAGGGACAGTTCGCCTCATCTGGGACCCTGTTCCTTAGGTAACACTGTCTTCTGGGACTTCGCTACCATACCCAGATGACCGTCACCGACTGGTAAGACTGTTCCAGTTTATATATATTTTTCTGTGGAACGTAAACCTGATTTTGAGTATGTTTAAATATATTTCATTACCGTGGTAGCTGGCGAGCGTTATTCATTTACTCTCGCCGGTTGGGCAACTTTACTTATTTACATATTAGGTATTGCCACGTCCGTAGGAAACTGCTCTATAACAATAGCACATAATCGTACCTGTCAGATGAACGTTGCAAATAATAAAAAATAAAAACAGTGCCAAAACAGCTATTTTTTGGGAAATTTTCCATTTTAATCCATTTTTTCCCGTAACAAAGCAAGGGTTAACAGCCAAATAAAATATTTTTTGGCCTGATTCTGTAGTTTATATAAATGCCCCATATTTGGTCGTAAACTGCTGTATGGCCACACGGCAGGGCACAGAAGGAAAGGAATGCCATATGGTTTTTGGAAGGCAGTTTTTGCTGGACTGGTATTTTTGACACCATGTCCCATTTGAAGCCCCCCTGATGCACCCCTAGAGTAGAAACTCAAAAAAGTGACCCCATTTTGGAAACTACACCCGTCAAGGTATTCAAAACTGATTTTACAAACTGTGTTAACCCTTTAAGTGTTCCACAAGAGTTAGTGGCAAATGGAGATGAAATTTCAGAATTTCTATTTTTTGTTACTTTGCCTCACAAAAAGTGTAATATAGAGCAACCAAAAATCATATATACCCTAAAATAGTACCAACAAAACTGCCACCTTATCCCATAGTTTCCAAAATGGGGTCACTCTTTTGGAGTTTCTAACCTAGGGGTGCAACAGGGGGGCTTCAAATGGGACATAGTGCCCAAAAAAACTGTCTAGCAAAATCTGCCTTCCAAAAACCGTATGGCATTCCTTTCCTTCTGCGCCCTGCCGTGTGCCCATACAGCGGTTTGCGACCACATATGGGGTGTTTCTGTAAACTACAGAATCAGGGCCATAAATAATGAGTTTTGTTTGGCTGTTAACCCTTGCTTTGTTACTTGAAAAAAAATATTAAAATGGAAAATCTGCCAAAAAAAGTGAAATTTTGAAATTGTATCTCTATTTTCCATTAAATCTTGTGCAACACCTAAAGGGTTAACAAAGTTTGTAAAATCAGTTTTGAATACCTTGAGGGGTGTAGTTTCTTAGATGGGGTCACGTTTATAGAGTTTCTACTCTAGGGGTGCATCAGGGGGCTTCAAATGGGACATGGTGTCAAAAAAACTGTCCAGCAAAATCTGGCTTCCAAAAACCATACGGCGCACCTTTCACTCTACACCCCGCTGTGTGGCCGTACAGTAGTTTACGGCCACATATGGAGTGTTTCTGTAAACGGCAGAGTCAGGTCAATAAAGATACAGTCTTGTTTGGCTGTTAACCCTTGCTTTGTTAGTTGAAAAAAATGGGTTAAAATGGAAAATTAGGCAAAAAAATGAAATTCTCAAATTTCCTCCCCATTTGCCAATAACTCTTGTGCAACACCTAAAGGGTTAACGAAGTTTGTAAAATCAGTTTTGAATACCTTGAGGGGTGTAGTTTATAGAATGGGGTCATTTTTGGGTGGTTTCAATTATGTAAGCCTCACAAAGTGACTTCAGAGCTGTAGTGGTCCCTAAAAATTGGGTTTTGGAAATTTTCCGAAAAATGCTTCTAAACTTCTAAGCCTTGTAACGTCCCCAAAAAATAAAATGTAATTCCCAAAATGATCCAAACATGAAGTAGACATATGGGGAATGTAAAGTCATCACAATTTTTAGGGGTATTACTATGTATTACAGGAGTAGAGAAACTGAAACTTTGAAATATGCTAATTTTTCCAAATTTTGGGTAAAAATTTTTTTACTTCATTTTACCAGTGTCATGAAGTACAATATGGGACGAAAAAACAATCTGAGAATAGCCTGGATAAGTAAAAGTGTTTTAAAGTTATTCACACATAAACTGACACTGGTCAGATTTGCAAAAAATAGCCTGGTCCTTAAGGTAAAAAATGGCTTGGTCCTGAAAGGGTTAAATACACATTTTTATTCCCCCCCCCCCCCCTCCCCTTTAGGTATATCGGTTGCTGGAAAAAAAACAAAAAAAACCCATAATAAATAATACCCTCCCCCCTGCCAACCCTTTTTATTGAGCCATTTCTGCCAAATCCTGGCGAATCTATATTTTTTCTTGAACCCGATCAGGTGGAACTCCTCATTGGCTAACATCATCCTTGTGCGATTTCCCCATTCTTTAACTGTGGGGATCTCATCCCCCCCCCCCCCCCCCCCAATGCCCAACTATGCATTTTCTGGCTTGGAACAGTAACTTAGTTGCAATTTCCCTGTGTTGGGGCACTTCCACACCATCCATCACCCCTAAGATGCATTCCTCTAAATATCTGGGTACTGTGAACTGATGGTATTCCTCTATTTTTTCAGTTATCTTTACCCAGTCATTTTGGATTTTTATGCATGTCCATAGTATATGTATATCGTCCACTCCTATCTCTCCACACTTCTGGCAAGTAAAGACTTTAGTTCTATAGTACTTCATTAACGTTTTTGGAGAGTAGTAGAGATGAGACAATATATTGAATTGGATTATTCTATAGGAGAAATTTCTTGAAACCCTAGTCTTTGCCTGTATAGCTGAATCCCAAAAACCTTCCCGCACGGGTTCCAGAGTGCCCTGCCATTTATGGATCAGGTTATCCACTGCTCTACTATTATTCTTTTGATGCGACAGCCATTAGTATATCCTTGAAATCAATGTCTTGCCAGGTGTTAGCTTAATGATATTCTCCAAGGGCTGTGGCAAAGTGGTTATTTGTGTGCCTTTCCCTATTATCTTATACAGTGCATGTTTTAGTTGTAAGCAATAGAACCTCAGCCCTATATTTTTCAATTGGTATCTTGTTTTTAGCTCTTCATAAGGTATTATATCCCCCTCCACCCATACCTGTCCTAGTTTGTATATTCCATATTTCCACCAGATCTTCTGGTCAATTAATTTTAATTCTGTGAGGCCAGTATTATCCCATAGTATGGTATCTGCATAAAGCCCGGTTTGGGGCCATAGTTCTTTTGCCATCTCCCAACTCTTGGCCATCAGCTGAATCAAAGGTCTATATTTCACTCCCTGTTGAGCCAGAATACCTGTTTCCATAACATTTCTTACATTATATTACATTTCTCCAGTCTTTTATTTATCCCTTCCAATTCATTTTTGTAACTTTGCGTGTGACTCCATGTTATCATGTTTTTTATAATCCCTGCACTAAAATAGAGTTCCAAGTCTGGTACTGATAATCCACCCTCCTTCTCCTGAATACTCAGTATCTGTGCCTTAATCCTCGCTTTTTTTTCCTCGCCATATTAAATCAGAAGGCTAGCTATTTTTTTAAAGTATCTTTTGGGGATTATCACTGGTGTATTCCACAGGATATAGTTCAGAGCGGGTAATATGCACATCTTAACCAGTGAAATACATCCTGCCATTGACATGTACAATTTTTTCCATATCTCTATTTTCTTCCTGATTTCCTGGATTTTCGGGATCACATTTAACTTAACATAGTCGTTAGGATCTGGAGTGATCTGAATTCCCAAATATTTAACGGGTTCATCAATCCTCTTGATTTCCAACTCTCTCTCTAAACTCATTCAATCGGGACACACGCCGATTTGGAACAGTTTATCCTAAGTCCCGCAAGTCTACCAAATTGCTCGAATACCTGAAATACCCTTTTAGTGATCCATGTGAACCCACAAATAACATATCATCTGCATATAAAGCAATTTTTTCCTCATGGGTGCGATATCTAAACCCCACAATTTCCGGATCCTATCTGATCATATCTGCAAGCGGTTCAACAGCTATAGCAAAGAGCAGAGGGGACATCCCTGTCTAACCCCTCTGCCAATTGGTATGCCACATGAATGTTCTCCATTTACTATCACCCTTGTGGAGATTTCCGTATACAATAGTTTTACCCATGTAACAAAGCGATCCCCGAATCCCATTTTCTTCATTGTGTTGAACAAGAAGGGCCATTCTATTGTATCAAAAGCCTTTGAGGTGTCTATAGTCACAATCAACCGTTCTCCGCAATTTGTGGGTTCAAACTGGGTATTCACAAAATATCTCATGATATTCTCAGTGGTAGTTTTGCCCGACATGAATCCCGACTGATCCTCATGAACAGGCTCCGAGATCACACTCCTAAGTCTATTTGCCAACATCTTAGCTAGTATTTTATTATCTGTGGTGATCAATGAAATAGGGCGGTACGAGTCCATCAGGGCCGGGTCCTTACCTGGCTTTAAGATGAGTGTGATCAAGGCCTCTCGCGTAGAATCTGGCAGTTTTCCCGCCTGCTCCACTGACTCCCAAATTTTTAGCAGTTTCGGAAATAGTATTTCTTTATATTGAGCGTACACCTCAAATGGAATGTCATCTATTCCTGGGGCCTTGTTCTTTGTTATGCCTTTTAACATCTCCTTCACTCAGGGTTAAGGGAGCTTCCAGGGACTTGCATTGATCTATTGTTAACCTTGAGATAGTAATTTGATCCAAAAACTGTTGTATTTGCTTTGAATTTTTATCTATCTTGCTTCTATATATATCTGCAAAATATTTTTGGAGTAGCTCTATTTTAACAGTTTGCTCCGTATGTTTATGTCCCGTTTCATCCCTCATGCAGTGGATATACTTATTATTTTTTGTTTGGGTAGCTACCAGGGCTGCTAGTTTTTTCCCGGGGATGTGTGCATAGATGTAATTGTCCCTTACGTAGTTTTCTCATTGTTGTTCTGCCAATAAGAACAGTTCATCCTTTAGTTCAGAGGCCTTCTCTATCCAGAGAGTATAGTTTTGATCTGTAGGGTTTACAGTGTAATTTTTTTCACTTTTTTCTGCCTCACTTTCCAGTTTTGTTAATTTCTCCCTTATTCCTTTCTTATATAACACTGTATACTTTGTAATAATCCCTCTAATAAAAGCCTTGGCAGCCTCCCACACCATAGTAACTGTCGTTGATCTATCGTTTATCTCAAAGAACTCTCTTATCTCTCGCAAGATCTTATCATGTGTATCCATATTTATCCATCCTAAACTTATGTTCATCCCTTTTTTTTTTTTTTTTGTGTTTTAATATCTATATTAACTGGATTGTGATCTGAAACACCCCGTTGCCCGTATTTCACCCCTGCAATTTCCAGTGAGCTTTTCTCATTTGTGAAAACTAAATCGATCCGTGATAGACTCCTATGAGTCTTTGAAAAACATGAGTATTTCCGTAAATTAGGGTGCATGACCCTCCAAATGTCAACCCAACCCATCTCTGGTAGTGATATTTTTTAGTTTAGATCCCGTACAGGGCCCCTGATTATTCCCCAATTTACATCTATCTATTCTTACATCCATAACGTTATTAAAGTCTCCAACCACCAACAGTAGTTTTTTCCCCTGCCTTAAGTGCAATATCATACATTTTTAAAAGGATGTCGATTTTAAAGGGTGGCGGTATATACACACTTGCTATTAACCATGCTCTACCTTCCAGAATACAATCCAACAGGACATAACAGCCCTCCTTATCTATAGTTACTTTCACTATTTTTATATCTATGTCCCGGTGTATTAATATGCTTACTCCTTTCGCGTATGCTGAATATACTGAATGGAAGGCATATGGCATCCATGGTCTACCTATCCCAGAAGTATTATCAATCATGTTAATGCTCTGTGTCTCTACTGTCCGGAGCGGGCTTGGCTCTCTTTCACACAGCGGATTACCCGCACCAGATCCGCTCGTGTGAAAGAGCCCTAAAAGGTGAAATAGGTGGTGAGCACACTAGAGGCTATTTAGATTGAATCAGATTATTCTGCCTTTCCTTCCCTATTTATATGTTGATCATGTCTTATATCTTTGTATTCTATGATTAAGACCTGAACTGGTCGAAACACGTCAGATTTTTCTATAGGAGGGATGTTATTCCTAATATTTTAATAAGAAGAAATAAAGATTTTGGGGGTTTTATTTGCTGGATCAAACTTTTTTTCTGCATCTCTGAAGTGTGTGAAAACGACCCAGATCCGCGCTGAGTGGGTCAGATGACCTTCCACCTGAGAGCTAGACATACTACTACACTGATTGAAAAATGAATCCAGCCAGCAAAGGAGGCAATATGGACAATCACAATACATTAGTGTCTTGTATGAGAAATGCAGTTTGCTGAGGTAAGACAACCCCTTGAAAGGGTAGCTGTCATATTTTTTATTTTATTTGCTAGTTTATTAGAGCTAGGCATGTATACCTGAGTTAGTCTGTCAATGATTGTCAAAAGATCTGTAATTACCTGATAATAACAGCTTTCATTAATGTCCTCTGTCCTTTTCCACTGTTCCCTTAAAAGACTGTTGCTAGGGCTTGTCTGTCTACCTTTTAGTATAAACAGAAGACAGAGCGGTCCTTTTTACTGCATCCTGCATTAGGCTTCAGAGTGAGGAGGCGTGTCTCTCAATATTCCAGTCTGATTGGCTGGCAGGGAGCTGCTGGCTACAGCAATTGTGTATGAGAAGTGAGGGAAAGAGGAGCCATCTTGAGAAGGTCCTCATATTGTAAATGTTTAAACAGCCGTAACTAAGGGAAAAACTCAAGGAAAAACAGTGGTATGTGAAGAAACTAAAGATTTTTTTATGCATAATGCTGCAGCAGCAGTAACATATGCTAAAATGGATTTTTTGATGAAAACATGTTACCCTTTAACCCCTTAAGGACGCAGGGCATACCAGTACGCCCTATTTCCCCGAGTCCTTAAGGACTCAGGGCGTACCGGTACGTCCTAGCTTAACATCGGGATTCCGGCGCCCCAGGGGTTAATCTGAACAGGATGCCGGCTGAAATCATTCAGCGGGCATCCTGTCACAACGACAGGGGGGTCATGTGACCCCCCCGTGTCAGCGATCGCAGCAAACCGCAGGTCAATTCAGACCTGCGGTTTGCTGCGCTTTTTGCAGTTTCTGATCCCCACGGTCCCTGACCCTGGGGGGTGTCGCAGGAGGTGGGGGCGTTGCGGGAGGCAGGCGGTGCGGCAGGCGGGATCACGATCCCCCGCCCGCCTCCCCTTGAAAATTCGTTGGCTTCTAGTGGGTATACCAGGGTGTCAGCACATTGCTGACACCCTGGTATAAACGGCTGACATCTGTGCAGATGTCAGCCGTTTAACCCTTTCCATACGGTGGTCCTCAGGTGACCACCGTAAAAAATAAAAACGGTGTAAAAAAAGCCATTTTTTGTCATCTTACTTTACAAAAAGTGTAATAGCAAGCGATCAAAAAGTAATATGCACCCCAAAATAGTGCCAATCAAACCGTCATCTCATCCCGCGAAAAATGAGACCCTACTCAAGATAATCGCCCAAAAACTGAAAAAACTATGGCTCTTAGACTATGGAGACACTAAAAAAATTGGGGTTTTAAAAATGAAGTTATTGTATAAAACGTACATAAATTTAAAAAATTGTATACATATTAGGTATCGCCGCGTCCGTGACAACCTGCTCTATAAAATTACCACATGATCTAACCTGTCAGATGAATGTTGTAAATAACAAAACAAAAAAACGTGCCAAAAAAGCTATTTCTTGTTACCTTGCCGCACAAAAAGTGTAATATAGAGCAACCAAAAATCATATGTACCCTAAACTAGTACCAACAAAGCTGCCACCCTATTCCGTACTTTCTAAAATGGGGTCACTTTTTTGGAGTTTCTACTCTAGGGGTGCAACAGGGGGGCTTCAAATGGGACATGGTGTCAAAAAAACCAGTCCAGCAAATACGGGGTGTTTCTGTAAACTACAGAATCAGGGCCATAAATAATGAGTTTTGTTTGGCTGTTAACCCTTGCTTTGTAACTGGAAAAAAATATTAAAATGGAAAATCTGCCCAAAAAGTTAAATTTTGAAATTGTATCTCTATTTTCCATTAAATCTTGTGCAACACCTAAAGGGTTAACAAAGTTTGTAAAATCAGTTTTGAATACCTTGAGGGGTGTAGTTTCTTAGATGGGGTCACTTTCATGGAGTTTCTACTCTAGGGGTGCATCAGGGGGCTTCAAATGGGACATGGTGTCAAAAAACCAGTCCAGTAAAATTTGGCTTCCAAAAACCATACGGCGCACCTTTCACTCTACGCCCCGCTGTGTGCCCGTACAGTAGTTTACGGCCACATATGGGGTGTTTCTGTAAACGGCAGAGTCAGGGCAATAAAGATACAACCTTGTTTGGCTGTTAACCCTTGCTTTGTTAGTGGAAAAAAAGGGTTAAAATGGAAAATTAGGCAAAAAAATGAAATTCTCAAATTTTATCCCCGTTTGCCAATAACTCTTGTGCAACACCTAAAGGGTTAACGAAGTTTGTAAAATCAGTTTTGAATACCTTGAGGGGTGTAGTTTATAGAATGGGGTCATTTTTGGTGGTTTATATTATGTAAGCCTCACAAAGTGACTTCAGAGCTGTAGTGGTCCCTAAAAATGGCGCAGGCGCACTGAGAGGCGGCCGCTCCATCCTCAATGCGCCTGCACCGATGACGTCACATCTACACCCGCCGCAGGCGCATTGAGGATGGAGCGGCCGCCTCTCAGTGCGCCTGCGCCGATT
The DNA here is from genome assembly GCF_014858855.1 of Bufo gargarizans. NCBI lineage: Eukaryota > Metazoa > Chordata > Amphibia > Anura > Bufonidae > Bufo > Bufo gargarizans. The sequence continues at coordinate 188,075,556 of NC_058083.1, forward strand.
AAAGACAGGTACGGCGCAGGCGCGAGATATGGAATTCAATCAGGGCCAGCAGAGAACGATTCCGTTCCCTGGCCCTGTCAATCACAATGCACAATCACAATATGAGCAGGAATCAAGGTGAAAAATAATATATATGTTTTTTATGACTATTCAGGATCAGATCCCAGTAGGAAGAGAGAGGTGAGCTACGCTCCTTCCCAGAACGTGTTCTAGTTTCTATAAAAACCGCTTCCTCCATGTAATGCGGGCCCGCCGTCCTCCACTACCTCCTGACAGCGCGCGCCAGCAGAAGGCGGTCACATGACACGGTGACGTCACGGTCACGTGGCTGCAGTTTACCTACTGTCCTGTGCTCTAGCGTCTGGGAGACCATGTGACCTGGAAGTGATTGGCGCGGTTTTGGCGCGCTGGATAGCGGAGTTGAACACTGAGCACATTGGTGCGTCATGTAAGTGCGGCGGACGGGCTGTCCGTACACAACCCGCAGGGCGCAGTCACTAGACTATGTCCTCTATATTATGTGCATGCTCTAATGCTAAGTAATGTGTATCTCCTGGCAGAGGCAGCAGAATGCAGGCGTTTCTGAAAGGGAGCACGGCTATCAGCACTAAGCCCGTGAAGGAGAAGACGTCTGCCTCCACTTCTGGCAGCAGCGTTGACGGCAAGAAGCAGAAGCTGGTTCCATGGGTGGAGAAATAGTAAGTGCCCCCCCCTTTCATTGTTTCCATGGTGATGTCAGAGGCAGGTCTGTCCAGGAGTGCACCCCTGGGTTTGTCACTCGGGCACCCTGTAGTATGAACCTGTCTGCACTGTGTGTAAAATGCATATGACATAGGTTTACAGTCCACGCCGCAGGGCTGCATATGGTCTGTGGACCTCTTTCTGCAGTGTGTGAATGCGACCCTCTGCTTTGCTGCAGTAGTAAACGGCTGCAGGTTTTCTACTTGGAATCCATTCTGGAAAACCAACAGTGTATCTCCCATATTTGAACATACCCTTAAAGGGCTTGACCTGTGAAGACATCTTATCTCCTATCCATAGGATAGAAGATAAGTGACCGACTGGAGGGGTCTGACCACCGGGACTCCCCGTTAGGCTGGCGTTAGACATCTCCGGGAGGGGGGAGCAGCCCGCTGGAGATGTCTGGATCCGGCATTGATGGACACTACCTGACACCCATCGGCTCCAATGGACCAATGGAGATCCGCAACCTGTCAAACATTGGCCGGAAGAACACCACTGAACGCTGTGTTTTTGTCCGGCCGATTCTCTGCGTCTTTGCCGTGATGAGGCTCGATATCCACCAGTCCCCATTATAGCGGATGGGGCTGGACAGCGATGTGGTAGCTTCTGCCAATTCTGGAATGCAGTGAGTCGGAACAGCCTGCTGGGTCTAGAAGCGCTAGTGTGAAACTAGCCTTACCCATTCACACTCGCCCTCTATAGCAGTGTTCTTCTACTCCGGCGCTCAGGCCCCATCTGTCAGGATTTGAGAATATCCCACAGAAGGAATACCTGTGGTAAGTCCTGATGCATGGACACAAATTATATCACCTGCTCAATACTAAGGAAATCCTGAAAACCTGACCGGCAGGTAGGCCCTGAGGACCGGAGGTGAGGAACCCTGCTCTATAGGACTGCGTGAGATAGCTGACCACTTTTACTGTCTCTAGTAGTCCCAAAGAGTTAATAGAGCTGCCAGCATGCAAGCGAGTTTTCCTCTCCATGCGAATGGAGAGCAGGGCCTCCAGTTCTCATTTTTGTGTAGACCCGTTCAGACACCTATCCCTTATTTTGGGCCTAAAGCACAATGCTTGTGGAAAAAAGTGTCGATCCAGATCAGTTCTGGAGAGAGATTATACAGCCTCGCGGTAACTAGGGCTAATACGTCGGCTCCAGTTACAGAAATCAGCAAGAAAAAAAAATGTTAAATGCTCCTCAAACATCTAGTATAAAATGCAAAAAAAGCTACCACACACTGCACCGCAGCTTCTGGCCCCACTCCCAGCCATCATAACCCATACAGCCTATATATCAAACCAACCGTTTTGGAAAGGGGGAATAATGGAAAAATATTATTTTTCTTTTTTTTTTTGTTAACAGCAAACAATGTGAAAAACTGAATATTTTCTTCCTTATTTTAACATTATCTTGGTTATATAATTTAGGCTACTTTCACAATTGCAGCAGAGTGATCCAGCAAGCAGTTCTGTCGCCGGAACTGCCTGCCGGATCCGTCAAAACGTATGCAAACTGATGGCATTTGTAAGACGGATCAGGATCCTGATCCGTCTGACAAATGCATTGAAATGCCAGATCCGTGTTTCCGGTGTCATCCGGAAAAACGGATCCGGCATTTATTTTTTTTATTTTTTTTGGTCTGCGCATTCCGGTATTTTGAATGCCGGATCCGGCACTAATACACTCTTATGGAAAAAAATGCCGGATCCGGCATTCAGGCAAGTGTTCAGTTTTTTGGGCCGGAGATAAAACCACAGCATGGTGCAGTATTATCTCCGTCCTGATCAGTCAAAAAGACCTGAACTGAAGACATCCTGATGCATCCTGAACCGATTGCTCTCCATTCAGAATGCATTAGGATAAAACTGATCAGTTCTTTTCCGGTAATGAGCCCCTAGGACAGAACTCTATGCTGGAAAAGAATAACACTAGTGTGAAAGTACCCTTATACCAGGAATGGTAGTCCTAATTAGTCCTCTGCAGGCTACAGGTTCCTATGGTCCATGTGACTGCTGGAAAGCATATCTGACTGCTGTTAACAATAGCTCAGGCAAGATGGCTGTCCCTGTAGCATTGCCCAGAAAATCAAAATAAAACATACAATCAGAAAATAAGCAGATTGGGGGGGAAAAAAACTAGATGATACATCTGCTCGTTGAATAGCGCAGTACAAAATGCTGGTTTGACTGTAAGTGGCAATAAAAAGCTGATGCAAAAAAGAATAGGCAGCTTGAAAGGAACCAACAAATGCATCCATCTCTGGATTTGTATGAGGTGTAATGTTTATAATTGTCCATTTGGCGGCGCCCTGGAGACTTTTTTTTTTTTTTTTTCTTTATGAAATTATCAGTTTTAATATTACGGATGATTACTTGTTTGTATGTAATTAATGGCTAGAAGCTCCTCGTTGACTAACCCTGGAATTGGCAGACCTAAGTAAAACTGCTGAAAAGTTAGTTCTGTGTGGTGAATTCCAGGGCAGCAGATAAAGGATACTGCGTGAATCCACAGCTTGTGTACGTCATGTCTTTTATTTTAAATATGGTTTCTGTGCAGCCGGCCGAAATGTGTGGATGAAGTGGCTTTCCAGGACGAAGTGGTGGCTGTGTTGAAGAAGTCACTGGAAGGAGCCGATGTAAGTAGTCTATAGTAGTCAAATTTCTTTTGAGGTACCTTTTTTAAAATGCATTCAAGTATATTGTAGACACCAGCAATGACGTGATCCTGCAGAAAAAACAATATGGGCCTTGTATAATAAACCATGATGCCTGTGCATAAGGCCTAAGGTTTTTGCCTTTTTATTTTTATTTTGCACATACAGTTTTTTGTGCCTTTTGGCTGCAGTGCTAATTTACCATAGTTAAAGGGGTTGTCTAGTTTAGAGAACTGGTAAAATGATGTTTGTAGTTAGCCAAAAAGGGATATTCCAGTAGGGAATCTGTCACCTAGTTTGAGCATATTAAGCTCTTACCATTGCAATGTTCAATAAACTACCTTCTTTCCAGCAAGGGTCTTTCTTTTATTCATGTTGTCATTTAGATAAAAAAAGTTTTTTTGTTGTTATGCTAATGAACCTTCAAAGTGCCCAGAGGGGCGTTATTCCTCTCCTCTAGAGCCCAGTAACGCCCCCTGCAGTGCCCAGCACGCCTTAATTTCAAGCCCAGCACGCCTCCTACAGCCGAGCTGAACGTCGCCGCCCCCTCCGCTACGTCATATAATTTATTCAACATACGAACCTTGCTTCATCCTTCTTGCACATGAAATCTCCCGTAGCTGCAGTATTGCCGACTGCCTGCGCCTGTCCGATCCTACTGCTCCTGAGGGCAACAGCGCTCTGACTACCTCACTGGGCTCGGCGCATGCCCAGTGACACTATTGAGGCTGTTGCCCTCATGAGCCGCAGGATCGGACAGGCACAGGCTAAGGGGCTTAACCTAGAATGTGATTTAAAATCATGTTTAGTTTAGTGTGTCAATTTTTAAATACAACTTAGTGGGCCGTACTTACGGCAGTGCTGGTGAGGTAGGACCTTTGGGTGCAAGGGATGGTGTTTAGTGCTGCCTGGGTAGAATTGGTCACGTCACCAGGATCAGGTGACGAGACATGTGACAGGAGTTTTATAGATGATACTAACGTAATCCTCCTGAAGCTGTTTTAAAGTATTAATAATAAGTGCAGGAGATAAAGATAAGTGTAGGAATGGCTTTTGATGTATGATATTTGACTGTATTTGTGGGAATGTGAATTGGATTGGGTATTGTCAATAATGGGTGGGACTGCGATGTGGTTTAGAAGTGCAGTCATTCGCTCCTGAAGAAGCATGTAAGCGAAACCCGGGTCGGGCGATACTTTGTATGCAGTCCCATGATCTTATATGCTTTTAGCAAGAATTTGCTTGTGAGTATAATAAATCATTTTATAATGTATGGAGGAAGTTAGTGCTTTATTATGGCTGCGCTTTCTTGGTTGCCTACAGGAGGGTCGGGTAGAGGAGAGACTCCTATCTGTGGAGCTTGATGGTTCTTTTCCGTGTCCAGAGGAACGATTAGCCTTGTGCTGAGAAAAAAAGGAGACTTGGGAGTGAGAAGCAGCGCGGTCTTCCATAAAACAATATAGCTAAAATGAACGGTCTATCCTAAAACCCCAAGTGTATCCTCTTTTCTCAATCACCTTTGTGCTGTGGGCGTATAATAGACTTATGTTAATGGTGGAAGGCACTGACTGAACTTATTGGCTTCTATCCAAGACATGGCAGCAGGCAGGCCAGGATGTAAATGCCAGTTGTCATTTTAGGATTGAGATAGAGTTACACGGTAACAGCATATACCGTATTTTTCACCCCATAAGACACACTTAGGTTTTAGGAGGACAAAAAATAAATAAATATTTTTAATTAGCCCTCAGCTTAGATCCCCAATGTGAATGAGCCCCATGCCTCTCATCAGCCCCCAGCAGTCTTATATCAGCCCCCATTGCCTCTCATATTAGCCCCCAGCAGCCCCCATTCCCTCATGTTTTATAAAAATAAATAAACCACCGACCTCTCCTGCTCCTGGATGCCGCCGCTCCTCGCAGCCTGCAATCTTCTTCCTCCTGCTGTCGGCTGTGCTGTGAACTGGAGCGCACAGTGTGAGGTCACAGAGCGCCCTAACGCACTGCACAACCGGCAGCTGAGGACCAGGGTTATTATTTTGCGCACTATTTCACGTTGCAATCTACTGCAGTTGAAGCCGTCAGTCACCATTGTGCGGTTATGAAAGACAGGAGTTATAATGAGGCTTCAACATGCAGAGAGACACACAATCTCCACCCAATTGAAAAAAGTACTAGTAGTCTATAAATGACACGTGCATTTTTTGCTATCAGCTAACATGGAGCTGGTGTTTTTCAACTTATAAATGCATGCAAAAAACACCTCAAACTATTTGAACCCACCCTTGGGGTGTTGCCACCCAGTTCTGTGTCACCTTTGAAGTGTGGGAGGAAACCGGAGTACCTGGAGGACACCCAGGCAAACACGGGGAGAACATACAAACGCCATGCAGATGTCCTTGGTCGGATTTGAACCTAGGACCCCAGCACTGCAAGTGCTAGCCAATGTGCTGCCTAATTTTAATGGTGTCTAGGCATTGAGGATAAAAACGCCATGCACCGTGAGGTTGAAAACAACACTATTACCAAAAAAATGCATGTGTGCACTGTGTTTAATATTTCCAATAGACTTTGCATACAATATTTGGCGCTAAAAGAAGGCCATGTGTGACACCTGGCGTAAGGCAGAAAGGTACAGTTGTGTTCAAAATAATAGCAGTCAGACATCACTAACCTGATGATATTTCTACATGCCAAATAATTTACTAGCAGGTGTAGTAGTATGCTGCTGATTCTGTGTAATTGTGCGTGCTGCTGATTCTGTGTAATTGAAAGGGGCATGTTCAAAATAATAGCAGGTGGTAATTATTGCCCTTATTTAAAGGGATTCTGTCACCAGTTTCTGACCCCCACTTTTAAAAATATGGTTCTGTGCATGGAGCCCTTGTGATTCCTATTGTGGTCTTATAAGCTAAATCTGCAGGCTCATTTAGTTAAAAAAAACGCTTTATCTAACCTGTCAGTCATCTTGTTAAGGTGCCCAGGGCGTTGCTCATGGCTTGAAGATGCCGCCCGCCGCCGCCGTTCGTGCCCAGCTCCTCCTCTGCTCTCATCAGCGCCGCCTGAAAATACTTAGATACGCCTCCGGCTCTCCCTCACTCCCCCCTCCTTCTCTTCTAAGATCCCACGCGTGCGGCAGTGTTCGCGTTATCGGGAGGTTGAGCGAAGTGCCCGCGCATGCACACTTCGCTCAATGAGGCTGAACGGAAAAGTCCGCACGGGCGCATCAGGCACAGGCCTGTGCGCACGCGCGGGACCTTAGAAAAGAAGGAGGAAGGAGTGAGGGAGAGCCGGAGGCGTATCTAAGTATTTTCAGGCGGCGCTGATGAGAGCAGAGGAGGAGCTGGGCACGAACGGCGGCGGGCGGCATCTTCAAGCCATGAGCAACGCCCTGGGCACCTTAACAAGATGACTAAAAGGTTAGATAAAGCGTTTTTTTAACTAAATGAGCCTGCAGATTTAGCTTATAATTCCACAATAGGAATCACAAGGGCTCCATGCACAGAACCATATTTTTAAAAGTGGGGGTCAGAAACTGGTGACAGAATCCCTTGAAGGAAGGCAGCAAATGTCGTACATGCTGGTTGTAGAGCATTTCTCTCTGACGTTCCGAAAGAAAGTGAAAAACTACCATTTAAATGGATAGAAGAATAGCCAAAATGGCAAGGACTCAGCCAACCATCAGCTCCAGGAAGATCAAAGAAGGTCTAAAGTTACCTGTGAGTACTGTTACAATTTAGCTGCCTATGTGAAGCCAAGCTATCTGCAAGAAGCCCCCGCAAAGTCCTACTGTTGAAAAGACATGTGCTGAAGAGGTGACAATTTGCCAAAGTGCACATTGACTGGCCTAAAGAGACAGTTTGTGGACTGATGAAGGTAAGATTGTTCTTTTTGGGTCTAGAGGCTGGAGACCGTTTGTCAGATGACCCCCAAACACTGAATTCAAGCCACAGTACACTGTGAAGCATGGTGGCACAAGCATCATGATATGCGGATGTTTCTCATACTACGGTGTTGGGCCTATTTATCGCATACCAGGGATCATGGATCAGTTTGAATACTTGAAGAGGTCCTGCTGTCTTATGCTGAAAAGGAAATGCCCTTGAAAATGGGTGTTCCAGCAAGACAACGACCCCAAACACCAGTAAAAGTGCAACAATCTTGTTGGTCTGGAACCAAGATGATGTTATGGAGTGGTCAGCCCAATCGCCGGATCTTAATCCAATAGAAAACTTGTGGGGTGACATAAAAAATGTTTAGAGTTAATTAGATGATTAGGTTAATAGCTCGTTTAGAGAACCTTTTCATGATATGCAAATTTTTTGAGAAAGGAATTTGTGGTTTTCATGAGCTGTATGCCAGAATCATCAATATTAAAACAATAAAAGGCTTGAACTACTTCAGTTGTGTGTAATGAATCTAAAATATATGAAAGTCTAATGTTTATCAGTACTTTACAGAAAATAATGAACTTTATCACAATATGCTAATTTTTGGAGAAGGACCTGTGTGTGTATATATAATTTTTTTTTTCAAACACTGATTTGATTTTTTATTTTTATTTTTTTATTTTTTTTCTTCACGTTTTGATTTGAAATAGAATGTGTAGTGTTCCCAAAGCTTATATTTCCATACATACAAATGCAATTAGAAGGATTTTGAGCTTTTATTCACTTTTTCTTTTTTTAAACACACTGCTATTATTTTGAACACAACTGTAGAGGAGAGGAGAAAACACTACCAGATTGTCAGGGACGACAGTTCCTTCAACGCTCGTTCTTGATAATAAATGAGTGAAACGTACATTCATACGTGCAACTAAATTATAGTTTATGGGCAGCAGAATGTGCTGTCTAAATGGCCCTCTGCTGTCAGAAACAATGCAGCTGTATGAGGACGAGAGACAGCAGCAGCCATTGCTCATCCTCATACTATGGAGGTGATCTCTGCATATAAATCCAGCATAAGTCTGCAGTAAACTGACAGCTATTCCTCCCATGTCCTTCATGCACTGGCACTATTGGCTTGGCAGAGTGTGAATGTGTTCATTGGGGACTGAGAATATATTCTCAGCTGCCAGCTACCACCTTGAGACAGAAGGATTTGGGCATAATTAAATCCAACATGTCCGACGCTTCTTTGCCTTGATATCTGCTGTTGGGGGAGAGTCAGGGGAGACACATTAGATGTTAGTCTTGGACCACATCATCAAATGTAGTCATCCTGACGTCATATTCCCTTCCAATGTGCACTTCATATGATGACTGAAGCAGGACGACTTTCTTCATGAATGAGAAGCCTTTTGTGTTTGTACGTCTTTGTACTTTCTGCTTTAGCTGTTTTGATGAGTGCTTACTGTGTTTATTCTTTTTATTCTTTTTTCTTATTTACTAGCTCCCTAATCTTCTGTTCTACGGCCCACCCGGAACTGGGAAAACATCTACAATTTTGGCAGCAGCCAGAGAGTTGTATGGGTATGTAAAGGTGAAAAAATAAAGGGCAAAGCTCCATTACCAGCCGAATCGCTGCTGATACTGCAACATTCTGGACATTTCATTTTTTCCTGCTTTCTTTGTTTGATCCTTCAACATTATCTATAAAGATGTATTTGTTTAGCTGTATAACACTAATGTCTTATGTAAACTGCTTATGGTAGTCTGTTGCTTCAAAAATGACTGCCCCAGTAAAGAATACCACTGCTGCTGGTAAAGTTATTGCTATTATGGGTTAACTGGTTTGAACAAACTGTCTATTGCTGGTCCACAAAGTGTGAGAGATTGCGGAAAAGTTTTTTTTAATTGAAAACACAGTTGAGAACCATTGTGTGAATGCGAGTGTTTGGGCTGCAACACTTCATATTTTTTTACTTTGCCTTTTAGATGGCTTTCAATTATTCTTAATTATTTTCAGGCCAGAATTGTTTCGAAGGCGTGTTCTGGAATTAAACGCATCTGACGAAAGAGGAATACAAGTAGTTCGGGAGAAAGTGAAAAACTTTTCTCAGCTGACAGTTGGTGGCTCCCGTCCTGAGTAAGCAGAATACTGTTCTCGTTCTGATTGTACAATAAGTTACATTCAATAACAAAAATAACGCACCAAGAAGGAGTTTATTTTTTTTAAATCAAATGAAACTTTGTGTGAAAGTAATGAATATATATATATATATATATATATATATATATATATATATATATATATATATTAGATAGAATCCAGAAAAAGGACGGCACTCCAGTAAGATGAAAAGAAAAGGATACCTTTATTCAACCATCCGGTGCAACGTTTCGGCTCTGAATGAGCCTTTTTCATTCAGAGCCGAAATGTTGCAGCGGATGGTTGAATAAAGGTATCCTTTTCTTTTCATCTTACTGGAGTGCCGTCCTTCTGGATTCTACTTGTGGGGTGAGAAGTCTATACCCTAGGATCGTGCACCCTATTTTCATCTATTTACAGCCAGTGCCGCCATTTTTCATGTGTGTGTGTGTGTGTGTGTGTGTGTGTGTGTGTGTGTGTATATATATATATTTTAGAGCGAAATTTACGTTTATTAGGGAAAACTGTACAAGTGAAAGGAGGCTCTAGTACATTGTTGGGTCACCTGGATAGAAGATGAGATACAGTTGGGTATGGAAGCATACAGGCTCTGAATGGTATGCTGCCGCACATTTAGTTTCAGCTGGGCATATAGGTTGTAAGCTGCTGTAGGTGGTGTCCCAGTTAGTTCCATAAATGCTCAATTGATAATAAATTTGGCGGCTGAGCAGGCTAAGAAAGTGCTCCAATCTGGCGAAGACTTTCCTGGGAACCCCTTGCCTGCCTGCATTGTACAGAAGCTGTTAGGATGTACAGCACTATAACAGCTTCTGTACAATGCAGGCAGGCCGGACGGCTGGCGCGCCACTCACTGACGTCATTTGCCTGCGCCGCCTGCTTCATTCATAAAGTAGGCGGAGCAGGCACGTGACATCAGGGTGTTACGCTGCCGCCCGGCCTGCCTGCGGGCATTCTACTGAAGCTGTTAGGATGTACGGTAATAATAGGAGTGAGGGGGCATGTGTAATCACTTTTAATTGAATAAGACATTTTATATTTGTGCAGCACTGGAGTAGCGGGGCTATAGTACAGTGACAGCCCCGCCGCAATTGCCGGCCCCCAGCTCCTCCTCCCAGTCCCTCCCCTGCTCGCCCGTGCATCGCAGACTGCGATGTTAAAGGGAGTCTGTCAGCACATTTACCCCTTTTTAACAGTTCCCATAGCGCTGTAGCCGCAACACAGATGATTAAACCGGTACCTTTTATATGCTTTTGCGCATAAGCTACTGCGACACCGTGTCAGCAATGGGCATCGCAGTGCGCATACCCCGGCTAAGGAAGTTATCGCGTAGGCGCGGGATCTCGCTGAGGGGGAGAGAAAACAGATGGGCGGGCAGAGAAAGAGGCTGGGCGGGGATAAGAGCCGAAGAGGCAGAGCTGCCTGGGCTCCAACGCGGTGGACGCCGCCCTGGGCACTTGGGAGCCCTCATTTACATATGCATCAAAGTTCGTTTTTTGGCAGTTTTAAAGGTCCACAAAAGCATATAAGGGTACAGTTTTAATCATCTGTGTTGCGGCTACAGCGCTATGGGAACTGTTAAAAAGGGGTAAATGTGCTGACAGACTCCCTTTAAACTGGAGGTTTTGGGGGGGAAAGGTGCGTCTTATGGGGCGAAAAATACGGTATATGTATTTGAAATTTGGCGACTACATTTTTCAGGTTAGGAGCCAACGGTTCCTTGGAATTTTTTTTTTTTTTTTTTTTTTGATCTGGAGCCCTGCTAGGGTTGACTGATGTATGCAGTGGCTCCCCAGATCGTCACACCAGCAGTTGGGGTAGTGCATTGCTCCACAGCTAAGGCAGGATTGAAGGGCTCTACACTCAAACCTGACAATCATCAGATCCTGAACAGAACCTGGATTCTTCACTAGAGACTATATAGTTCCATTCTGTATGAGCCCGGGTTTCTCGTTATCGACAGCACTGCAGGCAAAGCCGATGGTGGCTGGTTGTCAATGGCAGGATATGTAATGTTTGCTTTGACACTAGCTTTCCTTCTGCTATGCGCTTGGGAATGGTTGGGTAGAGACCGACCTGTGCAATGTAGGTGACACCTGTGGGGTGGTGGACAACAAAACTGTAGGAGCTACTTGTCGGTGGATCAAATGAGGGGTGGGGGACTAAGGCTTTGGGATGGATGTTGTCAGTATGTGTCCTACCATACAGCAGCTTCTTCATTCACTTACTCCCAGTAAGCAGCTCAGTATGGAAATAAACCACATACAAATGCAGAGTAACGTAGTATTTCATATTCTGTATAAGATTCATGTTTTGTCAGTGTACATCACAAAGCAGAATTTAGAAATAAATAGCAACTTGGTAGATTTATGGCCATATCAGCATGGGGCAGTTAGGGCTTCTGTCTTTTCTGCATATGACTTTCTCTTCTTTTGTTTGCAGTGGCAAACCTTGCCCCCCATTTAAAATCGTTATCCTGGATGAAGCCGACTCTATGACATCAGCTGCACAGGCTGCTTTGAGGCGCACCATGGAAAAAGAGTCTAAAACAACTCGGTTTTGTCTCATTTGTAATTATGTCAGTAGGTAAGTTCTCTTTGTTTCGGACAGTCTCATTGGCACATTATAAACAACCCACTTACTCTCTAGTAATACTGCAGGACCTATTTAGGCCAACCAGTTGTCTTGAGCTGGCTATACACTAGAGATTTCATTGTTAGTCTGTAAAGATCAGGTGGGCAGCACGATGGCTCAGTGGTTAGCACTGCTGCCTTGCAGAGCTGGGGTCCTCAGTTTGTATCCGCCCAGAGATGACATCTGCATAGAGTTTGTATGTTATCCCCATGTTTGTGTTGGTTTCCCCCAGGTAGTGTGGTTTCCTCCCACACTCCAAAAACATGCAGATAGGAAAATTGGCTTCCTATGAAGTTAATCCTAGTGTGCGTTGTGGGTAGAGATTGGCGACCACTGTCTTCCCAGTCACATAACTATCCCTGTGCTTTGAGTCCATGAGAAAAGCGCATTACACATCTTTGTCGTGTGTTATTACAAATGTTTGTCATTGTTTTTCTGGATGACAGTCATAAGTTAAAGACAAATTTATCTAGGCCATGATTTGTGACCTGGGATTGGGTTGATAGGATGTAAAACTGTTTGGGGAAAAAAGGGTCTTTTATTACTTGATCAACTTTTAAAGGGGGTATTCTCAGGATAGGTCATTATTATTAGATTGGCAGGGGTCCGAGTCCCAACTATCCTGCCAATCAGCTAGTTCAGGGAACCGTTGTGCTCACAGATATCTTGTGTGCAGCAGGCTCCCAGCAGCTTTCCAAGCACAGTGCTGTACATTGTATAGTGGCTGTTCTTGGTATTGCAGCTCGGCCTCATTCACTTGAATGGGGCAGGCTGAGCTGCAATTAAACCATGTTACTCCGATTGTTGTGATGGCGAGCTATCCCTTGTAAGACCTCTATGCCTGGCCTGTATAAGCAGATATAATCACTGCGGACAATACTCATCAGATAGCTGAACTCTCCAATACCGTGTTCATCCACAAGTTGCTTTATTCTGTACATCAAACAGGATACAGCAGAATTAATGGATCTCAGTATTATGCGGTCAAAAGATGATACTTTATTTAGCGTACCATGAAGAATACATGTGTCCCTGTTAGCTGCATCCATGACACAGGAAGCTCTGTACTCCAGAATCTGTGATCTGTGGATGGCACATACAGTGCCTTGCAAAAGTATTATTATTTTTTTTTTTTTGTATTTTGGTGCCTCACAACCTGGAATTAACATGGATTGTTTGAGGCTTTGTATCATTTACTTTACAGAACATGCCCACAACTTTGAAGATATAAATTTTATATATATATATATATATATATATATATATATATATATATATAAAATTTATAACACAAATAATGCAGCAGCACAGTCAGACGTTTTGCATCGAGTAGGCCGAAACGTTGCTCGATTAAAGTTTTTTGGGGTCTTCACCCTATCGCTAGAAGTGCTGCCTCGTCATTTGTCGTGTGTGTATGTGTGTGTGTGTATGTATATATATATATATATATATATATATATATATATATATATGTTTATTTTTTTTTTTCAAGAAAAATGGCGGCACTGGTGTTCTAGAATACAGAGAGTAGGGTGCACGTCCCTAGGGGAATAGGCTTCTTACCCCAATGTATAAATCCGGAAAAACGAGCGGCACTCCAATAGATGAAAAAATAAGTGAACCTTTATTCACCCAGGTGGTGCGACGTTTCGGCTCTGCTCTTGAGCCTTTTTCAAGCATATAATTTTTATTGTGAATCAAGCAACAGATAGGACAAAATAACAGAAAAAGGCAATGTGCATAAATATTCCCCCCCACACACACACAATAGTCAATACTTTGTAGAGCCACCTTTTGCGGCGATCACAGCTCCAAGCGGTTTTGGAAAAGTCTCTGAGCTTGCCACATCTTACCACTGGGATTTTTGCCCATTCCTCTTTGCAAAACTGCTCCAGCAATTTTTAAGTCTGACCACAGATTTTTCTATTGGATTGAGATCTGGGCTTTGACTAGGCCATTCCAACACATTTTACATGTTTCCCCTTAAACCAAGTGTTGCTTTAGCAGTGTGTTTGGGGTCATTGTCCTGCTGGAAGGTAAATCTCTGTCCTAGCCTCAAATCGCACACAGAGTGGTTCAGGTTTTGCTCAAGAATATCCCTGTATTTAGCACCATACATCTTTCCCTCAGCTCTGACCAGTTTCCCAGTCCTGGCTGCTGAAAAACATCCCCACAGCATGATGCTGCCACCACCATGTTTTATTGTGGGGATGGTGTTCTTTGGGTGATGTGTTGGGTTTGCTCCAGACATAGCCTTTTCCTTGATGGCTGAAAAGTTCAATTTTAGTCTCATCAGACCGCAGCACCTTTTCGCAAACTTACAACGTGCCTTTTTGTTTAGCTGAAAGTAATGGCTTTCTTCTGGCCACTCTGCCATAAAGCCCAACTCTATGGAGCGTACGGCTTATTGTCGTCCTATGTACAGATAATCCAGTCTCTGCTGTGGAACTTTGCAGCTCCTCCAGGGTTACCTTAAGGGCTGTTTCACACGAGCGGATGCCGTGTGTGACATCCGCTCCGTGAAAGAGTGCCAAGACCCGATGCAGACAGCAGAAGCACGGAGCATTAACGTGATTGATAATGCTCCGTGCCTCTCTGTGATCTCTTTACTACGAAATCACAGTGAGATAAAGTTGTCACTGTGATTTCGTAGTAAAGAGATCACAGAGAGGCACGGAGCATTATCAGTCATGTTAATGCTCCGTGCCTCTGCGGTCTGCATCGGGTCTTGGCACTCTTTCACGGAGCGGATGTCACGCACGGCATCCGCTCGTGTGAAACAGCTTTAAGTCTTTGTGCTGCGCCTCTGATTAATGCCCTCCTTGGCCGGTCCGTGAGTTTTGGTGGGCGGCCGTCTCTTGGCAGGTTTGCTGTTGTGCCATGTTCTTTCAGTTTGGTTATAATAATAATTAAATTTTTTTTTTTTTTTTTTTTTTTTATAACCTAACCCTACTTCTCAACAACATTCTCCCTTACTTGGGGAATAAAGAAGTATGTTGGGCGAGCACTCTAACATAAAGCACACATTTAATCGGATAAAATGTCAATCAAGTTAAAACAATTACATAAAATGCATCAATAAGCACAATGGGGACTGATAGAACTGTGCACAAGGGGCTATTCTACCATTTGGTACTAGGTATTCCTAATGGGGCCCTATATTATGTCCTTTTCCAGCAGAGAGGTTATTTCTTTAATTTTTGTAGGTGCCTCTATCACGCTAGAGTAGTTGATATGTAGTCCACAGATGGTATTATTTGTATAGAACAGCCGAGTCCTAATATTCCTTATAGGGATAATCGGTGCCGTTCAAATTCAGTCCATAGGTTTGTTAATCAGGATGAGGATAGTGTTCAAAATGATATTCTCGGCTTATCAGCCGCTTACCTCCTCCTTTCAGGGATAGTCTACGTGTGTCCGTGGTGTTTGTCGGGGAGCAGATGATACAGGAGACTCCGGCGTCTCACGTCGCACTCCTCGATAGCCGCGCTTGCCAGTTCTCGCGGGATCGTACTCGTGTGACTTCCTATTTCGTCCGGTGATGACGTCTCTATGTCGTATAAAAAATTCGGATATTCAGTCTTCCAAATATTATGGTAGTGTCTGCATGGCCATGCGACTAATTTCGACAGGTGTATGGCGTTTACCAGACGCGTTTCGGGAAATGTAGCTTATCCCTTCCTCAACTGATCCATCACATAAAATTCTGATTAAAAAAAACATTGAACTTGAGGCTGTAATGTAACAAAATACGAAAAGTCAAGTATATAGCACCTTATGCTATATATGTGTCATAGTTTCTTCAGTTTATTAAAGACTATTCTATTTGGTGCATTTGCTTCATAAATGGATGTAAAACTTGACAGTGCACCAGATTTTGACAAGGTATATGTGCAATCGGAGGCAGATTAAGTGCAAGATGGGCCCGGGGCTGTCTACCCAACTCGGGCCCCTCCTTCCATTTTAATTGTAAATTAAACAATTAAATGTTTCTGTATGAAGAGGCTGCGGTGCTTCGTGAGCGCCACAGTCTCTTCCTAGGCCACATGACATCACATTCATCGTTCACATGGCCTAGGTGCAGCGCTGTCCCATATGAGTGATTGGGTCTGAACTGCAATACCAAGCGCAGTGCTATCAAATGGACAGAACTGTGCTTGGTAAGGAGCAAGAGGCTGCGGCGCTCACTAGAACATCGCGATCTCCTCAAACAGCTGATTGGCGGAGTGCCAGGAGTCAGACACCCACCATCTCATAACTGTCGGAGTACAGATGTCATAGATGTTACCTGCAGTCCTATGTAACACCCCACATAACACAGTGAATTATTGTGTTATGCAGGGTACTACATAGGGCTGCAGGGAACATCTACTACATTATCTGCACACAAAGTTATCACTTATCTGGGCTGTTACAAATTTGCCACATTTAAAATACATATGGTTATAATAAAAAAACTTGGAGGAGAAGATGAGATGAAGGTCGCAGTAGTGAGCCAGCTCTACATATAGGGGAATATAGCACCACATACCTGTTACATCCAGTAACATCTCCTGTCATGTAGACCTTCTCTTTCCACTTCCCCTGCGCCTGACCCAGAACGCCATTACACATTCTTTCAGCCTCATCTCGTCTCTACAAAGTTTACTATTAAATGATTTGCCCCCACAGTAATATGCCCCCTCCGGCCCCCCAAAGTTGACACACACAAAAATAAAAATAAAGGCTAATACTTTCCGGTGTCCGTGATGGTAAGGCAGGCGCGCGTACAGAAAAGCCCTGCACCACGTCACGCGTGCGTGAGAACGTCATCATGCGCGTCTGCGCTGGGCTTTTACAACCACATAGGCTTCAGGCCTAATAATCCTGAAGCCTATAGCAGTGATCGGCGGGACAGGAAATTTAGAGCTCCCATGCCCCGCCGTAGTTTGGGTTGGTGTTGGGCCCCCCAGCGATGCCGGGCCCAGGGCTACAGACCCAAACGCCCCAATTTTAATCTGCCACTGTGCACTATCAATAGTGCTTTCAGATGAAAGTATTTTTAAAAGAATTTTCTAGGGAGATGCAATAAAAATAAAAATAAACGGAAAGGGTTTAAAAAAAAAAAAAAAAAAAACACTCATTGGTCCGTTATTCTGATGCTGCTCTGCTCTCCACTTTCTGGTACCAGGTCCACACACAGGAAATGGCTTGGAATGCCTGCTTGGCCAATTACTGAGGAGGATCACTTCTGCTCCCGCCAGGGTTTGGCTGAGCGGCTGTTCCATACAGTTTCCTGTGTTGAGCTAGGAACAGGAAGTGGAGAGCAGCAGGGATTGAGGGGGTGAGTAATAATGGCCTTTAATTTCTATAAAAAAAAACAACACATTTTTACTTTTAATATGTTGGATCTTTCTTGTAGGATTATTGAACCTTTAACATCGAGATGTTCTAAGTTTCGATTTAAACCACTGGCAGATGGCATACAAACCCAAAGAATTCTGGATATCTGCAAAAAGGAAAATGTGCAAATTACAACTGAGGTATGTGTTGTTTTTTTTGTTTTTTTTTGGGGGGGGGGTTCACATGCAGTTAGGTTAGTCACTTAAAGACAGTGTGACAACCACATGTTCAGTGTATAGGATATCTCCCCTCTCTACCTTGCTGTTACAGGAGGGCATTTCCACTGCTTGCTGTTTTTATATATACTGGGCAGTAGAATATCAGAGTGGTTTCTTATAGCAGGTTTGTGTTGTGCGTGTGAATATTTTACCTTGTAAATAGAGGGACAGATCCTGCCCCTAGCAGCATCAAAATGGGTGCTGTATAGAGATGGACAATATAAAGAAAATAAAAAATCACTTCGGATTTCTGTTGGAATCATCTAATAGGCATTCAGACACTATATTGAAAAAAAAATGGGATTTCCAAACTCAAGTTTTGTATCTTACCATATTTCTATAATAGTTTTATTTTTAAGGTTTACTGTCCATTAAACTGATGTAGTTATTTCCTAGTGTTCTTGAATTTGGAATTTGAAATATTGGCCTGGAGGAGACAGAGCGACACCCACCTCTTTGACTTTCTCCCTCTTAAAACAAAAAAATAAGGGGGGAATAAAATAAACTTCGTATTTTGATTTTCAAGGCAAACCTGAAGCCTAAATAAATATTTATAGGCAATTATTTTTTTTTTTTTTGTAGGCCGTAAGTCATCTGGTTGAGGTTTCAGAAGGAGACTTGAGGAAAGCAATCACATTCCTACAAAGTGCCACCAGGCTTACTGCAGGCAAGGAGATTACAGAACAAGTGGTAACTGAAATAGCCGGGGTAAGATGCGGCTTCTACTCTTTTTTTATAGTACTGTTCCTCTCGGTGGTTCATTTGTTTTAGAATTCCTACCTGGGTTTTATGAGATGTCTTCCTTTTTTTTGGTGACCTATGTATATGTTGTGATTTGTGCATCTATACTTTGTGTGTGCTTAGACTTTTGTCCGTGAAAGATCCTTGTACTTTTCTATTAGAAATAATATAAAGACTGTTGGAGGTCTTCATTATTGTGCATTTTGTCAATTTATCGTTATTAGTTATCTTAAAATGAAGCCAGGTATTAAATTGTTAAAATCTAGATACAATTTATATTTTAAGAAAACCATTTGATTCACCATTCCCCGTCTTCTATGTTTTCTTTTCATGTAGGTGATCCCTAAGGAAACCTTTGAAAGAGTCTTGGCAGCTTGTCGGAGCGGATCTTTTGAAAAGCTAGAAATTGTAGTGAAGGTTAGAAAATCTTTTGCTATTTGGTCCATGCACTACACATAGTAAATTCCTTTTTAAAGGGAGTTTGTCACCACATTTCAGCATATTAGACCGATCAAATAGGGTTATATGATCCACCCAGAACTTAAAAACGGTACCTTTTGTTGTAGAAAACTGACTTTTTTCTTTTTGACGAAAATGAACTTATAGGATTATGTTATGAGCCCTCTCAAGTGCCCAGGGCGGTCTCTCAATCCTCGGAGCCCCAGGCAGCACCTCCTTAACGGCTCATAACCCCGCCCTCCGTGCGCCTCTGCCCGCCCGTTTACTCCCCTCCCCTGTCCTTTTCCACTGCGGCTGTGCGGTCCAAATCGTAGCGGGCGCATGCGCAGTAGGTATTGCGATGCCCTGTCAGGAGCGGGCATCGCATTGCGCATGCGCCCGCTACGATTTGGACCGCACAGCCGCAGTGGAAAAAGACAGGGGAGGGGAGTAAACGGGCAGGCAGAGGCGCACGGAGGGCGGGGTTATGAGCCGTTTAGGAGGTGCTGCCTGGGGCTCCGAGGATTGAGAGACCGCCCTGGGCACTTGAGAGGGCTCATAACATAATCCTATAAGTTCATTTTCGTCAAAAAGAAAAGTCAGTTTTCTACAACAAAGGTACCGTTTTTAAGTTCTGGGTGGATCATATAACCCTATTTGATCGGTCTAATATGCTGAAATGTGGTGACAGACTCCCTTTAAAGGATAACTGTCATATATTCACTCAAAATAAAAAATTTCATATGTTGTTGCTGCTGTGGTGGTAATCCATAATCACAAATTGTGTTCCCATACCACTTGTTTAATAAGATTCCGTCCATAGCAACCGCTCCTCACAAGACTTCTTTCTGACTATCTTCTCATATCTTCAGATGGCCGCCGATGCCCTTAACCTGAGGCTAAGACCTCCCTAACTACCTAGAATTCATTTGGCTCATCTCGGGAACGCGCAGCCTCGCCCCAACCAATCGGCTTTGTTCAGACTTAAACTAGGGATCGACCGATTATCGGTTTTACTGATATTATCGGTTTTACTGATATTATCGGCCGATATTCAGGATTTTGACCGTTATCGGTATCGGCATCTATTTTGCCGATATTCCGATAACGTATGGGGAACACAGATCGTGCTGCTCTGTGCGCTCCCTGTTCCCTCAGCAGCACGGGGGAGAAGGAAGCAGTGTCTCCCTCCCCCTGTGCTGCTACTGCCGCAGCCGCCAATGAAGAGACAGATAAGAAGAGAAGGGGAGGGGCTGTGGCCACTGCACCACCGATAATGTTAACTTATTCATTCAAATTGAACAGGAGGCGGCCGCTGGCTGCAGAATCACATAGCCGGCTCCCGACCTCTATGAGCAGTAGCTGCGAATCGCGGCACCTGAGGGGTTAACTACCGCAGATCGCAGCTACCGCTTGTAGAGGTCGGAAGCCGGCTATGTGATTCTGCAGCCAGCTCCCGCCTCCTGTATATGAATAAATGAGATATTTATCTTCATTGTTGGAGCAGTGTGCCCCCCAGTATTAATTATTGGTGGCACATTAGTGGGTCAGTGAGCCCCCCCCAGTATTAATCATTGGTGGCAGTGGCCACAGGGTCCCCTTTTACCTCCGATCGGAGCCCCAGCAGTGTAAGCCTGGGGCTCCGATCGGTTACCATGGCAGCCAGGACGCTATTGAAGCCCTGGCTGCTATAGTAAGCTCCATGCTGCTATGTGCATAAAGCACAGAGCAGCAGGGACAGTGTGAGATCCTATTCACCCTGATAGAGATCTATCAGGGTGAATAGCACAAGGGTTCTAGTCCCTAAGTTAGTTAAAAAAATAAAATAAAAAAATATTAAATATAAATGAAAAAGGAAAGATTAACAAAAAAAAAAATACCTACACATTAACAATAAACATTCATTTTCAGCAGTTGTGTAGGATTTTTATTTTATTTTTTTCAAAAATGAAAATTCACATAATTATCGGCTATGTGCCTGAAAGTTCACAAATTATCGGTATCGGCCCTAAAAAAAAAATCAATATCGGTCGATCCCTAACTTAAACACACCTTCTTCATCCTAAGTAGTTGATTGCGAATATTCTAATCCGACGGTCTGACGGGAGCGCACGCAGCATTTGGGACTGCCCACTACTACGTTCTCAGTCTTCTGTGTATAGGAGACAGAGGCCTGGGGGGGGAAAGAACATGCTGCAATTACTAGGTAATTCAATACCTGTACAAAAGTATTAACTAGGGAACTAAGGTAAACTTAGTCAGACCAATCCAATTATATAACAAAATAAAAATTAGTTACCCATTAAACGATTGAAATGTGCTAACCCTGAAGATGTTCCTGTAACTATGACTTGTAAAATTTAACTTTGAGGGTTTTTTTTTTTTTTTTTTATAACTTTAATTTTTTATTTTATTTTTTCATGTATCAATCTACAAAGAATTTGATAAATAGTGGCCATGCAGCAACACAGCTTGTAAACCAGCTTCATGATATTATACTCGAACGAGAAGATCTGACTGACAAACAGAAGGCGATCATTACAGAGAAACTTGCAGTAAGTCTGATGTTACCGCAGTGATGGTTCATTGTGAAATTGCCATGCTAGAAAAGGAGCCTCTTGCTTTTTGCATGTATTTAGTCTAGATTAAACATTTAGTATGCATTAAAATACACAGGTTATCTGCGATTAGATGGAGGTTTTCAGGCTGTGCCTTTACTGAAAAAACACTATTCCATTTTCTCCTGCGGCTATTCTGTGCTGTCAGCTCGCTCAGTCCTTTCATAATGCCAGGCTTTGACCCAAAGGACCAGAGAGGTTTTGTCCTGCTCAAGACCTGTTGCCTGCTGATTGATTGGATATTCTATATTCCAAAGTGTTATTGCCTGTGAGTGTTACACTGACAGGCAAGCGCTAAGGGCATCCTTTTATGGCCAAATAGTCAGATATGGATGGCGCACCATAGGGACTTTATTAGGCCCCTGGCAGCCATGGTAACCCTTTGACACCCCATAGTTGCCCGACTGGGGGAGCCTCTGTCAAAAACCTTAGATGACACAAATATATGGACTAATCGTGGGCTAACACCTGTAAGGGCTTATGTGTGCTAGATAGGGTTGAACGAACACCTGGAAGTTCGGGACCTAAACTTGACCCCGAAACCCATTGAAGTCAATGGGGACCCGAAGTTTGGGCTATAGAAAAGGCTAGAGGGCTGCAAAATAGGGGCAAGAGCAGGACAATTGCCCTGCAAACAAATGTGGATTGGGAAAATGAATTAAAATAACCATAGAATAAAAAAAAAGTTAGAAATAATAACAAAGAGAAATTGCGCTGGAGTATAACAATGGTTGGGTGCGGCCGGATTCATTTTAATGAACGTGAGCTTGTCCACATTGGCTGTGGACAGACGGCTGCGCTTGTCTGTGATCACCATCCCTGCCGTGCTGAACACACGTTCGGACAATACACTGGCCGCAGGGCAGGCCAGCACCTCCAGGGCGTAAAGGGAAATCTCAGGCCATGTGCTCAATTTGGAGACCCAGATGTTGAATGGGGCAGACCCATCAGTCAGTATGTGTAGGTGTGTGCACACGTACTGTTTCACAATGTTGCTGAAATGCTGCCTCCTGCTAAGACGTTCCGTATCAGTTGGTGGTGCTGGTTTTTGTGGCGTCCTGACAAAGCTTTTCCACATGCTAACCCTCCCTTCTGATGTGCTGGCAGTGCCCCAGCTACGTTGTTGACTACTTCTTTCTCCTCCTCTGCCTTTGCCTTGTGCTTCCACTGAGCCCCCGGTGTTGGGTGGGAATGGAATCTGCATCGCAGCGTGCGCTTGTACTCGCGCATCTTCCGATCACGCTCTATTCACAGAGTTAAAGGGGTTGTCCGGGTTCAGAGCTGAACCCGGACATACCCTTATTTTCACCCCGGCAGCCCTCCTGAGCCTGGCATCGGAGCATCTCATGCTCCGATGTGCTCCCGTGCCCTGCGCTAGATCGCGCAGGGCACAGGCTCTTGTGTTTTCAATAACACACTGCCGGGCGGTAACTTCCGCCCAGCAGTGTGTTCGGTGATGTCACCGGCTCTGAGGGGCGGGCTTTAGCTCTGCCCTAGCCGTTTTACTGGCTAGGGCAGAGCCAAATCCCGCCCATCAGTGCCGGTGACGTCACCGGGCTGCCTGTCAGCCCCATAGAGAGCCCGGTATGTCACCGGAACTCAGAAAAATGCCTTTGCCCTGCGCGATTTAGCACAGGGCAAAGGAGAGCATCGGAGCATGAACTGCTCCGATGCTCATGTCAGGGGGGCTGCCGGGGTGAAAATGGAGGGATGTCCGGGTTCAGCTCTGAACCTGGACAACCCCTTTAAGGATAGCACTTTGTCTTTGTAGTGGGGATCCAGCATGGTGGCCACCCAGTAATCGGCGCAGTATACCACAAGTAATAGTATTACAGTCACAAAGTATTAAACAATTTAAGGCAACTGCAGTAGCGTGAAAGTGTAATTTAGTTGATGCATATAAGTGGTCCCATTTCGGTTGTTTGTGATCCTTTTAGCCAGATCTTCAAACTGCTATGGAATTGAAACAAAGGGGTTTGGCCACCAACATCCTGTCCTAGAATGTGAGCAGGACTGGGTGCTACCACTTGCAGAGCTGCCTAGGGGTGCCTGGGATGAGAAGGCTGGCCTAACTACACTGCTCTACAGTAGATAATTATGCAATCCTGCCTATGATATGCCATCATGGCTGAGCAGCCTGACAGGAAAACTCACCAATATGTAGTATATGAAAGTGTAGTGTGTGTGGTGAGACCCTGCCCCTTCACCCCCTAGGAATCTCTGCAAATGGTGGCACCCAGTCCTGCTCACATTCTAGGATAGGATACCAGTGGCCATTTTAAATTTCCGGAGAACCCATTTAAGGTCCCATAACTTCATTATATAGTAAAAATCCTGTTTTTAAAGGGAACCTGTCATCAATTTTATGCTGACCTCACTGAGGGCAGCATAAAGTAGTGACAGAAATGCTGATGTCAGCGGTGTGTCACTCATGAGCTAAAGGTGGTTGCCGAAAACCAGCATCATAATCCTTGCAGCCCAGGGCTTGAAAAGAGTAAAATCTACCTGAGAAGAGTCCTGGTCATTCATAATCTCCGGCTCTCACCCATCTGCTGATGGTTGGCAGTTCTCTCCTAGAGAGAAAGGATAAAACTAGGTAGAAGACTCAGTCATCAGCAGGAGAGCAGGGATTCATGAATAACCAGGACTCTTCTCAGGTGGCCGGGACTCTTTTCCAGGCCCAGTCTGCAATGAATGTGATGTTGGTTCTCAGCAACCACTTACTTTTAAATGACAGACCGCTGAAATCAACTCTCCTGTCTCTGCTTTATGCTGCTGTTAGTATGGACAGCATAAAGTTGATTCCCTTTTAATATGTATGCGGCCTGTACTATTTATTGAATAATTTGGTAGCAATCTACTTTGTATAATCTACCTTTTGTATATTTTTAAGCTTTTTAGTTTGAACAGGTTGCCCCACTATTAAATATTCATTATATAGATCATAAAAGTTGTATTACATGGTGTGGTGCCACCTGGTGTTCAGAGTACTGGTGGATCTGCACATTCAGTCTGCAAACGGAGCTTCTGCCCTGCTTGTAAGGGAAGGAGCAGCGCCATGACAGTACAATGTCTTCTGCAAGGAACTATATTGTCCGGTGCAAGGTGTGTGGGAGAGTGATTTTCTCTCGAGCCCATTCCAGCAATACAAGTTAACAGCAGCAGCAAGATGGAGACATGGTAGCCAAAATAAAGGATAAAAAACGGTTTTATACTAAAAAAAACCCACTGTAAATGACTTTAAAAACTACTGTTTGCCCTTCATAACTTAATTGGAAGTTTTATTGTACTTTATTTTACAGGAAGTGGACAAGTGTTTGGCTGATGGAGCAGATGAATACCTACAAATACTCAGTCTTTTTGCAGTTGTTATGCAACAAATGACTCAGAACAGCTAATGTAGTCTATTTCTTGGAGTCACTTATTTTTTTTTTTTTCTTTGTATAAATGCTAACTTTTTGCTAAAAGTGACTTGGAAGCTTGTTTTATTTTGGGACGTGTGTAAAGCTTATTATTTGTAAGTGATGTTTTTTTCATATACAGATCTTTGGCATACTAGTGATATTTGTTACTTGTTTGTGTCGGGAAGTTATCACTGCTTTAGGAAGTAGAGAATGGCGGGGAACCCACGGCCTTGGAAAAGGATGGACATTCTATTTAACCCCTCTCTACTCTTTGCCATAATAAATTGCGGCAGAAAGGTAGTTAACTTGCAATGCTATACTGTTTTAGGGCAGTGATGGCTCAGGAGCTGGGCCTGCACCATCCCTTGACGGTGACGCTGTAAAAACCAGAAGTAAGATGACTCCAATTCCGGTTATTTAGCACCTGTCCCCCTCCCCGATGCGGGTCCTGAGGTTTCCATACCAACCATTCTACCTTTTATAGAACACATAGGATGGCACTCCCAGAGCTAACAGTAGTACAGCCGGTGCACTCCTCTACAGGGATCTTCCAAAGTAGAAAGTGGAGGGAGCACTGCTCAACCTGTGGCCCTCCAGCTGTTGTAAAACTACGACTCCCACCATGCCTTTCTGTAGGCTGTCCAGGAATGATGGGAGTTGTAGTTTTGCCACAGCTGGAGGGCTGCAGTTTGAGCATGCCGGCTGTAGATTAATTGAAACCAAGGGGCACGTTTATGAAGTGATTTACACCACAATAGTTGCAGATTTCGCACACTTTTTGCAGCCAAATCTGTGACTGTTCCCCTTCCTTTCCACGTTTCAGAAGTGCAGAGAAAAGAAGGGTGGGGAGCAGTTCGCACAGCAGACCTGGCACATTTATCTTTACTCATGCCACAAAAGTGTGAATGAAGAAGAATCTACAGCAGCTAGGAGGCTGGTATTCGTGTTTGGCGGAACGCAAAACAACGGTCATGTGCATGAGTCCTTAAAGGGGTTATCCAGGAATGAATAATGATGACCTGTCCTCATTGGCAGGGGTTTGAGCCCGGCACCCCTGCTGATCAGCAGTTACAGGTTGCTGCCACTCTCACCATAGCTCCTGGCAGCTTACTAAGCACAGTGCAGTACACTGTATGGTGGCTTTGCTTGGTATTGCAGCTCAGCCCCATTCACTTCAGTTGGTGGCTGAGCTGCAACTAGGCCATGTGGCAAAAGTACAGTGACATCACATGGCCTAGGAAGAGGCCGGGGCACTCGCAGAGCATCAGACTCATCTAACAGCTGATCAGTGGTTGTCAATATTAATTGATAACCCCTTTAAAGATAACTGACCATGCATGTGAAGTGCTGAGCTTTTACCACAACACCCATAATCTATGAATGAGAGAGCCACGTGCATTCCTGGTCTCCTACTCTCTCTGAAGTGCTTATTGGAGAAGGGGACCCCCATCATCCCAATAGGTGTGTCCTGGAAGTGGAACCTATACCTATTGGATAGTTATTAAATTGATATGCCATAAATGATGCCCTTTAAGTTTTAGGTTGCAGTTACTTGGTGATGTGCGATGTTGCATTGAAACATAGAATGTGTCGGAAGATAAGAACCATTTGGCCCATCTAGTCTGCCCAATGCATGCCATGCAATCCATTGCATGGAGTCAGATGTGATGTGACCTAATGCATGGCATGACCGGCACAAAAATCTAACCCACTTTGGACTAAGATGCTTTTAGCTGAGATAAATATAAAGGTATTTAAATTCCTGGTGAAGGCAGTGAATGAGAACTGGAGCGGATGTATACTTCAGTTATTCAGAACTGCTGGTCATGTTGCTGTCTCCTCTGCAGTTCTCTCTAGAACGCTCGCTGAGCTCTTCTTTTCTATGGTAACTGTATGTAAAGGCTCTGCCAAAATGCATATTTTAATGCAAATAAAGTTCTAAATCTCCAAGCAGTTAGTAATTCATTTCTGTGCAGAGACGATTTGTGAGAGCCAATATAAACAGCTGAAATGGGAAAGAACGGAGCAAACAGCCGGATGCACAGTGTTATTTGTGCTGCTGGAATCTTCAGTGGATGCTTGTCCCAGGATCACCTTTATATGGCATCAGAAATATATAGGCACTTCATCCATTACAGAAGATACCTTTATCATGAGGAAGCAGAAATACATAAGTCTTGTACTCCTGTTGCTCACTACAGTATAGCTGTTAGATTCTAATACTAAATTTATTATTTTCTAATTGTGGAGGCAGCCATTTTACCTCAGCTCCTACTCAGATGTGTCACCAGCAAATGAAAGTTTTTCCTAAGCGCATCCACAAATGTCAGTCCAGCAATGGCCCGTTTACCCTCATAGATTCAATTAAAATGCACCAAGAACTTTATATTTGTGAATGTGATAATATGATTACAATCTTACAGAGAAAGTTTATTGGGGGAAAACTGTACAACTGAAAGGAGGATCTAGTACCTGTTGGGTTGCATCGAGTCTGGATACAAAATGATCCGTTTAGGCATGGAGACATACAGGCTCTATATGGCATACGGTGGCACATTTTGCCACGGATGTTGCAGCTGTAGATACTGTACACTTATGGGTTACCAAAACTGGTACCCCAGCTGAGCTCTTTAGGTGAAAAAACTGGGGACTGGACAAGCCAAGAAAGTGTTGCAATTTGTCATACATTCCTGGGAAACCCTTGCAGTGTGTATGGGCGAGCATTATCCTGCTGAAAAATGCCAGTTGGATGCCCTGCCATAAGGCAACACTTGTGACTGCAGGATGTCCTGTACATATTGTGGAGCTGTTAGTGTCCCTCGTGTCACTACTAGGGGTAGCATGTTGTGTCACAGGTGAGGCAAGATTTGAAAAATTCACAATTTTCAAAATATCAATTTCTCTGCTTTTAAAACAGAAAGTGATACCTCATACAATATTTATTACTTAACATTCCCCATATGTCTACTTTATGTTGGCATCATTTTGGAAATGTCATTTGATTTTTTTAGGACGTTAGAAGGCTTAGAAGCAATTCTTAAAATTTTTAAGAAAATTGCCAAAACCCACTTTTTAAGGACCAGTTCAGGTCTGAAGTCACTTTGTGGGGCCTACATAGTGGATACCCCCATAAATGACCCCATTGTAGAAACTACACCCCTCAAGGTATTCAAAACCGATTTTACAAACTTTGTTAACCCGTTCCACAAGAATTAAAAAAAAAAATCTAATTTTTAAATTTCACTTTTTGGGCAGATTTTCCATTTTAATCAAATTTTTTCTTTAACACATCGATGGTTAACAGCCAAAAAACCCTCAATATTAATTACCCAGATTCTGCGGTTTACAGAAACACCCCACATGTGGTCATAAACTGCTGTATGGGCACACGGCAGGGCGCAGAAGAAAAGGAACTCCACATGGTTTTTAGATGCCATGTCCCATTTGAAGCCCCCGATGCACCCTTACAGTAGAAACTCCCAAGAAGTGACCCCATTTTGGAAACTAGGGGATAAGGTGCCAGTTTTATTAGTACTATTTTTTGGGTACATATAATGAATGATCAAAAAATCATAACACTTTATGGGGCAAGGTGACCCAAAAATTGGTTGTTTTAGCACAGTTTCTATTTATTTTTACAGCGTTCACCTGAGGTCAAATGACATTTTTATAGAGCAGATTGTTACGGACGTGGCAATACCTAATATGGATACTTTTTCTCATTTATTAAAGTTTTACACTAGCATTTTTGAAAAAAAAAAAAATTGTTTTAATGTGTCCATGTTCTGAGAGCTATAGTTTTTTATTTTGAGATTTTCTTATGTAGGGGCTCATTTTTTGTGGGATGAGGTGACTGTTTTATTGGTACCATTTTGTGGGACATAAGTGTTTTTGATCACTTGGTGTTGCACCCTTTGTGATGTAAGGTGACAAAAATTGCTTGTTTTGACACCCTTTTTTTATAGCGCTGGTTTTTACGGACGTGGCAATACCAAATATGTCTTATTTAATTTTTTCTACCCTTTATTTTACACTTTTTGTCCCCCATAAGGTCATACAAGACCTCTGGGGGACATTTACTTCACTTTTTCTTTTTCACTGTTTATTTCTCCTGTAATTGGGCCTGACATAGTAGCCCCAGTTACATGAGAAATGCACCCCCCCAGAGGGGCTGTACAGCCTCAATGCAGGGCTGATCGAGGTCTGTGAAAGACCTCACAGCTCCTACACTCCCTCTGCCGGAACAGTGAGCGCTATGTATGCAGCGATCCAGAAGGCAGGGACACCTGGGCACTGTCCCCGTCTTCTCTCTGGGTTGCCCTGCTGTCACTGACAGCGGGCAACCCGATCAGCAGCTGCAGTTTCTGAACGGACGTTTTAAAATGTCCATTCAGAAATAGAGATCCACCCATAGGACATTTATATCCTATGGGCGGACGGAAAGTGGTTAAACAGTTCCAGTTCTAAGCAGTCCAGATATTCACAACACCACTGTAAATGAAGGTGACAGTCAAAGGTAGGACACTGATTAAGTGCCTGGAAATGGTCTGGGTGAGAGAGACATATGTAATGAAGGTGACACCTGTAGAGTGGTGGATAACAATGCTCGTGGTTGTCTGCAGATCAAATGATCCCCTCTACTGGTGGTCTGGCTAGCGCTTGTTTTCCTGTCATGTAAACACTGCTCCCAAC
This sequence comes from Bufo gargarizans, assembly GCF_014858855.1. Lineage (NCBI taxonomy): Eukaryota > Metazoa > Chordata > Amphibia > Anura > Bufonidae > Bufo > Bufo gargarizans. The sequence continues at coordinate 188,105,127 of NC_058083.1, forward strand.
AGCTAGGTCAGAATGGCCTAGATGGCAGACATCTGGTCTGCTTCTTAGTCTAGATATGCATATGCAAAGTCTGTCTGGGCATGTCTAGCAATCAATGATCTCATACTAACAGGTACACTAGCTAAAAGCGTGCTTTTTTTTATAAATAGGGCAGCAGGGGAGGCACTTATAGACTGTCTTGTGGCAAGACCCAGTGTCTAATGAGACAACACCAGTAATCCTTAACATATCTGCCTGAGATATACAGTAACTGCATGCAGCAATCTGAGATTTCCACCTGTGTACAGCCACATTTTATGTTGGGTGGATGCAGTATTACAAGTATGGGGAGGAGTTAAGGATTTTTTTTTTAATATTTATTATGGGATGAATTGGCCATTATTGAAAGTGATAGAAGTATAAAGGAATGGAGAATAGATTCAGGCCAAGTATTATACTGTTAGGCACCCTAGTAAAGGCACTCAAATGCCTTTTTGCAGGGTTGATGCAGACAGCACCATATGTTTTGTGGTGTCTCCAAAAATACACACCATTGGCAATGTGCAAACTAAGCAACAGTTGAGTACCTGATCCCTAAAAGGTGTATAGTAAGATGTGCACTAACTAAACCGCCACATCAGTGTTACCCAACATTTGTAAGTTCTGTCAAAAGCAGCATGGCATCCACAGACTATGCACAAGTGTGAACATTACCTGCCATTCTCAAAATGTAGGAAGCAGCCGTTTGCTTTACACTGACAGCAACAGGATTTGCAGAGTGGCATAAATGAGTATTGCACCTGAGCCAGTGTAATTTTTTTTCTCTATGCTACTTCAGTCACATGCACACTACAGAATGTATTTTAATGTCCACCAAACAGATGGCAGTTTTGAGGATGCATGGGGTTCACATTTTGATGACAAGTATAGGCCATTCTATTCCTTAGGCTACATTTACATGAATGTCTTGTTTCCATGTTTTTTTTGCAGGTAGGATGCAGACCCATTCATTTCAATGGGTCTGCAGAAGAAAAAAAAAAAGTGTGGACAGCAAAATATACAGGTGTGAATGTAGCCTTATAGGTGTATTATGGCTTCATGAAATTGATACACCCTCAGGATCAGCCAGAGTGAGATCAGTAGAGGTCCAACTCTTGGCTCCCCTATTTAGCAGCTTTTTGAAGGAGCTGCATGGTCTTCAATGTATGTGTAGTGTAATTAACCGCCATATGAATGGAAGAGGATGCTGTAATGTCCCTATACCACTACAATGCAGTCAGCCCTTGCATTATCCCACAGCCCCTTCTGGGCTTGTTCGCATGACAGTGTGAAGCCTGTACTGTGGACAGCAATGCACCGACTATGGCCCAGCCGTATGGAGATTGTGGACCCATTCTGTGATCCCTCAGTTCCAAAAGATAGAGCATGCTCTTTTTGCAATGCAGAGGCATGGAACCCCAGAAAGCACTCATTGAGGTGAATGGGTCTGCATCTGTGATGCAGAATGCACACGAAACGGTGCCATGTGTATTGCAGAACCACAATATGGCAATAGGCAGCACATGTGTGTACAAGCCCCAACAGGATCAACAAAGGTGCAGTTAGCGGTTTCAGGTAGTGATAGCCAGTCACGCTAGTCCTTCAACATGAAATCACCATTCCAGGGGCAGCACAGCAAACCAAAACCTGAGCATTACCCATGTTCAATGGACGTATGAACAGGGATGACCTTCCTGTAGGGCATCACATCTTGCACGATGCATTGACACTTGGCAGGACGGACCCAACAGGATGTTCACCCTGTCAGATCCATTCTGCCGCTATTTCACCAGACCACCGCTCTGTCCCAATTGACTAATGGGGCAGAGCTCTGGCACAGCATGGCAGTTTGCTTTGAGAGGCTGTTGGACTAAGTCAGACATGCAGTACTTTTAGTCCGGCGGCCTTATGCGGTGGGGACAGCTGTGGCATGGTGAAATAGCGGCAGGACGGATCCGACAGGGTGAACAGCCTGTCAGATCTGTCCTGCTGCTAGTGTGAAAGTAGCCTTATACAACCAGATTTAGTACTTGCCCCACATGTGGCCAGCATCACTTACACAGCATTAATATAGCACAAACCAGGTATGGAGTAAATATACTATTTATTAAACATCTATATCCATGTGCAATGTGGCAACTTTACAATTAAGCCAAACACGATATAGATTGTTGGGGTTCAGGGTCTAGCACAAGTGCACTTTATGCAATAAATACATTTAAAAACAAAATTATAGGCTTTAATTTAGTAAACTCTACATCTGCAATGTACAATAAAGGCGCATATGCTAATTTAACATAATTGGCTGATTTTATACAGCGCTTATACTTTTTAGTCCATAAGTAAATTATTAAATGATAAAGAACATCAACCACCACCACTTCTCTAGAACTGCTAAATAAATGTCGAACACAAAAATGTAAAGACCCCATTGCTTTACAACCCACCCCAACAGTCTAAACTCTAGGAGGAAAAAGCCCACAGCTTTCCTTCCAGAGAAGGCGACTAATGTCGCTTTGCTTATCAAACAAATCTGTATTTCTGATCAGTCGTGAGCATTGAGACAAGATTCAATATATTTTTTCCAAAGAAAAGCACAATGAGCGCCGTGATTCGCCAATTCAGCAACAGCGAGTACAGCATTCAAAAAGATCTCTTCCCCAGGGATCAAATAAGATCAGCCACATTCATTGGCATCTCCTCCACTGTAGTATTGTAGAAAGTCTCAATATCACGAAGAATTCGCTTATCCTCCTCTGTAACAAAGTTTATGGCCACCCCTTTTCTACCGAACCGACCTCCGCGACCAATCCTATGAAGGAAAACAAATGTTAGAAGTGGACCAAAGTTTACATGTGTGCAAACATTTAATGAACGTTCACCATCAGTGTCCATTTAATCTCTCCATGCATGTGCATGGCTCATTAGTGGTAGAGTCCCCTTTACATGGTCAGATAGCATTCCTTTGCCAGTGACCTAGTCATCCATGACAAGAGCACTGCATTTAGATGTGGTAATCCCTCTCCACAGCATGGGAAACAATGGGTACTACCATCATTTATCCCATACAAAGTAGTTTGCCAGCAGCAGAGTGCTGTTTAGACACCATAATCTGCTGCTGGCAAATGGTTTGTGTCCACTTCAGCCATCCCATCAGCACCTTTACACAGGCAGACCACCAATGAGCATAAAAGGCCCTTTAAAGCATGTGCATGATAGGATGATCTTGTCCCCTGAAAGACCATTTTCATTTGAGCAATGATTGGAAAACAATGTTTTCTACAATAAGCAGGCACTGGAATACTTTATACCCAATAGGGAATTTTGCTTCTATAAACCCCAGTTTCATTGGAGACTAGTTCATATACCCCACACAATATGGAGGCATCTGCAAGGCAGTCATGAGCCACTTACAGCCAGTGGCATGCTCAGGAAGTTCAGATGTTACCATTTCCCCTTCAGGTACACAGCACTTCTGATTTAAGGGTACTTTCACACTTGCGTTTTTCTTTTCCTGCATAGAGTTCTGTCACAGGGGCTCTATACCGGAAAAGAACTGATCAGGCATATCCCCATGCATTCTGAATGGAGTAATCTGTTCAGTTTGCATCAGGATGTCTTCAGTTCAGTCATTTTGACTGATCAGGCAAATGAAAACTGTAGCATGCTGCGGTTTTATCTCTGGCGAAAACTGAAGACTTACCTGAATGCTGGATCCGGCATTTTTTCCCATAGGAATGTATTAGTGCCAGATCTGGCATTCAAAATACCGGATCAGTCCTTCCGGCCTGCTCAGACCGGTAAAAATGTGAAAAAAAATTGTACAAGACGGATCCGTCTGTCTGCATGACAAGCAGAGATGGATTCATCCTTGCAATGCAGTTGTGAGACTGATCCGGAGGGCAATTCCGACGATGGAACTGCCCGCCGGATCACACTGCCACAAGTGTGAAAGTACCCTAACACATTGAAATTCCCGATCAGTCTCAAGAAAAATGAATCCAGTATTTTTTTGCATTTTTAAAGGTTTGCATGTGCAGAATGGGAAACCGGATCCAGGATTAATACTTTTTGAACGGGAATTAATGCCGGATCTGGCATTCTGGCAAGTGTTCAGCTGTATTTTCTATGGCCAAATACCATAAAGGGACTGAACTGATGCATCCTGAATGGAATGCTTTCCATTCAGAATGCATTAGGATAAAACTGAAGCGGTTTCCGGTATTGAGCCCCTGTGATTGAACTCCATACCGGAAAACAACGCTAGTGTGAAAGTACACTTACACAGCTTTGAATATACAGCTATTGCCAGAAACTAACAGCTTATGACCTTATTTGGGGCAGTATGAAATACTGACCCGTCAATATGTCAGTGTTCCCCACAAGTTCTGGAGCATCTTAGAACTGTAGCCTGCCCCCCCTTAGTCTTGTCTGTACACACTCCAATCAGTACCAAGTAACTGTAGGTATGTGTATACAGAACTTGGGCCTAACTGTAGTCCCCATGTGAGTGCAACCAGCATAGGGTGGAGTTCTGTACACATCTTGATTTGGGTTGGTAACTTACTCCAAAACACCCCTGCCATGATATGGCAGCTGGGACCTTAGTCAATGGTGCTCATGCTTTAAACCCTTGCCATACACTAATATGCATACAGATGTTGGAGTTCTCCACATTGCAAAATCCCTTGCCCCGGCAAAACCAGCACATGAAACATTCCCTTGGACAAGTGTCCATGTACTTGAAGACTCCCAGTAACATTGCTGGGAATTACTGAAGCCAGACTGCAAGATTCCATATGTGGAACCAGACAAGAACTGGTAGTGCTCTGGTAGTCTAAGGGACTGCTCTGGTTGACACTACAAGTTGTCGTGTCCCCAAGAAGTATAGGTTTATAAGTGCATGACCACCTTTGCAGAAAGTCTTACACTCAGCTACTCTTTTGTAACAAGCGGCACACCTCCTTTCAAAGCTGGTAACATGTCCAGAAGTGACAAGGATAGGTAAATTTTTATAAAACAGGCGCAGACTGCCCAATGCTGCACCTAGTTTATGACTTTGCGTACACATCATAAATCAGGCGCAGCATCCTTGGTTATCAGCCTTTTGTACGTCACAGGGTCAGGTCCCAAGAGTACGCTGTAAAGTTTACCAAAGGTGATGATTCCTGATGGCCACTCTACATGCATCAGCTGCTCTCCAGCAAGTCAATAAAATAGTTGTCAGGAATGTGCGACTATATGCTGCTTTACCAAGAGGCCTACCAGCAGTTATTCATAAACCATCCCTTTAAATGCAGTGTATTTTAAGCACTGAAACAAAAGCTATTAACCCCCTAGTGACCACCAATACCCTTTACTGAGAGGGTTTTAGCTAAACAGCTGGCTTTAATCAATTAAATCTACCCAAAATGGTGCATAAAAAATTAGAACTTGCCCTGCACCCAAAAAATTAAATAAAGTGTGGTCACTAAGGGGTCATGAATTAAGGTGCAGCGAGTTAGCTGTCACAAGTTGTCCTGCTGCTACCACTGCATATTACAGCACCAGAAAGATATTTAAAGAACCCAGCAGCTAATATAGCCACTTGATATTCATTGCAAGCTAAATCCGTTTCATCTAGAGCAGACATAACAGCAAAGGCCAAGGCATTAATACCAAGAACTCTCATTTCCAACTGTTGCTATTACACAACAGAATACAGATATTAAAAAGCATTACCTTTGCAAGCATTAGTCCATGCTCCACTGGCCATCCTCACATCACGACCAGATGTGCAGTTTCTCTGTTTGAGAACGCACACCACTTCCACAGGCCATTCTCAGCAGTGTCCTGGAGCAACTGTAGTCTGCTCCTCAACTATTTGAACATAAAAGGTTCATAAGAATTTTGCCTGAGGAGTTAGCGAAATTTCATTTTTTTTTTAAATAAAATTGTTTGAGACCAAGCGTCCCCATTTGCTGTGAGGGTCAAGACAAACAGGGATAGTAGGAAGCAATTTATTGTTTGCAGGGGGAACGACAGAACAGCACTTAACAGCTGTACTGTAACTTATCCTGCAGAGCAAGTGCTTCCCCGAGCCGTAGTCCTCCCCACAGATGGCATTTAATGCTTTGGCACAGACCTTGCTGCATTTGTTTCCCAGCTACAAGAACTGCATTAACACAATAAGCAACCAGCTATACAGCTGCATGCCACGCAAATAGAAGTTATTAGTTTTATCTTTAACAGACCTGTGGATGTAGTTCTCACGGTTGGTTGGTAGGTCATAATTGATTACTAGGGAAACCTGCTGAACATCTATCCCACGTGCCTATAAAACAAGGATGAATGTTAGGAAGTTCAGGGGCATAGCCAAATTTAGCCAATATAAAAAAAAAAAGTTACTGCAAGTTACTGAATGTAGTTGTCAGCCACATAATAGTGGTGAACTACAACGGTGTAGTCCACTGTGGAATATGGCTCTTGCTGTTCCAAAGAGCATTACTGCTAGGTACAAGTCACCTTTGCAGAAGTAAGAAGTCTTTGGTTATGGGAGGGGGGGGGGGGGGGGGGGGGTGTCACCACTTACCAGCAAGTCTGTGGTTATCAACACACGACTAGATCCAGATCTGAACTCTCTCATAATGACGTCTCGTTCCTTCTGGTCCATATCACCATGCTGTTGAGATGAGGAGTTAGTTACAAGTGAAAAGCCATTATTACACTACAACTGTATGAGACCAAGCGTCCCTGCCAGCCACAGAGAACAGTCAGGGATAGTAGGAAACATGTTACTATCAGCAGGGGGAACGACAACACAGCACCAAACTGCTATATTGTAACTTATCCTGCTAGTGTGATTTATTCTACCACTTACCAGAGCAGATACGGTAAAGTCTCTTGCATGCATTTTCTCAGTAAGCCAGTCAACCTTTCTCCTGGTATTCAGAAAAATAACAGCTTGAGTAATGGTCAAAGTCTCATACAGATCACATAGGGTATCCAACTTCCACTCCTAAAAAAAAAAGTTTAAAATGTTAGTTTAGACCCAACCTTATTGTCTGAACACTGACGAGCATGCTGCTGCGTGAGCCTACCTCTCGTTCAACATTAATGTAGAACTGCTTAATACCCTCCAAAGTCAATTCCTCCTTTTTGACAAGGATACGAATTGGATCCCTCATAAACTTTTTTGTCACTTCCAACACATCAGTTGGCATTGTGGCAGAAAGCAGGACAACCTAAAATGTGAGGACATCTCAGGGTAAGAGGTAGGTACACATGGTGCAAAGCAGAACATAACTGGACACTACTTGGCTGCAGATATGCAACTGGTATTTTTACAAGATTTGAACTATTTTAGAATAGTCAGACTTTTCCAGACTGGGTCCCATTATGGTTTTTCCCAGTTAACGCATCTGAGAAACTGCCCTTAAAAGGGAGCAGAACATAGCAGCTTTCTTCCAGACACAGAATATTGCAGCTCAATCTCCTACAATTAGGCTGAGCTGCAATACCAGATAACCCATGCACAGGAGGTGCTGTTTTTGGAAGAACTTGGTCCATATTTGTAGTTGTGGACAACCCCTTTAATGCACTTTGTTCAGACATCTACCTGTATAACAAGAACCCTCTTCAAGTGCTACCATAGCTGTTCAAATAAGCATTGTGCTCCCCTCAAAAAGTGAAGAGCTGCGTACACCGATATACAAGCAAATTCTCAATTCCCCACAAACCTCTGCATTGTGCCACCATTACCTGAATGTTTGTGCTCAGCTTTTGAAAGATCTCATATATTTGATCCTTAAAACCACGGCTCAACATCTCATCAGCTTCATCCAACACAAACATTTTTATCCATTTGGGGGCTGGAAGCAAGCAGTAGTCTAGTTAGTGATCCCCTGAATTGTCAGTTTACGTGACAAACATTGTAAAGGCTACTTACACAGATAGCGTCTATTCAACATGTCAAATACACGGCCAGGAGTTCCCACAACAATGTGAGGCGCTTCTGCCTGCAGTTTCTGCATTTCATTGCGAACATTTGTGCCTCCAATGCAAGCGTGACATGTTGCACCCATGTAGTCACCCAGGGCCAAAATTACCTTTTGAATCTAAGAATAAATAAAACTAGTAAGTTTATGAAAGACAAAAACCATAAGTTTACAGGCAGATAAACTACATGCATTTGCTCTCTAAATAGATAATTGTATATTTCCAGGTAACAGTATAATGGCTGAAGCTTCCAGCCGGCACATGTCACCAGAGGGCAGCAAAGACTACAGTCCTCATGCAGATACACAGAACAGCCTAGTCAAGATGAAAGGCTATGGATGCCTTTGGGGGTAATGGTTCAGTTCTTCTCTGTACAGATCGCAGTCTATTTGCAGAGCAGCAGGATTTCCACCTACAAGGCGTTCTGTCAAATAGAAGCCCCGACCACCCATGTGTAGCTCTAATGACTGAACTCCTGACAGCACAAACCCAAAAGCTAGATGCATGCCAGGTTGCTTTCATTAGCAGTCAGGAGTTCAGAGATTAGGGCACCATGCAAATACAGACCAACATCTGTACAGAGAAAGGGCTGAACATTTTAAATTAGCAATGTAAGGAATTGTAACCCACAGTGAGTAGAATGCACAAAGGTTTCCTCAGCCTTTAAAGACATTAGGCTTAACTTCACAAAGCCATTCTGGCAAAGGACCATATCCTACCCAGAACTGACACTTGAAGCTCCTGGAGAATTTGCAGCTTCAGGGGCCTTTATCAATCACAGCAAGTAACCCTAGTATAAAAGCCTGCTTGGCTGAAGACCACAGCTAGTGCCATGTAGAGCCACTAGAACAGTTCTCTCCTGGCTTCCCTGGTCACATACCTATGAAATGGTTTATAATTTGGTTCCATACCCCGCAAGTTTAGGATTCATTGATTTAAGTGATAGAGGTGACTGGCTGCAGCAGTCACATGCCATATCCAGGCAGTTTGTAGACCGTGGCAGGAGGACTGGACCAGGGCTTGTCCAATACTTTAAAGGGTTTCTGTCACCAGATTTAACCCTATTAAACTGACATTAGCGATGTGCTAGTGTCAGCTAAACCTAACTAGCCTATTCCTACTTTTATCTATGCCCCCATTACTCCAAAACTATAACTTTGCCCCTGCTCCTAGAGACTCTGTTCTCATCACCTCTGGCCACTCTTTGCTACACTAGATTGACATGGCCCAGCAGCGTTTGTCTCCTGCCTCTGGCCCTGTCTGCCATGTAAATCTCACGCCTGCGCCACCCAGTTCAGTATTCAGCGCAGGCACAGTGAGTGAAGTGTGCTCGCTGGCTTACTCACTGCGCCGAATACTGAACAGCATGAGATTTCCCCAGCACACAGGGCCAGCAGTTGGAGGTGAAGGCTGCCAGGCCCTGTCAATCTAATGTAGCAGGGCGTGGCCAGAGGTAGGAAAACAAAGCCTCTAGGAGCAGGGGCAACACCCACCTGCACCTAGAGGCTAATTAGCATATTCTAAAAGCTATGTTTCTGGATTAACCGGGGCATAGATAAAAGTAGGCATAGACTAGTTAGGTTCAGCCAACCTTAGCACGTCGCTAATGTCAGCCAGTTCAATAGGGGTAATTCTGGTGACAGAAACCCTCATCTCAAACAACCCATTTAAAGGGGGTTGAAATAAAACCAAAAATACAACTTTATTAGTACTCATTGAATGTTGCACTCCTGGAAGTGTACCAGGCATATAAGGACCAGGAGAGCAGTGCTGGCCCACTAAGCAACATTTAATATGTACCAATGGAAATATGTTTACTGTAATCAAGGAAGGAGACCTGAAATATTGGATACCCCTTTAAGCACTTTAATAACCATCCCCTGCTCACAGCACATTTATAAAGTCTCTGCAGCTGCAAAAACACCTGCCTTATAGGGACTGCAACCCTCAAACGCCCCCATCCCAAACAGCTGGTGTACACTAGCTGTAAGACCACTACTGTATGTAGCATACCCTAATGTGAGGCTTCACAAACATGACACATTAGTGCCAGAGGATGAATGAGCCCATCAAAGGAACCCCTTTCATCTGTGTAATCAGTACATATGGTCATTACTTTACACTGCATGTAACCATAATAGGGGAAACACTAGAGACTCAGTACAGCTATTCACCTGCTAACATACATGTAACTCTCACTAAGGAGAACCTGCCACCATGGAATGCAGTACAATCTGCTGGCAGCAGGTTATAGAGCAGGAGAAGCAGAGCAGAATATACATTCATGGGGAAAGTGTCAGCAAAACTCAGTTTATACATCTGCTCTGACTTAGTTGTCCACGTGGCTGTCTTACCAGCGATTTTGTGTACACAATGCTACCAATAAGATGGTCCTGTGGACAACTGTACTAAATAAGTTTGGAATTTTGCTCATTCTCCCCACACAGAACTACTTACCTGCTCAGCTTCTCCTGCTCTACAGAATACTGCCTACAGCTTCCAGTGCATTTCATGGTGGCAGGTTCTCCAACTGTACATCCATACCACTAACGTAGGAGAGCGGAAGATCCAAGCCCCTAATCACATGTGACACTAGAACAAGCATTTCACAAGTGACATGCAAAGCACCAGAAGACTAAGACGACCATGTTCACATTTTGAACACTGCAGTTTCCATATTACACAACTGCATAGCAAGTCTTGGAGCGCATTACAGCAATGTTAAGCCATATTAGAAGTATACTAGTCTAATCAAACTCAAGCCGTTGGATTAAGTGGTGAGGCATTTATGACAGTGTGGCTAGTGAAGCCATCTGCACTCACAGTTGTGGAATCTGAAAGGCGTGCAGAACAGTTGCAAGCTACCCTGTCAATACCTGTTGAGCCAGTTCTCTTGTGGGAGCCAATACTAGAGCTTGGGTCTCCTTGAGCTCAATCTCCAGTTGCTGCAGGATGGAAATGGCAAATGTGGCTGTCTTGCCAGTACCTGACTGAGCTTGGGCAATCACATCATACCCTAAAAAGAGTAGGGAGACATTTAATGTTCCCAAATATTACCTGCTTGTGTTACCCAAGACAATTTTAACAAGTGATCAGAAAGTATGTTCTCTCCATTTCAGGTCAGTCCCGAAAGATGGTTACCATCATTTCACTTGTCTAGGATCATACAGGGAATCTGGGAATGACTCATTTCCCATGTCTACAAGCTCTACAGACAGAACCATACAAACCTTTAATGCAGGGAATGATTGCCCTTTGCTGAATAGCAGAAGGTTTCTCAAAGCCATAAGCATAGATTCCTCTCAGGAGAGATTCTTTTAGGTTCATATCATCAAAATTGTCAACAATTTCATTCCAGTTGCTCTGTAGGAAGAGAGACTCATTTATCCTTCAGTCATCACCCATCTTAGGATGGGAAATAGGTATTTTACCAACCTCAATGACACCATCGGGGTCCATTCCTTCAGGGCCGCCATGGTCTCTAAGGGAAAAGATGTTACATGAAGTGAATAAGACCTCAATATTGACTGCCATCCCCTACCATCAACTGACTAAAGACTGGTACTACACAACCATGTGCCACCAGATGCCCAGCACTAGAGTGCCAGGAGACTGACAAATGTTTATGAAGTTTAAGTAAAAACAAGTTTGGACTTTTTTTGGAAGTTTCAGCTTCCAAGATGAGCAAAAATGCATCAATGTTAAAACCTGTTAGGTCTGTATGGGGTGGTGTTCACATTTTGTGGTTTACCTTTTTCACACTAAAGGGGGATCTGGTGTCAGGGAGAGGGAGTGTTTGTTGTGGCCATGGCAGACTAGATCGGGGGGGGGGGGGGGGGGTTGCTAATCTGGCCTGTTATACAGGAAGTCAGCTACGGATCACTGCCAGGCGCCCACGGATCACATGGGCACAGACTCAGACCATGGAATTAGAGACATAACATTGTCACTAAAATGATTCCTTTCTCTCTGCAGTCTATCACCAAAGCTTACTGGATATACACAGATGTGCTCTTAGCACTGAGGGGCTGGCCTATCCTCAGAGCACTGCCCCCCTCCCTGTGAGACTGAGCCCCAAAGTTACTGCTCTATCGCCTGGCCCCAAAGTCTTGACTGTGAAAGTTTCAGAGTACACCCCACACAGATCTTCACTGACACCTGGCCCTGTCCATCTCAAAGGGTGTGTGTGTGGGGGGGGGGGGGGGAGAATCAAAATAAATAAAGGACTGGAGTCCATGATACAGTGGCTACCGCCTGGAAAACGTGGCCACCATGGAACCAAATGGCTGAACATAATAGAAATGTCAGATGCAAACAGCCATATGGTAACTTTACATAGGGCTGTTTACCAGGCAATTATTGGGACTGGACCAGACATTTCATAACTGAGAGACTGAACAGCATTTACTTACAGCAGTCATCTCATAAGGCTTATTTCTGGCCAGCAGATCCAGGGTTACTCTGGATGGCCTGTGGGTCAGGATTTTGCGTGGCAGCTGAAAGATCCTCTCACCTGATAAGGGTTCATTATCCATGGGGGGGGGAAAGATCACGTCACATTCTACAGGGCAGTTACCAGAAGGAGTGTTTCTACAAACATCCAATAATTCCCAGTGACCTACGCAAGGACCTCAAAAATGGGGGTCATCTCATCTAAGGGTACCTCCACACTAGCGTTGTTACAATCTGGCAGGCAGTTCTGTTCCGGATCCGTTATTCATTGAAATACTGATCAGTCTTTCCAGTATCAAACGAAATAACAGATCTGTTTTTTTTTTTAAAGCTAGAAAGAACTGCGCATGCTCAGACTGTAAAACTGGATCCAGCATTAATACATTTCAATGGAAGTTAATGCTGGATCCAGCAAGTGTGGTATTGTTCCGGAAAATATACTGCAGCAATTTGTCAGGTCAAATACCATACAAGGGATGGAACTGAAGACATCCTGATGCATATAGAATGGATTGCTTTCCACTCAATGCATTGGGAGAAAACTAAAGCTTCCTCCCCAATCCCCCCCATGCTGTTCCAGTAGTGCACGCGTGCTACAAAAAGCAGTCCAGCAAGGTATAGCAGAGCTCAGTACACTACAGCTCATGCACTGCAATGTTATCTAGCCGGCCCACTGCTGCTCCCTGTCCACCTGGTGGGCACTTTATGTACAATTAGGGTACTTAGGGGAACCCTGATCAGTTTTATCCTAATGCATTCTGAAGGGAGAGCAATCCATTCAGAATGGATTCAGTAACTGTTCAGTCCAGAGATAATACTGCAGCATGCTAGTTCAGTGTCTGCATGGAACCAGACTGCCTGGCAGGGCATCTGTGTGGCACATGGCACAGCCCTACCCTGTACCTAAAGGAATGGCACAAGTGATCAGTAAGTTTATGTTCTCTCCATTTCAGGTCAGTCCCGAAAGATGGTTACCATCATTTCACTTGTCATGCCGCCTAGTGACAGGCCCAGCTAACGCCAGCTGTGTACGAGGAGCCTGCGTTTTACTCCCCAGCCCCCCTGTAAGCACAGCACGGGCGCCCCCTTTCCCTCACTGCCCCGCTCCCCTCCACCGTCAGCTCAGCCTCGACCCCTCCCCCGGTTTCAGTTCGGGCGGCAACCAAGGCCAAAATCGCAACTACTGACGTGCCCCAAGCGCAGGGTCTGCCCCGAGTACCGGATTCCGACACAAATCCCGAGGCTGAAGTAAAAGCAGCTACATAAGCCCTGTAGTGTGTACGGGGCGAGCGCGGGGCCTACACAAGCCTAGGTGACCGGGCAGAGGGCTAGCGAAAAGCAGCAGGCACGTAGCCCCAGTAACTACACGGACTACGTAGGAGCGGGCATGAGTGCCAGCAGGGGTGTAAATTACCTTGAATAATCCGCAGAGCCACCAGACATGATCCGCACCACGTTGCAGAGCTCAACTGAAAAGGACTTGCTGAGGGGGGCGCCCGCTATTTATATACCCGGAACTACGTTTCTGAACGGCGCAGGAATACCGCGACTGTGATTGAAAGTCTGTAGCGCATTTAAACTGAATATCCTTGCTTGTTGCTACTGTATACCGAATATCTTGACCCAAAAACTATTTCCCCGTGTGTTTCTTGCTAAAGAACGTATTCCTTAAGGGGAAATGGAACTTTTTTTTCTCCCTACACTTTTTTTCCGTACCGCGGAAAGATATTGCAGCAAATGGTGAGTAGGTTATAGATCGGTGAGACGCACGGGGTTTCTCTCCCCGGCTCCTGCAGAAGCTCCGCCTTCCTTGCGGCCGGCCGGTGACGTCACTCACAGGGCTGGTCAGGAGAGTTCTAGTGGGAGAATGTGACCCTCGGAAATGACTGTCCTTCTTAACCCCTCAAAGACCAGGGCCATTTTAGTTTTTCCACATTGCAAGAGCCATAACTTTATATTGTCTGTTCATATGAGGGCTTTTTTTTTTTTGCGTGAGAAGTATGTATTTTTATTTTTCATTGCACCATTTTAACCCCTTTGTGCCCAGCCTGTCTTGGGCCTTAATGACCAGAAGCCTATTTACATTAGCACCTTCCAAGACCTGTAACTTTTTAACTTTTTCATCTATGTAGCTGTATGAGGGCTTGTTTTTTACAGGACAAGTTGCAGTTTGAATGGTCCCAATTTGGGGTACATATAACTTACTCATTAACTTTTATTAACTCTTTCTGGGAAGGGGGCAGCAATACTGTCACTGAGTTTTTTTATTGTAAATTTTGTGGCGTTTCTTTGGCATACATAACACAATAACTTTATTATCAGGGTCAGTACAATTACAGCAATGTCAAATACATGTTATCCATTTTTTTATTTCACATTTTACTACTTTTGCACAATAAAAACCTACTTTTGCACACAATAAAACAAGCAATGGCTATTTGTGCACCACATCACAGATTTGTCCACACTCCGAACGGAGGCACAGAACTTCACGGAAGCACTATGGAGTGCTTCCGTGGGGTTTCTCTCCGTGCCTCAGCACCGCCCCAAAAATATTTTTTTGCTGTGCGGATGGATCACGGACCTTTTGAAGTTGAATGGGTCTTAACCGCCTCCGGACCGCCTAACGCAGGATCGTGGTCCGGAGGCGGCAGCTCTGCGCACAGTCACGCATATATGCGTCATCTCGCGAGACACGAGATTTCCTGTGAACGCGCGCACACAGGCGCGTGCGTTCACAGGATAGGAAGGTAAGCGAGTGGATCTCCAGCCTGCCACCGGCGATCGTTCACTGGCAGGCTGGAGATGCGATTTTTTTAACCCCTAACAGGTATATTAGACGCTGTTTTGATAACAGCGTCTTATATACCTGCTACCTGGTCCTCTGGTGGTCCCTTTTGCTTGGATCGACCACCAGAGGACACAGGTAGCTCAGTAAAGTACCACAAAACACCACTACACTACACCCCCCCCCCCCCGTCACTTATTAACCCCTGATCACCCCATATAGACTCCCTGATCACCCCCCTGTCATTGATCACCCCCGTGTAAAGCTCCATTCAGACGTCCGTATGATTTTTACGGATCCACGGATACATGGATCGGATCCGCAAAACACATACGGACGTCTGAATGGAGCCTTACAGGGGGGTGATCAATGACAGGGGGTGATCACCTCATATACACTGTCTGATCACCCCCTGTCATTGATCACCCCCCTGTCATTGATCACCCCCCTGTAAGGCTCCATTCAGACGTCTGTATGATTTTTACCAATCCACGGATACATGGATCGGATCCGCAAAACACATACGGACATCTGAATGGAGCCTTACAGGGGGGTGATCACCCATATAGACTCCCTGATCACCCCCCTGTCATTGATCCCCCCCCTGTAAGGCTCTATTCAGACGTCCGTATGTTTTTTACAGATCCACGGATACATGGATCGGATCCGCAAAACACATACGGACGTCTGAATGGAGCCTTACAGGGGGGTTATCACCCCATATAGACTCCCTGATCACCCCACTGTCATTGATCACCCCCTGTAAGGCTCCATTCAGACGTCCGTATGTGTTTTGCGGATCCGATCCATGTATCCGTGGATCCGTAAAAAACATACGGACGTCTGAATGGAGCCTTACAGGGGGGTGATCAGGGAGTCTATATGGGTAATCACCCCCCTGTAAGGCTCCATTCAGAATTTTTTTTGGCCCAAGTTAGCAAAAATTTTTTTTTTTTTTTTTTTCTTACAAAGTCTCATATTCCACTAACTTGTGTCAAAAAATAAAATCTCACATGAACTCACCATACCCCTCACGGAATCCAAATGCGTAAAATTTTTTAGACATTTATATTCCAGACTTCTTCTCACGCTTTAGGGCCCCTAAAATGCCAGGGCAGTATAAATACCCCACATGTGACCCCATTTCGGAAAGAAGACACCCCAAGGTATTCGCTGAGGGGCATATTGAGTCCATGAAAGATTGAAATTTTTGTCCCAAGTTAGCGGAAAGGGAGACTTTGTGAGAAAATACAAAAGAAAATCAATTTCCGCTAACTTGTGCCCCAAATTTTTTTTTTCTATGAACTCGCCATGCCCCTCATTGAATACCTTGGGGTGTCTTCTTTCCAAAATAGGGTCACATGTGGGGTATTTATACTGCCCTGGCATTTTAGGGGCCCGAAAGCGTGAGAAGAAGTCTGGGATCCAAATGTCTAAAAATGCCCTCATAAAAGGAATTTGGGCCCCTTTGCCCACCTAGGCTGCAAAAAGGTGTCACACATGTGGTATCGCCGTACTCAGGAGAAGTTGGGCAATGTGTTCGAAGTAGTTTGAAATCAAAATCTGTAAAAAATGGCCGGTGAAATCCTAAAGGTGCTCTTTGGAATGTGGGCCCCTTTGCCCACCTAGGCTGCAAAAAAGTGTCACACATCTAGTATCGCCGTACTCAGGAGAAGTTGGGGAATGTGTTTTGGGGTGTCATTTTACATATACCCATGCTGGGTGAGATAAATATCTTGGTCAAATGCCAACTTTGTATAAAAAAAATGGGAAAAGTTGTCTTTTGCCAAGATATTTCTCTCACCCAGCATGGGTATATGTAAAATGACACCCCAAAAAACATTCCCCAACTTCTCCTGAGTACGGCAATACCAGATGTGTGACACTTTTTTGCAGCTTAGGTGGGCAAATGGGCCCACATTCCAAAGAGCACCTTTCGGATTTCACCGGTTATTTTTTACAGATTTTGATTTCAAACTACTTTGCACGCATTTGGGCCCCTAAAATGCCAGGGCAGTATAACTACCCCACAAGTGACCCTATTTTGGAAAGTAGACACCCCAAGGTATTTCATGATGGGCATAGTGAGTTCATGAAAGTTTTTATTTTTTGTCACAAGTTAGTGGAATATGAGACTTTGTAAGAAAAAAATAAAATAAAAAAAAAATCATAATTTTCCGCTAAGTTGTGACAAAAAATAAAAAGT
Source organism: Bufo gargarizans (assembly GCF_014858855.1). NCBI lineage: Eukaryota > Metazoa > Chordata > Amphibia > Anura > Bufonidae > Bufo > Bufo gargarizans. Next base: position 188,122,568 of record NC_058083.1, read on the forward strand.
TCTATGAACTCACTATGCCCATCAGTGAATACCTTAGGGTGTCTACTTTCCGAAATGGGGTCATTTGTGGGGTGTTTGCACTGTCTGGGCATTGTAGAACCTCAGGAAACATGACAGGTGCTCAGAAAGTCAGAGCTGCTTCAAAAAGCGAAAATTCACATTTTTGTACCATAGTGTGTAAACGCTATAACTTTTACCCAAACCATTTTTTCTTTTTTACCCAAACATTTTTTTTTATCAAAGACATGTAGAACAATAAATTTAGAGAAAAATCTATATATGGATGTCGTTTTTTTTGAAAAATTTTGTAACTGAAAGTGAAAAATGTCATTTTTTGGCAAAAAAATCGTTACATTTCGATTAATAACAAAAAAAGTAAAAATGTCAGCAGCAATGAAATACACCAAATGAAAGCTCTATTAGTGAGAAGAAAAGGAGGTAAAATTCATTTGGGTGGTAAGTTGCATGACCGAGCAATAAACGGTGAAAGTAGTGTAGTGCAGAAGTGTAAAAAGTGCTCTGGTCATTAAGGGGGTTTCAGCTAGCGGGGTTGAAGTGGTTAATCTGTCTGCAGAAACCGCACAGATGTTGCCCGTGCATTGGGGACCAGAAATTGTGGTCCCTAGTGCACGGAACGGCTGGCACATGTTCGTGTGCATGAGCCCTGGCTAAAAGATTACCGTTAGTTGCCACCGCATTCCTTATCTGATCAGAAACCTGCCAGTCCTTAGCAGTGTAAGGCCTCATGCACACGATCGTTCCGTGCATTGGGGACCGCAATTTGCGGCCCCCAATGCACAGGCAACATCCTTGCAGGTTCCACAGACTGATCCAGACCCGTTCAACTTGAATGGGTCTGTGATCCATCCACACCATGTGCTTCCGTGGGGTTGTGTGCTGCCATTCCGCACCAGACCTTCCGGATTGCAGACCCATTCAAGTGGATGCCCGTATATTGTAGACCTGCTGTTTGTGGGCCGCAATACATTCACGGCCCTCTGGCATGAGGCCTAAAGGTGCCTTCAAAATGAGTTCCATTCATTTCAATGGGGCAGCAAACCCATGGATTTTTGCAAGCCTCATTCAGATGAACGGAACTGATTTTAGAGTTGCAGAAAATTCTGCAACAAAATCTGCAATGTATGAAGGCTACCTAAATGCTCCAGGGGTAAATGAGCGTCAATTGCTGTAATAAACAAACTGAAAAATATTTAATGATTATTGTTGCGTGCAATTGAACAAAAAACCCGCTAAATCATTGCTTGGGGCTTGTATATAAAAAAATAAAATAAAATTCTGCCCACCTAATTAGACTCTAATTAACATAGCTGATCATGCCTGATTTCCCAACCACTTGTCATAACTGTAGTGAGTGGTGTAAAAACCAAAAAGTCACAGAATTTTTTACGGTAAGTTTCGGGGCCGCTTTCGGGGCCGCTTGTGAGAGCCTTCAAAAGGAACTCACAAGCGGAGCCCCGAACGCTAGTGTGAAAGTAGCCTCACCGAGTGTTTTACCATTTAGTATGTACGGGTGACTTGCATTATTCCTTCCTATGTGCATAACCTTACATTTGTCAGTGTTAAACCTCATCTGCCACTTCTCTGCCCAAGCTCCAATCTATCCAGATCCATCTATAGCAGTATATTGTCCTCTTCAGTGTTAATTACTTTACACAGTTTAGTGTCATCTGCGAAAATGTATATTTTACTGTGCAAGCCTTCTACAAGATCATTAATATTGAAGAGAATAGGGCCCAATAGGGCCTAATACTGACCCCTGAGGTACCCCACTAGTAACAGTGACCCAATCTGAGTGTGTACCGTTAATAACCATCCTCTGTTTTCTATCATTGAGCCAGTTACTTACTTACCCACTTACCTAAAAAATATAGTAACCTCAAAAATATTGCGAAAGCCCTATTTAGTGACTTTTTGAGGCTAGTATTCTGGCGTGCAGGGTGTGATAAATTCTGCTCCAAGTATTGCCAGGGATAGCTGGGTACAGCACGTGTCTAATTCTGGCAGATCTATAAAGAATGAATGGAGCTGTAGCACTCAAGCGCGATCTTCTGCTCTCTTCATATGGGGGAAAGGGACCTCCATTCCTGAGCTCAGTGGGGATCCCAGCCAATCAGATAGTTCTGCCCTATCCTATGGATAGGAGATATATTACAAGGAATTTGTCACTGGATTTATACGACTAGGTTCTAACAGCTCCAGCGCATGCCTGGAGTCCTGATATTCATGAGCTTCTGGCTTTAAGTATACAACTACACTTGTTTGGTTTGCAATGTTGCTGATTCAGGTTTGGCGACTCAAATGCTGACCAATTCACTTCAATGGGGCCGCAAAAAATGCAGATAGCACTCCGTGTGCTGTCCGCATCCGTTGCTCCGTTCCGTGGCCCCGCAAAAAAATATAACCTGTCTTATTCTTGTCTGCGCTTTGCGGACAAGAATAGGCAGTTATATTAAAGGCTGTCTGTGCCGTTCCACAAATTGCGGAACGCACGCAGACGCCATTCGTGTTCTGCGGATCCTCGATTTGCGGACCGCAAAACACACAACGGTCATGTGCATGAGGCCTTACGGACAGTTTTTTTTCACCTAAATTAGGCCTCATTCACACAAGCCTATTTTTGGTCCGAATCTGATCCGCCTTTTTTACGATTCGCACACAGATGCATTTATTTCTATGGGTCTGTAAAAAAAAACAAAAAAAACGGACAGCACACAGTGTACTCTCCACATCTGTATGTCTGTTCCCCACTCCCGCAAAAAAAAAAAAAAGAACGTGTCCTATTCTTTCCTATTTTGCAGACAAGAATAGGCATTGTTACAATGGGTCTGCAACGCCCTTAGCAGGACTCATTGGCATGTGCTGGAGATGTTTAATACAAGATTTTAGCAAAACGGTTGAGTCAGTTGAAGAAAGTGACCCAACATTTTGCTAAGGCTAGTTTAACATTTGCGGCACAGCATGCCGGAGTTTCGCCGGATCCCGCATTGCTGAATGTTACCAGAATGTCTGCTGGCAAATATGCCAGGATTCAGCTTGACAACAACTGCTGTACGCAACGGTTTTTGTCTGGCCAATTTCTGGAATTTCTGGAGAACTGTGCCACAAATGTGAAAGTAGCCTAAAGGAATCTGTCACTATTTTATGTTGTCACCATAAAACTGGTGACATATTCCCCTTAAACAATTGGCACAACGCCCAAAAAGTTGCAAATTGTTCAAAAATAAAACTTCTAATTTTTTTCCCCTGTGCTTGCAAAAGTTAGAAAAGTGGGCGTGACTTTCCACGAGAGGCATGGTCTAAAAGGTTTAGACAGAGTTATTAATATTTAAGCCAAAAAATGGTGAACATTTTGATGCAATTTGGCACAAATCACTTCAACTCATATCTTTTTTATGTTACTGTAAGAAGGACAATCTTAAAAAGGTTTTCCAGGAAGAAACCTTTTCTTTTAGGCCACATGCACACAACTGGATCTGTTTTCCGGTCTACAAATCGCAGATTTTCAAAATACGGATGCAGTCATTGTTGTATCATCATTTTTCCCTTCCCCCACGACAGCACCACAGAGAGAGGAGATCCGCCCCCAGGGACAGGAAACCTGCAGAAATAAAAGGGAGGAGCCCCTCTCCCACCTCAGTGGTTTCCTGTCCCTGAATCGGCCTTGGTCGGGGGTGATGCGTTCCTAAGCACGCTGTCGGATAAACCACTTCCCGGCGTGCAGTTGCAGACAGCGAGGGACACCTTCAGGAGCTTCCGGTAAGCAGATACAGGGCTATTGACACACTTCCGGGGGCAGGTGCTCCCCGAAGTCACCTTTTGATGACGCGTGCGTTTCACGGGACCCACTTCCTGTGGCGTGCGTTCCACTACCCATTTTTCCGGCTGGACACGCCAAGGTGGATCTGGGTAAAGTGGGTTCAGTCTTAGATCGCTGAAGCAGTGACACAAGGTGGTCCTATCTGCTGATCCCTGTATGCTGTCTGCCCTCCTGCTAGGTATTTGGCATCAGGAAGATTATGAATTGTCGGGTTCTCCTTGTCTGGACTGGCTGCTTGTACTTTGCATCCTTTCAATGTGTATTTTTTTCTAATAGTATGGAAGAAGAAAAGAGACCTGACCCGGCGGAAGGAGAAAACCCTGAGCCGGTATTTAATATCAGAGGCTAGAAATCATAGGGATAAGTACCCAAAACTATGCGATAGAGATTGATGGAGTAGTTTATCTGTTTTTTTTTTGTAGACAAGACCCAGGAAAGTTTTGACAACACATAAAAACAAAGAATGTGCCCTCTGTAGATGCCCCTTATCTTTCACCTACACTAAAAGGTTGTGTCAAAACAGTTGCAGAAGAATCTCCTTGTTTTCTCAAGAACATAAAATCCCTCATTAGGACGGAAGTGAAATCCTCCTTAAAATCCTGTAAAAAACTGAGAAGATCGACTAACCTGCTTGGAGCCCAGCCACGCCCCCTGTGACGGAGCCCAGCGCCGCCTGCGTCCTCCGAATCTCCTCCTTGCTCACAGTTAGATCGCCGTGAGCTCGCGCATGGTCAGTGCCGGCATAGTGTTCCTTCCCTGTGCTGGCATCAGTGTCACTGTAGTGTCCCACTAGGTAGGGGTGGGCACTACACAAGGGTCAATTGGTGTGCGCGTTACTCCTACTCACAAGGAACAGAAATGTTATATTTAATTGTGCATTTAATGTATGTTCTAATGTGTTTTTACATGCAATGTACCCCTGTATGATGCAATAGCAGGCCTAGTTGGGTGTAGTTAGACATCCCAAACACTAGAGGGAGATAGGGAGCCCCTAGTATAAATGTCCAGGCCCAGACAGGGAGAGTTAGTGCAGAGTCAGGAGTCTGAGAAGACAGAGGTTAAAAAGCCTGCTCCTGACATGCAGCTGGATAGCCCTGGCTGCTAGTGATGTCCAGGAGGCTAGTGAGAAGCTCCAGCCTGCCTGAGAACAAGAGAGCCTTAGTTAGCTCTGAAGACACCCCAGTTGCAGGACCCAACCTCCTGGGAGAAACCCACAGTCAATCAACAGCCAAGTAAGGAAACTCCAGGGTAAGCTAAGTAACCCTGATGGGCAGATGCAAATAGAAAGGAAAGCAAGAATCTAATACCTGAGGAAGATAGTAACCAAGGATTTAAGCCACCCTTTAGGCATCCGGGCCTTGGGATATAAAGCCAGAGCAGGAGTTCTAGAAAGGACAGTGTACATTGATTCTGAGGAAAGGTACAACCTGCTGCTGAGTGCTTGTGAATTTACCCTCTGCGTATCTTGCATAACTCATACCTGCCGGTTTGTGAATAAGCCTACTTGTGGAACTGTGATTGAAAGACTCTGTGACCACCTGCTGTACAAAGTTGAACTGTTCAGTAAAAGTAACGTTTGGTTCACCATTCTACTTGTGTATCTACATCATTCCAACTACTAACCGGCGTGCCACCGTCCAAAGGCACTGGCATCACAAATCCAACAGGGACCTTGCCCCAGGCACTCAAAATACTTGTAACATCCAGGGCACCTCATCCACCATCAGGCCTGGTCCCTATATACAGAGTGTGCCCCAGAGGAACCGTGTCTACCTCTCCTTCACTGCCACGCGCCTGCCCAGGGTTCTCCAAATATAGTGAGTAACCCTCGATTGCCCATAACCGTGACCTCACTTCGCTATACCCTGCAGGTCTGGCGTGTTGCATCACGGTCGAATGGTTTGACCATGACGCGGTTGCCGTGCAGACTAGTTGCCAGGGGCAGCGAGTAGTTTTCGGTTTGCACATGCACATCCGAGATTACAGTGATCTAACTGTGAGCAAGGAGGAGATTTGGAGGACACAGGCGGTGCTGGGCTCCTTCACAGGGGGTGTGGCTGGGCTCCAAGAAGGTTAGTACAGCCCCTTAGGCTGATTTACATATATATATATATATATATATAAAATAATTTTTTAAACACAATAAAAGCACACAGCGCTATGGGACAGGTATATTGCGGTAATCCTAGCTCCGATCTAGCCGTGCATGTCCGCAGCTCTATAGGCTAAAACGATGTGACAGAATCCCTTTAAAGAAGATAGGTCGGTAGTTGATACGGTTTTTGAAGGTCTTCAGCAGAAGAAACGAAGATATTTTCCTTTATATCCCTCATTAATAAAGAGTGGGAAAAAAACTGACAAAAAAGTCTTTATTCCCAAAAATTTTAAAAGGAAATATCCCTTTGAGGAGGATGCTACTTCTTCCTGGGGCAAAGCGCCTAAGATTGATGTGGCCATTTCTAAAATATCTAAAAGATCCTCTCTTCCATTCGAGGACTTGGGGTCCTTAAGGGATCCATTAGATAAAAAGATTGACTCCTGCCTAAAGAATACCTGGGAAGCCTCCTCCTCCACCTTTAGACCTGGTATAGCTTCAACGGTGGCAGCTAGATCCATGGTTGTTTGGCTAGATAGGTTATAGGCTCAGATTCGTCAAAAATGTCCCCTAGATTAGATTCTGTCCTCCATTCCTACCTTACAGAAAACAGCTGAATTTTTGGCAGATGCCTCTGTAGATTCTATCAGACTGTCAGCCCAGGCCTTCTCCCTTTCTAATTCAGCACGCAGGGCCCTGTGGCTAAAGAATTGGAGAGGAGGTGACCTAGCGTCAGGGGCGTGGCTAAAAGATCATGGGCCCTGGTGCAAGAGTTCAGCTTGGGCCCTCGTCTCTCAGTGCTTGTTGGCAAGGGGCAGGGGAGCACATATCCTTCCTGCTGCCTGAGGCAAACATTTAAAGGGCACCCCCTCATGCCAAATTCTTAACGTAACCCCTTCCCTCCAGCCAGAGGTGTAAATTGACCAGTATGCACTTTCGATAATGCCGGTGTCTTATGTGGCACAAGGGTGTTTGGGCCCCCTCAGGCTCCTGGGCCCGGTAGCGACAGATACCTCTGTACCCCCTATAGCTAAGCCCCTGCCTAGCGTCAAAGCAACGTTTATGTGGCATTCCCTGTCAGGGTGAATTCCTATTTAGGCCCGATATGGATTCCTTACTTGAGAAGGCTGCAGACCGGAAGAAGAAATTCCCAGATGTATCTTCAGGATTCCCTGTAAATTCCTTTTCAAGACCCAGACGTTTCTTTCGAGCCTCAGGATTTAGAGAAAGAAACCGTGGTAATGAAAGAAGCCAGAACTCTAAATCCAGGGGATTTGGAAGCAGGGGTTTCCTTTTCAGAAATGCCTGATCCCAACCTAAAAAAACATCCCAACAGCAACCATGCAACCAGAAGCTGGGTGGGAGGAAGAATAAAATACTTCCTTTCCGCTTGGGAAGACGTTGGGGGAGTTTGGGTTAAAAAAATAATAAAAGAAAGTCTGAAACTAGAATTCCGTTCTACCCCCCCACAGATTCAGGGATTCAGGGTCACAGATCCTCAAGTCTCAGCTTTAGGTCAGTCGGCAATGGTGAAGGAAATATTGAGTTAAGTGGAAAAACAGGTCCTAATTCCGGTGCCAGTGGGGGAACGGGGAAGAGAATTCTCTATTCTCTTCTCTTTTTGGTAAAAAAAAAAATCCTCTGTTTTATAAATCTCAAACATTTAAAAATCATCTTGTTCAGAGAAAATTCAAGATGGAGACAATAAAATCAGCAGTTCAACTTCTCTTTTCAAATTGTCACAGGGCAGTACTCTATTTGAAAGACGTGTATTACTATGTCCCCATTCACCATTCTCACCAGCAGTTCCTCAGAGTGGCTATAAAAATCAGAGGCCAGATTCATCATTTCCAGTATCAGGCGCTTCCATGTGGTCTTTCCATGGCACCAAGAATATTTACGAAAATTATCTCAGAAGTGGCATCCTTCATAAGGAAAGAAAACATACTGTTTCTACCATACCTAGACGATTTCCTTATCATTGCAAACTCTCATCGGAATTGTGTAAATGCAGTTCAGAATGTATTGGGCATCCTGAAACATTTAGGTTGGATTATAAATCTGGAGAAGTCCCGGCTGCAACCAAGAACGCATCAGTTATTCCTATGTCTCCTCCTGGATTCCGGATCCCAGAGGGTGTTTCTTACGGAAGAAAACATTTCAAGGATACAGGTGAAGCTTCAGATGTTAAGATCTTCAAATCACCTGTCCGTTCGGAAGGCCATGTCTCTGCTGGGGTCACTGACATCTTGTATCCCAGCAGTAGCGTTCGCTCAATACCACACTTGAGCCCTACAAATGGAGATACTGTTTGCCTTCAAAGTCCGCGGAAACTCTTTAGAGATAAAAATGTCATAAAAAACTCTGAAGAGTCTAGAATGGTGGTGGGAGAAGTCGAATCTAGGTCAGGGAGTCCCTTGCAATGTCTCCAATCCCATGGTATTGACCACGGATGCCAGTCCCCTTGGGTGTGGAGCTCACTGTCTAGACCAGGTCTTTCAGGGGACATGGTCTCTAGTTCAGCAGACCTTCTCCTCGAACAGGAAAGAATTGTTGGCAGTCAGACTTGCCCTACAAGAAGCAGTCCCCCTAATCGATTCAGATCACATAAGAATATTATCAGACAATCTTGCAACAGTGACATATATATAAATCACCAGGGGGACACAAAATCCAGATCCCTCATGAGGGAGAGTTCTCTTCTGTTTCAGTTTGTGGAGGGGGAGATTGGACAGATCTCGGCTCTCCACATAACTGTGAAAAACAATGACCAGGCAGATTTCCTGAGTCGCCAGCAGCTAAGACAGGGGGAATGGTCTCTAAATCAGGTTATCTTTGGAGAAGTAGTCAGTGCATGGGGTCTTCCGTCCATCAACCTGTTTGCCACTCGAGCAAACAGAAAAGTGAAATGCTTCTGCTCGGTCAACCCAAGGGAATCCCCATTTGGAATTTCTCTTGGGCTATGCATTTCCTCCCTTTCAGTTAATTCCGTCAGTGCTAAAGAAGATCAGGGACAATCATGCGAGAATCATACTTATAGCCCCATTCTGGCCAAAGAGAGCTTGGTTCTCTCTCCTAAGATCTATGTCAATTTCCGACCCGTGGATCCTTCCGGAGATCCTGGACCTTCTCAAACAGGGTCCTGTTTGCCATCCAGACGTCAGAAGTTTAAATCTGACGGCCTGGAATTTAAAAGGACGCTATTGATCAACCAGGGGTTTTCCGAAGCGGTAGTGTCCACCTTGCTAAAGAGCAAGAAAGAGGTTACCGTATCTATTTACGCAAGAGTCTGGAGGAAATAACTAGAATTTCTAGGGATCAGACCAGGCTCTGTCCTTTCAGAAACATATATTCTCCAGATTCTGGGAGTTTCTACATATCTGGAGGGTTAGCTAAAAGTACCTTTAAAGGTCCAAGTTTCAGCACTTTCTGCCCTTTTCCATAGGAATTTTGCTGCCAACCCTTGAGTAATAAGATTTTTTAAAGCAATAGACAGAATAATGCTATTAAAGCCTCCTAGTTTTGCTCCATGGGATTTGAATTTAGTTTTAATTTCCTTAACCCGTGAACCCTTTGAGCCATTATCCTCCTGTTCAATAAAACCCCTCTCGTTGAAGCTGGTTCTGTTGGTAGCCCTTACTTCGGCCAGAAGAGTAAGCGAAATACAAGCCCTGTCTATTAACCCTCGTATGTCCATCGCTGAGGATAGAGTAATTCTGAGACCAGATCCAGCCTTTCTGCCAAGTCCCATCCAGAGTTAATAGGCTTCAGGAAATTGTGCTGCCTACCTTTTTTGCTGACCCCAATACTCAGGAGGAGTAGATTACACTGCCTGGATGTCAAAAGATCCCTTTTGCAGTATCTTAAATTAACAAGGGAGTGGAGAAATTCCACTTCTCTCTTTGTCCTCTTTTCAGGAAAGAGCAAAGGGAAGGCAGCCTCTAGAAGTTATTTGGCTAGGTGGATAAAGTCTGTTATATCTCTTGCCTACACGTTGTCTGGTAATCCTCCTCTTATCACACTAAAGGCACATTCTACTATCTATCTCTGCCTCCTGGGCGGAAAGATCTAATGTTTCCATTAAGCAGATTTGCAAAGCTGCCACGTGGTCCTCTTCTTCCACCTTCTATAGGCACTATCGTCTTTAACTAAATTCCTCCTCCGATCTCCTGTTTGGTACCAGGGTTCTTTAAGCGGTGTCCCACCCATAAGGAAGGGTGTTCTCTGTAATCTCTCTGTGGTGCTGTCGTGGGGGAAGGGAAAAATGGTGATTACTTACCGGTAATCGGATTTTCCAGACCCTCACAACAGCACCCTTCCTTATTCCCTCCCTTGAGGGTTTTCCTAGTTCTTCTTATGCACCGGGTGTAGCAGCAATTTTTTTTTTATATATATGTACAGTACAGACCAAAAGTTTGGACACACCTTCTCATTCAAAGAGTTTTCTTTATTTTCATGACTATGAAAATTGTAGATTCACACTGAAGGCATCAAAACTATGAATTAACACATGTGGAATTATATACATAACAAAAAAGTGTGAAACAACGGAAAATATGTCATATTCTAGGTTCTTCAAAGTAGCCACCTTTTGCTTTGATTACTGCTTTGCACACTCTTGGCATTCTCTTGATGAGCTTCAAGAAGTAGTCACCTGAAATGGTTTTCACTTCACAGGTGTGCCTTGTCAGGTTTAATAAGTGGGATTTCTTGCCTTATAAATGGGGTTGGGACATCAGTTGCGTTGTGGAGAAGTCAGGTGGATACACAGCTGATAGTCCTACTGAATAGACTGTTAGCTGTTTTTTTCTTGCCATAATACAAATTCTAAGTAAAGAAAAATGAGTGGCCATTATTACTTCAAGAAATGAAGGTCAGTCAGTCCGCAAAAATTGGGAAAACTTTGAAAGTGTCCCCAAGTGCAGTCACAAAAACCATCAAGCAGGGGCGGACTGAGAAGCCCCAGGGCCCCTGGGCAAAATAAATCAAGGGCCCCCTTACAGGCCCCACCCATGTTCTGCTGCAAGCCCCACCCTTGTCCCGCCTCCAGCCACACCCTACACAATCTTTAATAAGATTTCAAAGTTACACAAAAGGCACCCAGAGCACTTCAGCTCATTGAAGTGGTCTGGGTACAGTGTCCCTTTTGCAAATCGAGCTGCAATGTTATAGAGAAACTGCATTGTTTACGTTCCAGCAATAAGTCAGCCTCTAGTGCCGGCAGCCACCTGAGGGCTTCCTGGATTAAAACAGACCTTTGGTCTGGTATCTGACGCTGGACGTCCTCACACTCTGCATGATGACCTCCAGGGTCAAATTTTTCCCCATAGGAAAGCATTGATTCAATGCTTTCGTATGGAGTGATCTAATCTCAGCGTCCATTAGTGAGCCTCTGTTAGAAGCAGTGTGGGCATAACTACTGTGAAGGGGGCACATATCTGGGCATAACTACTGTGAAGGGGGCACATATCTGGGCATAACTACTGTGAAAGGGGGGGGGGGGCCGTCACAGTAGTTATTAATCCCTTTCAGCAGTCCCCCCTTCAGTGAATGGGGGACTGCTGAAAGGGGTTAATAACTACTGTGAAGGGCCTATCCGTCTGGGCAACCCCACAGATCATACCCCCACCCACCTTGTACTTGTTCCACTGATCCGCTACTTGCGGGCTACATGGGCATGAGTTTAGTCACTTCGGTGCGCTGTTATGGGGGGCTCTGTGGATGACACACTGTTATGGGGGAATCTGTGGATGGCACTGTTATGGGGGGATCTGTGGATGACGCTGTTATGGGGGCTCTGTGGATGACACACTGTTATGGGGGCTCTGTGGATGACACACTGTTATGGGGGCTCTGTGGATGACACACTGTTATGGTGTCACGACCATGTTTATGGCCGTGACTCCTTGGGAGCCGCATACAGTTGCCCGCGGTTTGGGTTGTAGTGTCAACCGCAGCTGGAGGCATTATGTTGTTGGCCTCAAGTACCAATACACTGCGCATGCGTGAAAAAGACGACTTGGCGCAGGCGCAGTAGAGGTTAACAAAATGCAAACAAAAATAAAGGTTAACAAAATGCAAATATCTAGACCTCTTCAGCACCTCTGTGACGTTTAATTGACAGTATTATGTCTATATCGTGGAAAATAGTTTTAAGGAAATGACATAAAGATTAAAAATTTTATATTAGTCAGCACTTCAAGCTAGACGTAATGTAAAACTATCTCCCACGATATAGACATAATACTGTCAAGTAAACGGAACACCGGCATCTGGTGTTGTAATGGCAGCGGGGCCCGGTGCAGTCACTGTATTCTATTACACCGGGCCCCGCTCACTGTAATACTAATATTCCTATGTGAACAACTTGAAATCCTCTCCCTCTCCCTCTCTGTACTCACAACCTCAGTAGCAGGCCGGGCGGCAGCGCAACTCACTGACGTCACGCGCCTGCTCCTCCCACTTTATGAATGAAGTAGGAGGAGCAGGCGCGTGACGTCAGTGAGTTGCGCTGCCGCCCGGCCTGCTACTGAGTTTTAGAGATGGGAAGTTCGGATCTTTTTCATGAATCGATTCATTTGAATCAGTTCATTCAAAAGAACTGATTCATGAATCGGATCTTCGGTTCACTTCATGAGCCGGCAGAAGCAAGTGAACTGAAGATCAATGCGCAGGCTCAGTTCATCGAATCTTTGGTTCACTTCCTGAGCCGGCTCTCGAGTGAACCGAAGGTCTGGAGGGACTCGCTCCTGGCAAACACAGCTCTGCTGCAGTGGAGCAGACTGATGTAACTACACTGTATAGTTATTGCAGGGATTTAGATATTGGTCTAAGAGTTTATTAGTTAAAAGAATCAAATGAGTCAGAGATCATTTGATTCTTTGAGTTAAAATAATCCTGTCACCGAGTCACTGCCAGGCTTCCTGCTCTGCTACATTGCTGCAAGCACCCTGTACACACACAGCTCTGCTACATTGCTGCAAGCACCCTGTACACACACAGCTCTGCTACATTGCTGCAAGCACCCTGTACACACACACAGATCTGCTACATGCAATACTATACCACCCCCCGGACGGACTTGTCGGGAGACAGGGAGCCGCAGAGCAGGTAGCCTGGCAGGGACTCGGTGACACAGTCTCTGACTCATTCGATTCTTTTAACTAAGGCTACTTTCACACTTGCGTTTGGGGCTCCGCTTGTGAGTTCCGTTTGAAGGCTCTCACAAGCGGCCCCGAACGGATCCGTCCAGCCCTAATGCATTCTGAGTGGATGCGGATCCGCTCAGAATGCATCAGTTTGGCTCAGTTTGTCCTCCGCTCAGCAGGCGGACACCTGAACGTTGCTTGCAGTGTTCGGGTGTCCGCCTGGCCGTGCGGAGGCAAACGGATCTGTCCAGACTAAGGCTACTTTCACACTTGCGTTCAGAGCGGATCCGTCTGAAACGGATCCGCTCATATAATGCAGACGGTGGCTCCGTTCAGAATGGATCCGTCTGCATTATAATGTTAAAAAAATTGTGTGAAAGTAGCCTCAGACGGATCCGTCCAGACTTTCAATGTAAAGTCAATGGGGGACGGATCCGTTTGAAGATTGAGCCATAGTGTGTCATCTTCAAACGGATCCGTCCCCATTGACTTACATTGTAAGTCTGGACGGATCCGCACGGCCAGTCGGACACCCGAACGCTGCAAGCAGCGTTCAGGTGTCCGCCTGCTGAGCTGAGCGGAGGCTGAACGCTGCCAGACTGATGCATTCTGAGCGGCTCTGCATCCACTCAGAATGCATTAGGGCAGTACGGATGTGTTCGGGGCCGCTTATGAGAGCCTTTGAACGGAACTCACAAGCGGAACCCTGAACGCAAGTGTGAAAGTAGCCTTACAATGTAAGTCAATGGGGACGGATCCGTTTGAAGTTGACACAGTATGGCTAAATTTTCAAACGGATCCGTCCCCCATTGACTTTCAATGTAAAGTCAAAACGGATCCGTTTGCACTATCATGAACATGGTAATGCAAACGGATCCGTTCTGAACGGATCTAAGCGTTTGCATTATAGGTGCGGATCCGTCTGTGCAGATACCAGACGGATCCGCTCCGAACGCAAGTGTGAAAGTAGCCTAAGGCTAGGTCTACACAATGACATTTGTCGCGCAACATTTTGTTGCACCAATGTCGCGCGACAATTTTTATAATGGCAGTCTATGGTGTCGCACTGCAACATGCAACATGCTGCGACTGCGACGCAACAGTCGCTGAAAATCCATTTGAGATAGATTTTTCTGCGACTGTTGCGTCGCAGTCGCAGCATGTCGCATGTTGCAGTGCGACACCATAGACTGCCATTCTAAAAATTTACGCGCGACATTGGTGCAACAAAATGTCGCGCAACAAATGTCGTCGTGTAGACCTAGCCTTATAAACTCAGATTCTCTGAGTCGCTGCGACTCCCCCTGTGCTGTGAGTCAGTGCTGGACTGCTGTCTGCCTCTGATTGGTTGGTTGGAGGGCGGGGAGGGGCGGGGAGGGGCGGGGCGGGGCGAGCTTCCACTGTCGGCTCCTATTACACTGGCTGCTGCTGCCTCTATGCTACTGAGTTTGTGAGTACAGAGAGAGAGAGGATCGCAGGGGATTTCAAGTTGTTCACATAGGAATATTACTATTACAGTGAGCGGGGCCCGGTGTTATGTTATTCTGGGGCGGGCCCCAGGGGCGGACTGGGCCGGGGGGCAGGGGGGCAATTGCCCCCAGGGCCTCTCTGTCAGCTCATTGTCCCGGCCGGCTGGGCCGGAATGATATGTGACTGCAGCCTGCGGAGGGAGACGGGGAGCGGGGGAGGCGTGCGGCCGGCAGCCTATCAGAGAGGCCGCCGGACCGGCGCAGGCGACGCGATGATGTCATCGCGCGGCCGTAAAGTAAGGACATCGACAGCAGCGCTGGAGGCGGGACGGGAGTATTTCAGTGAAGGTGCTGGAGGTAAGTATAAGTCTGACTGGCTTTTTTTCCTTCTTATTTCTGTCACTGATAGGGGGGCCTATCTGGCTACTGGCTACTTGCACATTATAGGGGGGCCCTATCTGGCTATTGGCACATTATAGGGGGGCCCTCTCTGGCTACTGGAACATTATAGTAGGGGGCCTATGGGCTACTGCCACATTATAGGGGGGCCCTATATGGCTACTGGCACATTATAGGGGGCCCTATATGGCTACTGGCACATTATAGGGGGGTCTCTATATGGCTACTGGCACATTATAGGGGGGCCCTATCTGGCTACTGGCACATTATAGGGGGGCCCTATCTGGCTACTGGCACATTATAGGGGGGCTATGGCTACTGGCACATTATAGGGGGGGGGGCTATGACTACTGGCACATTATAGAGGGGCCCTATATGGCTACTGGCACATTATAGGGGGGCCCTAATTAGTTAGATTATAATCATTAACTACTAAAAAGTGCCTTAGGCTACTTTCACACTAGCGTTCGGGGCTCCGCTTGTAGGCTCTCACAAGCGGCCCCGAACGGATCCATCCAGCTCTAATGCATTCTGAGTGGAGGCGGGACGGGAGTATTTCAGTGAAGGTGCTGGAGGTAAGTATAAGTCTGACTGGCTTTTTTTCCTTCTTATTTCTGTCACTGATAGGGGGGCCTATCTGGCTACTGGCTACTTGCACATTATAGGGGGGCCCTATCTGGCTATTGGCACATTATAGGGGGGCCCTCTCTGGCTACTGGAACATTATAGTAGGGGGCCTATGGGCTACTGCCACATTATAGGGGGGCCCTATATGGCTACTGGCACATTATAGGGGGCCCTATATGGCTACTGGCACATTATAGGGGGGTCTCTATATGGCTACTGGCACATTATAGGGGGGCCCTATCTGGCTACTGGCACATTATAGGGGGGCCCTATCTGGATACTGGCACATTATAGTGGGGCTATGGCTACTGGCACATTATAGGGGGGGGGGCTATGACTACTGGCACATTATAGAGGGGCCCTATATGGCTACTGGCACATTATAGGGGGGCCCTAATTAGTTAGATTATAATCATTAACTACTAAAAAGTGCCTTAGGCTACTTTCACACTAGCGTTCGGGGCTCCGCTTGTAGGCTCTCACAAGCGGCCCCGAACGGATCCATCCAGCTCTAATGCATTCTGAGTGGATGCGGATCCGCTCAGAATGCATCAGTATGGCTCCGTCTGTCCTCCGCTCCACTCAGCAGGCGGACACCTGAAAAGTAACAGGGTAGTTACAGATAGTACAAAAATACATAGTTCAGAGTTATTCATGTAAACATCGTAATAAGGACATAACAATGTAACAGATCTCGAGATTATTAATGTTAGGTGTATAACCATAATTTATACATCAATGTTTGTCAGAGTGTGGTAATGGAAACAATGTTAGCCATAGTCTCCAATGTCTCATGAAGGAGGACAAATTGTTTTCACAGTAAGCAATGAGCCTTTCATAAATAATTCAGTGTGTAGAAATCATATTAGTGACATTTTCTATGGATGGGATTAGGGTGGATTTCCAATTTCTAGCTAGTAGGAGTTTGGCAGACAATAATATATGGCATATCATCTTCCGTTAAGGATGTGGGAACTTATCTATCCCTAGGGAGAGTAAAGTTAATTCTGGTGTTAACTTGACTTTTAATGTTGTCACTGAAAGGAGGAGGCTTTCTATGTTCAACCAGAAGGAGTTAAGGGCAGAACAGCTCCAGAATATATGGAGTAGATTGCCAGGGACTTTACCACACCTCCAACACTTATTGGATGTGTTCGGAAAGAACTGATTTAATCTGGCCGGGGTAAAATACCATCGTAAAAATCGTAAAAATCTTCAAGGAAACACATCCCTTTATTTTTCCATACTGTCGTGGATAGGTCTGGTAACATATATTCTAATACTTCTAAAGGCTAAAGGTATGGTAATCTCTTTTCTGGCCTCTAAATGTTGTGTTTTCTGAAGAACTGATAACCAAATTTGGGTTGAGGCTTTCAGAGGAAGGGTTAGAGGTAAAGGGCGTTTTGGGTCGATAGCGTGAGTTAAGAGAAGGGATTCAAGGGACTTGCCCGAATTAAGGTCTCTTTCTATACCAGACCATCCCAGGCCATGTTCCCTTCTACACCAGTGCCTTAACTGTTTAAAAAGAATCGTTTCATAATATACTTGGAGATTTGGTACTCCTAGGCCCCCATTTTCTTTATGCGAGTATAGGATAGATGCAGCTACTCTATGACTACCATTCCCCCAAATATATGAGAGCATTTGCCTTCTAAATTTCTGTAGCAATGTGCATGGGACAGGAAGCGCTAAAGTGCGGAAATAATATAAAAGTTTCGGAAGCACCATCATTTTATAGATCATTATACGACCTAACCATGATAGCTCTATTTTTGAATAATTGTCAAGTTCTGATTGGAGAGACTTTAGCAGGACATCATAGTTACATGATAGAAGCTTTGAGAGTGGGAAACATAACTGAACTCCTAGATAAGTCACAGAGGATGCAGCCCATTGGAATGGAAATTCTGCTCTAAGCACCTCTTTTAGTGATGGTGGTATCTTAATAGCTAAAATCTGAGACTTGTTTTCATTTATTTTATAATAAGAGACTTCTCCAAACGTTCGGATAATGCTCATAGCTGTTCTCAGGGACGTTAGAGGATCTGAGAGAGTCAAAATCACGTCATCCGCAAAGAGACCTATTTTATGTTGTCTATTACCAGTCGAGATTCCCCTAACACCCTCTGACATTCTAATCATTTCACCGAAAGGTTCCATCACTAGCAGAAACAGGAAGGGTGAGAGCGGACATCCCTGCCGTGTCCCATTAGTGATTTGGAATGGCTTAGACAGGGTCCCGTTCACTAAGACTCGAGCTGAGGGCTGAGAATATAGAGCTTGAATAGCACTTAGGATAGGAGCTTTAAATCCAAATTTACCTAATACTGTAAATGTAAAGTCCCAATGAATTCTGTCAAACGCCTTCTCTGCGTCCAGGGTAAGGAGCAGAGAAGCCGTTTGAAGATCCGCTGCCCTCTGCATTATCCCTAAAATTCATCTAGTGCCATCAGATGCTTGTCTTCCTTTCGTAAATCCTACCTGATCACTATGGATTATCAGTGGAAGAACCTGTAGGAGCCTGTGAGAAATGATCTTGGCATATAATTTGACATCGCTGTTAAGTAGTGATATAGGACGGAAATTAGCAGGGGAATCTGCTGGTTTACCTGATTTTGGGATGGTGACTATTGTAGCTTGAAGCATATCTGCTGGAAATTGTTGACCGTTCAGGACAGCATTAAACATGTCTACTAAATGAGGGAGCAGTATTGGGGCATGGATTTGATAATACTCATTTGAGAACCCATCAGGTCCTGGGGCTTTATTTGGTTTGAGAGATTTTATGGAGGCCTGAATTTCTGCTTGAGAGATGGGAGAGTTAAGGTCAGTAAGTTGATCCTCACTTAAGGAGGGAAGGTGGATAGCATCTAAAAAGGAAGATATTTTTTCGGACGTGGGTTGCGGCGTCAAGGGGTCTAAGTTTAAATTATACAGCTTAGTATAATACGTGCTAAAAGCATCAGCTATGTCTTTAGGGTGATAAAGTTTAGTGGTACCATCTGTGTCTAGAATGTATGGTATATTAGACTTCTGTATCAAAGGTTTTACCTTTCTCGCCATTAGTTTGCTAGGTTTATTATAGGAACGGTAGTATGACGTACGTAAGGAGGTAATTTGGCGGTCATAATCTATTTGTAGAATGGAATGAAGTTCATGTCGGAGAGACATCAGCGATCTATGTAAATCTAATGAGGGGTTAACCTGTAGCATCTCTTCTGTCTTAGTGATCTCTGCAAATACTGAAGATAGTCTGGCTTACTTGTATTTTTTAAAGTATGAGCTTTGTTTTAGTAGAAATCCTCTTATAGTAGCTTTATGGGCCTGCCACAGAAGGAAAGGGCTAATGTTTTCTGTCTTGTTGTGTTCAAAGTACTCCATTAGACTAGACTCCGTTTGACATTTATAATTAGGATGTTTAAGCAAGTATACATTATTTTTCCAAGATCTTTGAGGAGGGGAGGTATTAGATATGGAAACCGAGCAGAGTATTGGGGCGTGGTCAGACCAGGAGGATGTTACTATTTTAGCTGAGCATACTCTAGTAAGTAGGGATCTGTCTACAACAGCTAAATCAATACGAGAGAAAGATCTATGTCGTGGGGAATAATATGTGTATTCTCGTGATGAAGCGTTTAGGCAGCGAAAGGTATCATATAAGCCGGAATTCCCTAGCCACTTCCCAATGGTAGGGGAAGAAATCTTGCCTCTTCCTGTGGAATCAATCCCTCTATCAGGTATAATATTAAAATCACCACATATAAATAAATGGCCTTTTTGAACGCTCCTTACTTTTTTAACTATTTTGTTCAGAAACCGTATCTGGGACTTATTTGGAGCATATATAGTAGCTAGAGTCAAAGTAGTTGTTCCAATCATGCCTATTAGAATGATATATCTGCCATTCTCATCTATAATTACTTTGTCAATCTGAATGCTCAGAGAATCTTTCACCATGATAGCCACCCCAGCTTTCTTTTTGTCTGCATTAGCTAGAAATATCTTAGAAAAGCCTTTTCGTGAAAATTACTAGAAGCTTTAGTTTGGCAAAATGAGTCTCCTGAACACATATTATGTCAGCCTGGTTGCGGCGGATTTCCCTCCACAGTGATGCTCTCTTATAAGGGGAGTTTAGACCTTTAGCATTAATAGACATAATTTTAACCGCCATCCCAAATCTTTCTCAAAAATGCTCTAAACATTGGAAAGGCCCTTAATATTGAGACCTGACAATAATAATACTGCATATCTGAAGATCTGAGGAAATAAAAAGGGTAAAACAGAACTGTGTGAAATAAACACATAATGAAGAACAATACTTCCTGACAGGGATCCAGATGTTGTGGATCCTAAAACCTTACGGGGAACAGTAAGTTCACTGAGGAGCTTCCCCTTGTAATTCAAATAAGAGTCCGTAGGACTATCCTGAATTTGTCAAAACATGGAATAATCAGTCTCCCACTGTAGACCAATCCGGATGTAGAAGTGAGGGGTTTTTCATAGTATGGTGGTCCTCAGCATAGGAAACCAGGATGTCCCATTCCTTCAGGAGAGCTACCCCTTCTTCCACTTTTCTGATAACATGGACTTTACCATCTTTGTTAATCATAAGCTTCAGTGGGAAACCCCATCTGTACACAATTTTCTTCTCCCTAAGAGCATTGGTAACAGGAGAAAGCTTTTTCCTGGCTTGAAGCGTAGCATAAGAAAGGTCAGAATAAATCTGAATCTTTTGGTATGGGTGAGGTAGGCCCTTATTTTTCCTAACCGCAGAGATCAAGTCCTCCTTAATAAAATGAAAATATAAGATAAAAATGGATTCTAGCAATCACATCTTTTGGGAGAGCTTCAGCCACGTGCTTCGGTTTGGGGAGACGATGCGCACGATCAATGAGAAAGAACTGAGGATCAGCATCTGGTAGGGCAGCTTGTAGAAGATCCTGCAAATATTTATAGAGGTCTGAAGGAGGCACCGACTCTGGAATGCCTCTGAATTTCAGGTTATTGCGTCTATTTCTGTCCTCTAGGTCTGCCATTTTGTTTTTCAAGAAAATCACTTCTTCTTCCAGAGAATAGTGAGCATCAATTAACTCATTGTGGGAGCTGGTGAGCTCGCTCATCTTGTTTTCTATATGATCTACCCTCTTGCCCACGTCATCTATTGATGAGGTGATGGTTGATGCAACTCGGTGGAGTGAGGAGTCCCCTGGAGAGTTATGTAGTGAGACACTCACCGCTGGTTCAGGCGCCATATTGTTTCCTCCGTCTGCTCCTGTTGCACCTCGCTGACTCCCTTCGCTACCACAGTGAATCAGGCGGGCTCTTTCACCACTGTCTCCACCTGACGAGGAGGTAAGTTTCGGTGAATATTGTGAGGGTGAGAAAGCCTCTGTCGCTGGGGTCAAAGCCTGCTTTTCAGCTTGCCTCTTCTGGAGAGAAGATCGTGCCGGGAGCGCGGCCTTATCGTGGTCTTGCGCCGCATAAAAATCCGTCAAACGGCGGATCCCCATGTGGTTAGACTTCTTGCGAGTCATCATGTCGCTCAGAGCCGGAATCGGACCTAATTCTTGAGTGGAAGTCCCTCAGGACACGCTTTTTAGTCGCTTTATGGGGAAAATTTAGCGGAGCTCCTTCACAGTGCGGCCATCCACCTCGCTCAGCAGGCCCCGCCCTCCCCCCCGTTTGCATTATCATTATTCATGGTAATGCAAACGGATCCGTTCTGAACGGATCTAAGCGTTTGCATTATAGGTGCGGATCCGTCTGTGCAGATACCAGACGGATCCGCTCTGAACGCAAGTGTGAAAGTAGCCTTAGATGTATTCACTTACTGGTGTGAGATGGTTACCTCATAATATACACACAAAGATGCTGCATGCCAATGAGCTGATTCGAGTCTGGCGTGATGTCATTGAGCCCAGCGTATTTTTAATTCAGAGCTATAGCCACTCCCCTGCCCACCTGCTGCTGATTCATATGGAAAAAAACTGTCACTCAGCAGCAGGTAGGCGGGGAGAGTCAGGAGCTCATGAATATTCATGACTCATCATTATGAGCTGGAGCTTTTCAATTGACTGGGTCAATTAAAGAAAGTGACCCAGCATTGTGCTAAAAGAATCAGTCACTTATTTATGTTGCCCTTAGTTAGGACACCATAAAACTGGTGACAGGTTCCCTTTAAGTCAATATACCCTTAATGAATGACAAAAACTGTTTGTGCTGGCTTTGGGCTCAGTATCAGTCCAGTGCCAGCAGAATGTCTTTATCACCATTGCTTTGAAATTGCGTGCAGAACGTACCAGTTATAAATGTACAGATTAATATATCACTTAACCTTCATATGCCAAAATTCTGCTGGCTGAGGCCCAAAACCATCAATGCCTGTACCACAGTGACATCACACAAGTGGTGACTTTGATGATAGTTCTTGTTATTTTTCCATGCATATTATTACTTAAAACCGTTCCTTGGATTATGTTCCTGATCATAAAAGTTGCGTTCATCTGCAAAGAGTTTCTTAACCCCTTCTAGCCCGGAGGTTTTTTTATTTTTTCGTTTTGCTCTCCCTGCCTTCCCAGAGACTACATAGTCCACGTCATTTAAGCGTTCATGAATGGGTTACGGGTCTTCCCATGCCGCCTGGAGTTTGTTCTGGGTCACAGCGAGGACCAGTACCCATACCTTTTGACCCACCGCGTACACCCTCTCCCTGGCATTTCTATCGTACCACCTCTTTTGATGGACACGTATCACCTTCGACATTATTGTAAGTTATTAGAGTTGAGCGGACACCTGGATGTTTGGGTTCGACAAGTTCGACCGAACTTGGAAAAAAAAGTTCGGGCACTAAAATGGCTCTAAAATAGTCCTGGAAAGGGCTAGAGGGCTGCAAAGGGCATCAAAATGTGCTTAAGAGCATGGCAACTGTTCTGCAAACAAATGTGGATAGGGAAATGACTTAAAATAACAATCTGGATCTAGGAGTAGGAGGTTGAGGAGGCGGTGGATGGGTGGATGTGGCGGTGTAGGTTGACGTGTAGGTGGAAGCGGCGGTGAAGGAGGAATAGATAGCCAACACTGATTTGTGTTATTTTTTTATTTTTTTTATTGGGGTATCCCTAAAAATATTGGGACATATAGCAAAATAAAACAAAGAATAAGTGCACTTGAGTACAAGAATGGATGGTTGAGGCTGGTATAAATGTCTATTCTGCACAAGGTACGGACAAGTCCTGTGGGATCCATGCCTGGTTCATTTTAATAAAAGTAAGCTTGTCCACATTGGCTGCGGCCTGTGATAATGCTCTCTGCCGTGCTAAACACACGTTCACACTATACACTGGCTACAGAACAGGTCAGCACCTCCAAGGCTGACAAAGCTTTTCCACATTTTGGCTATGCTAACCCTGCCTTCTCAGGTGCTGGCGGTGCCCCAGCTGCGTTGGCGACCTCTTCCTCCTCCTCTGCCTTCGCCTTGTGCTTCCATTGTGCCCCCGCTGTCAGGTGGGAATGCCATCATCAGCGTGCACTTGTAGTCGTGTATCTTTCGATCAGTAACAGATGTTTTTACTAAATTTAGTTCCCTGTCAGCAATTCAGATCAGGGGTTCAATCTTTATATATATTTTTTATACATATACAGATTGTGTAATACTGCCCCTCACCCCCTCCAACCAACACAGAAATTAGCAGAAATGTATTAAATAAAATGGCTGCCTGTATCATTATTCAAAAAATTTAAAAAGCTCAACTTCTGACACACATACTTTGTATTTTACAAATTTTTATATACTTATACATCTACAAAATACAAAAAAATTTGGTCAAACTAGGAATGTGCATAGTTATTTTTTTTTTTAACAGGAAAGGGTGGAGCCTAAAGAGGAAGGGGTGGGGTTTACAGAGGATGGGGTTTGGCCTTGACAGGAGCGGGTGGGTCAAATTTATATTAGGGGTGCCCAAGTTTAGTCTCGCTTAGGGCAGCACAAAACCAAGATACACCACTGGTTGTAGGTGGAGGCAGCAATAGAGGAGGAGGAGGTAGCCAACAATGTTTTTTTTTATTGGGGTAGGTTGCCCCCAAAACAAAGAATCATTGCACTTGACTTGAGTACAAGAATGTATGTTTGATGGTGGTATAAATGTCTATTCTGCACAAGGTACAGACAAGTCTTGTGGGATCCAAGCCTGGTTCACTTTAATGAACGTGAGCTTGTCCACGTTGGCTGTGGACAGGCAGCTGCGCTTGTCTGTGATGACGCCCCCTGCCGTGCTAAACACACGTTCAGATAATACACTGGCTGCAGGGCAGGCCAGCACCTCCAAGGCGTAAAGGGCAAGCTCAGGCCATGTGCCCAATTTGGAGACCCAGGAGTTGAAGGGGGCAGACCAGTCATTCAGTACGTGTAGGCGTGTGCACACATACTGCTCCACCATGTTGGTGAAATGCTGCCTCCTGCTAAGACGTTCCATATCAGCTGGTGGTGCTGGTTGTTGTGGCGTGCTGCCAAAGCTTTTCCACATTTCGGCCATGCTAACCCTGCCTTCTGAGGTGCTGGCGGTGCTCCAGCTGCGTTGGCGACCTCTTCCTCGTCCTCTGCCTTCGCCTTGTGCTTCCACTGTGCCCCCTCTGTCAGTTGGGAATGCCACCAGCAGCGCGTCTACCAGCGTGCGCTAATACTTGCGAATCTTACGATCACGTTCCAGTGATGGAATTAAGGACGGTACGTTGTCCTTGTAACGGGGATCCAGCAGCGTGGCCACCCAGTAATCAGCACAAGTTAGAATGTGGGCAACTCAGCGGTTGTTGCGGAGACACTGCAGCATGTAATCGCTCATGTGTGCCAGGCTGCCCAGAGGCAACAAAAAGCTGTCCTCTGTGGGAGGTGTATCGTCTATGTCCTCTGTATCCCCCCCATCCATGCACCAGTGATGGCCATGAGCTGGTCTGGGTGCCACCCTGCTGTGAACATGGTTCCTCCTCCTGTATCTCCTCCTCCTCATCCTCCAGAACAGTGCCCTGGCTGGACAATTGTGTACCTTGGGTTTATGGGTGCAGGAACCCACCCTCGGAGCCACTTGGGAATGACTGGCCGGAAACCCTACAAAATGATTCCTCCTCCTGTGCCACATCCTCTTCCATCATCGCCAGGAGCGTTTTTTCAAGGAGGCATAGAAGTGGGATAGTAACGCTGAGAACGGCATTATCGGCAGTGGCCATGTTGGTGGAGTACTCGAAACAGCGCAACAAGGAACACAGGTCTCGCATGGAGGCCGAGTCATTTGTGGTTAAGTGGTGCTGTTCCGCTGAGCGACTCACCCGTGCGTGCTGCAGCTGAAACTCCACTATCGCCTGCTGCTGCTCGCACAGTCTGGCCAGCATGTGCAAGGTGGAGTTCCACCTTGTGGGCACGTCGCATATGAGGCGGTGAGCGGGAAGGCCGAAGTTACGCTGCAGCGCTGACAGGCGAGCAGCAGCAGGGCGAGAACGCCGAAAGCGCGCACAGACGGCACGCACTTTATGCAGCAGCTCTGACATGTCGGGGTAATTTTTAAGGAAGATCTGCACCACCAAATTCAGCACATGCGCCAGGCAAGGGATGTGCGTCAAACCAGCTAGTCCCAGAGCTGCTACGAGATTTCGCCCATTATCGCACACCACCAGGCCGGGCTTGAGGCTGACTGGCACAAACCACTCATCGGTCTGTTGTTCAAGGCCCGTCCACAGCTCCTGCGAGGTGTAAGGTTTGTCCCCCAAACAGATACGTTTTAAAACTGCCTGCTGTCGTTTACCCCTGGCTGTGCTGAAGTTGGTGGTGAAGGTGTTATGCTTACCGGATGAGGAGCTGGTAGAGAATGAGGAAGCAGAGTAGGTGGAGGAAGCAACAGTAGGCAAACTGAAGCGCCCTGCAATCCTCGGTGGTGGAAGGACATGACCCAAACTGCTATCTGCCTCAGGCCCAGCCACCACTGCATTTACCCAGTGTGCTGTTATGGAGATATAACGGCCCTGACCGTGCTTACTGGTCCACGTATCCGTAGTGAGGTGCACCTTGCCACAGATGGCGTTGCGCAGTGCACACCTGATTTTGTCCCCTACTTGATTGTGAAGGGAAGGGATGGCTCGCCTTGAAAAGTAGTCTGGGCACGATGTACTGTGGGACAGCCACCGCCATAAGGCCTTTAAAACTATCCGTCTCCACCAGACGGAATGACAGCATTTCAAAGGCAAGTAATTTAGAAATGCTGGCATTCAGGGCTAGTGATTGCGGGTGGGTATTGGGGTACTTCCTCTTCCTCTCCAGCGTTTGGGATATGGAGAGCTGAACGCTTCCGTGTGACATTGTGGAGATGCTTGGTGACCCAGGTGTTGGTGTTGCTGGCAGATCCTCTGTTTGTGGGGTGCCAGGTGGCACTGTCACTCCAGAGGTGGATGAAGAGGCCGCGACTGCAGCAGAAGAGGAAGTAGGAGGAGCCAGAGACCTTTCTTGGTTTTTGAGGTGTCTACTCCACTGCAGCTCGTGCTTTGCACTTAAATGCCTGGTCATGCAGGTTGTGCTCAGGTTGAGAAAGTTTATGCCTCGCTTAAGGCTCTAATTGCACAGTGTGCAAACCACTCGTGTCTTGTCGTCAGCAGATTGTCTGAAGAACTGCCACGCCAGGGAACTCCTTGGAGCTGGCTTTGGTGTGCTCGGTCCCTTCCTGCGGTGGGCAGTAGGAGGCGTGTCTAGAGGACGGCCGCTCCGCTTTTGCACCCTGCTCCCTCTTCTGCTGTGCTGGTGGCTCTGTGCGACGACCGCCTCTTCCTCCGAACTACATCGGTCACTCGCATGACCTTGATTCCATGTGGGGTCGAGGACCTCATCGTCCTCTACATGATCTTCCACCCAGTCTTCACCCCTGACTTCCTTGTTGGTCTGCACACTTTCGAAAGCCCCAGCAGTTGGCACCTGTGTTTTATCATCATCTGAGACGTGCTGCCATGGTCCTGCTATGTACTCATCTTAAAAAATAAGTGGTTGGGCATCGGTGCACTCAATCTCTTATACTTCTGGGGCAGGGCTAGGTGGATGGCCCTGGGAAACTCTGCTAACAGAATTATCAAAAAGCAGAAGAGACTGCTGCATGACTTGGGGCTCAGACTGCTTGGCTGATTTGCAAGGGGGTGAGGTGAAAGACTGATGGACATCGGCTGCAGGTGCCAACTGTGGACTTTCAGCAGGAGACTGGGTGGGAGACAATGTGAAGGAACTGGATCCACTGTCAGCAACCCAATCTACTATTGCCTATACTTGTTCAGGCCTTACCATTCGTAGAGCAGCATTAGGCCCGACCAAATACCGCTGCAGGTTTTGTCGCCTACTCGCACCTGAGGAAGGGGTTTCACTTGTGCGTGTAGCTGGCACAGATCGACCACGTCCTCTCCCTGCAACAGGAGCTCCACCAGCAGCACCACGACCTGGGCCACGTCCCTTATTTCACGCTCTCCTCATATTTTTTACATTTAGGATCTTGCCCTAAATGGGTGTTTAATTAATAGTAGAATAGAACGACAGTATGTAAAGGGTGTATCTCCAGACATCCCAACCTGCAAAAAATCATTTCAGGGAGGTGCACTTCTCATTTCAGGGAGGTTTTCTTTTTTTTTCTTTCACAAACTTTTTATTACATTTTCCAAACATATGCAGTATCTGTAAAAACACAAAATGCAATCGCACACTGCAACCAGCACTCTGCCCTGCCTTTATGCTGGATGTTGAATAAGGCATTGGTGTACATTTTGGCCAAAGCGTAATAAGCCACTCACCACGTCAAGGTCGCCTTCATGAGTGGTCCCTAACACTAGTTCCTACTGTAGTGTACGGGAGAGTAATACCCCGTCACTACAGAAGGGTCACTTGGGTACTGTCGTTCCCCCTGTATTTATGGGGAGGTTGGTATAAAACATCTTATAATGTCATGCTATGTATTTTCCTGTTACTGTGAAACATGCTTATGCAGGCCGGCTAGGGTGTCATTCCAGCTCTGAGTCACTAGAGGGAGCTAGGGAACCCTAGGTTATATAAGGCCCAGTCAGGAAGTAATAGCAGGAGACAGACAGTGGGAGCAGAGGTCAGAGATGATCCTGTGTCTGAGTGAAGGCCAGGCTATGGGCCTGTGAGAGC
Organism: Bufo gargarizans; assembly: GCF_014858855.1. Classification (NCBI taxonomy): domain Eukaryota; kingdom Metazoa; phylum Chordata; class Amphibia; order Anura; family Bufonidae; genus Bufo; species Bufo gargarizans. Next base: position 188,150,307 of record NC_058083.1, read on the forward strand.
ATAGCAGGCCTGAAGCCTGCCGGCTAGGAGAGGGTAGTAAAGGCCCTGTAACCGGGTTCCGGATCCAAGGAAAAGGTTCCCCTCCTGAGTCATCATCCGTTTAGCTGAAGCAGCATAAGCCAGCCACCAGCCAAGACACAGATTACCACAGAGGCCGATCAGATAAAGCAAGAGGTACTCAAGATAACAGAGGAGGTACTAGATAAGGACAGCTTCAAGGGTACGCCAGATAAAGGGTATTAGACCTTGGAGAGAAAGCTACATGTGTCAGGACCAGTCAGGAATAGTGTGCAAGCCACCTGTACTGCATCTCCTGCAATCAACACTCTGTATAAAACCTTGCTGTGACCGGTTTTTCTGTACTCTCAAGAACCACCTGTATTCTTATGAAAGCCAACCGTCTTTTATGGAACTGTGCACTACCAGTGTCCATGTATTATCCTGACTGATATTCAGTAAAAGTTCCCGTTTTTGTTGGCTATCCTGTGCTTGCTTCATTCTTTTACCATACCCTACACGGCGTGTCACCGTTTAATTGACACTGGCGTCACGAACTCTTAATCATCTGCCTGTTCCAGTATCTGACCAAAATTGAAGACGACAGTGGATCCCAGGTTAGTGGTCAAACTGCACTACAAAGCCCAGCATACACTACTGACCCCCTGGGACACTGCACTACCTTTTATGGGCCATGACAGCCACATAAAGTCCAGGGAGCGCAGGCACAGCATGCACGCCAAGCACACTCTGCTTTTAACCCCGTCCGGTGCCATTACAGCTTTCAACGGATCCAGGGATGCAAGTACTCACATGCATTCTGAGCCCACTATATACTTCTCCTGGAGCCTAATGGCTACTGGTAGGTGCTGTGTAAGCAGACTCAGTTTTATATCGACTTTAAAACCAGCCTCCAGGGGGCAGATTAACTGGACAGGTGTGCTTGACTGCTTGGAGATCGCCACGCCTCCAATACGTACTACAAAGTGGCTGTCATGGCCCATAAAAGGTAGGAACTAGTGTTAGGGACCACTCATGAAGGCGACCTTGACGTGGTGAGTGGCTTATTACGCTTTGGCCAAAATGTACACCAATGCCTTATTCAACATCCAGCATAAAGGCAGGGCAGAGTGCTGGTTGCAGTGTGCGATTGCATTTTGTGTTTTTACATTTATATCTCTATTTCGCCATAGCAATCTGCACCTGCTAGGGGTTGTGCGGGCCGAATTTTCCATATTTTTCTCTTTGTAGTACGTATTGGAGGCGTGGCGATCTCCAAGCAGTCAAGCACACCTGTCCAGTTAATCTGCCCCCTGGAGGCTGGTTTTAAAGTCAATATAAAACTGAGTCTGCTTATACAGCACCTACCAGTAGCCATTAGGCTCCAGGAGAAGTATATAGTGGGCTCAGCATGCATGTGAGTACTTGCATCCCTGGATCCGTTGAAAGCTGTAATAGCACCGGACGGGGTTAAAAGCAGAGTGTGCTTGGCGTGCATGCTGTGCCTGCGCTCCCTGGACTTTATGTGGCTGTCATGGCCCATAAAAGGTAGGAACTAGTGTTAGGGACCACTCATGAAGGCGACCTTGACATGGTGAGTGGCTTATTACGCTTTGGCCAAAATGTACACCAATGCCTTATTCAACATCCAGCATAAAGGCAGGGCAGAGTGCTGGTTGCAGTGTGCGATTACATTTGTGTTTTTACATTTATATCTCTATTTCGCCATAGCAATCTGCACGTGCTAGGGGTTGTGCGGGCCGAATTTTCCATATTTTTCTCTTTGTAGTACGTATTGGAGGCGTGGTGATCTCCAAGCAGTCAAGCACACCTGTCCAGTTAATCTGCCCCCTGGAGGCTGGTTTTAAAGTCAATATAAAACTGAGTCTGCTTATACAGCACCTACCAGTAGCCATTAGGCTCCAGGAGAAGTATATAGTGGGCTCAGCATGCATGTGAGTACTTGCATCCCTGGATCCGTTGAAAGCTGTAATGGCACCGGACGGGGTTAAAAGCAGAGTGTGCTTGGCGTGCATGCTGTGCCTGTGCTCCCTGGACTTTATGTGGCTGTCATGGCCCATAAAAGGTAGGAACTAGTGTTAGGGACCACTCATGAAGGCGACCTTGACGTGGTGAGTGGCTTATTACGCTTTGGCCAAAATGTACACCAATGCCTTATTCAACATCCAGCATAAAGGCAGGGCAGAGTGCTGCTTGCAGTGTGCGATTGCATTTTGTGTTTTTACATTTATATCTCTATTTCGCCATAGCAATCTGCACCTGCTAGGGGTTGTGCGGGCCGAATTTTCCATATACAGTATCTGCTCTATGGTGTGGAGGACTGGGCTCATTACTCTGCACCAAATTATCATATTTATGTATATGATTAAAGGGATTCTGTCACCACCTATAAGCCCTGTGAGCTAAACATATGCTCATGTCCAGGGTAGCATTCTGATTTCTAAGGTGGCCTTATAAAAGCCATTTGTGGCTTTATTCTGCGGAGAAACAGGTTTTACTAACCTGTCAATCATTAAGGTGCCCAAGCAGGGGAGGTCTGTGGATGCATGGTGCCCAGCCGCATGCATCGCTGTTCGTACCCAGCGCCACCTTCTACTCCTCAGTGCCGCCTCTCCCTCCCTCCTCCCGCTTTGAGATCCCTCGCGTGCGCACAGGCTCAGCCTGATGCGCCTTTGCGGACTGCTGGCATCTGCTTCTTCTTGCACTGTACGCACGCGCTGAGAAGGGGACACCGCTACAGGTTGCAGGAAAGGTTTACTGCGAGTAAACCTTTCCGGGATTAGAGATGGGAAGTTCGGATCTTTCACATGAATCAGTTCATTTCAATCAGTTAATTCAAATAAACCGATTCATGAATTGAATCTTCGGTTCACTTGCTGAGTCTACTGACTGCTGAGCTGAGACGCGAGTGAATCGAAGAGCTTAGGTGGTGCGCATGCGCGGATGCTTCGATTCACTTGCTGACTGAGTGAGGAAGGGGACAGGACTCAGGACAGAATGCATTGTCAATAAAATAGTCCACAGTCCGCACAGACATCACACAGGACAATAACTAGTGTGAACCCACCCTTAGTTATATAGCTACTGAATCCTAAAGGGTTAATTCAACCTGTAATCTAAACTCTGTGTCCTGTCACTTCTCTTATCTCTCTGCTGACTGCTGTCTGTCCCTTAACCTTATCACTGCTGCAACAAAAGCATCAGCCTCAGTGTAAACTGTTCTAGTGACTGACGGTTCTTTTAACTGAAAGAATCGAATGAGTCTCTAAGGGTACTTTCACACTTGCGGCAGGACGGATCCGGCAGGCTGGTCTCCCTGTCGGATCCGTCCTTCCGCTATTTCGCCGTATCGCTGGACCGCCGCTCCGTTCCCATTGACTATAATGGGGACAGGGGTGGCGCTCTGGCGCAGTACGGCAGTTCGCGGTCAGAGACCGCCGGACTAAAAAGTCGGACATGCAGGACTTTTAGTCCGGCGGCCTTTCGCCGTGCACTGCCGTACTGCGCCGGAGCGCCGCCCCTGTCCCCATTATAGTCGATGGGGATGGAGCGGCGATACGGCGAAACAGCGGAAGGACGGATCTGACAGGGAGACCAGCCTGCCGGATCCGTCCTGCCGCAAGAGTGAAAGTACCCTAAGTCGGATCTTTAGATTCTGTAGACTCATTCGATTCTTAGACTCCATCCTGTACAGTGTGTGACTCAGTGCTGCTTGCCTGAGCTCTGATTGGTTGCAGGCCGGAGTGGGCGGGGAGGGGCTGGCTTCCACTCTAGGATCAGATTACACTCCTCCCTGCTGCCAGCGTCTCTCTGCTCTGCCATTTGACTGAGCGGCTTTACACGGATCAGGGCAGTGAGAGGATTCCGCGATATACACTCACCTAAAGAATTATTAGGAACACCTGTTCTATTTCTCATTAATCCGATTATCTAGTCAACCAATCACATGGCAGTTGCTTCAATGCATGTAGGGTTGTGGTCCTGGTCAAGACAATCTCCTGAACTCCAAACTGAATGTCAGAATGGGAAAGAAAGGTGATTTAAGCAATTTTGAGGGTGGTTTGGTTGTTGGTGCCAGACGGGCCGGTTTGAGTATTTCACAATCTGCTCAGTTATTGGGATTTTCACGCACAACCATTTCTAGGGTTTACAAAGAATGAAGAAAATGAAGTTACAGCCAGCTCACCTAAATGTCAGTCCTCAGTAGCGATCCAAAAAATAGAAAGAAGGCTCCAGCACCAAACGTGGAAATTGCAAAAGATCCCGTTCTTTATTTGTCACCAATAGTCAGGTAGATACAGCATACAGTGGCACCGACTCCCACTTATTCCCAATAGATCTACGTGTTTCGAACAGTAGTGTTCTTAGTCATGATCCAAGAACACTACTGTTCGAAACGCGTAGATCTATTGGGAATAAGTGGGAGTCGGTGCCACTGTATGCTGTATCTACCTGACTATTAGTGACAAAGAACGGGATCTTTTGCAATTTCCACGTTTGGTGCTGGAGCCTTCTTTCTATTTTTTGGTTTACAAAGAATGGTGTGAAAAGGGAGAAACATCCAGTATGCGGCAGTCCTGTGGGCGAAAATGCCTTGTTGATGCTAGAGGTCAGAGGAGAATGGGCCGACTGATTCAAGCTGATAGAAGAGCAACGTTGACTGAAATAACCACTCGTTACAACCGAGGTATGCAGCAAAGCATTTGTGAAGCCACAACACGCACAACCTTGAGGCGGATGGGCTACAACAGCAGAAGACCCCACCGGGTACCACTCATCTCCACTACAAATAGGAAAAAGAGGCTACAATTTTCACGAGCAAAATTGGACTGTTGAAGACTGGAAAAATGTTGCCTGGTCTGATGAGTCTCGATTTCTGTTGAGACATTTAAATGGTAGAGTCCGAATTTGGCGTAAACAGAATGAGAACATGTATCCATCATGCCTTGTTACCACTGTGCAGGCTGGTGGTGGTGGTGGTGTAATGGTGTGGGGGATGTTTTCTGGGCACACTTTAGGCCCCTTAGTGCCAATTGGCCATTGTTTAAATGCCACGGGCTACCTGGATGTGCCCTGGATGTGCATCCCTCAAATCTCCATCAACTGCAAGATGCTATCCTATCAATATGGGCCAACATTTCTAAAGAATGCTATCAGCACCTTGTTGAATCAATGCCACGTAGAATTAAGGCAGTTCTGAAGGCAAAAGGGGGTCCAACACCGTATTAGTATGGTGTTCCTAATAATTGATAAGGTGAGTGTATTGTTTCACATGCGGGCGTCAGGGAGCTGCTATCTAATAGCAGAAGACTCCCTGAACGTCCGGGAGACTTGAGATCCCTGTATCTCACACGGCCTGAACCAGACTAGGCCTCAATAAAAAAAAATTACCCAAAATGGCTGTATTTCAAATGCCTAATTCAAACCCCTGTATGTAGAGGTGGTATCTCAGAGGGCCTGAACCTCTGTAGGCCTGCAGTAAATATATATTTGCACAAAATGGCTGTATTTCAAATGCCTAATTCAAACCGCAGTATGTAGAGGTGGTATCTCACAGGGCCTGAAGCAGTGTAGGCCTGAATTCAATATTGGTGCACCAAATAGCAGTATTTAAAATCTCTGAATGTAACCCAAATGTATTAAGGGTGTATCTCACAATGACATCTGCATCAAAGGCTGCCAACTAAATTTTTTGTGCCCAAACGAGTGTTTGTTTAACAACTGAATTTGACAGCAGTATATAAGCCTGTAATTTCACACGTGCTGATGCTGCAAGGCCTGAAAATAGTGTTTTTTGTCAAAAAAAAAGTGTGGTTTTCAAACCCCAGAAAATGATGGGTGTATACAGATGTTGTAGATTGCCCAAAAATTATTTTTTTGCTAACAGAATATGAATGCTGTATATATTAAACTTGAATTTAACACTTGCAGATCTGGAAAATACAGTTTTTTTAAAACAAATGTGTGTTTTTCAAACCCCAGAAAATGATGGGTGTATTTATAGCTTAAATTGCACACTGACTAATACATATGTTGTAGATTGCCCAAAAAGTCTTTTTTGCTAACAGAATATGAATGCTGCATATATTAAACTTGAATTTAACACTTGCAGATCTGGAAAATACTGGTTTTTGAAAAACAAAAGTGTGTTTTTCAAACCCCAGAAAATGATGGGTGTATTTCTACCATTTGTGATCGGGGCTATATGTGACAGGACTCGACCTACCTAACCCATAAAATATGCCAACGGTCTGAGTTGTGCCATAACCGTTACCGTCGAGAGTATACCTGAAAGAGGGCATACCCTGTGGGAGAGTAGAGAAAAGGGGTGGGCTGGGAGGGGAATACTGCTGCTGCTATCAGTGCCCTGATGACGAGGGTGAGCAGCTGATAAAGGCCAGGGCGCCCCTCCCACAAATGCAGGCCAATAACTCGGCCTTGCTACTTGTGATCGGGGTTATATGTGACAGGACTCGACCTACCTAACCCATAAAATATGCCAACGGTCTGAGTTGTGCCATAACCGTTACTGTCGAGAGTATACCTGAAAGAGGCCAAAACACCAGCATGAAATACCAACACTTTATTAACATATTACAACACCAATGTCTGAAAAGCACATGAAATCTCCCCTGTGGGGTTGGGAACATATCGATTAAAACAAGAGGATCGCCACCGGCCCAATTTACGAATAATGTGAGCCGGCACTCGATTCTTGGAAGCGGCGGAAGCCGCCCCAATCCTAAAGGAATGACCTGACACGGTGAGTGGGTCCAAGCCTAAATGTACTGCCAGGATACGTACATGTGAGATGAACTGGGAGGTGGACAATGCTACTGTCCCGAAAGGTAACAGGGGAGTGTTAGGGCCGAGAGCGCCCAAAACCCCAGACAACTGCTGTAGCATGAGGACAGGACACCATTTGTGCGTCGTCCGGAAAAACTTAATGTGGGTAGGGGGGCCTGACTGGAAGTCTTGGTCACGGGTAGAGAGAGGATGAAGCCCTCTGGGCTAGGGGCCAACTGCCAACGAGCTAGGAATGGCCTACTGGATGATGACGAGGAGAACTCCCCTGGCCTCATGAAACCGTAAAAAGCCAAATAGATGGCCGCCTTGATTACCAAGCTATGTAGAGCACCAAAGGGCATTAAATCTAGTAAATCGGACATGTCTCTGAATATCTGTCCAGAAATGGGCTGGCTCCGGGAGCTTACACCGGGGGTACTATTCTGTAAACCCTTCAACGTGGCCTTGACCGCATGGCTGGAAAACAACAATGTTAAATTTGGATGGGAAAGGGATAAATGATGTTGCACCCCTGCCAAATAAGTCAGCACGGTGCCATATGATAGGTGCCGGTGCACATGACATTATCCGATAAAGGCAAGTATGCGATCAATATGACCGAGGGCACCTGACGCGTGTACCTGTAGGAAGGTACAATACAGCCGCCAGCCGGTGTTGTACGCTTTGGTGGTATTGGCCGAAAGAGACCTGGAAAACAGCCCATGGGCAGTGGCTAGGTACTGGTTTAGTGGCAAATTAGCGAGGCGGGATGAGGAGACGGAGTCCTTGATGAGTCGGCTTCGGGACAGTCCTGGGAAAACAGAGAGTAATCATGCTTAGCTAGGGGGTCCACTGCTACCATCTGTGCATCATGAATGAGGGATCCGTGGACCAGGAAATGGTGCTGGAGGGATAACTGCACCAGACGCCTAAGGAAGGCCATGGCCGGTTGTGACTTAGTTTTGCCACTCTCAAGGATGGTGATGACGGCGGAACTGCCGGAGGTAAAGACCACGGTACGGCCTGTCCAAATGCTACCCCAAACATAAGCCGCCGCCACCATGGGATACAAGGGCCCTGCCTCTGCTGATTGACGAACTCCCGTGGCCTCGAGCAACTCTCTTGACCAGGTCTCATTTAGCCAATGGGGGCCAAAAATTGCAACGAAACCTGTGTTCACTGCTCCGCTGGAAAACAAAATGGGGGAGTTATCTGAAACTGCTGTAATGAACATGGACACGCCATTCCAGTGTCTTAAAAAATTGTCCCACATCCCTAAATCTGCTAGTGCCTGATTATCTAGGAACACTGGACTGTCCTGACAGGGTGCCTCTGACAGGAGTGGTAGTAACCTTACTACAAAAGACCTACCTTGAGGGATAACGCGCATGGCAAAATTAAGCATGCCCAATAAAGATTGAAGATGTACCTTCGTGGTGACCCTGTCCACGGTGAATGTGTGAATAACTTCCCGGACCCTGACCAACTTGTCTACTGGTAGCCTGGCGGACATGCTGCCTGTATCCAAGACAATGCCCAAAAAAGTAATGACAGTGTCAGGACCATCAACCTTTTTGGGGGAAACGGGAATCCCTAATTGCGCAAAGCATGCTAGGAGACTTTGGAGATTGCCTCGCGGGCCCTGCGGAGACTCAATCAGCAGTAAGTCGTCTAAGTAATGTATAACATGTTCGCACTCAAACTTATTCTCGAGGATCCAATGTAGGGCTTTCGCCAGTTGATCAAAAATCCAAGGACTGCTACGGGACCCAAAAGTCAATTTTGTGGCAAAATAATAATAAAGACTTCCACTTGATCCCATGCCATTGCCAAAGCTCTGGCCTGATCGGGATTAACTTAAACGCATCCGATACGTCTGCCTTAGATAAAATGGCCCCGGGACCTGTCGCTAAGATCAGTGCGATCGCCTGATCAATGGAGGCGTACACCATACTGACCTCCTCTGCCGGTATGAGAGAATTAAGACTAGGCGTATGTGTGCCATGAGGAGCCGACAGATCGAATATCAGTCTCTCCTTGTTGTTGAACTTGCCTGTCACGACTGTGGGGCTGACCCTCCACCGCTCGAACGGGGATGTTGTAAAAGGCCCAATGATGTAACCCTTCCCTAATTCCAACTGTAAGAGCCTATCTATGGACCCAGGGTTCAGTAGAGCGGATTGCAAGTTCCTACATTCATGAGTGGCCGCAGGTAACGCCACTAGGCCTGTGTGGAAACCCGTAGTAAACCCAGACACTAAAAAAATCACAAAAACAAGTATCCTCGTGCCCTTGCAGATAGAACTTCAGGAGATCCACATTCACAACGCTCAAGCAATGTTTGTCTGATTTTAATGAGCAAGTAACCTTCGGGTGAGCCCGGAAACAATTGACACAAATGTGCAACAGACGGCATTGACTATAATTGCATGCTGAAAAATTGTAATTGTTGCAGATTTGTGACCTGCCCAGGTACTTGATGGGACGGCCAAGTTTGTCCACAGTTGCCTGCTGCTGGGCAAGCCCTGAAGGACCTGAGATAGGAGCGGAAGGATTGGACCTTGGTGTACTAGCTGCATTTTGACACCATTCGCTAGTGTGGTATATAGACTGGCAAGAAGAACATGCTGGAGCTTTCAGCCCAGCGAAATGCCTGCAAAAAATCTCTGTATCGATGTTGGCCCAATTAGTGGTGAACTGGAATTGGCTGAGGGCCGCTGCAGCCTTGGCGGAAAAGGAGCAATGATAGTCGTAGAAGCCAAAGCCACCGTATTTGTGGCCAAGCTCCGTGACCCTGAACAAGTACAGGTCCAATTCTTCCCTCCTATCCGGTCGCACAGAACAAATGATGTCACGGTACAAACTAAAAGCAAGTACAAATTCTGGTATGTTTAGTTTCCTACTGAGCCTGAGGTCGCGACCTCTCAGGACGACAGAGACATCGCCGCAAGCGATGACCCTATTGTCTGACAGGTCACGAGTGGCGATCAGCAGAGAAGCCAAGTTCACATCCCTCCCATCGAGAATGTCCTTTTTAATGTTGGCCGGGATAAAATGGGCCGGCGTTACATTGGGCACTGAAATAAAGTTACCTGCAGTACCAGCCACTGGGGTAGCTACGACCGGTAACAGTGCCGCAGGTGAAGCCAAGCCAGAGACCCTTGATTCCACTGACTCCAGCCTAGATTGTATGCCAGACATGGAGGACGTGAGATTATTGATCATGACTTGAAGCTGTGTCAAGGAGGTCTGAACCGTGGACATTGAGACTTCTGGATGACTAGGTTCTGCAGGGGTGGACACCAGAAGCCGATACAACTCGGCCTTCCGAGCTGTAGCTGGGAAGGGAATGCCTCTCTTGGTTAACTCTGATATGAGTTTAGGCACAGTCCAATTACGCAGAGAGGGAACACTGCCAGCATCGGATACCCTTGAACCAAAATCTTCCCCGGGAGGCTCCACGACATCCGAGACGTGTGACATGATCAGACTGTTAACACAAGCAAAATTACGGAACGTCACTATCACAAACTAGCAAGCTGCTGACTAACCCCGTGAAAATAGAAACCACCACCGTCACTACAGAAACCATCATGCAAAAGAAAAGGAAACCGATTCAGGTGAAAACCAACCAGCTGCAGCATCGTGGGAAGCGGAAAAACGTGTAAAGTCTGTGTGGTGGACCTTACCACAAATGAACGGGACACGAGGCGAGCAAGACGAAAATCGGTTACAATCGAAGTTGAACCTGAGCACCTGAAGAAATCATGAAAAAATGTTTTTATTTTATTTTTTTATATAAAAGTGACACCACCTTTGAGCATGGGCTCCTCTGCCACCCATGTGCTAGTAACAACTGGGGCGCTGATCATGATACGGAGGAGTAACTGATGTGAGGTAATTGGCAAAACGGGGCCCATGACAAACAGCGGGTGATGAAAGCTACCACTCCATCAAACCTGCTCTGACAGTTTAGGCCAGTGATAGGCAAACCGCGGCTCCCCAGCCGCCGCAGAACCACAACTCCCAGCATGCAAAACCTGCCTACAGACTTCAGCCCACAGTGGGAGCTGCAGCTCCGCCACAGCCGGAGAGCCGCAGCCCACCCATGAGCGGTTCAGGCCACTGAGTGCCATGCTAAACGTCCTGCAGAAACCTACTAAGAGGCATCATCCCCCTACCCCCGTGCCAGACTCCCCCCCCCCTTTCTAGAGCAACCACCCATTCATGCACATGAATCATACAATTGCTGTGGACACCCCAATATAGGATAGCTTGCCATGCCTCCACTGAACCACCGCTCCCTCCCCCTTTCATCCCCTGAACCACCGCTACCCTGCCCCACAGCTAAAGAGGCATGCTGCAGAAAATGATCGGACGGAGTCTCGCTGACTCCTGCTACCTGCGTGCAAGTCACGTGGTAGCGGGGCGTGCTGCCGGACTGCCGCTCCGGTGTGGGGATGTCCCTTCCTTACCTTGAAGGAACCGACCCCACCGACCGGACTGAGAATGCGCTGCTGTGGTACGACAGCTTCACTTACCTGGGACTCGAGCCGCACGGCCGGCAGGGAATCAGCTGACCAGAAGACCGCTGGAACTTCCGCTTACGTCGACCTGCCGGCTGAAACACCGGAGCGCTTGAGGCAAAAAATACTGCTGCTGCTGTCTGACAGAAACCACAACAGAATACTGCTGCTGCTATCCATGCCCTGATGACGAGGGTGAGCAGCTGATAAAGGCCAGGGCGCCCCTCCCACAAATGCAGGCCAATAACTCAGCCTTGCTACAAATTGCACACTGACTAACCCAGATGTTGTCGTTTTCCCCCAAAAAATTGTGATTTGCAATGTCCCAAAAGCTCAGATGCAGTGCTGGTGCACTGAGCATGCATAAAATGGCCGCCACCACCCACCTAACTAACAGAATTTTAAAAGTTATATATTTTTTTGGTCAATAGCCTCAGGGCAGGGTAAAACGATTGTGTCCTGCACCCACACAACTATTTCTAGGTAGATCGCTGAGTTAGATTCTCTCCCTGAAATCACAAGTCCAGCCGCATCCTCTCCCTACACTTGTAACAGCAGAGTGACGTGCAGCGCTAGGTGACTCCAGCTTATATAGAGCCTGGGTCACATGCTGCTCTGGCCAATCACAGCCATGCCATTAGTAGGCATGGCTGGGATGGCCTCTTATGGTAAGTAGTATGACGCTTGTTGATTGGCTGCTGTGCAGCCTTTAAAAAAGCGCCAAGAAAGTGCCGAACACCGAACCCGAACCCAAACTAGACACAGTATCATTATGCAAGCACATTGGTAAACACAGAGTTATTACATGTAATAGGCACGGTCTCAATATCACCATATGCGACTGGTGCCAACTCACATGGGGCTGTACGCCCGCGGGCGTCCTCCTCAATGTCTGAGGGAATATACCTGGAGACTAAACGTCCCAGATCAGTTTCTAGTGGCACATTAGTTGGAATCTTATCTGTCACCCCCACTTCCATCATCCCTCCTCCCGCCCCCCAATCCCGGTAAACTCAGGCCATGGGTAAAGCAGGGGTTAGACCTCCAACTCCAGCAACTGTTAGTGTTCTTCCGGGGATGAGGTCTTCTGAATTGACAAGCTCTGGGTGCACAAGGGTCATCTCGGCACCAGTGTCCCTCAGTCCCATGGTGACTGTGTTGCCCACAGTGACCGCTTGTAAATTGTCACAAGATGCCCTCTGTTTCCAACCCACAAACAAAACTGCTGGGGATGAAATAGATGGTTTGGGCAAAAGGGTGTTTTTTCTCTTTTCTGTGCAAGGAGTGCTGATATGCCCGACCAGCGGTGGGACCCGCACCTATCAGACAATGGGAGCATATCCTTGCGATATGCCCCCATTGTCTAAGATGGCATAACCCCTTTAACTCACCTTAGTCCACTTGTTCGCGTAGCCCGACATCTCCTTCTGTCTCCTTTGCTGAACAGGACCCGGGGTGAGCATTAATTACATGAACAGGACCTGTGATGACATAAGTCGTTACTCAAAAAGTATGTTCCACCTCTAGAACCGTCACCGCTGCCACCCCCTCCTGTTGTTGTGGATGGTAATCTAGAGTTTCAAATATCCAAAATTGTTGATTTGCGTCGGGTCCGCCACTCTCTTCAATATCTGGTGCATTGGAGGGGTTACGGTCCCGAGGAAAGAATGTGGGTTCCAGCGTCTGAGGTAAACGCTGACAGGTTAGTTCGGGCTTTTCATGCCTCTCATCCTGTGAGACCTAGTCCTGAGTGTCCGGAGACCCCTTGTGGAAAGGGGGGGGTACTGTCATGAGGGTGTCAAGAGCCACGTCTGACTCCGTTATACCCGGGGTCAGGAAGTCGCAGCGGGTGGCTGCACGCTCTATGTCTAAAAATTGTGCTGTTTCTTAATGGTAGCTTTTTGGGTTTGCCTTGTAATCCTTTTTGTCTCACTCAGGGATCCGTAGCTTCTTCTCCTCAGCTGTTTCTTGTCCAGCACTCCCAACCTCCTTATATTCCCCTCTCCCACTTCTCTGGTTGCCAGATATAGAGCTTCCTGCCTGGACTGCTATACTGACCTACTGGAGCTGAGTTGCTGTTATCCCTGGTTGTCGTACCAAAGCGTTACCCTCCGGATCTCTGTTGGTTGTTTGTTGTCGCCCACCAGGGATTATGTGTTTTGTCAGTATTATCTGTCTTCTCCCTAGTGTTTCCCTTTAGTGTTAGTGGTGCGGACTAGTGTTCCCACCGCCCTATTCACTACGTAGGGCTCATTTTAGGGAAAGCCAGGGTTTTAGGAACGTGATCGGCGTATAGGTGAGAAACCTGTCTAGGGACGTCAGGGCAGTGAGGTGCCGGCCTCTAGGTGAGTTAGGGGTCACCATCTTTCCCTCTCCCTTGGACAGGGCCTTCCTTTTCCCTCCCTTTGCGTCACGTATGTGATCGGCACGCCGGTCGTGATAGAAATTTTTCATTTTCACATCCAAGTGTTTCCAAATTCCGCAAAACGCTTATGGGGTCAAAGTGCTTAGTACACCCTTAATAAGTTGTTTGAGAGGTGTAGTTTCCAAAATGGGGTCACTTTTTGAGGGTTTCCACTGTAGGGGCACGTCAGGGTCTCTTCAAATACAAAATGGTGCCTAAAAATCATTCTAGCAAAATTTGCCTCCAAAATCCATATGGCGCTCCTTTCCTTCTGACCACTGCAACGTGTCCATAGAGCAGTTTACCTCCACATATGGGGTATTTCTGTAAACTGCAGAATCAGAGTAATGTATATTGAGTTTTATTTTGCTGCTAACCCTTGCTGTGTTGCAAGAAAACATTGATTAACATAAAAAATCTGGAAAAAAATTAAATTTAGAAATTTCGCCTCCGTTTTCCTTTAATTCTTGTGGAACACCTAAAGGGTTAGCAAAGTTTGTAACATTAGTTTTGAATAATTTGAGGAGTGTAGTTTCTAAAATGGGGTTATTTATGGGTGGTTTCCATTATGTAAGCCCTCAAACTCACTTTATATCTGAACTGGTGCCTAAAAAAATGGTTTTGGGAATTTTCTTGAAAATTAGAAAAATGGCTTCTAAGCCTTCTAACTTCCTAAAAAAATAAAATTACATTTACAAAATGATGCCAACATAAAGCAGACATTTGGGCAATGATGACTGATAATTATTTTATGAGGCATTACTATCTATCTTAGGCCTCATGCACACAACCGTTTTTGTGGTCTGCATCCGAGCCGCATTTTTTGCGGCTCGGGTGCGGACACATTAACTTCAATGGGGCCACAAAAGATGCGGACAGCACTCCGTGTGCTGTCCGCATCCGTTGCTCCGTTCTGTGGCCCCGCAAAAAAAATATAGCATGTTCTATTCTTGTCCGTTTTGCGGACAAGAATAGGCATTTCTACATTGGGCCGCCCGTTTCGTTCTGCAAATTGCGGAAGGCACACGGGTGGCTTCCGTTTTTTGCGGATCCATCCACAGTTTAAGGACCGGAAAAAAATGCACGGTCATGTACATGAGGCCTTAAAAGTAGAGAAATTCTAATTTAGAAATTGTAAAGTTTTTAAAACTTTTGGTACATTTCTGATTTTTTTTTTTTTTAATAAAGGAAAAATATATTGACTCAAATTTACTACTGTCATATAGTACAATCTCAGAATGGCTTGGATAAGTAAAATTGTTCCAGCATTATTACCACATAAAGTGACAAATGCCAGATTTGCTAAATATTTCATGGGCAGGAAGGTGAAAACCCGGGGTAGAAAGGGTTAATTAGAATGGACTCTGTTCCCTTGTAAAATGGTCTGTTAAGCCTCATTCACACATCAGTGTTTCACGGACGTACGTACGTGTTCTCCATGGACAGCACACGTCCCCATTAATTTTATTGTGTGTATTCAGACATCAGTGTTTTACCACGGTCCGTGGATTTGTGTTTTTAGCACAGATGCATGCTCTATTTTGTCTATCCATCACATCCATTATAGTCTACGGGTCCGTGAAAACCACGGATTCGGTGCGGACAGATCATGGACCCATCCAAGTTAAATGCACGGAACGGACCCACAACGGCCTTGTGCATGAGGCCTTATGCTGTACCAACTAGGGTTGTCATGATGCCAAAATTTTGATTGGATTTCGATACCACACGAAAGAAAAATAAAACACCCCAAAAAAGTGTGTATTCTGCATTTTATGGAACGTCCTGTTACAGCATATAGGGGTGGGGGGGGGGGGCAGCCTGTGGCCACCGGGCCTCCAATGAATATAACTCCTTCTGTGGCCACTGCGCCACCAATGAATATCATTAACTCCTTAAAACAAATGTAGGTGGCGGGTGCCAGCTGTATCACATAGCCAGCACCTGGCCTCAATGAAGGGTTAATTGACGCGGTTCGGCAGGATCCGTGCCGCTTAAATTTGTATTAAGGGGTTAATTATATTCATTGGTTGCGCATTGGCCAACAGCCCCTCCACTTCTCCTCAGTGCTATGTTCATTGGTGGCCAGCGGCAGCTTCACAGCTCCCTCTCTTTAATCTTTTCATTGGTGGCAGTGGTGGCCAGGACTCTCTCCTTCTCCACTGTGCCGGCTCAGGAAAATAGGATGCGTTCTGAGAGTAGTGCATGCTTTGTTCTTTAAAAGATACTAGGCTGCACAGTAGTGCAGCCTAGTATCGGAAAATGGCAAATCCACAAATCGGATGGATCCGGGTGCAAACGTATCCATTAGGTATCAAAAGTTCAATGCCCGGTGCAACCCTGGTACCAACCAAGGTAACGGTGTGCCAGGTCCTCGTATAAGGAGGGATTGCTATATATTAGCTAGTGGCTGGACGGCCAAGGTTTTTATTTGCTTATATTTTATTTGAAAGTGTGAATAAAAACACTGTATTTAGACTTTAACCTGCTTGTGTCCCTGTCTCACTGCATCGCTACCACTTGCCTATCAGAGCAACTCCCCACTATATATATATATATATTGTGAGACAGTGACAGGTCTCACTCAGGTTAGAGGCAAGGAAGGGGTGGATAGTTTGGTCCACACCCCTGTTCCACCACAGGTGAGAGAAGCTGGAGGTAATCAGCCTGGCACAAAGCACCTCCCAGAGTGTCAGAAAGGGGGGAGTGTGGTACCTGTGGACAGAGACCTGGAGGCTCTGTCTGTGTGGTCTCAGCTGGGCGATAGCCTGGAGTTGGGGGACGCAGTGACGCCTGGGAGGGTCGCAGGGCCATAGTCAGGCAGACTACTGAGCCCCAATCCCCCACAAGAAATACTGAACTGGAGACAGTGGGCGTACTGTGCTCTGTACAGCCAGGAGGCTGTGGGACATTGGCTGACAAAGCCGCACGAGTTCACAGGGTGTGAACTGGGACCTAGGTGAGTCAGGAAACTTTATGTTTAGTTAGAGCCTGGACGGGCGAGTGTTTATTATTTTGTCATTTTATTGTTGCTGGTGTTGAACAATAAATACACTGTTTGGACCTGAAACTTGGTGTCCTAAAGGCGTATCTGTGAGAATGACCCCCGGAGAAGAGCTAACCCCCCACAATTGGTGTTTGATGCGGGCAGGTGTCCCTGCTGAGAAGTAAAAGTGCTGGAAGCCTGCTAGTTTGCAGAGCAGAGACTGCTGGTGTTAAACTGGACATTTTTTTTTTCTGTGGTGCAAACAGTGCAAGATTTAAAGGGCCAGAAGCCCAGTACAAGAGACTGATCAGTGGAAATGGCTGAAAAATGGTATAGCCCGTGGGAGAAATCCTGCGAGTTAGTGATCGGCGGAATCCCGCTGGGGGTCATTCTAGACTCCCGCCAGCAAGTGTCTCGGGTCCTGCCTGAAATTCTGGACTTTGTAACAAGGGGGCCAGAGACAAAAACTACGGTGTCACTGACCTTTGTGACGGACTATGGCTCTGTGCAATGGGAGCTGTTAAAATGTGAGACACTGGAAGTGGAATTTGTACTGGGCAAGGACTTTCCATTGTTTGGGCAGTTGTGGAGCGGAGTTCCTGATAAAAGGCAAAGATATGCCGTTGCCAAGGGCAACCGTCGGGAAGACAAAGAGGTGGAGAGCGGTGCGGTTCTCAGGAGTGCATATCTTCCCTGCGACTGTGTCCGGAGTCCTAGAGAGGAAGTGCGGAGGTGCAGTAAGGCTGTTGCTAGGAGCAACCACAACCTTGATGAGTCCGCGGGAGAGGATGTCACTGCTTTACCAGAATGGTTTATTACAAAGGGTAAGACTGTTCCTGTTATTAACCATGTGGCAGAGCCATTGACAGTGAGCCGGCGGCAGGGGATATCTGCTGGGCCGGTAGGTGATAAGTCACACAGAGAAAAAACTGTGTCTGGACAGGCGGATAAGCCGGCTGTGATGGCTCCCTCGCAGAAACCCGCAGGGGAGAAGGTTTCTGTGTTTCCTCAGTTGCCCATGACCAAAGCTAGTTTTGGGATGACTAGGATCCGTGATCCCATGCTAGCCCGGGTAAGAGGCAGCACAATATTGAAACCAGAGACTGGTAAAATATTAAAGGTGCTGGACAGTCGTGTGGATAAGGACTATCCACGGATTTTCACTGAGCGTGAGACTCCAATGAGAACAGAGACTGACGAACTTGATATTTCAGATACGCTCATGCATGAGGGAGTGTTGGGCCGTGATATCTGTTTGTTGTTGTGGGGTAAGGTAGACACTTCTGCAGATAGTGACGAAACTCCTGCAGAACCTGTACCTGTCCCTTTAAGTGAGGAGCTAAGGGAGCTGCACTTTGACCTGCATGGGGAAAGAATATTGACCATTGGAAACAATGGTGCTGGTCAAGTGCAAGGTGATGGTGACAAAAGTGCGGAAATGCATAAGGAAAATATGATGTCATATGAAATATGTGGTGACAGTGATATAACTTTTCCGTTGCAGGTTGTGGTCAGGGGAGAAGCGCCCCCTGGTGGTAAAAATGTAAATGATGATGAAACTTTATTTTCTGCATCTGCTATGTTTCATGAAGCGCGATATGACGTAATCAAAAGGTTTGAAGACATGCATATAAGTAGTGTGGAGCAAAGCCCAGCTCCAGCTCAGTGTTTGAAGGTGCAGGAAAATATGATCGGGTTAGAGGGTGTACCGCACGTACCAGAGGTGGAAATGCAGTCTCCACAATGTTGGTCGGTTACTAAGGAAGTGTCCCAGGTGGGGATTGGCTCATCGGTGCCCCTAGAGGTCAGAATTAATAATGACACGAGCGGTATAGGTGACGTATGTGCTGTGACCGACTCAGAGAGTGAAGCTACCATGTCAAGGTCCTGCGAAACAAAGGTGGTTACTAGTAGCGACCAGACAGTTATATCTGACGAGATGGGAATTAAGTCGGGTGACATCAGCCTAGCTTCTGAAGCCCATATCCAGATAGTTGTAGGTGACCTGACACGACAGTACAGCTGCAAACAGGAGGATGATCTCTCTCTCTCTCCTCACGCTCCCTAGAAACGTTAGAGACGGGACTAGCTGTCTTCACAGAGCAACTGAAGAAAATTTCAGAAAGGGCAAAGAAAGAGAATGGTGATACTCCTACATCTGCTGCAGCAGAGCCGAGCAAGGAGCAGCTGGAACCGGAGGCCAAAAAGCGGGGCACTTCCCACAAGCTTGTGCAAAAAGCTGAAATGAAACTGCTGAAAAAACATGGAGTTGGTGGTTCAGCGCCTGGAGAAACAGGGTGTGACTTACAAAAAGGTGGAGAAAACAAAGAACAAACTTCAGCGAGGATTGGATGATCTGATGGTGGACCTGGACCACCAGAAGCAAGTTATGTCTAATCCAGCGAAGAAACAGAAGTGTGACTGGCTCCTAGCTGAAGAGAAATGCATCTCTGCTCGATATGGTGAAAAAAGTGACCAAACAGAGACTGATGCTTGGCTAAAGCCCTGGAAGAAGCGCTTGAGGAGCATGCTGAATTGGAGAGGCTGAACAAGCAACTCAGAGCAGAGACTGAAAATCTCATGAGCTTAAAAGATGAGTTGGAGAAATCTAAGTGTGCTCTCGAGCAGCAGGTAGAAGGTGAGAAACCTGAAGAGGAGAGTTCTCTGGAAGACGTCAAGAAGCCAGAGCCTGTTAAAAATGGGACTGGAGAGGGTGGCACTGTGGTGCTGGCTGTGGCAGAGAAGATGGAAGATGCTTCTGCTAAACCAGTTGATGGGGCTGATGTGGATGCCGAAGACCACAGACCCGTGGTAGCGTGTAGCCTAGGCCTGGAAGATGTCCCCTCTGCATAAAAGGCCTTCCAAATAGCCAGCAGGCTGCTGGGGAAGAAGTACAAGGAGGTGAACGATCAGTTTTCGGATCAGGGCTATTACAATGGCCTGTATCTCCTGACTCCTCCACAAAATGAGAACAGGGTCCTGGGTGAGCCTCTGGAGAAAATAAAAGAAGACAAGGAGTCTGCTGAAGACCCTGGTGCCTCCTGCCTCAATGAGAAAGAGGGGGAGGGGTTAACAGGGCAAGTGTATGGTGCCATGTCCGAGAAGGATGAAAAGGCGGTCAAAGAGACTGGAGACTTCAAGAAGACAAAGACTGAAATAGTTAAGGCCGATATTTTGGTTGACATGAAGTCCCCAGGTTCTACAGAGACCAAAGTTAAGCCAAAGGGAGCCGCGGCCGAAGTGGAAAAAAACGCTAAAGAAGCAGAGGTCTCTAAAACTGCCATAGTAGCTGGGGTAACTACTGTTGGAAAGAAGGAAGAAGTGACCCAGATGCACTTAAAAGAAGCGAGTAGGGGCAAGCATGCTCTGCTGAAGGAGCCCTGCAAAGCAAAGGAGAAAGTCTCGGGATATGACCATGACTGGGAACAGTTCAGGCAAGAGCTGCAGCAGTCCCAGAAAGGACGTGAGGCGCATGTACAGGAGCCAGAGGATCTAAAAAGAGAGAGAGATCAAAATATACGACAGCGCATCATCACTCGGGAAAGAGTAAGAAAAGAGTATCTGGCCATGAGATGGGCACATAAGGCCTTTAGGCAGTTTTGGTTAGGCAAGCTGTTGGTTTTGGTGATAAACCAAGCTCTGATGGCGTGGGTCTGGCAGAACAAAGGGAAGGTACGTGTCACCGAGGTTCCTGGCCTCGGTGAAATAAGAACCGGTAATTTTCTGTGTCAGTGGCAGTTATTGCTCGCTGACACTGGGTTACTTAGTGTGGCTGTAAAGCCAATCTGGGCCGGTTCTTATTGGGAGCAGCCAAAGAGCAGGGTGGGTGGCTGTTCCCCACGTCCAGGCCAGGTCGATACCCTCTCACCAGCCTCCCGTGGTTATGCAGGTGTTCCCCCTCACGGGCTTGAACAAAGGGGGGGGGATATGTGAGACAGTGACAGGTCTCACTCAGGTTAGAGGCAAGGAAGGGGTGGATAGTTCGGTCCACACCCCTGTTCCACCACAGGTGAGAGAAGCTGGAGGTAATCAGCCTGGCACAAAGCACCTCCCAGAGTGTCAGAAAGGGGGGAGTGTGGTACCTGTGGACAGAGGCCTGGAGGCTCTGTCTGTGTGGTCTCAGCTGGGCAAGGCTGAGGGACCACAAAGCTGGGCGATAGCCTGGAGTTGGGGGACGCAGCGACGCCTGGGAGGGTCGCAGGGCCATAGTCAGGCAGGCTACTGAGCCCCAATCCCCCACAAGAAATACTGAACTGGAGACAGTGGGCGTACTGTGCTCTGTACAGCCAGGAGGCTGTGGGACATTGGCTGACAAAGCCGCACGAGTTCACAGGGTGTGAACTGGGACCTAGGTGAGTCAGGAAACTTTATGTTTAGTTAGAGCCTGGACGGGCGAGTGTTTATTATTTTGTCATTTTATTGTTGCTGGTGTTGAACAATAAATACACTGTTTGGACCTGAAACTTGGTGTCCTAAAGGCGTATCTGTGAGAGTGACCCCCGGAGAAGAGCTAACCCCCCACAATATATACACACAGTACAGACCAAAAGTTTGGACACACCTTCTCATTCAAAGAGTTTTCTTCATCTTCATGACTATGAAAATTGTAGATTCACACTGAAGGCATCAAAACTATGAATTAACACATGTGGCATTATATACATAACAAAAAAGTGTGAAACAACTGAAAATATTCTAGGTTCTTCAAAGTAGCCACTCTTGGCATTCTCTTGAAGAGCTTCAAGAGGTAGTCACCTGAAATGGTCTTCCAACAGTCTTGAAGGAGTTCCCAGAGATGCTTAGCACTTGTTGGCCCTTTTGCCTTCACTCTGCGGTCCTGCTCACCCTAAACCATCTTGATTGGGTTCAGGTCCGGTGACTTGGAGGCCAGGTCCGCTGGTGCAGCACCCCATCACTCTCCTTCATGGTCAAATAGCCCTTACACAGCCTGGAGGTGTGTTTGGGGTCATTGTCCTGTTGAAAAATAAATGATAGTCCAACTAAACGCAAACCGGATGGAATAGCATGCCGCTGCAAGCTGCTGTGGTAGCCTTGCTGGTTCAGTATGCCTTCAATTTTGAATAAATCCCCAAGTGTCACCAGCAAAGCACCCCCACACCATCACACCTCCTCCTCCATGCTTCACGGTGGGAACCAGGCATGTAGAGTCCATCCGTTCACCTTTTCTGCGTCGCACAAAGACACGGTGGTTTGAACCAAAGATCTCAAATTTGGACTCGTCAGACCAAAGCATAGATTTCCACTGGTCTAATGTCAATTCCTTGTGTTCTTTAGCCCAAACGAGTCTCTTCCGCTTGTTGCCTGTCCTTAGCAGTGGTTTCCTAGCAGATATTCTACCATGAAGGCCTGATTCACACAGTCTCCTCTTAACAGTTGTTCTAGAGATGTATCTGCTGCTAGAACTCTGTGTGGCATTGACCTGGTCTCTAATCTGAGCTGCTGTTAACCTGCGATTTCTGAGGCTGGTGACTCGGATGAACTTATCCTCTACAGCAGAGGTGACTCTTGGTCTTCCTTTCCTGGGGTGGTCCGCATGTGAGCCAGTTTCTTTGTAGCGCTTGATGGTTTTTGTGACTGTACTTGGGGACACTTTCAAAGTTTTCCCAATTTTTCGGACTGACTGACCTTCATTTCTTAAAGTAATGATGGCCACTCGTTTTTCTTTACTTAGCTGCTTTTTTCTTGCCATAATACAAATTCTAACAGTCTATTCAGTAGGACTATCAGCTGTGTATCCACCTGACTTCTCCACAACGCAACTGATGGTCCCAACCCCATTTATAGGGCAAGAAATCCCACTTACTAAACCTGACAGGGCACACCTGTGAAGTGAAAACCATTTCAGGTGACTAGCTCTTGAAGCTCATCAAGAGAATGCCAATATGACATTTTGAGTTGTTTCACACTTTTTTGTTATGTATATAATTCCACATGTGTTAATTCATAGTTTTGATGCCTTCAGTGTGAATCTACAATTTTTATAGTCATAAAAATAAAGAAAAAACTCTTTGAATGAGAAGGTGTCCAATCTTTTGGTCTGTACTGTATATAGAAAAGGAAGAGTGTGGGAGCACCAATATAAAAGAGATAAAGCGGGTGCTATGTCCAGGGTTGTCAATGCTTACCCAAAGTATGTAGATGGAAACGGACAGCACATCCAATAGAAAACTGAAAAAATGTATTCAGCCACAGTGGCACAGTGAGGCGACGTTTCAGATCAAAACACAGAGCCTTTCTCAAGCATGCTTGAGAAAGGCTCTGTGTTTTGAGCCGAAACGTCGCCTCACTGTGACATTTGTGCTGAATACATTTTTTCAGTTTTCTATTGGATGTGCTGTCCGTTTCCATCTACATACTTTGGGTAAGCATTGACAACCCTGGACATAGCACCCGCTTTATCTCTTTTATATTGGTGCTCCCACACTCTTCCTTTTCTATATACAGTACAGACCAAAAGATTGGACACCTTCTCATTCAAAGAGTTTTTTCTTTATTTTTATGACTATAAAAATTGTAGATTCACACTGAAGGCATCAAAACTATGAATTAACACATGTGGAATTATATACATAACAAAAAAGTGTGAAACAACTCAAAATATGTCATTCTAGGTTCTTCAAAGTAGCCACCTTTTGCTTTGATTACTGCTTTGCACACTTTTGGCATTCTCTTGATGAGCTTCAAGAGGTAGTCACCTGAAATGGTTTTCACTTCACAGGTGTGCCCTGACAGGTTTAATAAGTGGGATTTCTTGCCTTATAAATGGGGTTGGGACCATCCGTTGCATTGTGGAGAAGTCAGGTGGATACACAGCTGATAGTCCTACTGAATAGACTGTTAGCTGCTTTTTTCTTGCCATAATACAAATTCTAAGTAAAGAAAAACGAGTGGGCATCATCACTTTAAGAAATGAAGGTCAGTCAGTCTGAAAAATTCGGAAAACTTTGAAAGTGTCCCCAAGTGCAGTCACAAAAACCATCAAGCGCTACAAAGAAACTGGCTCACATGCGGACGGCCCCAGGAAAGGAAGACCAAGAGTCACCTCTGCTGTGGAGGATAAGTTCATCTGAGTCACCAGCCTCAGAAATCGCAGGTTGACAGCAGCTCCGATTAGAGACCAGGTCAATTCCACACAGAGTTCTAGCAGCAGAGACATCTCTAGAACAACTGTTAAGAGGAGACTGTGTGAATCAGGCCTTCATGGTAGAATATCTGCTAGGAAACCACTGCTAAGGACAGGCAACAAGCAGAAGAGACTTGTTTGGGCTAAAGAACACAAGGAATGGACATTAGACCAGTGGAAATCTGTGCTTTGGTCTGACGAGTCCAAATTTGAGATCTTTGATTCCAACCACCGTATCTTTGTGCGACGCAGAAAAGGTGAACGGATGGACTCTACATGCCTGGTTCCCACCGTGAAGCATGGAGGAGGAGGTGTAATGGTGTGAGGGTGCTTTGCTGGTGACACTGTTGGGGATTTATTCAAAATTGAAGGCATACTGAACCAGCATGGCTACCACAGCATCTTGCAGCAGCATGCTATTCCATCCGGTTTGCGTTGAGTTGGACCATCATTTATTTTTCAACAGGACAATGACCCCAAACACACCTCCAGGCTGTGTAAGGGCTATTTGACCATGAAGGAGAGTGATGGGGTGCTTCGCCAGATGACCTGGCCTCCACAGTCACCGGACCTGAACCAATCGAGATGGTTTGGGGTGAGCTGGACCACAGAGTGAAGGCAAAAGGGCCAACAAGTGCTAAGCATCTCTGGGAACTCCTTCAAGACTGTTGGAAGACCATTTCAGGTGACTACCTCTTGAAGCTCATCAAGAGAATGCCAAGAGTGTGCAAAGCAGTAATCAAAGCAAAAAGTGGCTACTTTGAAGAACCTAGAATATGACACATTTCCCTTGCGCCCATGACAGCAACCTTGAGAGAGACCGCCTCCATCCAGGACAGGAAACAGGAACTTTCGTGGAGAGCTCATAAGGAGGAGCATGGCCCCGAGACCACCAGTTCCTGTTTCCTGTCCTAGACAGAAGACGGTTCATGGAGAAGAGGAGAAAGCTAGGCTGCAGGGCCCCTGAGGATGTTATCAAAGTGGGGTTACCTGTTCCGGCATAAGTCACCTCTAGGAGCCGCCGGCTGGAGTCTGGTGCCTGCTGCTGGGGTCTGGCTTACGCCGCGCTGGCCGCTACTCTGCAGTCCCGGGCTCACCGAGAGGTGTGTTCGGCACGCCGGTCCTTCCTGACAGTGTTCAGGCGGGCCGGGGCCTCCTCCTCACCTCGCGCTCGGGGGGGGGAACAAAATCTCGCGATCCAAGCGAGATCCGGGTCTCGGTCGAGACTTCCGGTATTTGGAACGCACGTAGCGTGCGTTCCGGAAGTAGGAAGTGCCTTCTCCTACTTAGGCCGCAGAGGGTTTTCAGCAGGACCCGACCGAGGGGATTAGACCCACAGGCGCACGGTCAGCAGCAGCAGCCCAGCCAGCCAGCCTTATAGGAAGCCAGATTTCTTTTGGATCCTGGGAGTCACTCTATCCCACAGCAGCATGGAGGAGGAGAGTACCCAACGCGCCGATCAACAGGAGGGTCATGAGAGCAGACCGGTACTCTTGGTGGGGTAAGAGGGATCATTCCCCATCACTTATTTCTTTTTAGTTAGGCTAAATCTCCTTTTCCCTCTTTTTCCTTCCTGCATTTTAGACTATAAAAGAGGGCCCTAGAAAGGCAATTTCAAAGACCAGAGGGAAGGAGTGTGCCGTCTGTAAAAGGAAACTGGCCCCCTCTTGGTTGAAAAAACTATGTCAATGTTGCATTGAGAAACTAGTGGAGGAGGAGACCCCATCCCTTCTGCAGAGTATTAGGGAGATGGTGAAGACAGAGGTCTCGGATTCCCTGAAAGATTTCAAAAAGAGCTTTCCCTCTGTAGCCTCTACCTCCCTTGGAACCAGATCAGGCACGGCTAATAAATCTGACTCTGATCCTTTAGAGGATAGTGATACAGGAGAAATCCTAGATAGCCCAGACTCATCCCAGGATGAAGAATCCACGGGCAGGCCACTTTTTTCTCCGGATGATACGGAAGCTTTACTAAAAGCAGTTCGTGCGACCATGAAAGTAGACGAACCCAAAGACCCAAGATCCGTTCAGGATATCATGTTTGGTGACCTCGGGCAGAAAAAATCTAGAGTGTTTCCCGTAAACGAGAATATAAAGTTTTTAATACAGAAGGAATGGAAAAGACCCGATAAATTTTTTTTGTCCCAAAAAAAGTGAAAAGGAAGTATCCCTTTGACGAGGCAGACTCAGTAAACTGGGACAGACCTCCTAAATTGGATGCACCTGTTGCAAAAATCTCAAAAAGATCGGCCCTACCGTTTGAGGACTTGGGTTCTCTTAAAGACCCTATGGATAAGCGAGCAGAGGTTTACCTAAAAAAAAGTTTGGGAGACCTCAGCTCAAGCGTTCAAACCAAATATTGCCGCCACATCCACTGCTAGGTCTCTGAAATTATGGCTAGAAGAATTAGAATCTCACATTCAGAATAAGACCCCGAGAGATCAATTGTTAGCCGTTTTTCCCACTCTACTTAAAGCAGTAGACTTTATTTCTGACGCATCGGCAGATGCTTTAAAATTAAATGCTAGGTCAGCTGCTCTTTCAAATTCAGCCAGACGAGCTATTTGGCTAAAAGGATGGTCGGGAGACACTGGATCTAAAAATAAGCTTTGCGCAATTCCTTGTCAGGGCGATTATCTTTTTTGGGTACGTCTTGGACGACCTTTTGGATGAAGCCTCGGACAATAAAAAAAGGATTCCCTGTCTCCAGACCCCCGAAAAAACAACGTTTTTTTTCGCAAAAACAAGAAGGATTTTTTTAGGGGGCAGAGGAAAGACTTCAGAGCAGACAACAAGAATAGGAAAAGCAAGGGGTTCCTCTTCAGTTCCCAATCCTCCTCAACCTCTAAACCATCACAGCAATGACGGTTTCTCTCCCGTGGGTGGCAGACTTTCTCTCTTTCTTTTACACTTGGGAAAAAATCTCCTAGTCCCTGGATTTTAAGCGTTCTAAAGGAAGGGTTTTGTCTAGAGTTTGTCTCCCACCCACCGGACAGATTCAAAATTACGAATTTTCTAGGAAACCCGGGAAAAAATCTAGCTTTACAACAGGAGATTGCATCCCTACTTCGAAAAAATGTTCTTATTCCGGTGCCGGAGAAGGACGGGGGTTTTTACTCTTCCCTTTTTCTGGTCCCCAAACCGGATGGAACATTCAGAACCATCATAAATCTAAAGGATTTAAATCAATTCCTCTTACAAAAAATTCAGAATGGAGTCGATCCAATCAGTTGTAAAACATCTTTTCAGGGGCTGCTTCATGGCTACGATAGATGTAAGAGATGCGTACTACCACATCCCTATTCGGCTAGACTGTCAAAAATTCCTCAGAGTCGCTGTTTCAATAGGAGGTCACATTCAGCACCTACAATATACAGCCCTTCCCTTTGGGATTTCTCAAGCTCCCAGACTTTTCACAAAAGTCATGGCAGAAGTCATGGCTCATATAAGGGAAAGAGACATTTTAGTGATTCCTTACCTAGACGATCTCCTGGTGGTAGCGGAGTCAGAATCCCTTCTCGAAGCACACCTCAAAAAAGTAGTGCAGATCCTAGAAGACCTCGGCTGGCAAATAAATGGGGAAAAATCACATCTAATACCTTCCCAAGTTTGTATCTTTCTGGGAATGATGCTGGACTCAAATAAACTACTCTGTATTCTACCCCAAGACAAGATTCAGAGATTAATACAACAGGTTCAGTCCCTAATATCGACAAAGAACCCTACTATCAGACAAGCAATGGCGGTCTTGGGCAGAATGACTTCCACTATACCAGCGGTTACTCCAGATCCCTACAGTGGCAAATTCTGAAGGAGTGGCAGGGTTCCCTCCGCCCGTTAGATACACCTCTCACACTCACCCCCAAGTGATCCAGTCCCTTCACTGGTGGCTGAATCCTGCAAACCTGTCCCAGGGGCTGCCTTGGATCCAACAAAATTTTGTTACCCTTACCACCGACGCAAGTCCTTCCGGTTGGGGGGCCTGTTGCCAGGGGTACTTAAGACAAGGTGTTTGGGAAAGAGAGCAGAGTCTAGACTCCCAAAACATGAGGGAACTGAGAGCAGTCTTTTTCGCCTTAAAAGAGTTTCTTCCTTTACTGCAGGGAAAATCGATAAAGGTTTTTTCGGACAACGCTACAGTTGTCTCCTATCTGAACAAACAAGGAGGAACCAGATCAGAAAATCTTATGCAGTTAACAACGGATATCTTTTCCCTTATAATTCCTTCTGTTCCGTCCCTTATGGCAGTACATCTAAAAGGTACAGAAAACAAGGTGGCAGATTTCTTAAGCAGAAATACACTAGACCAGGGGGAATGGTGTCTGAATCAAATGGTGTTCGATCAAATAATTCAACTTTGGGGTCGTCCTCATCTGGACTTATTTGCCACCAGAGAAAACAGAAAGTGTCATCTTTTCTTTTCCCTCAGCGCGAGAGATTCACCAACAGGGATAGATGCCTTCTCCCTTCACTGGCCGAACCAGCTCCTCTATGCCTTTCCTCCATTAAGACTTCTTCCAAGATTCTTACAGAAGTTGAGACAAGAAAGAACGACAGTGATCTTAATTGCTCCTTTCTGGCCCAGAAGAACCTGGTTCACCTGGTTGAGGAAGCTATCCTTGACGGACCCTTGGATTCTCCCGGAGAGGCAAGACCTTCTATCCCAAGGACCAGTCAATCATCCGAGTGTGAAGCAGTTACACCTAACAGCATGGCTCTTGAGGGGGAAATCCTAGAAAGTAGAGGACTCTCCAAGAATGTAGTTTCCACTTTGCTATCCTGCAGAAAGGATGTCACCTCCTCTATTTATCTCAGAATTTGGAACACCTTCCAGAAGTTTGCCAAAGATCCGGTGAATCCTTTAAATCCCCCACCTATGTGTAAGGTTTTAGATTTTCTGCAAGCTGGACATGAAAAAAATTTGAGGCCAAGTACTCTTAAAGTACAGGTATCCGCTTTGAGTGCATTCTTTGATTCTCCCATCGCTAGCCACCCGTGGGTCCGAAGATTCTTTAAAGCCATCAGCAGGCTTAGGCCTATATCTGGACCTTCAGTTCCCCCCTGGGACCTCAACTTGGTCCTCACTAGCCTCACAGAACCTCCCTTTGAGCCACTTAAACAGTTACCCATAAAAATCTTGTCCTTCAAAACAGCGTTTCTTGTGGCAATTACCTCAGCAAGGAGGGTTGGTGAGATTTCGGCCTTCTCTACCTCGCCTCCTTACACTAACATCCTAGATGATAGGGTACTCATTAAACCAGACCCTTCCTTCTTACCGAAAGTGGTTTCTATGTTTCATAGAACACAGGACATTATCCTTCCTTCCCTGTGCCAAAATCCGAGAAATGAGAAAGAGGAAAAACTGCACTGTTTAGATGTAAAAAGATGCCTATCTCATTATCTAGAGGTTACTAGTCAGTGGAGGAAAACCTCAAAACTTTTCATTCAATTTAGTGGGAAAAATAAGGGTCTCCCAGCCTCTGCTAAAACCCTTTCCAGATGGATCGTGAGAGCCATTAATTTGGCCTATTCTTCAGCTGGAAAGGCTCCCCCGGGGGGTTTTGGTGCTCATTCCACAAGATCAGTCTCCACCACTTGGGCAGAAAGGGCTGACGCTACCTTAGAACAGATTTGTAGAGCAGCCACATGGCAGTCGCCTGGCACCTTCTTTCGTCACTACAGATTAGACCTAGGCAATAGAGAACAGCTAGCCTTCGGTAGGAAAGTCCTCCAGGCGGTAGTCCCACCCTAAGAAATAAAGGGATTTCTATTCTAGTTGTCTCTCAAGGGTGCTGTCATGGGCGCAAGGGAAATTTAAGATTACACTTACCGGTAATCACTTTTCCATAAGCCCATGACAGCACCCGGGTTTATTCCTACCCTGTATAGAATTAATGCAGAAAAATAAATAAAAATAATATATATATATATATATATATATATATATATATATATATAGAGAGAGAATATAAAAAAGAAAAAAATATCAAATATACAAAAAAAAAAGAAAAAAAAGTGTGGTCTAGGACAAGTTCTTGCGATTAACTGGTGGTCTCGGGGCCATGCTCCTCCTTATGAGCTCTCCACGAAAGTTCCTGTTTCCTGTCCTGGATGGAGGCGGTCTCTCTCAAGGGTGCTGTCATGGGCTTATGGAAAAGTGATTACCGGTAAGTGTAATCTTAAATTTTCAGTTGTTTCACACTTTTTGTTATGTATATAATTCCGCATGTGTTAATTCATAGTTTTGATGCCTTCAGTGTGAATCTACAATTTTCATAGTTATGAAAATAAAGAAAACTCTTTGAATGAGAAGGTGTGTGTGTCCCCAAACTCTTTTGGTCTGTACTGTGTGTGTGTGTGTGTGTGTGTGTGTGTGTGTGTATATATAATATAATATATATATATATATATACACACAAACCGGATTCCCAAAAAGTTGGGACACTATACAAATTGTGAATAAAAACTGAATGCAATGATGTGGAGGTGCCAACTTCTAATATTTTATTCAGAATAGAACATAAATCACGGAACAAAAGTTTAAAGGGAAAAATATGTTGAATCAGAATTTCATGGTGTCAAAAAATCCCCAAAAAGTTGGGACAAGGCCATTTTCACCACTGTGTGGCATCTCCCCTTCTTCTTACAACACTTAACAGACGTCTGGGGACCGAGGAGACCAGTTTCTCAATTTTAGAAATGGGAATGCTCTCCCATTCTTGTCTAATACAGGCCTCTAACTGTTCAATCGTCTTGGGCCTTCTTTGTTGCACCTTCCTCTTTATGATGTGCCAAATGTTCTCTATAGGTGAAAGATTTGGACTGCAGACTGGCCATTTCAGTACCCGGATCCTTCTCCTACGCAGCCATGATGTTGTGATTGATGCAGAATGTGGTCTGGCATTATCTTGTTGAAAAATGCAGGGTCTTCCCTGAAAAAGATGACATCTGGATGGGAGCATATGTTGTTCTAGAACCTGAATATATTTTTCTGCATTGATGGTGCCTTTCCAGACATGCAAGCTGCCCATGCCACACGCACTCATGCAAACCCATACCATCAGAGATGCAGACTTCTGAACTGAGCGTTGATAACAACTTGGGTTGTCCTTGTCCTCTTTGGTCCGGATGACATGGCGTCCCAGATTTCCAAAAAGAACTTTGAATCGTGACTCGTCTGACCACAGAACAGTCTTCCATTTTGCCACACTCCATTTTAAATGATCCCTGGCCCAGTGAAAACACCTGAGCTTGTGGATCTTGCTTAGAAATGGCTTCTTCTTTGCACTGTAGAGTTTCAGCTGGCAACGGCGGATGGCACGGTGGATTGTGTTCACTGACAATGGTTTCTGGAAGTATTCCTGAGCCCATTGTGTGATTTCCTTTACAGTAGCATTCCTGTTTGTGGTGCAGTGTCGTTTAAGGGCCCGGAGATCACGGGCATCCAGTATGGTTTTACGGCCTTGACCCTTATGCACAGAGATTGTTCCAGATTCTCTGAATCTTCGGATGATGTTATGCACAGTTGATGATGATAGATGCAAAGTCTTTGCAATTTTTTGCTGGGTAACACCTTTCTGATATTGCTCCACTATCTTTCTGTGCAACATTGTGGGAATTTGTGATCTTCTACCCATCTTGGCTTCCGAGAGACACTGCCACTCTGAGAAGCTCTTTTTATACCCAATCGTGTTTCCAATTGACCTAATTAGTGTTAATTGGTCTTCCAGCTCTTCGTTATGCTCAAATTTACTTTTTCCAGCCTCTTATAGCTACTTGTCCCAACTTTTTGGGGATTTGTTGACACCGTGAAAATTTGAATCAACGTATTTTTCCTTTAAAATTATACATTTACTCGGATTAAACGTTTGATCTGTCATCTACGTTCTATTACAAATAAAATATTGACATTTGCCATCTCCACATCATTGCATTCAGTTTTTATTCACAATTTGTTTAGTGTCCCAACTTTTTGGGAATCCGGTTTGTGTATGTATGTATGTGTGTGTGTGTGTGTGTGTGTATGTATGTATGTATGTAGATAGATAGATAGATAGAGAGATATATATATATATATATATATATATATATATATAGTTATATAGTAGGGATTTTCTCTGGTAGGCAGGGTAAGCGGACGCAATACAGAGGCAAGACCACGGTTGAAAAACTAAAGTCCAGTGTTTATTCACTGGTAAACCTGCTCCGGCTTTTGCCCTACCGGGCTGGTGTACCTTGTAATTTACCTCTCCAATTTTTTCACGTACCTTGTAGGGACCCTGCCACCTTACTGTCCATGGTCGGCACCAGAACCAAACCCCGATCACCCGGGTTAAAGATCCGGACCCAAGTCTGCCGATTTATATATCCGACTCTAGGCTCGCTGAGCAGCCTCCATATGCTCCCTGACAAGCGGCAAAGCGGTCTCTGTCCGCTGTTGTATCTTGGTAACATATTCAAGGACTCTTTTATGCGGAGTGGGTTGTTGTTTCCACGCCTCTTTGGCTACGTCCAACAAGCCACGAGGATGTCTGCCATATAGCAATTCGAAGGGCGAGAACCCAGTAGAGGCCTGGGGCACCTCTCGCACTGCAAACATGAGATAGGGCGGAAGAAGGTCCCAATCCTTTTCATCTTTGGACACCACCCTTTTTAACATGGTTTTTAGAGTTTTATTAAACCTTTCAACCAGTCTGTCCATTTGTGGATGGTACACGGACGTTCGTAACTGTTTAATACTGTCACTGCCAGGTCTGTGAGAAGGTCTGTTAGACGTTCTTCTCTACCTCTTGCATGAAGTTCTTTGTTTTGACCACAGAAGAAATGCACCAAACGGATATACCACTGACTATACTGGCTAGTCATAAATGCAGATATTAAAAGCTGAGACTTTTGCCAATATATTCCTGTCAGGAAGATATCGGAGCCCATCATGCACAGGAATATATTGGCAAAAGTCTCAGCTTTTAATATCTGCATTTATGACTAGCCAGTATAGTCAGTGGCATATCCGTTTGGTGCATTTCTTCTGTGATTTATATGATTATATTTTCATCCGCACAATGCTCCGTTTTGTGTAGGATGCATTTGTGGTGCATGTGGACCGCGCCGACATCCTCCACCGTATGCAATATTTATTTATTTTTTGCTGGGGATAGTCGTTTGCTGCGGTCCACATGCGGTGGGGCTGCTCCCCCAATGAAAAACACGCTACAGTGTTAGGGGTTGAGCAGCTCCCCCAGATTTGCCACTATATTTCTGTGTTTTTATCAAGTTCTTTGTTTTGGTTTCACTTTGTCATCTCCTTTCCTTCTCCTAGCTGTCACCTATTTACACTAATTGTCTCCCTTTATATTCCCTCCCATACTGCCTCACTTTGCAGTTTATACTTCTTCCTGGATAAGTTGTTCACTGCTGGAGCCTGCTTCTGCTGATTCCTCAGATAAATCTGTTTCCTTTATTTGTGTTTCCTTGTTGGCTTGATTCTAGGTGACCCTGACTCTGTCCGTATTAAGTGCAGGGAGCCGGTAGTCGTGTCCCCTCTATTATAGGGTTTTCAGGTGTCACATGGTATTAGGTACATGGACATGCAATCGTCTACCATAAAGACCTTTGCATGGGCATAGCAGTCAGGGAGATCTCTAGGGGTTTTATAGGGCTCACCCATACGCTCCTTAGTTTGGGATTAAGCCAGTCGGATGTTTATTTATAAGTTCCAGCTTTCTGCAACACCATCCGTGACATTATAAACCGCCATAACCATCTTAAACATGGATCCGGTTTCAGCCTTGATTGACCGCTTGCAAGGTCTTTCGCTGCAGGTAGCAGATCTCTGTAAAACTGTGTCTCAGTTTCAGGTGACCGGTTCTGGTGGCGTTCATGGAGTTTGTTCCGAGCCTAAGATCTCGCTTCCAGATATGTTCTCCGGGGGTAGTGAGAATTTTGTTTGCTTTAGAGAGGCTTGCAAACTCCATGAACGCCTACTTCCCCATTCCTCTGGTGATGAAGAGCAGAGGGTGGGGATCATCATCTCGCTGCTCAGGGATAACACTTAGTCTTGGGCCTTTTTGCTGCCGGTCGGGGCACGGCCCCTCCGATTGGTGGATTAATTTTTTTGTAGCCCTGGGGCAGATATGATGGCCTGGATCGTATTGCTCTGGCTGAATCTAAACTGCGTCTTTTATGCCAGGGTAAACAGTCCACAGAGATATATTGTTCTGAATTTTCGGAGATGGGCAGCTGATACTGATAGGAATGATGCTGCACTCCGAAGTCAATTTTACCATGGTCTTTCGGAAAGATTGAAAGGTACATTTGCTTTTCATGAGAGACCAGCGTCGTTAGAGTCTGCCATGTCTCTAGATGTTTGTATTGACAGGCGTCTTAGAGAGAGAGGAGACTACTCCTTCCTGTCATATTCAGTCCAAAGACAGTGGGGCTGTCTCATTCAGTGCGCAGGGGTCTCAGTCTCTCTCAATCCCCTCTGAGGAGGAGG
Organism: Bufo gargarizans; assembly: GCF_014858855.1. Taxonomy (NCBI): domain Eukaryota; kingdom Metazoa; phylum Chordata; class Amphibia; order Anura; family Bufonidae; genus Bufo; species Bufo gargarizans. Next base: position 188,184,666 of record NC_058083.1, read on the forward strand.
CCATGCAGCTGGGTTTGCTTGCCTCTGATAGTAGAAGATTTAGCTCTCAGAGGAGGGTTTGTTTCTGTTGTGGGGGTATAAATCATTTGGCTAATATTTGCCCCTCTAGGAGATTCATGGAGCTTTCGGAGGGTAATAAAAGGAAAACGCCCTCTAAAAACTTTCCATTTGCTACTATTGGCAAGGTTTATGCGGAAATTGAAGGTTTCCCATTTACTTGTAGTTCCCGTTTTCTCCTACCTACCAGGGTGGCGCTAGACAGCAAGAACATTGTTTGTGAGATTTTTGTAGATAGTGGAGCAGCTGTCAATCATATTGATAATCAATTTGCAATAACGCATGGTTTCCAGGTATGCACTTTGGAAAAGGATATACCTGTTTTTGCTATCGATTCCGCTCCACTTTCTCAAAGATCATTAAAGGGCTGTCATGGAACCATGAACCAGACGTACAACAAGAGATAAGTGGAAAATAAGAAGGTTTTATTGAAGAGCAAGCCGTAAGCAAAGTCCGAACGGATGGCTAAACCGAAGCAGGGTCTTGCGGAGACAGAGGTCAGGAACCAGAAGGGTAGTCAGACGAAGCCAGGAACAGGAACCAACGGGGTAGTCAGACGAAGCCGGAATCAGGAACCAACGGGGTAGTCAGACGAAGCCGGAATCGGGAACCAACGGGGTAGTCAGACGAGGCCAGGATCAGGAACCAAAAGCAGCAGCAGTCTTGGAAGCATGTGAACACAGGAGGACCAAGCAAGGAACTGAAGCCACAGACCTCCTATATATATGAGCTGGGCATCCAGCTCCTCCCAGTGGGAAGGAGGAGCCGCAGGGTGGGAGGCTACAAGAAAACCCAGAAACCAAGATGGCCGCCAGCACATGTCAAACGAAGGGAACAGCAAGGAGGTAAGACCATGACAGTACCTCCCCCTCAAGGGCCCCTCCTCCGCGGAGTAAGGAACGGTTTCTGAGGGAAGCGTGCGTGGAAGGCTCGGAGCAAAGCAGGAGCATGGACATCTGCGGAGGGAACCCAGGAACGCTCCTCTGGACCATAACCACGCCAATGGACCAAAAACTGCACCCGGCCGCGGACCAGGCGTGAGTCCAGGATATTGCTCACCTCATACTCCTCACGATTGCCCACTTGGACCGGACGAGGCCGAGGAATCGAGGAAGTGAAACGATTACACACCAGTGGCTTCAACAGGGAGACATGAAACACGTTGGAGATCCGCATGCCAGGAGGAAGCGCAAGGGCATAGGCTACCGGGTTTACCCTGCGAAGCACTCTGAAGGGACCAACAAAGCGAGGCGCCAGCTTGGGAGTGGGCACTCGAAGGTTGAGGTTGCGGGTGGACAACCATACGCGGTCTCCGACCTGGTAGGAAGGAGCGGGCGCTCGTCTGCGATCAGCCTGGAGTTTCTGGCGCTGCGCAGAGACCTCAAGGGACCTCTGGATCTGTACCCAAGAAGCACATAGGACGGAAAGGTGATCCTCCACAGCCGGAATATCCTGGGGAGAGAATACCTCCGGTAACACGGCAGGTTGGAACCCATAATTGGCCATGAAGGGAGACGTCCCAGAGGAAGAGTTCACCGCCGTGTTCCTGGCAAACTCAGCCCAAGGCAGGAGGTCAACCCAATTGTCTTGGTGATCGGAGACATAGCAACGAAGGAATTGCTCCAAGGCCTGATTGGATCGTTCTGCGGCCCCATTGGACTGAGGGTGGTAGGCCGAGGAGAAAGAGAGATGAATCCCCAACTGGGAGCAAAAGGCGCGCCAGAACCTGGACACAAACTGACTCCCCCGATCCGACACAATCTCCTTGGGCAAACCGTGCAACCGGAAGACCTCCCTGGCAAAAATCGAGGCCAACTCTTGTGCAGAGGGTAACTTCTTGAGAGGAACACAGTGGCACATTTTGGAAAACCGATCCACAATCATGAGAATGACCGTATGGCCTCGGGATGCAGGGAGGTCCACAATGAAATCCATCCCCAGGTGTGACCATGGACGCTCCCCGGTGGCTATGGGTTGCAAAAGGCCCAACGGAAGGTGCCGAGGGGACTTACTCTGGGCACAAACGGAGCATGCCGCTACATATGCGGCGATGTCGGAACGTAGAGAAGGCCACCAGAACAGACGTGAAACCGCCCAGGACAGCTGATTCTTTCCAGGGTGCCCCGCGGCCTTGGAGTTATGGTAGGTTCGCAACAACCGAGTGCGCAACTCCTCAGGCACAAAACATCTGCCGTTGGGTCTCCCAGAGGGAGCACCAGATTGAGCCGCCAAAATCTGCTCACCCAGAGGAGAAGTCAGGCTGGTGCGAATAGCGGCCAGGATCTGATTCGGGGGTATGACCGTAGTCGGAATCGACTCCTCCCCGGACAGCTCGGAGTACTGCCGTGATAAGGCATCCGCTCTGATGTTCTTGGAGCCGGGTAGGTAGGAGACCACGTAATTAAAACGTGACAAGAACAGAGCCCATCTGGCCTGACGTGGTGTCAATCTCTTGGCCTCAGAGAGGTAGGTCAGATTCTTGTGGTCCGTCAGGATGAGAACCGGAACCACCGAGCCCTCGAGCAAGTGCCTCCATTCTTTAAGGGCCTGCACGATGGCCAATAACTCCCTGTCACCAATCTGATAGTTGCACTCCGCGGAAGACAGTTTCCGGGAGTAAAACCCACAAGGAAGCAGAGGACCCTCTGGTGTTCTACGCTGAGACAGGAGGGCGCCTACTCCCGTCTCAGACGCGTCCACCTCGAGGACAAAAGGCAACCCAGGGTTGGGATGCGACAGAATCGGAGCCGACACAAAGGCGGACTTTAGAGCCTCAAAAGCTCGGATGGCCTCGAGCGGCCAGACCTGAGGATTACTGCCCTTCCTGGTCAGATCCGTGAGAGGCTTGGCTAGCATGGAAAAGTCCCTGATGAACTTCCGATAATAATTGGCGAAGCCCAAAAAGCGCTGCAGGGCACGAAGCCCACTGGGCTGGGGCCACTGTAAGACAGCCGAAACCTTCTCAGGATCCATGGAGAACCCCTCAGCGGAAATGATGTAACCTAAGAAGGTTACCTGGGATCGGTGAAATTCGCATTTCTCAAGCTTACCGAACAGCTTGTTCTCTCGTAAGCGTTGCAACACTCGTCTGACATCCAGAATGTGGGCCTCCATGGATGCAGAATATACCAAGATGTCATCCAAATAGACCACCACACACTGCTGCAACAGGTCACGGAAAACATCGTTGATGAATTCCTGGAAGACTGCGGGCGCATTGCACAACCCAAAGGGCATAACCAAGGATTCATAATGACCGGTCCTGGTGTTAAACGCGGTCTTCCACTCATCGCCCGCCTTGATCCTTACCAGGTTATATGCCGCCCTCAGGTCGAGTTTGGTAAAGACCGTGGCCCCTTTGAGGCGATCGAACAGCTCGGAAATCAAGGGTATCGGGTAAGCGTTCTTGATCGTGATGCGATTGAGACCCCTGTAATCGATGCAAGGCCTCAACTCGCCGCCCTTCTTTTTCACAAAGAAAAATCCAGCCCCTGCCGGGGACGAGGATTTGCGAATGTGTCCGCGTGAAAGCGCCTCCCTCACGTACTCCTCCATGGCCTCATTCTCCGCTACCGACAGTGGATAGACTTTGCCACGAGGAGGAACGGCACCGGATTGTAACTCTATGGCACAATCGTATGGGCGGTGCGGAGGTAGGGCAACCGCGCGCACCTTATCGAATACATCCCGGTACTCTTCGTATTCAGGAGGCAACAGAGAGTCCGAGGAAGTACACAGCAACTTGACAGGCCCATGGATGCAACTAGCCCCACACTGCGGTGACCACGAGAGGATCTCGACCGATCTCCAATCGAAAGTCGGATTATGCTTCTGGAGCCAGGGGTACCCCAAGACCACCGAGTAGTGTGGAGACGAAATAACCTGGAGACAGACCGACTCTCTGTGAACGGCACCAATGGCTATCCCCACTGGAAGGGTCTCATGAGTCACGTGTGGCGGCAGAAGGGGTCTGCCGTCTATCGCCTCAAGAGCCAGTGGGGAACCTCGAGGCTGCAGAGGAATGGAATTGGCGGCAACGAACACTCTATCAATGAACAAACCACCAGCACCAGAGTCCACCAACGCCTGGGTCGTCACCGAGCCCCCGACCCAGGAGAGGACAACCGTGATCAGTGGTTTGTCAACACGGGAAACCGGGGACGAGGAGACTCCACCCAAGATCTGCCCCCGACAGGACCTCAGGTGCGAGCGTTCTCCCGGACGGTTCGGACATGCCAACCGAAAATGCCCACCGAGACCACAGTACATGCATCGGCCCTCGCGTCTCCGGAGTACCCTCTCCCCCTCAGACAGGCGAGCAAACCCCCGCTGCATGGGTTCACCCCCAGACAAGTCATCCCCAGGAGGCGTGGGAGGAGAGGGAGGCACGGGTGGGACAGCAAACGTAGGCGCCAATCTGTTAGGAGACCTCCGCAGGCTCTCCTTAAAGGAAGGTCTCTCCCTGAGTCTGGTGTCAATCAAAATCAGGAAAGAAATAAGAGACTCGAGCTCCACTGGTAGGTCCTTAGCTGCAACCTCATCCTTCAAGGCATCCGAGAGACCATGAGAGAAAGCAGCGACCAGAGCCTCATTATTCCAGCCCACCTCTGCTGCCAGGGTACGAAACTCAATGGCGTATTCAGCTACGGATCGTGAACCCTGTCTGATGGACATAAGGAGCTTCGCAGCAGAGGCAGCACGAGCCGGCACATCGAATACCTTCCGAAGAGAAGCAACAAAACCGGAAAACTCGGCAACCACCGGATTGTTGTTCTCCCATAAAGGGCTGGCCCAGGCCAAGGCCTTGTCCGAGAGCAGCGAGATCAAGAAGCCCACCCTTGATCTCTCAGTAGGAAAGGCATGTGGCAGCAACTCGAAGTAAATGCCCACCTGGTTAAGGAAACCTCGGCACTGAGTTGGCTCTCCCCCAAAGCGCTGTGGAAGGGGGGCAGAACCGGTCATACCCTGAAACACCACAGGCGCAGCAACAGGTGTCAGGGTAGACTCTGGCGCAACAACCGGAGCGGCAGTAGGAGCGGGCCCAGGAGCGACAACCGACCCATCGGCAACGGAAGCTAAATGAGCCGTGCGTTCAAGCAGGGTTTGCAACGCCACAGCGAACCGACCCAACAGGTGATCCTGCTGATCAAGTCTGGCAACCAGCGTAGGTAGCGAGGGTGGCCCTGTACCGTCAGAATTCATGGCTTGGTCCTAATGTCATGGAACCATGAACCAGACGTACAACAAGAGATAAGTGGAAAATAAGAAGGTTTTATTGAAGAGCAAGCCGTAAGCAAAGTCCGAACGGATGGCTAAACCGAAGCAGGGTCTTGCGGAGACAGAGGTCAGGAACCAGAAGGGTAGTCAGACGAAGCCAGGAACAGGAACCAACGGGGTAGTCAGACGAAGCCGGAATCAGGAACCAACGGGGTAGTCAGACGAAGCCGGAATCAGGAACCAACGGGGTAGTCAGACGAGGCCAGGATCAGGAACCAAAAGCAGCAGCAGTCTTGGAAGCATGTGAACACAGGAGGACCAAGCAAGGAACTGAAGCCACAGACCTCCTATATATATGAGCTGGGCATCCAGCTCCGCCCAGTGGGAAGGAGGAGCCGCAGGGTGGGAGGCTACAAGAAAACCCAGAAACCAAGATGGCCGCCAGCACATGTCAAACGAAGGGAACAGCAAGGAGGTAAGACCATGACAAGGGCATAGTTCACAATATCCATTTGACTGTGGGTGATGCTCATGTTGAGGATCTGTCATGTTTCGTCTTAATCGGATTACCTACTCCTCTAGTGTTGGGTCTACCCTGGCTCACTTAACATAACCCCACCATTGATTGGCAAGCAAGGCAAATAAATGATTGGAGTGAGTTTTGCAGAGAGAATTGCCTCACGGCGTCTTTCAGAGGTTTCTACCAGGACTGTGCCATCTTTTCTCTCTGAATTTTCGGATGTGTTTTCCGAGAGTGGTGTCCAGGAGTTGCCCCCGTGCCGGGAGTACGACTGCCCTATTAATCTCATCCCAGGCGCCAAACTGCCAAAATCACATTTATACAATCTCTCCCAACCTGAAAGAGTTGCTATGCGTAACTATATCTCTGAGAGCCTGACAAAGGGACACATCCGACCCTCAAAGTCACCTGTTGCCGCAGTTTTTTTTTTTATTTGTTAAGAAAAAAGATGGTTCTTTAAGACCTTGTCTGGATTTCAAGGAGCTGAACCGTATCAAGATTCGTGACCCATATCCGCTTTCTCTGATCCCAGACCTGTTTAACCAGATTGTTGGGGCTAAGTTTTTTTCTAAGTTGGATTTAAGAGGGGCATACAACCTAGTCAGGGTCAGGGAAGGGGACGAATGGAAGACGGCCTTCAATACCCCTGTGTCACGAAAGGTGTACAGGAAACAAGACAGTGCAAAATGAATATATGACTCACTGGATCCAAAACTAAGGAACAAAAGTGAGACCCCTGCATAAGACCTAGCACTCACCCTGACTGCTCAGCCTATGCAAAAATCCCAATGGTAGATGATCGCATATCCTCGTACCTCGACTGTATAACACCTGAACACCCTATAATAGTGAGGGGACACGACCACCGGCTCCCTACACTAGACACGGAGGGAGTCAGGGTCACCTGGGATCCAGCAAACAGAAAATCACAAATAAATGTACAGCACTTATCTTGTAGAAGACTGGAAAATAGGATCAGCATGCACACACACTCCAGGAAGTTGTATAAGCCGCACACTAATGCATTATGGGGAGGAATTTAAAGGGATGCAATCAGTCCAACTACATGACAGCTGAGAGAGGCTAACGAGATGAGGAACTGAAAACCAGAACAAAGAAAACTCAAGGAGGAGGTTCTGAAAGGCTTCTGTCAGAGCTTCTCAGCTGTCTGGTTGTGACACCCTGAGGGTCATTTTGAGAATTTAGTTATGCCCTTTGGTTTGACGAATGCTCCGGCCGTCTTCCAACATTTTTTGAACAGCATTTTTCATCATTTAATGGGGAAATTTGTACTGGTGTATCTGGATGACATTTTGATTTTTTTCTCCTGATTTCAAGACTCATCGAGACCACCTACGTCAGGTCTGGCTGATTCTGCGGGATAATAAATTGTACGCTAAACTGGAAAAATGTGTGTTTGCAGTTCCGGAGTTCCGTGTTTGCGGTTCAATTTCTTGGTTTTCTTCTGTCCACTTCTGGCTTTTGCATGGACCCTGAGAAGGTCAGCGCTGTGCTTGATTGGGAGCTTCCTGAGAATCAGAAGGCGCTGATGCGGTTTTTGGGTTTTGCCAATTATTACAGAAAAAATATGGAAGATTCAGCCCGCACAACCCCTAGCAGGTGCAGATTGCTATGGCGAGATACAGATACAAACGTAAAAACACAAAATGCAATCGCACACTGCAACCAGCACTCTGCCCTGCCTTTATGCTGGATGTTGAATAAGGCATTGGTGTACATTTTGGCCAAAGCGTAATAAGCCACTCACCACGTCAAGGTCGCCTTCATGAGTGGTCCCTAACACTAGTTCCTACCTTTTTATGGGCCATGACAGCCACATAAAGTCCAGGGAGCGCAGGTACAGCATGCATGTGCTTGGCGTGCATGCTGTACCTGCGCTCCCTGGACTTTATGTGGATTGTTGTTGATGGTAATCTTGAATTTCAGGTCTCTAGGATTGTGGATTCTCGCATTTTCCGCGGTTCTCTCCAGTACCTCGTTCATTGGGAGGGTTATGGTCCTGAGGAGAGGATGTGGGTCCCAGTGGCGGACATTAGGGCCACTCGTCTCATCAGGGCTTTCCATAGGTCTCATCCTGAGAAGGTGGGCTCTGAGTGTCCGGAGTCCACCCGTAGAGGGAGGGGTACTGTCACCGCTAGGTCTGTGAGAAGGTCTGTTAGACATTCTTCTCTACCTCTTGCATGACATTCTTTGTTTTGGCTTCACTGAGTTGTTCACTGCTGGAGCCTGCTTCTGCTGATTCCTCAGATAAGTCTGTTTCCTTTTATTTGTGTTTCCTTGCTGGCTTGATTCTAGGTGACCCTGACTCTGTCCGTATTAAGTGCAGGGAGCCGGTAGTCATGTCCCCTCACTATTATAGGGTTTTCAGGTGTCACATAGTATTAGGTACGTGGACATGCAATTGTCTACCATAAAGACCTTTGCATGGGCATAGCAGTCAGGGAGAGCTCTAGGGGTTTTATAGGGCTCACCCATACGGTCCTTAGTTTGGGATCAAACCAGTCGGATGTTTATTTATAAGTTCCAGCTTTCTGCAACACCATCTGTGACAAATAGGCAGCAACTTACAGAGTTCCCTCATGTCCTTGGACATAAAAGGGGTCCCCTGGTCGGTCAGGACCTCTTTAGGTAGCCCCACTCGGGAGAACATCTCAATTAGCTTTTAAGCTATAAGTTTCCCCGATGTATGTCGCAGTGGCACTGCCTCCGGGTACCAGTGGCGTAATCAAGGACAACCAAGATGTGTTGGTGTCCCCTAGTGGACTTCGGTACTGGGCCTACTAGGTCCAAAGCGATTCGTCCACCTCCTTAAACACACTGGGCCAGTAAAACCATTGTAGTATCCAGTCCTATGTTTTCTGCTTTCCCAGATGACCCCCGAGATCATGCTGGTGGGCTAACTCTAACACAGGTTTGCGATAAGCCTGGGGCACCACCAACTGTTCAGTGGATTCACCTCGCAGCTGATTTACCCTATACAACACATCCTGACTAACCACAAAACGGGGGAACACGACTCTGCCCCTGGTTGTTGTGGTTCATCATCTATTATTATAAAATGGTCCCAGGCTCGGGATAAGGTAGGATTCCGATGTTGTGCAGTACCAAAATTATTCCTGGAGACATTGAGGTCTGCCAGCTCCATGTCTGAAAGTCCTCCATGTCTCCCACGATTACACTTAGCAGGGTTGCTTCCTCCTCTTTCACCGACGTGGTGGTCACCCCTACCACTGGCCCTTCGGACTCAGGTTATCAGGGTTCTGGTCTTCCCCCTGTGCCGGGCCACTCTGCTAGGGTTACACCTGTCTCATGGGTATCAGTCACTCTCGGAACAGGCCACAGGGCCGGGAAGTCTCTCCCTATTTTAAGTTCATAATGTAGACAGGTTGCGACCTCGTCGGTCCACCTGCCGGAAACCGTGGACAGAGAGACCATAGCAGTAGGGTAGTCTTTTAAGTCCCCATGTATACACATGACGGAGCGTACCAGGGTCACCAGACTCCCTGAGTCCAACAGAGCCTCCGCTGGAGTGTCTCCCACCTCCACCTGGCACAGGTGGTTCAGAGACTCCGGAGCACCCACTACACACAGTTTCCTGGCATACAATTATTGACGGAAACCATAGTTCGTGTCCATGGTTTCCCCCTGATGTGGACAGTCAGCTCGAACATAGACAGGCTCCCGACACTGCCAGCAGATTATTGGAGCGGGGTCCACAGGGGTTACATCCCGGGCTGGTTTGGCACCAGTCGCTGGGTCCAGGGTTTAGAGTTACGGGATTTGACTGTCCCCCCCCCTCCCAAAAGAACCCTCCTGCAAGTTCCGGGTCGCCTCATAGCGCTCCACCAAGTCGACCATCTTAAGCGCATTACCTGGAGAGACCTGGCCATTCCATTGCTGGAGAGGGGGTGGCAGAGCCCTCCAGAACCTGTCTGCTAACAACCGGTCCAGCATAGCAGTGGGGCTCAGCATGTCAGGTTGTAGCCACTTTTGCAATAGATTGAGAAGGTTATAATACTGGGGTCTCACGGGCTCAGCCGGGTTGAACTCCCACTGATGCACCCGCTGGGCCCGGACCAGCACATTCACCCCCAGTCTTGTCAAAATCTCCCCCTTTACTTTTGGGTAGTCGGCCGCTTGATCGTCCGGCAAATCGAAATACACTCGCTGAGACTCTGATGCCAGGAAAGGAGCAACGATCTCATCCCTCTGGTCCTGGGGCAGCCTTTCCCTGGTGGTTTCGATGTCATCTGCGGGTGTCATCTTAGGGATCACTGCACGGACTGCTTTCCGGGCATCGTGGACGCTTGGGGTTGCTCCTGCTGTTTGCAAAGCCATCACGTGTTATAGCAGCAACTGGTTGGTCTCTTGCTGCTGCTTATTAGCCTCGCATTGCTGCAGATTAGCCTCCATGAGGGCCTTCAGAACAGCCTCCATTTTGTCACGTGTCACATGTTTAAATCTAGCAGGTTTGATAAATGACATACGACCGTGTGCAAACCTAAAATATTTTGGCGTTCACGCCAGCCTCACTGCGCTTGCCCGCTCCAAGCCACCAATTGTAGGGATTTGCTCTGGTAGGCAGGGTAAGTGGATGCAATACAGAGGCAAGACCACGGTTGAAAAACAAAAGTGCAGTGTTTATTCACAAAGAAAAGGCAGAGCAGTAAAAACAATGCTTTACAGGGTCCTGGTGTTAATTCACACAGCAAGAGTCCCCAGAACAACATATATCACCTGGCAGACCACAGCAGGCTTTAGGGCGCCTGATTCCCAGCAGGCGGCTCTCATGCGGCTCTCAGCCTTGCAGCATGGCGGATCTCCTCAGCTCCCGGAAACACAGAGCTTCCACAGCTCCACTATCACTTGGAGGATTATACCACAACTAGCTGAGCTGCTGGTTGGGTTTTTAAACTTAGCCCAAAACCTGGCCTGGACGTGGGGAACAGCCACCCACCCTGCTCTTTGGCTGCTCCCAATAGGAAAACCGGCCCCGATTGGCTTTACAGCAACACTAAGTAAAACAGTGTCAGTGAGCACTAGCTGCCGCTGACACACAAAATTACCGGTTCCTATCTCACTGAGGCCAGGAACCTCAGTGACACATACCTTCCGTCAATGATGGACCCTCGCGCCTTCCTAATATAAATATATATATATAGTAAGGGATCGCCTCTTATTCGGGGGTCATTCTCACAATGATCTTCATAACCTGGGTTTCGGGTCCAAACAGTGCAATTTATTTTTTACTCTTCATACACAACATGGCATAAAACAAAAGCCTGCTCGTCTGGGCTCTACCTAAACATAATAAACATCGTATCCCTAGCTCGGCTATACAATAGTGTTCCCACATGGAACCAGGTGTGGCTTACCCCAGACATACAGTGCACCAGCCCTCAGGCTGTAACAAATGCAGTACCTTTGGAGGGGGCTGTGGTCTAGCAGTCCTCCTGACTCTGACCTTTCAATGCTTGTTCCTGGGTGTCGCTGAGTCCCCCAAAGTCCAGGCTATTGCATAGCCTCGTGGCCCCTCAGCCTTGCCTAGCTGAGACCACACTGACAGAGCCTCACCAGACCTCTGTCTGCACACTCTCCAGAGTGAGACACACCCAAGATCCAGTAGCAGGATTAAATAGGATCCCTGGACAGGAGCATGCCCTAAGTCCCGGACTGGAACCTGGGGAAACAACACCTCAATGTTCACATTGCCACAAAATTATATATATATAGTTTGAAGAAAGTGAGGAAGCAGCACACTGTATAAGCAGGGGGTGCACGTCCGGCCAGTGTGGACCAGCACCTTGGTCCAATGTACTAGAAGTGAAAAATAGCCAGCAGCACTCCAAATCAATTCAAAAGTTGATGATTTATTGGACCCAAAATCAGGCGACGTTTCAACAGCTTGTTGCTGTCTTTATCAAGCACAGTGCACATGTGTTACAGACACACTTTAAATAAGGGCATCAATCAAAAATAGATTAACATCAATTGAGCATAATACAGTGAACGAACAATACATGTGATCATAGAAAATACATATAACAAATTGGCCTCATTTGGCAAAAATAATACATCAGACTAAAACAACATTAATTCCACATATCGTGATTTATATGGAATATAACATAATAAGTGTCAGTGATTACCCTAATAAGGTGAATTAAAAAACTCACTGTCAGGTGGGCAGCTGCATGGTTGGCGTTGAACATGCTCCTTGGCGTCCCCATACACTATTTGCGCATGCGCGAAAATACTATACGTAATTGGCGCATGCGCGAAAATCTCGTGATTAGCGCATGCGCGAAAATACACGTAATTAGCGCATGCGCGAATATATCAAATCTCGCGATTCCTCCGTTTTCGAGCGGCTGGCTAACACCCACAACTAAGATGGGCGAAACTGGATGAAATGCATTGTGCGCATGTCAGAGCAGTAATGGGTGCCACCCAACACATATCACATGATCAAAGTGATCTCAATAGAGCTGCTAGTCCATGGAACCCGATACTATAAATGAATTGGGTCCTAGGGCAATGCCGCACGGCCACCCACATGTCAAAGCACGTATGGTAGTCGGGCACAGTGTCCCAAAGATCCAGAATCTAAACTATAAAAAATGTTTTACATGGTTTGTATATGAATGTCACATATTGATTGACAATTCATAATAATGAGATATCGGCGTGAACAATGGGAAAACAAACCTACATCGCAGAGGGATCCCCACGGAACGCCACTATTCGCTCAAAAAGTAACAACATTGATACCCATAAATGAATATAAGCATTCAATTCAAGGAAAAAAAAGGGAAGAACAACCATAATAATGCAGGTACCATGGTCAAACGGATCAAATTTTTCTATATGAACGGTATACGGGGGCATCCAGAACAATGTACAACAAATTCCGCACAAATAGTAAAGCACTGAACCAGGCATATATTGGTTGAATAGAATAAATAGATATTGGGGAGCCAACTGGAACCAGGATGAACGTCACATCATGCAGTGCCTCCGCCAAGGCAGTGAGATCAAAATGAATCTAAAAACAAAAAGAGAAAATTTTAGCGATTCTCATAAAAAAAATATACTTGATTCAGGATAATGATTCAAATGCAGAAACACACGTGCATTTGACCTACAGAAAGGGATACGGATCCTGCAGAGTAGAGAAGGCATAAGATATGGGCAGTGCCAGGGCCAAACTACACTAATCCACCCTAAAGTCCACGTTTAACCCATTAGGTTTTAACGTCTTTAGCGTATATATCCAGTATAACTTGCGTTTTTTAAGGATAGCCTGTCTATCTCCACCACGCCTCCCCAATTCTACCTGTTCCAAAATACGAAATCTCAAATCACTCTGTGTGTGCCCTGCCTCTTTAAAATGTTTGGACACTGGTAAATCCATCTTTTCTTTCCTGATGGAGTAGCGATGTTGATTCAATCGTGTCTTTACATCCCACGTGGTCTCACCAACATACCACTTCCCACACGGGCAGGTCAGTTGGTAGACCACGTAGGATGAGTCACAGGTCAAGAATTGAGTGATTTTCATCATCCCACCAGTGGCCGGATTTAAAAATGTATCTCCTTTGATCATAAGTTTGCAATTTATGCAATGATAGCAAGGGTAGCAGCCAGTACGAGTAGAACCACACATTGTCCTCACATTGATCCTGGCACTGCCCACATCCGTCTTCACCAATCTATCACCCACATTCCGTCCTCTCCGATAGGAGAAAAGAGGGGGTGATTTAAATTCCGCAATTTCGGGAAAACTATTCCCTATCAATCTCCAATGTCTCCGAATGACACCCGCAATTTGCGGGCTGTCAGTCGAGAAATGGGAGATGAAGGGAATGCGAGGACTTAGGGCCTCTTTCTGAACGATAGTATCAGTGAGTTGATTCCCCAATCTATCAATGGTATTTCTGATCAGCTTTTTCGGATATCCACGTATGGCAAATTTCTGACTCATTTCTTGGAATCTAGTGTGTCTCACTTGTCTATCCTTAACTATGCGATGTACTCGCAAGAACTGGCTGTAGGGTAGAGATCGGATCATGGAACGAGGATGGTGGCTGTCATATCGTAACAGAGTGTTCTTGTCAGTAGGCTTGACAAATAAATCAGTACTCAAACTTCGTCCCATGATCCGGACCTCTGTGTCCAGGAACTGTAGTTTATCCATGGACTGCACCATAGTGAATTTCACAGTGGGGTCGATTTCGTTGAGAAAAGCATGGAACGCAAGGAGGTCCAACGTGTCGCCCGTCCACACCAAGAAGATATCGTCGATATAGCGCCACCACCCCAGAACATGTCTGAAGTGGTGGCTGCCATAGATCGACGACTCCTCGAGGTGGGCCATGTAGATGTTTGCATAAGTGGGCGCCACGTTGGACCCCATCGCGGTTCCACGCAACTGAACAAAGAAATCGTCCTGAAAAAGAAAATAATTTTTCGTGAGAACAAATCTTAATAATGAAAGTAAAAAATCTTGACAAATTTCGGAATAATCAGAACTTCTAAGACACGCCTCAACAGCCTGCAGGCTGAGCTCATGGTCAATCGACGTGTATAAACTACACACGTCGAATGACACAAGAGCCGAGCCTGCAGGGACCTCCAAGTTCATTTATTTTGGACAAAAAATCACCCGTGTCTCTGATGAATGATCTAGTGGAGATGGCAAAACGGCGCAACATTTTATCAAGAAAAATCGCTACATTGTAAAAAAGGGATTCCCTCCCAGATACAATTGGGCGGCCAGGCGGGGGCGAAACCCCCTTGTGTACTTTTGGCAGGGTGTATAACAGAGGTGTACAGGGCTTATCCCGATACAAGTAGCTGAACAACTTGTCATCAATAATTTCCGCCTCACGGGCTTGATTTAAAATATCTCTTAGCTCCCTTAGTAAGCCAAATTTCGGATCCTGTGCGACCCGTTTATACACCTGCGGGTCGTTAAGTTGGCCATGAATCTCCCGGATGTACTCACTGGTGTCCATTACCACAACCCCACCACCTTTGTCCGCGGACTTGATGGTGAGGCTGTGGTCGGAGGCCAGAGAGCACATTGCAGTCATCTCGTCAGAGGTGATATTGGCAAATCTAAGATCATTATATTCAGAAACCCTTTTCAATTCATTTAGGTCCCTGCGTATGGCTAGAAAAAAGGCATCAACAGCTGGATGATCAATCACAGGGTTAAAATTACTTTTGACATATAGACCTGTATTATGCAAAGACAATTCTGTTGATCTATCACCTTCACCTCTCAGTTTGGTTTTGTGTGGCAAACCAAATCTTGAGTTTGATACTACGTAAAAATCTATGTAAGTCCAACTCAATGTTAAACCAATCAGTCTTGGACACAGGGCAAAAAGACAGGCCCTTGTTCAAGACTGATAGTTGTGCATCATCCAGAACCGTAGAGGAAATATTTACCACTGTGTCCTCTTTTTGTTCACTATTTTCTGGCGCTGAGGTCTGAGGTTTTTGTTTCTGTCCTCGCCATCTCCGGTGGCGTTTGCCGCCCCTCCTGGTTCTATAGGATCCGTACCCAGTCCTAAAAAAGATTTCGGACAAGTTGCTTGCTGGTTGGCCTCTACACGTTCCTGACTCTTATTTTGAGATTGAGATCGTGTATGTCTTTTGTCAGAGGGATGAATCTGCCTCCTATCTCCTCCTCTAGGATTCTTAGGATCACGTTGCCATATATATATGAATCCACGTGTATAGTCCTCCATGTCGCGTGACCATTTTTGGCGTTTTTTATCTTGCAGTTCAGCTCTTAGTTTCTCAAAATGTGGTGCGCAAGACGCAATATATGCATCAAATTCTGCAGCCGGCAATAAATTTTTCAATGCCGTTGTTGTTGTCTGTAGAGCATCCTGTAGAGACAAAATCTCTTTCTGGAGAAACTCAATATTGAGCAGTATCATATCAAATGCAAACTTATTACAAATTTGTGAGAATCTCGCACAGAAATCAGCATTGTTGGGAAATAAATCCGGTCTCAACTGTGACCTCATCCCACGTGGGATTCTGTGATTTTGATGATATTCACACAGAGTGAACATATGGAGCTCCAGGTTAATGAGACGTTTAGAGTCATACTCAAAACGCTTTTTAGTGTCCAGTATGGTGGGTGTGAACAAAAAGGTAGTGTCTCTCTCTGTACCTTGCAGGATCCTCAGTTCGTCCTCCTTGCTGTAGGTGAAGACATCTGGGTCAAGGTTTTCAGACGATGTAGCCATGTTAGGTGCAAAGCGACCTCAGGTGCAGTAGACAGTTTGAAGAAAGTGAGGAAGCAGCACACTGTATAAGCAGGGGGTGCACGTCCGGCCAGTGTGGACCAGCACCTTGGTCCAATGTACTAGAAGTGAAAAATAGCCAGCAGCACTCCAAATCAATTCAAAAGTTGATGATTTATACAGTGGATATAAAAATTCTACACACCCCTGTTAAAATGTCAGGTTTCTGTGATGTAAAAAAATGAGACAAAGAATAAATAATTTCAGAACATTTTTCCACCTTTTAATGTGACCTATAAACTATACAACTCAATTGAAAAACACCTGAAGTCTTTTAGGTGGAGGGAAGAAAACCAAAAACAACTAAAATAATGTGGTTGCTTATACCTGGGGATGTAGCTGTGTTCAGAATTAAAGGGAACCTGTTGTGACGAAACCAACCTCGCCACGGTGTTTTGGAGGGGGCTGGTTGCCAGCCTCCTGCCTCAGGATTATGGCCCATACTAACTTTAAAGAAGACAGGCTGGCCGCACAGCTTAAATCTGTCTTTGGAATTGTATTTTGTTATGTGAGGGCACCCAGATGGCTAGTTTAATTGTATTCGTGTGGTCTGAGTGCCATTCGCCTAATGATATGCACTCAGACTTGAGCTATCTGGGAATATGTTAAATGTCTGTGGTTGCTGGGAGGGTGTGACATTGTGTGTTTAAATGGTGATGTCTGTCCTGTTGTCTCCACATGTGTATTGGCGATCTCCCCTTTGTCCTGAGAGATAATTGGATTATCCCTCGGTTGTCTCTGGGGCAGAGAGGAGGAAACCATGATGCATTGTGGGGATGTGTTGTATCTGTTCGGTGTGTCGCAGTCTCCATTCTGGTCCCCTGGGGGCGTGTCCACCAGATGGGGACCTACATAAATACGGGCGGGTAGCCCTCAATAAAGTGTTCCTGTTTTATCCTTCCTCATGTTGAGACTGGTGTTTGGATAACTGATCAAAACTGGGGGATTGCTATACGCTGAAGATTTGCTATACTCCCCTGGCATAACTACTAGCTCTTGTAAGAGCTGTTCCTGCTCTCTGGCTGTAGGAGAGGTTCACCCACTGGAGCCTTGTCGTAGGTCGAGGGTGGGTAGGAGACGACGAGACCCCAACCAAGCTGCGGCGGTTCGTGGGGTCTGCAGGGCGTACGGTGTCAAGTGGAGTGCTTGGAGTCCTCGGAAAGCACTAGGAGCATCTATCGACGGAGGTACCCGGTCGGGGTGCTAGGAGATCCGTTACACCTGTCACCGGGATTTTGTGTATAGAGCTGAGGACATGGGCTGCTAGATGGCCGCTAGCACATCCGCAATACCCAGTCCCCATAGCTCTGTGTGCTTTTATTGTGTAAAAAAAACGATTTGATACATATGCAAATTAACCTGAGATGAGTCCTGTGTGTGAGATGAGTCAGGGACAGGACTCATCTCAGGTTAATTTGCATATGTATCAAATCGTTTTTTTTACACAATAAAAGCACACAGAGCTATGGGGACTGGGTATTGCGGATGTGCTAGCGGCCATCTAGCAACCCATGTCCTCAGCTCTATACACAAAATTCTGGTGACAGGTCCCCTTTAAGCAATTACATTCAAAATCATGTTAAATAGGAGTCAGCATACACCTGCCATCATTTAAAGTGCATCTGATTAACCCCAAATAAAGTTCAGCTGCTCTAGTTGGTCTTTCCTGAAATTTTCCTAGTTGCATCCCACAGCAAAAGCCATGGTCCACAGAGAGCTTCCAAAGCATCAGAGGGATCTTATTGTTAAAAGGTATCAGTCAGGAGAAGGGTGCAAAAGAATTTCCAAGGCATTAGATATACCATGGAACACAGTGAAGGCAGTCATCATCAAGTGGAGAAAATATGGCACAACAGTGACATTACCAAGAACTGGACATCCCTCCAAAATTGATGAAAAGACAAGAAGAAAACTGATCTGGGAGGCTACCAAGAGGCCTACAGCAATATTAAATGAGCTGCAGGAATATCTGGCAAGTACTGGCTGTGTGGTACATGTGACAATAATCTCCCGTATTCTTTATATGTCTGGGCTATGGAGTAGAGTGGCAAGACTAAAGCCTTTTCTTACGAAGAAAAACACCCAAACCAGGTTACATTTTGCAAAAACACATCTGAAGTCTCCCAAAAGCATGTGGGAAAAGGTTTTATGGTCTGATGAAACTAAGGTTGAACTTTTTGGCCATAATTCCAAAAGATATGTTTGGCCCAAAAACAGCACTGCACATCACCAAAAGAACACCATACCCACAGTGAAGCATGGTGGTGGCAGCATCATGCTCTGGGGCTGTTTTTCTTCAGCTGGAACTGGGGCTTTAGTTACGCTAGAGGGAATTATGAACAGTTCCAAATACCAGTCAATATTGGCACAAAACCTTCAGGCTTTTGCTAGAAAGCTGAACATGAAGAGGAACTTGATCTTTCAGCATGACAACGACCCAAAGCATACATCTAAATCAACAAAGGAATGGCTTCACCAGAAGAAGATTCAAGTTTTGGAATGTCCCAGCCAGAGCCCAGACCTGAATCCGATTAAAAATCTGTGGGGTGATCTGAGGAGGGCTGTGCACAGGAGATGCCCTCGCATGCTGACAGATTTAGATTTTTTTTGCAAAGAAGAGTGGGCAAATCTTGCCAAGTCAAAATGTGCCATGCTGATAGACTCATACCCAAAAAGACTGAGTGCTGTAATAAAATCAAAAGGTGCTTCAACAAAGTATTAGTTTAGGGGTGTGCACACTTATGCAACCATATTATTTTATTTTTATATTTTTTCTTCCCTCTAAGATTCCCTAAAAGATTTCAGTTTGTTTTTCAATTGAGTTGTACAGTTTATAGGTCACATTAAAGGTGGAAAAAGTCAATGCGGGAGCATGAGAGCGTCTGACGTAGGACGCTAGGGCTCCGCCTCCTCCCCTGCCTCTGCCCCGCCGCCGCTCGCCTGCAGCCCGTACCGCCTGAACAGCTGATGGGCCGGGAGTCCGAGACGCCGTAATGCTGAGGCCGCCTTGTTTTTGATGCCGGTGCTGGTATCCTGACCCCGATCCCCGCTCCGCGATGCAAGGAGTCGCCAGATGGTGAGTCGCCACAGCGGCTGTGTTGTTGAAGAGAATTATGAGTGGAGGAGCTGGCGTGCTGAAAAAAAAGGCGCTCGGGATGCTGCCGTTTGAGCCTGCTGTTGAGCCTGAGGTTTTGCCTGTTGTGGATCCCTGTTGCCCTTATGGGAGAGGTTGACCTGGATTGTACTATCTGACCGCAGTGTCGAACGACAGGTCCTTTAAACTTGGATACAGGACCATCAGGGGTGATTAACTCGGGGCACAGTTTGTATTGCCTCCTACCGCAACCCATGCTCAGTCTTTGCCCTTAGGTCTGCCCCCACTGTGAAGGTGTATAAGTAGTAGGGGTGATATCCCCGGTGATGGCAGCTGATAGAGGGTCTGTTTTCCACGGTGACTGTGGTTGTGAGGATGGGTAAGCAGTCTGAGGCTACTGCGGACTGAAGGAAAAACGATCTACAACCCTGTCTTCCCCCAGGTTTCATAATTAACGACATTGTGTCTCCCCGATTTAATGAACTAACTATCTGTACCTTCCGATACGCCTGGACCTTATGCCCTGTGTTACAACTCCGTAAGGAATCCACTTCTCCCGGTCAAAGTCCTGATTAACATTACTAACATCATTAACTTTTCCCCCTTTGAACTGATCTTCTCACTATTGGATTGACTTTTCGTGTCTAAAATGATTCAAATATGGAAATAATTTATTGTTTATATTCTGATTGTGATTAATTTAAAAGGGGGTTATATCTGTTTCTTTCGGGCTTTTAAACTGCCCTGGTATTGAGAGAGGGAGGGAAGAGAAAAGAAGAAAGGAAAGAAAAAGAGAAAAAAAAGGGAGAAGAGGGAGGAAAAAGGGAAAAAAAAGGGGAAAAAAAAAGAAAAAGAAAAAAGTGGAGAATTGAAATGCCGTCTAAGAAAAGGGAGGAACCGCGGGGCCCTGCGGGAAGCACCGCCAGGAGATCAGCCGTAGGTTTGGAAAGTGGGTCTAAACAATCGGGCCTAAATAAATACCTGGTTCCGAACTCACCGGGGCCAAGATCCCCACAAAAAGAAAAAACTGTGGATTCTAGACCGCAGGGTCCAACACATGAGACGTCAGTTGAAGGGGGCGAGGGAGAGAGGGGAACCCCAGTGACATATACAGAAACAGATGTAAAAATGGTGCAGGATATACTCGGTACGGTTTCACGGATAGAAAATTTAATGGGTAATCTGGTAACCCAGCTTGGGGCAGTACAGACAGATGTTATGGTTATACGAGCGGAGATGGAAAAAGTAAGGCAGCGGTTGCAAGAGATGGGGAAAAAAAGATTCCCTCCTTAGAGAAATCCGTTCAGAAATTAGAGAAGGATGTGACATCTTTAAAACAGATAAACGCTAAGATGGAACAAAAATTGGTAGACCAGGAGGATAGATCAAGAAGGTCAAATATAAGATGTGTGGGGATTCCAGAGTGAGCGGAGGGAGAAAACTGTACTGAATTTATGGAGAGATGGTTAAGGGAAAACAGTAGAGAAGGTACTCTTTCTCTCCTGTTTTCCATCGAAAGAGCACATAGGGTCCCCACAAAAAACAGGGTGCCAGGAGATTATCCTAGACCGATACTGGTGAAATGCCTACTATCCAAGGACCGAGACGGAATATTAGCCGACGCTAGAACCTCAGAAAGATACTGTATACAGGGGGTAAAGATTAAACTTTTTCCAGATTATTCATTTAGTACTAATGCACAAAGAAGAGAGTTTATATCGGTTAAAAAAAGATTAAGGGAGGCAGGTATAAAGTATAGTTTATTCTTCCCAGCAAAACTAAGGGTGGAATATAATGGCAAGTTCGTTTTTTTTCGGACTCCGGAGGAAGTTAGCGAATGGGCGGACGGGGAGGGTCTTTGAGGCTGGGGGGGGGAGGTGATAGGAGCTAATATGCTAAGATATGGAGTCGCCCGGACTGCCGACCAGCAGAAGGGGGGACTACTTGGATGGGAGGGTATATGGAGGGTTTGGGAGGGCGGGGCGTGGAGAGAGAATTTTATATATATATTTTTTTTCCTTCCTGGATAGATGGTTAGGGTCCTTTCATTGAATGTGAGAGGGCTCCGTGAGAGGGTTAAAAGGTTTGCTATCCTTGAGTGGATCAAGAGGTTTCTGCCAGCCGTCGTCTGCCTCCAGGAGACACATTTAGATAAAGAATCAGTAAGGTGGTTGGAGAGGAGATGGATGGTGGCGGGATATCATTCGGTATATACTACCTATTCTAGAGGGGTCTCGATTCTGATACATAACAAGATTAAATTTGAGGCTCTGGCATGTGAGGCCGACGATTGTGGCAGGTACCTCTTTCTACATTGTTATGTAGAGGGGAAAAAAAACGTACTCGCAAATATATATATTCCACCACCATATAAATCAGATGTTTTGTACCAATTGTATAGATTTATGTTGAACAAACAGGAATGTATGTTGATTGCGGTCGGCGACTATAACGCGGTTAGGGATCCACTCAGGGATAGGATGTCTAGTAGAAGGGGAGGAGCACAAAATGTAGAGTTATGTAAATTAGTATATGAATTTAATTGGGTAGATGTCTGGCGGGTGCAGAACCCGGATGAAATTTAATTATTCTTGCTACTCAAAAACACACCAAACCTGGTCGAGAATAGATATGATTTTGGGAAATAAAAATCTAATATCTCAAAATAGGATTAGGATAAAGTATATACCCATGGCTTTATCGGACCATAGTGCAATGGTAATGGAGTTGGATCTGAATAAAAATAATACCTTGCCGTTGTTTAAGTTTAATCCCCATTGGCTATTATTAATCTCAGATAAAGAGAGTATAATAGAAGAGTTAAAACTTTTTTTCATGGAAAATAATGGTTCTGCCGGTAGACTTGTGGTTTGGGACACTTTTAAGGCATTTTTGAGGGGATTACTGTTCAAAAAAGTAAACTATTGGAAAAAAAATACTAGAGAGAACGGGAAGGTATTGGAAAAAAAACTACAAGAGGCTGGAATGGTATGTATGAGATACCCTACTGTACTTAATAAGAGAGCTTGGGAGGAAGAACAAGAAAAGTTGAGGATATATCAATTAGAAAAAAGTAGGAAAGAATTGCTCCTTCAGGGGATTAAGTTGGCCTCGGAGGGTGAAAAGGTCGGTAAAATATTAGCAAATATAGTGAGAAATCAAAAAGGGAAATCATGGATCGGCGCGATTAAAGATAAAACGGGAAAATTACTCACCGTACCTGAAGATATTAAAAAAGTGTTTGGGGACTATTTCCAAGAGCTATATAAGTCCAGGGTACAATACTCAAAACAAGAGTTAGATTCCTATTTAGATAAGATTGCTTTTAATAGGATATCTGAGGTTCAAAAAGAATTTTGGGAAAAAGAAATAACGGTGGCAGATATAAATTTAGCTCTGGGTAAGGTTAAACCTGAGAGAACACCAGGTGGAGATGGGCTCCCCTTTGAAATATATAAAACCTTCTCACAGGTATTAGTTCCAGAATTAAAAATAACACTGGACGAGGCTCGAAAATTAGGTGATTTACCGAGTTCTATGAAGGAAGCAATTATTACACTAATCTTAAAAAAGGGGAAGGAACAAACAGACCCCGACTCATATAGGCCTATATCCCTTTTGAATACGGATGCGAAAATTTTGGCAAAAGTTTTAGCAGACAGGCTCTCTAGGGTTATTAAAGAAATAATAAATAAAGA
This sequence comes from Bufo gargarizans, assembly GCF_014858855.1. Taxonomy (NCBI): domain Eukaryota; kingdom Metazoa; phylum Chordata; class Amphibia; order Anura; family Bufonidae; genus Bufo; species Bufo gargarizans. The sequence continues at coordinate 188,207,598 of NC_058083.1, forward strand.
TCAGACAGGTTTTATACCGGGTAGAACAATATACTCCAACATAAGAAGGCTACTCCTTAACATAGAAGCTAATAGATCAGATGCAGGGGAAAAAGCGATACTCTCATTGGATGCCCAAAAGGCGTTTGATTGCATTGAATGGGAGTATCTATGGGCAGTATTAAGGAGATTTGGCATAGGGGAAGGATTTATAGGGTGGATTCAGTTAATTTATCGTAACCCTAGGGCTAGAGTGGTTGTGGATGGGAGCTTGTGTCCCCCCCCCCCCCCCCGTTTGCCCTATCACGTGGCACAAGGCAGGGATGCCCTCTCTCCCCATTGCTATTTGCAATTGCAATTGAACCCTTGGCAAATATAATAAGAAACGATAGGGAGATTAAAAGTTTTACATATGTGGGTGGAGAAGAAAAATTGTTGATGTATGCAGATGATATTTTACTTTTTTTGCAAAATACTGGGGAACAGTTTAACAAAGTGGTAGAGATAATAGATAAGTTCGGTTTTTTTTTTTCCGGTTTAAACATTAATTGGGTTAAATCACACATGTTGTTATTATTAGGAGAGGGGCAACTACAGAGAGAGACACACGGGTGCACGTTTTAAAAAGACACGAAAATTTCAAATATCTCGGTATACAAATCTCTGGAAACATAGAAGAATATGAAAAATTAAATGTTCTCCCCTTAATAAAAGAATTAAGAACTAAAATACACATATGGAAAAGATTACCAATGTCAATGCAGGGCAGGGTAAATTTAATAAAAATGGTCTTTCTCCCAAAGATACTTTATGTACTGCAAAATGCCCCAGTAAGAATACCACAAAATACTTTTAAACTATTTGATAGACTAATGGGGGATTTTATTTGGAAGGGTGCGATTCCTCGGATAAAGAAGGAAGTCCTTCAGCTCCCAGTGCAAGAAGGAGGACTAGCGCTTCCCAATCTATTTTTTTACTACTTAATAACACAATACGGGAATATAAAGGATAGCTTAGATAGTCAGATGGGTAGACAAGAATTAAATAGATGGGGATGGAAAGAAGAATTTAATCACTTAGAGGTGTTGGAGTCTGGGAAAAAAAATACTAGTAATAGGATATTAAATTTGCTAGAATACGTATGGGGGGAAATTAAGAAGATATTGGAGATTAAAGGGTTTTTGAAGTATACACCGATATGGAAAAATTTTAATTTAAAGGAATTGGAAACAATAAGAGATTATATAGATTGGGAAAAAAAAGGAGTGAAATATCTAGAACAGATTTTCGAGGGAGATAAGCTGAAGGATTTTTAATATAATGGTGTCGGAATTCGGGATCCCCCATAGTGACATGTATAAATATTTCCAGCTTAGGAATGCATTGCGGATAGTGGTACAGGAGGATAGGTATAGAAGGGAAACATCAGATATGTTGGACAAGTTTATTGTAGTAGGGGAAGGAGGTGGAATAACTGCAAAGAGATATAGGATCTTGATGGAGGAAAAAAGAAAAACAATTACAATGCTTGCTGTGAAGAAATGGGAGAAAGATCTAGATTCCTTTACAGAGGAAAAATGGAGAGATGCCCTTAGAAATTATGCGACAATTTCGGATAGGGGTTCGCATAAGATCTCACAATTCTTTATAATACATAGATTACATCGATCTCCATGGATGAGGGTGAGACCAACAGATAAATGTTCAAAATGTTGGGAGGAGAGAGCTGATTTGATACACTGCTTTTGGAGGTGTCCCAAGCTTCATAGATATTGGACAGAAATTATGGAAACTGTGTTTTTGTTACTGAAGGTCCGATTGCCAAATGACCCAGTAATTTGTATTTTAGGGGCAACTGAACATTTGAAATTAAATAAAAATATACGATTGGTTTTGAACAAAGTATTATTTCAGGCTAGAATCCTTATACTTAGGAAATGGATAAAGGTAGATCCACCGACGGTGGAGGAAAACAATAGACAATCCAATTAAAAAAGAACGTGGGACGAAGAATTATACCAAAAAGTCATCAAATCTTGACCAGGTCTGGAAAAATTAGGTACTTTAGTATTTTTTTTTATTTTTTTTTTCTCTCTACGCCCCTCCCCCCCTTCCTTTTGGGGGGTGGGAGGGAAATGGGAGGGCGGGTGATGGGAGGTGGTTGGGAAAGGGGAGAAAGAAAGAAAAAAAATGAAAGATGAACAGTAAATATCAACTGTCAATAATTTTTTCACGTATTGTTGGGGTAATGTTTTCTACGGATGTATTTATTGTACGAAATCGAAATAAAGATATATATAAAAAAAAAAAAAAGGTGGAAAAAGTTCGGAAATGATTTATCTTTGTCTAATTTTTTTTACATCACAGAAACCTGACATTTTAACAGGGGTGTGTAGACTTTTTATATCCACTGTATATATAAAGTGGGTAATTTATTATCCAGAAATACGCCTATATTAGTGGCAGATTGCGGTGCAACGGTTAGTGACCCAATTCTGAACTGAATTGATTATTGTGTCCAACACTTGGACACAATAATGGATCCCTAACCAGAGCACCAGAAGTCAACATAAAGGGGTTATCCCATGACTAATGTAAAAAATGAAAATCAGATCACATAGTGCCTGACAATCTCTGTCAAAGCTGGAACCAGCCCTGCACCTCACAAAGATCTCCATATTCATTGTTCTGCTAGATTTATATCAAGCTGACAGCTCAAGGGGAGCGTCTTTTCTGCTGTATCTCAGGGGGCGTGTCCATTCTGCTGCAGTTCTCTCTCTATCACAGCTCAAAAGGCAGTTGAAGGATGAAACTGAGCATGTGCGGCCTTCTCAGTGAGCGGACATAGAAATAAGAAAAAAAAAAAAAACAGCAGGTGACGCTATACAGATACATTTTATTGAATAACTCAGGGGCTATGCAAAACTTTTAATTACATGAAATTTTAAAAGTATTCAGATCCAGTAGCTGTTTTGAAAACTGTAGAATATTTTTCGTGGGGCAACCCCTTTAGGTCTCCTGCATGCGAACCTGTGTGCCCCGTGGTCGTGCTGCGGCGCGCAAATTGCTGGCCGCAATGCACGGACACCGTCCGTGGGGCAGCCACAGCGGATTGTGGACCCATTCACTTTAATGGGTCCGCAATCCGGACGTTCCTCAAAAAGATAGGACATGTTCTATCTTTTTGCAGGATGGAAGTACGGGACGAAACCCCACGGAAGCACTCCGTAGTGCTTCCGTAGGGTTTAGTTCCGTACTTGCGTCGTGCACCATTTCACATCTCCGGATTTGTGGACCCATTGAAGTTATTGGGTCCGCATCCGTGATGCGGAATGCCCACAGAATGGCACCCGTGTATTGCGGGTCCGCAATACGGCAATGGGACGCACACATTTGTGTGCATGAGGCCTTAATTTGACTGTTCCTCTGCACAAGGGTCCAGTAGGAAAATGGGCCCACCACCATCTGATCAAGAAAACACCAATGCTTCCTAATGTCTTTTCAGCACCTGTAAGGTTAACTATTGTTGGTTTTATCACTACATAAGGCGCCTATATACCTTTCTTGCACCACAGCCTATTGCATGCTGTGTCTACCGGGCAATACGGTGTCTCAGTGGTTAGCACTATTGCCTTACAGCACTCTAGAGTCTGAGCCCCACTGGGGACAGTGAGTGATGATAATGGCTGTAAAAGCCCTGTGGAATATGTTGGTGCTATATCATAATAATCTTTATTTCTATAGCGCCACCATATTCTGCAGTGCTTTACAATTCAGAGGATTCATGTACAAAACAAAAGATATCACAACGTAACCGGCTAATATACAACTGAAACACTAGGCGTGAAGGCCCCGCTCTTACAATATAAGCAAGAGAGAATTGATAAAAAATTATGATATGTCCTGCATGTGCAGTGTTAAAAATCGTTGTGGATGTGCACCAAAAAAAAAACAGGTGCACTGAATTCCAACACCTAATCGTTTTGTTCTCCAGGGAGGTTCTCCTCACTTCCCATTCAAAATATATGCACTGTAAATGCTTGGCCAAGCTGAGTATGTACTGTATGTGTATATGGGATTCGGGAGGGTTAGCCATTTCCTGAGAGCTGTTGAGGGTATACAGACATCTTATAGGCATCTGCTGCACTTTCATTTGTGAAATCCACAGAGGGACAGAAAGGATGGGTGTCACGCTGGACAGCATACAAGATACACAGAAGACCACCAAACATGTGTCTAGCCCAGAAGCTAGGGATAAAGGTCACCTCCTGACAAATCCCTACCAGCTCTCCCTAGACTTCTATGCCCATGTTCAGACCCAAAAGGTGGGAATAAACGTGTCCCCGTGCCTAGGCTGAAGATTCCTTAAAATCCCTAAGATGGTGAAAGGGGGGAAAGAGGCAGCCTGCTCCCTCAGGACCTGGAGGGGGTAGGCATCTCTCTAACAGCCTAGACAGAAAACCACAAGAAAAACAAAACCAACTTATCTTGTTACTGAGCAGGAACAGCAAATCCTTCCTTCCTTCCACTGAGCAAGACAGAAGCTATAACCCACACAGGACACTGGGAGTGGGCGTAATTTAAACTCATACCAATGACCCCACCCAGTGCACCTGAAGGGAGGCGGATACAGCTCCACTCCAAAACCAAAACAAAAGGCTACACATGTTGTCATGTCCTGCTCTGACTATGTACGGAGGTCAGCCAGAATAGCAGCACGTGTTTAGTGTTCTGTTTTGGAGCCGTGCTGGATCCGCCTCCCATCAGGTGCTCTGGGTGGAGTCATTAGTTTAAATAGCACTCTATCCCAGTGCTCTGAGCGGGTTATAGAAATCATACTGGCCTTGGAAGCAAGGAGGGAAGGTTGTCTGTTCCAGCTCAGAAAAGATAAGTGTGGTTTTCAGTTTTTGTTGTTTGCTATCTTGGTTGTGTTGGTGTCATCTCTCCCATCCAGGTTCTGTGCGAGCAGGCTGCTCCTATTCCCCTTTTCACCATCTCAGGGAATCTAGGGTGTTTTAGCCCAGGCACGAGGACACTTCATTCCTACCATCAAGGTTTGAATGTGGGCTGAGCAGAGCAGGGAGAGAAGTCAGGGATTTGCTAGGAGGTGACCCTTCCCCTGCTTCTCGCCTAGAGCCTGGTTTGCTGGTTTATCTGTATGTCTGAGATCCCGTCCGGCGTGACATTATAACCCGCCATACGTTGACTGTCATTGCTCAGCGGTTTTTGTGATGGCGTCAATTGGTACGTTAGTTAACCGCATGCAGGGGGTATCCCTAGAGGTTGCGGAGCTATGTGGTTCAGTTACACAATGTCAGAATGCTCTGGCATCAGGAGGAAGTGAAATTTATGTGGAGCCTAAGGTTGCTCTTCCTGATCGATTTTTCAGGGGGTAAGGATGATTTTATCCGTTTTAGAGAGTCTTGCAAATTATATTTTCGTCTGCGTCAATCGTCTTCTGGTGATGAAAGTCAGAGGATAGGTATAGTAATTTCTCTGCTTAAGGGGGACGCGCAATCCTGGGCCTTTTCTCTGCCGCCCGGTTCTCGGGCCCTCCGGTCGGTGGAGGAATTTTTTATGGTCCTGGGATTGATCTACGATGACCCAGACCGGGTCTCGATGGCGAAATCGAGATTACGTAATTTATTTCAGGGTGCACATTCTGCAGAGGCTTACTGTGTTGAGTTTAGGAGATGGGCGACTGAATCAAAGTGGAATGATCCCGCGTTACGTAGTCAGTTTTGTCAGGGGCTATCTGAGAGATTGAAAGATGCCCTTGCTTTTCATGAGTACCCAGATTCTTTGGCGAATGCTATGTCTTTAGCAGTACGGTTAGATAGACGTATCAGAGAAAGGAGTAGGGCTCCCTCCGCGCAAGGGATCACTTCTGTGAGTGGTTTCATCTCGACGGCCTCCCTGGGTGATGTTACAGGTAACTCTGGGGTAGCGGAGGAACCCATGCAGCTGGGTCAGGTTTCTTGCCATTCTGATAGTAGAAACTTTTGGAGATTGCACAAACTGTGTTACTACTGTGGGAAAAGTGGTCATTTTGTTTTGGCTTGCCCTTTTGTTAAACCGCAGGTGGAAGAGAGAAAAGAAAAAAAAAAACTTTCCTGACTCTTGGTGGTGTGAATGGTGTGGTAGAGCAGGCAGGTATGCAAGCTCCCTGCAATTCCCGTTTTCTCCTTCCAGCTAGGGTGGCACTAGAGTCAAGAGAGATTTTTGTTGAAGTATTCCTTGACTGTGGTGCTGGGGTAAACCTAATTGACTTCCTTTTTCTTCAAAATTTGGGTCTAAGTACTTGCACTTTTAGAGAAAGAGATTCGGGTTTTTGCAATTGATTCTTCCCCTCTTTCTCAAAGGAGTCTCACTCACATTGCTCATGGTATTCACTTAAGGGTGGGTGATTCACATGTTGAGATTATGTCTTGTTTTGTCATGAAGGATTTGTCCACTCCTATAGTTTTGAGGTTACCATGGTTGACTAAACATTACCCAATTATTGATTGGCAAGCGAGACAGATCATTGGTTGGAGTGAGTTTTGTTCGGATAATTGTCTTGGCACATCTATCTCTGGTGTGTCCACTACGGCTTTAACAGATTTTTCGGATGTCTTTTCGGAGGGTGGGGCTCAGGAATTGCCCCCTCATCGTGACTGATTGTCCAGTTAATCTCATTCCTGGGGCTAAGTTGCCAAAGTCTCGGCTTTACAACCTCTCTCAACCCGAAAGAGAGGTCATGCGAAAATATATCGCCGAGAGTTTGGCAAAAGGTCATATTAGGCCATCTAAGTCTCTGGTGGCAGTAGGTTTGTTCTTTGTAAAAAAAAAAAAGGATGGATCGCTGAGACCGTGTTTGGATTTACGGGAATTAAACCGTATTACGGTCTGGGATCCATATCCCCCTGCCTTTGATCTCTGACCTTTTTGATCAGATTGTTGGAGCCAAGGTGTTCTCCAAGTTGGATTTGAGAGGGGCCTACAATCTGATCAGAATCAAGGAGAGGGATGAGTGGAAAACGGCCTTCAATACGCACAAGGGTCATTTTGAGAACCTGGTTATGCCTTTTGGGTTGACGAACGCGCCAGCAGTTTTTCAGCGATTCGTCAATGAAATTTTTCATCATTTGGTAGGGAGGTTCGTAGTAGTTTACTTGGATGACATTTTAATTTACTCTCCTGACCTGAAGACCCATCAGGATAATGTGAGACAGGTTTTGACGATCCTTCGGGAGAAAAAATTGTATGCTAGATTGGAGAAATGTTTGTTTGGGGTGCAAGAGCTTCCGTTCTTGGGATATCTGCTTTCTGATTCTGGTTTTCGTATGGACCCCGAAAAGGTCCAGGCAGTTCTGGAATGGGACCGACCAGAGAATCAGAAAGCTTTGATGCGGTTCTTGGGGTTTACGAATTATTATAGAAAATTTTATTTCGAACTATTCTACCATAGTAAAACCTCTCACGGATATGACTAAGAAGGGCGCCGACGTCTGTCTGGTCGGATGAGGCATTGCAGGCCTTTTCGGCTATTAAGGAGCGTTTTGCGTCTGCTCCCATTCTGGTGCAGCCGGATGTGTCTCAGCCATTCGTAGTGGAGGTTGATGCATCAGAAGTGGGAGTTGGAGCGGTGCTGTCACAGGGTTCATCCCCTGGCAAATGGGTCCCATGTGCTTTTTTTCTCCAAGAAGCTCTTGGTCGCCAAGAGGAATTATGATGTTGGAGATAGAGTTGTTGGCTATCAAGTTGGCCTTTGAGGAATGGTGTCACTGGTTGGAGGGGGCGTCTCACCCCGTTACGGTATACAGTATACAGACCATAAGAATTTGGCTTGCCTGCAATCTGCCAAGCATCTGAACCTTAGACAGGCCAGATGGTCACGGTTTTTTACCAGGTTCAATTTTGTGGTTACCTTTCGCCCAGAGGTTAAGAACGTCAAGGCAGATGCCTTGTCTCACAGCTTTCCTGGGGGAGGTGAGTCAGAGGATCCGGCGCCGATTTTAGCGGATGGGGTGGTGGTCTCTGCTCTGTACCCTGAATTGGAGATGGAGGTGTTGGGAGCCCAGGAGGGGGCTCCTGGTTCTTGTCCCCCAGGGAGGTTGTTTGTTCCTGAGGGCCTGCGATACAAGGTGTTCAAGGAACATCACGATACTGTCCCTGCTGGACATCCTGGTGGTAAATCCACCTGTGATCTGGTGTCCCGGAGGTTCTGGTGGCCAGGGTTACGTAAGAGCATTGAGGATTACGTGACGGCTTGTGAAACCTGTGCTCGGTCAAAGGTTGCTCATACTCGACCGGCTGGTTCACTTCTTCCATTGTCTATTCCGTCTCGTCCTTGGATGCACCTGTCTATGGACTTTATTACGGATCTGCCGAGTTCCTCTGGGAGAACAGTGATTTTGGTGGTAGTTGACTGTTTCAGTAAAATGGCTCACTTTATATCATTAACTAGTCTGCCTAACGCCAAGACTCTTGCGCAGATTTTTGTGGATAATATTGTGAAATTGCATGGTATTCCTTCGGATGTGGTCTCTGATAGGGGCATAGCAGTTTGTCTCCAGCTTTTGGAGGGCGTTCTGCTCTCGGCTTGGCATTCAACTTTCATTCTCTTTGGCTTTTCATCCGCAGTCGAATGGTCAGACGGAGCGTACTAATCAAAACCTGAAGACCTACTTGAGGTGCTTTGTAGCTGAGAATAAGCAGGACTGGTCCTCATCCTTGTCCCTAGCAGAGTTTGCGTTGAACAACCGTAGGCAGGAGTCCACGGGTAAGTCGACATTTTTTGGCGCATATGGTTTTCATCCTCAGTTTGGTACCTTTTCTGGGACTGGTTCCTCTGGGATGCCAGAGGAAGAGAGATTTTCTTCTGCCTTATCCTCCATCTGGCGGAGGATGTAAGGGAATTTGGAGAAGGTGGGTGAGAGGTATAAACGAATGGCTGACAAGAGATGTGTGACTGGTCCGGACCTGTGTGTGGGTGATCTGGTGTGGTTGTCCACTAAAAATATCAAATTGAGAGTGCCATCTTGGAAACTGGGTCCAAGATTTATTGATCCGTACAAAATATCTGCGGTGATCAATCCTGTAGCGTTTCGGCTGGATCTTCCGCAGACTTGGAGGATCCATGATGTGTTCCACAGGTCTTTACTGAAAAAATACGTGAAACCGGTGGAACCATCACCATTGCCTCCTCCTCCTGTTCTAGTTGATGGAAACTTGGAGTTCGAGATCTCCAGGATTCTCGACTCTAGAATTCTTTGGGGGTTCCTTTCAGTACCTGGTACACTGAGGAGAGGATGTGGGTTCCGGCGCTGGATGTCAACGCCAGCCGATTGGTGAGGGCTTTTCATAGATCCCATCCGGATAAGGTTGGTCCGGGGTGTCTGGAGGTCACCCGCAGAAGATGGGGTACTGTCATGTCCTGCTCTGACTATGTACGGAGGTCAGCCAGAATAGCAGCACGTGTTTAGTTTTCTGTTTTGGAGCCGTGCTGGATCCGCCTCCCATCAGGTGCACTGGGTGGGGTCATTAGTTTAAATAGCACTCTATCCCAGTGCTCTGAGCGGGTTATAGAAATCATTCTGGCCTTGGAAGCAAGGAGGGAAGGTTGTCTGTTCCAGCTCAGAAAAGATAAGTGTGGTTTTCAGTTTTTGTTGTTTGCTATCTTGGTTGTGTTGGTGTCATCTCTTCCATCCAGGTTCTGTGCGAGCAGGCAGCTTCTATTCCCCTTTTCACCATCTCGGGGAATCTAGGGTGTTTTAGCCCAGGCAAGAGGACACTTCATTCCTACCATTAAGGTTTGAATGTGGGCTAAGCAGAGCAGGGAGAGAAGTCAGGGATTTGCTAGGAGGTGACCCTCCCCCTGCTTCTCGCCTAGAGCCTGGTTTTCTGGTTTATCTGTATGTCTGAGATCCCGTCCGGCGTGACCCATGTGCTGCTAATCTGGCAGACCTCCGCACATAACCTGAGTAGGGCATGACAGTAACCCCCCTTCTACGGGTGACCTCTGGGCAACCCGGCCCAACTTTATCCGGTTGGGATCTGTGAAAAGCCCTCACCAGTCGGCTGGCACTAACATCCACAGCCGGAACTCACATCCTCTCCTCAGGGCCATATCCCCTCCAGTGTACCAGGTACTGAAGGGAACCCTGAAGAACTCTTGAGTCGAGAACCCTAGAGATCTCAAACTCTAAATTTCCATCAACCAGAACAGGGGGAGGAGGCAATGGCGATGGTTCCACCGGTTTCACATATTTCTTCAGTAAAGACCTGTGGAACAAATCATGGATCCTCCAAGTCTGCGGAAGATCCAGACGAAACGCTACTGGATTGACCACCGCAGATATTTTGTAAGGTCCAATAAATATTGAACCCAGTTTCCAAGATGGTACTCTCAGTTTAATATTTTTTTAGTAGATGACCACACCAGATCACCCACACACAGGTCTGTACCAGTCATATGTCTCTTGTCAGCCATTCCCTTATACCTCTCACCCATCATCTCTAAACTCACTTGAATCTTCCGCCAGATAGAAGACAATGTAGAAGAAAATCTCTCCTCCTCTGGCATCCCAGAGGAACTATTCCCAGAAAAGGTACCAAACTGAGGATGAAAACCGTATGCGCCAAAAAAAAGGTGACTTACCCGTGGACTCCTGCCTACTGTTATTCAAAGCAAATTCTGCTAGTGAAAAGAATGAGGACCAGTCCTCCTGGTTTTCAGCCACAAAGCACCTCAAGTACGTAGGTCTCCAGGTTTTGATTAGTACGCTCTGTCTGTCCATTCGACTGCGGATGAAAAGCCGATGAGAACGAAAGTTGAATACCAATACGAGAGCAGAACGCCCTCCAAAACCTGGAAACAAACTGCGTGCCCCTATCAGAAACCACACCCGAAGGAATGCCATGTAATTTCACGATGTTATCCACAAAAACCTGAGCAAAAGTCTTGCCATTAGGCAGACTAGCTAACGATACAAAGTGAGCCATTTTACTGAAACGGTCAACAACAACTAAAATCACTGTTTTCCCAGAGGAACTCTGCAGATCAGTAATAAAGTCCATAGACAAGTGTGTCCAAGGACGAGATGGAATAGACAAAGGAAGAAGTGAACCAGAAGGTCGAGTGTGAGCAACCTTTGACCGAGCACAGGTCTTACAGGCCACTACGTAATCCTCAACACTCTTACGTAACCCGGGCCACCGGAACCTCCAGGAAATCAAATCAAAGGTGGACTTGCCCCCAGGATGTCCCGCAAGGACAGTATCGTGATGTTCCTTGAATACCTTGTATCGCAATCCAGCAGGGACAAACAACCTACCTGGGGGACAAGAATACGGGAGCCTCCTCCTGGGCTCCCAACACCTCCATCTCCAACTCGCGGTACAGAGCAGAGACAACCACCCCATCAGCCAAAATCGGAGCAGGATCTTCTGAATCACTTCCCCCAGGAAAACTGCGAGACAATGCATCTGCCTTGATATTTTTAACCCCTGGGCGAAAAGTAACCACAGAGTTGAACCTAGTAAAGAACAGTGACCATCTAGCCTGTCTAGGATTCAGACGCTTGGCAGATTGCAGGTAAGCCAAGTTCTTATGATCAGTATATACCGTAACGGGATGAGACGCCCCCTCCAACGAGTGGCACTATTCCTCAAAGGCCAATTTGATGGCCAGCAATTCCCTATCTCCTACATCATAATTCCTCTCGGCGACCGAGAGCTTCTTGGAAAAAAAAGCACATGGATGCCACTTGCCAGGAGATGAACCCTGCAACAACACTGCTCCAACCCCCACCTCTGATGCATCCACCCTCACCACGAATGGTTGAGACACATCGGGCTGCATCAGAATGGGAGCAGACGCAAAACATTCCTTAAAGGGGTTATCCGAGTTATTTTTTTGTTCTTTATGTTCATAACTAAGCAAATATAACAGCTTTCCAATTCACTCACTTTATCTCCAATGGCTGGTTTCTCAGATTTCACTGAGGGTCACATGACCTGTGATGTCAGCTTCTCTCCCTGCTCTGATAAAGGTCGTTTACAAGCCTGTAAACGAGACGTCACAGTGCTGGCCACGCCCCCCTCTTTACTGCCGTCTACTCTCTGCTAGGATTCTTAACCCCTTCAGCTGCACAGCTCTGCAGGCAGTGATCGAGAAGACAATGCTGGGCACTGGAGCTGACATACTAGAGAGAGCATTACACAAAAAGGTAGGGGGAAGATTCCTGTGTGTATTAGCAGTGTCATTATACAGCTGGACATATAGTCCTACACATACAACATGCTGCAGTGTCTCCCAGCAGGCAGACATGTCACTCAGGGCAGCACTTGTATTCACTTCCTTAGCAGAGCAGGGGGAGGGGCAGTGATTGTTTTTATTGCATGTAAACAAAGGGCCAGAAAAGAACCAGGGAAATGAGGAAAAATATATATTTTTTTGCATAAAACTTGCTTAGCTCAGTTATATATCAGATTTTCAGTGCTATATTATTTTTTTTCATAACTCGGACAACCCCTTTAATAGCCGAAAAGGCCTGTAATGCCTCATCTGACCAGACAGAGAAGTCGACGCCTTTCTTAGTCCTATCGGTCAGGGGTTTTACAATGGTAGAGTAGTTCAAGATAAATTTTCTATAATAATTGGTAAACCCCAAAAACTGCATCAAAGCTTTCTGATTCTCCGGTCGGTCCCATTCCAGAATGCCCGGACCTTTTCGGGATCCATACGAAAACCAGAGTCAGAAAGCAGATAACCCAGAAACGGAAGCTCCTGAACAGAAAACACACATTTCTCCAATCTAGCATACAATTTTTTTCTCCCGAAGGATCAACAAAACCTGTCTCACGTGATCCTGATGAGTCTTCAGATCAGGAGAGCAAATTAGAATGTCATCCAAATAAATTACAACAAACCTTCCCACAAAATGATGGAAAAGGTAATTGACGAATCGCTGAAACACCGCTGGCGCGTTTGTTAACCCAAAAGGCATAACCAGATTCTCGAAATGACCCTCGTGTGTGTTTAAGGCCGTTTTCCACTCATCCCCCTCCTTGATTCTGATCAGATTGTAGGCCCCTCTTAAATCTAACTTGGAGAACACCTTGGCTATAACAATTTGATCAAAAAGTTCAGAGATCAAAGGAAGGGGAAACAGATCATTGACCGTAATGCGGTTCAATTCCCGGAAATCCAAACCGGGTCTAAGCGATCCATCCTTTTTCTTAACAAAGAAAAAACCAACTGCCCCTGGAGATTTAGATGGCGTAATATGACCCTTTGCCAAACTCTCGGCAATATACTTCCGCATGACCTCTCTTTTGGGTTGAGAAAGATTGAATAGCCGAGACTTTGGCAACTTAGCCCCTGGGATGAGATTAACTGGACAATCATATTCACGATGAGGAGGCAATTCCTGAGCCCCACCCTCCAAAAATACATCCGCAAAATCTGAGAGGTAAAACCATAGTAGACACCCCAGAAATAGATGCACCAAGACAATTGTCCGAACAAAATTCACTCCAACCAATGATCTGCCTTGCCTGCCAATCAATTGTTGGGTTATGTTTTGTCAACCACGGTAAACCTAAGACCATAGGAGTGGGCAAGTCCTTCATGACAAAACAAGACATGATCTCAACATGTGAATCACCCACCCTTAACTGAATACCATGAGCAATATGAGTGAGACTCCTTTGAGAAAGAGGGGAAGAATCAATTGCAAACACCAGAATCTCTTTTTCTAAGGTGCAAGTACTTAGGCCCAGATTTTGAAGAAAAAGATAATCAATGAGATTTACCCCAGCACCACAATCAATGAATACTTCAAAATTAAATTTTCTTGCGTCTAGCGAGTATTGCAGGGAGATTGAATACTTGCTTGCTCTGGCACCCTATTCACACTACCAAGAGTCAAGGATGTTTTTTTTTTTTCCTCTTTAAGTAAACCTCTTTTTGGTTCTTTATCATCAATCTGCGATTTAACAAAAGGACAAGCATAAACAAAATGACCACTTTTTCCACAGTAATAACATAGCTTATGCAACCTCCTAAAGTTCCTATTACCAGAACGGAACGACACCTGACCCAGCTGCATGGGTTCCTCCCCTACCCCAGAATTACATGTCATAATACTCTGGGGAACTGGTGAGACGAAACCACTCACAGAAGGGATCCCTCGTGCGGAGGGGACCTTAATCCTCTCTAATGCGTCTATATAACCGTACTGCCAGAGACATAGCATTCTCCAATGTATCCGGATGCTCATGAAAAGCGAGGGCATCTTTCAATCTCTCAGACAACCCCTGCCAAAACCGACTATGAAGCGCGGGGTCATTCCACCCAGACTCCGTAGCCCATCTCCAAAACTCAACACAATATGCCTCTGCAGTATGTTCTCCTTGTAATAAAGTACGCAACTTAGATTCCGCAATCGAGACCCGATCTGGGTCATCATAAATTAATCCCAAGGCTTTAAAAAATTTATCCACCGACTGGAGGGCCAGAGACCGGTCGGCAGAGAAAGGCCCAGGACTGCGCGTCCCCTTTAAGCAGGGAAATGATTATCCCTACTCTCTGACTCTCATCACCAGATGAAGACGGCCGCAGCTGAAAATACAGCTTGCATGACTTCCTAAGGCGGATAAAGTCATCCACACCCCCTGAAAACCGATCAGGAAGAGCAACCTTAGGTTCAAGGTTGGACTGACTCCCACGAGCAGAGCCATGAAGCAGAAAATTCTGACAAAGTACAACAGCATTGCGGAGGTCAGCTACCTCCCAAGTTAATTCCTGCATGCGATCAACCAACGAATCAATTGACTCCATCTCAAGGCTGCTGAGAAATGGCAGTCTAAGTTTTGGCGGGTTATAATGTCACGCTGGACAGGATACAAGATACACAGAAGACCACAAAACAAGTGTCTAGCCCAGAAGCTGGGGAAAAAGGTCACCTCCTGACAAATCCCTACCAGCTCTCCCTAGGCTTCTATGCCCACGTTCAGACCCTAAAGAATAAACATGTCCCCGTGCCTAGGCTGAAGATTCCCTAAAATCCCTAAGATGGTGAAAGGGGGGAAAGAGGCAGCCTGCTCCTTCAGGACCTGGAGGGGGCAGGCGTCTCTCTCTAACAGCCTAGACAGAAAACCACAAGAAAAACCAAAACCAACTTATCTTGTTACTAAGGGCTCTTTCACACCTGCGTTATAGTCTTCCGGCATAGAGTTCCGTCGTCGGGGCTCTATGCATTCTGAATGGACAGTGCGTCCTTCAGGATGCATCAGGATGTCTTCCGTTCCGGAACGGAACGTTTTTTGGCCGCAGCAAATAGCGCAGCATGCTGCGCTTTTTGCTCCGGCCAAAAATCCGGAACACTTGCCGCAAGGCCGGATCCGGAATGAATGCCCATTGAAAGGCATTGATCCGGATCCGGCCTTAAGCTAAACATCGTTTCGGCGCATTGCCGGATGCGACGTTTAGCTTTTTCTCAATGGTTACCATGCCTGCCGGGACGCTAAAGTCCTGGCAGCCATGGTAAACTGTAGTGGGGAGCGGGGAGCAGCATACTTACCATCCGTGCGGCTCCCGGGGCGCTCCAGAGTGACGTCAGGGCGCCCCAAGCGCATGGATCACGTGATCGCATGGATCACATGATCCATGCGCATGGGGCGCTCTGACGTCATTCTGGAGCACCCCGGGAGCCGCACGGATGGTAAGTATGCTGCTCCCCCGCTCCCCACTACTACTATGGCAGCCAGGACTTTAATAGCGTCCTGGGTGCCATAGTAACACTGAAAGCATTTTGAAGACGGATCCGTCTTCAAATGCTTTCAGTACACTTGTGTTTTTCCGGATCCGGCGTGTAATTCCGGCAAGTGGAGTACACGCCGGATCCGGACAACGCAAGTGTGAAAGAGGCCTAAGCAGGAACAGCAAATCCTTCCTTCCTTCCTTCCGCTGAGCAAGACAGAAGCTATAACCCACACAGGACACTGGGAGTGGGCGTAATTTAAACTCATACCAATGACCCCACCCAGTGCACCTGAAGGGAGGCAGATACAGCTCTACTCCAAAACAAAAGGCTACACACGTGCTGCTTACCTGGTAGACCTCAGCACATAACCTGAGCAGGGCATGACAATAGGTCATTTGAGCAGTAGATTGAAAATTGGCTAAATTGGCTAATCCTTTTTAATGCTATAATTAGAGATGAGCGAGTTTCATATTTTGAAATTCATTTACACTTCGTTTGGTGGTAAAAGGTGAATTGCGTTATGGATTTAGTTACCACTGACCATAACGCAATTCTATGACGGAATGCCTTTAGAGGCATTCCTTTATTTATTCCGTCATAATAGAAGTCTATGGGCTACAAAACGGATCCATCCCATTTCCGTTATGCAGGGGAGTCCTCTCCTGCATAATGGAAACGATACAGTTCCGTTTTGCAGCCCATAGACTTCTATCATAACGGAATGTCTTTAAAGGCATTCCATTATACATTCCGTCATAAAATTGCGTTATGGTCCATGGTAACGGAATCCATAACGCAATTCACCTTTTACCACCAAACGAAGTGTGAACGATTTTCATAAGCGCAAATTCGCTCATCTCTAGCTATAATGCTAGAAAAAGTGAGCACTATTTGCTAGAAATATATGCTCTTACGCCTTGAGAGAAATGCTGGATGAGATCATATTAGGGTGCTGCCACATCACAGTCATGTTGCGTTTTGGAGGCGGTAAAAAAAACTCATTTACTGCATCCAAAACTAATCATCAGAGGATACTGGCAGCTTTCCTCTATACCTAGAAGTCCTCTCAGCTCTGATAAACTGAGGAGTTTCTTTAATAATCTATAAAGTTTTTTATATGAACATGGGCTGGTTGAGGTGCTGTACAATGAATATATGTATGTAGTGCAGTAAGTCTACTGTGTCATGTGTCACATGTGCAGGGGGTGGGAGACTAGGGACCCACCTTGCTCAGGGGCCCACCGGGGGATTCACCTGTACCCCTGTGGGCCAGTCCGAGCCTGGCGCTAGAAGTACCTGAAATAAATACAATTCTGGTAACACAATGTGGGTGAAGCACTGTGGTACGCAATAAGCAAACTTTACTTTTGTAAGCATATTTTCAAACTATAAAAGTGACAGTAATACAGATAACATTTCTGCTTGCATGCATGCTGAAACATTTATATTTTTTATTTAACTCATTTTTTTATTTTCATCATTAAAAAAATGGGTTTTAATCTGAGATGATGAGCTAATTTTTTTGTATAACTTGATTTGGTGGCGTTAAATCACCATTGCTATATGTTTTAGCTGTAGGAATGCTAGGAATCTGGCTTTTTGGCTGCCACACTGTTCCAGGACATCTTGGGACAACATCAGTGGGACGTCCTGGAAAATCTAGCACAGATGTTTTATTAGTATTTGGTGAAGTTTCCTGACTGTTGGACACATCAGGTACTTTATAGACAGCAGGCGTTTGAATGGCTGGTTTAGTTAGGTGCAGAGGAGGAGCAGGAGTGACTTCATTTTTGTTGTTTTCTTCTAAAGAGTCTTGATGTGGATATTTCTGCCCACTCTTTTCTTTGTGTTTTATCCCTTTTTTGTCTTGTTTATGTTCTTTTCTGTTATTATGCCCATGTCGCCTTTGACTCGCTTGATCGGTTCTTTCAAGATTGATGAATTTTGACAGGCTGTTAGTCTTATTCTCTTTGTACTTATTCTCGTTGGCACTAAAGCGCAGAGGGGACAGTCCACTATAACCATAACGTAAAGAAAGCTAGAAAACACATAAAATACTAAATTAAATGTCATCATACCTACTTTGAACTTTTCACTAGATAAAAAAAAAACTTTACATCTTTATCATTAAAATAAAGATAAGTTTGATTTACCTGCTTATCAGCGCACTTGCACACACAGCTCAAGATGTTTCTTACACCAGTCTGGATCTAGCCATACACATAGATTTGCCACATATTGGGAGGTCTGTGCACCAGAAAATAAACTCTATGTGGACTAGCAGCTGGCAGGGACAGACTTGTCATCGACTCTACCAGTGAGCTGATGCTCAAGGAGCCGACCTTCTTACAGCCACCAGCCAGGTACATAATGATGCTTCCAGCTTTAATTAATGCTGGGATTGTCAAGTCCTCATTAACCTGGTTGGTCTGGGAGGCGCAGGTTGTCCTTTTGTATTTAAGGTCAGTGATGGCCAGTTTGCCGTGTTCGCCCGCAAACACATGCGGGCTGCCATCTTAACTCACAAGTCCGGTGATGCACAGGTAAGTCCTTACCTGTGCCTGTGCGCGAGCCGGTCTGAATTAAATGCGGTCACCGGCCTTCATCAGGCTGTTCTCGGAACTGCCTGCTCCCGGTGACTTACCTGTGCATCGCCGAACTTGTGAGTTAAGATGGCAGCCCACATGTGTTCACTGGCGAACACGGCGAACTGGCCATAACTGTTTAAGGGTACTTTCACATTTGCAGCAGAGGATTCCGGCAGGCAGTTCCGTCGCTGAAACTGCCTGCCCGATCCGGCAATTCTGACGCAAACAGATGGCATTTGTTAGACGGATCCGGATCCATCTTACAAATGCATTGAAATACCGGATCCGTCTCTCCGGTGTCATTCGGAAAAACGGATCCGGTATTTATTTATTTTTGCATTTTGCATGCGCAGACCATAAAACCGGATCACTTAATGCCGGATCCGGCACTAATATATTTAAATGGAAATGCATGCTGCAGTATTTTCTCCGGCCAAAAAAACGTAAGAGGGACTTAACTGATGCATACTGTACGGAATGCTCTCCATTCAGAATGCATTAGGATAAATCTGATCATTTTTTTCCGGTATTGAGCTCCTGTGACGAACTCGACACCGGAAAATAAAAACGCTAGAGAAAAAGTTCCCTAAGGCCACTTTCACACGGGCATCCCGGATTTGTTTTATCCTGCAATCCATGAACTAGTTTAGTAGCTCTTCTCTGAACTCTCTCCAAAGTATCAATATCCTTCTGGAGATATTGGGCCAGATTTATCATTAGCTCAGGTCAGAATAATGGAGTGAAAAGGTCCCCAAAAAAGTCCCAAATGCTAAAACTGCACACAAATTTTTCTGCTCTGCACTATGCTCGCCAGTTTTCTGAAAGTGGGCGTGTTTTCTTATGTAAATTAATCTCTAGACAGATTTACTATTGGGACTATTTAAAAAGTCGCAAAAAAGTCGCAATTTCACTCCAGTGAGGACCATGCTTATCTTATGAGACTTTTTAATAGAACATGCGACTTTTTCATAAAATCGTGCGACTTTTTCATAAAAACGTGCGACTTTTGTAAAGCTGCTTACTGACGGATAAACTGCTACCGTCAAACCACATTTATTACAGTCTTAAAGGGCCGATCATAAATCTGACTTTGCTAAAACTGACTTTAGCCATATGTGAAAGTGGAGTCAGCTGTCAGAGACATGATAAATCTGGCCCATGGTCTCCAGTACTGAGCACGATACTCCAAATGAGGTCTCACTAGTGCTCTGTAGAGCGGCATGAGCACCTCCCTCTTTCTACTGGTAATGCCTCTCCCTATACACCCAAGCATTCTGCTAGCATTTCCTGCTGCTCTATGACACTGTCTGCCTACCTTTAAGTCTTCTGAAATAATGACCCCCTAAATCCCTTTTCTCAGATACTGAGGTTAGGACTGTATCACTGATTTTATATTCTGCTCTTGGGTTTTTACGCCCCAGGTGCATTATCTTGCACTTATCAACATTAAATTTTAGTTGCCAGATTTTTTACCATTCCTCTAGTTTTCCTAAATCCTTTTCCATTTGGTGTATCCCTCCAGGAACATCAACCCTGTTACAAATCTTTGTGTCATCAGCAAAAAGACACACCTTACCATCGAGGCCTTCTGCAATTTCGCTGACATCTGCATTTTAAATTCAGGTTTTGAGATCCGGCAAAAGGATCAGTTCTCCCCATTTATTGTCAATGGGGAAAAAAATGGTCAGGATGCATCAGTTCAGTTCAATTGCATTTTGGGGCCAGACACAAAACCGCTGTAAACTTTCACACTAGCATTTCTATTTTCCGATATTGAGATCCGTCATAGGGTCTCAATACCGGAAAAAAACGCTTTTGTTTCGTCCCCATTCATTGTCAAAGGGGACAAAACGTAACTGAACAGAACGGAATGCTCCAAAATGCATTCCGTTTCGTTCTCATACCGGAGAGCAAACCTCAGCATGCTGCGGTTTGCTTTCAGTCACGGGATACGGAGCAAAACAGATCCATCATGACCCACAATGCAAGTCAATGGGGACGGATCAGTTTTCTCTTGTTTTTCACACAGCCCTGGCCCCATAGAAGTGAATGGGGCTTCAGTGAAAAACGCATTCTAAGGCCAAATGCACACCATGCCATGTTTCACGGCTGTGAGCGGTCCGTGGTATTCCGGCCTGGAATCCTGCTGAGAGCAGGAGCACACTGTGTCATTGGTTGCTATGACGCCGTGCGCTTCATGCCGCCTCTGCACTACAGTAATACACTCTTATAGATCATACAAGTGTTTTACTGTACTGCGGCGGCGGCATGAAGCGCACGGCGTCATAGCAACCAATAACGCCATGCGCTCCTGCTCTCAGCAGGATTCCAGGCAGGGATACCAATGACCGCTCACGGCCATGGAACACGGCCGTGTGCATTCGGCCTAATCCGGATGCAAAGTGTTTTTTACTGATAGCTGCTAGGAGATGTTGTTTGTAAGGGCTCATGCACACGACTGTATTTTGCGTTCAGTATACTGGCCGTTTTTTAAGTTCAATATGCGGTACATCTCAATGGTTCAGCAAAAAAATCTGAGATGTCTCCGTGTGCATTCCGTTTCAGTATTTCCGTACAGTGAAAAGATAGAACATGTCCTATTCTTGTCTGAAAATCACGTTCTGTTGCTCCATTCAAGTCAATAGGTCCGCAAAAAAATGCGTCCGTATGTCTTCCATGTCTGTTCAGTTTTTGCTGAACCATCTATTGAAAATGTTATGCCCAGCCCAATTTTTTTCTATATAATTACTGTATACTGTATGTGGCATATACAGAAAAACGGAACAAAAAAAACGGAAAGGAAACACAAAACGGAACAACGGATCCGTAAAAAACGGACCGCAAAACACTGAAAAAGCCATACGGTCATGTGCATGAGCCCTAAGTCTTCAGTTTTTTTTTTTTTCATACGTGTGAAAAATGTATTAAATAGATTGAACTCGCGTGAAAAAAGAATGCAATTGCAGACAAAACTGACCGAACTTGCTTGCGAAATGGTGCAAGTTTCACTGAACGCACCCTGACACAATTTGTATCGTTCATGTGAAAGAGGCCTAAGTCAATAGGTGCCAGATCCTTTTTTTCCTGTAATGAAAAAAAAAAAGGATCAGGCACCATTGACTTAGGGCTTGTTCACACGACCGTATCTGTTTTGCGGGCCATTTTTCACAGATCCGTTGTTCCGTTTTTTGGATCCGTAGAGTTTCCGTTCCGTATTTCCGCAAAAAATCTCCGTATGTGATCTGTTTTTTGCGGATCGCAAACTGAAACTGAAAATTTGTAATTATTACTGTAATGTACTGTTTGTAAACAGTAAACACATGGGCAAAGTGGGCATGGATCCGCAAAATACAGATGTGTTCCGTATGCATTCTGTATTTTTTGCAGACCTATTGACGTGAATGGAGCCATGGAACGTGATTTGCGGACAATAATAGGACAAGACTCAAAATGTTTAGGAACGGAAATATGGAAACGGAATGCACACGGAGTACCTTCTGTTTTTTTTGCGGACCCATTGAAATAAATGGCTTTGCATGCAGTCCACAAAAATACGGAACGGGAACGAAAAAAATATACGGTCATGTCAATGAGCCCTTAGGCTACTTTCACACTTGCGTTGTTGTTTTCTGTTATTGAGATCCGGGAGAAGAAAAAAACGCTTCTGTTTAGTCCTCTTGCATTCTGAACGGAAACAGATCCCTCAGCATTCTGTTTTGTGACTCAACACAAAACTGCTGCACACTGCAAAAAATGGGGGAAAAAACCTGATCCGGCACTGAAAACAATTTAAGTCAATGTTGACGGATCCGTTTTTTGAGGAGCCTAAGAAACCAGATCCATCACCCATTCAATTTTTTTTTTCTGTTTTGATTTCACACAATCGCGTGAATCCAACGGAATGGATGTATACTGATGTGCAAAATCAAAACGGATCCATTTAATTCCGGTATTGAGATCCTCTGCCGCATCTCAATACTGGAGTTAACAACGCAAGTGTGAAAGTAGCCTAAGGGTACTTTCACACTAGCGTTAGAAGAATCCGGCAGACAATTACGTTGCCAGAACTGCCTGCCAGATCCGGAAATCCATATGCAAACGGTAACCTTTTTTTCCGGATATGGATCCATTAGACTTTTGCATTGAGATACCGGATCCGTCTTTCCGGTATCATCCGGAATAACGGATCTTTTAACTTTTTTTAAAGCTAGAAAGAACTGCTCATGCGCAGTCGAAATTAATGGAGTATCCGGCAAGTACGGTAATGTTCCAGGATTTTGTCCAGAAAAAATACTGCAGCATGCTGCAGTATTTTGTCTGGTCAAATACCGTACAAGGGACGGAACGTAAGACATCCTGATGCATACAAAAATGATGCGTTTTTTTACGGTATTAACACCCTTTACCGGATTTCAATACCGGAAAATAATAATGCTAGTGTGAATGTACCCTTACAATGTTTTTCATTCTTGATCAGGTTTGTTCAGTTTTGATTTAATACAACTGGATCCGGCCAAAACTGAGCCATCAGGATGTATAAAATGCAACGGATCCTTTAAATTCACGTTTTGACATCCTCTGCTGGATCGCAAAACCTAAATTAAAAATGCACATGTGAAAATAGCCTAACTGTGAAATCGTCATTATGGCCATACAGTTGAATTGAATACCCTAATAGGCCAAAAGGCACTAGGCCTAAAACCTAGGAGATTATGGCGCAGACAGTTTGAGAAGCAATTATATCAATATGACCCCTTTGTGTTGGGAAACATGTGGTGCAAAAACAAGATCTCGACATCCTGGGCCAGGACGCAGGCATCTTAGACTGCAGGCTGAAAGTGGTCTACACTGCAGATATCACATGGTACAAGAGCCACGAGAGTATCCAATTGTTTCCCTAGTCTCTAATGGGCCACTTTGTGGGTAACATGTTCCTGGGGAACCATAAGGAGCAATTGTATTACTGGGGGCACTATAGGAGCAATATTATTACTACTGGGGGCACTGTTATTACTGAGGGTATTATATGGGCATTATTTTTACTGGGGGCACTATAGGAGGCTTCATCCATACTGAGGGCACTGTTGGGTAGTTTATTACTGCTGGAAGCACTACAGGGGGATTCATTTCTACTGGAGTCACTTTGCAGGAGCATTTTATTACTCTGGATACTATAAGGGGCAGTATTGCTAGTAAGGGAGTACTTTAACTTATGGGCACTGTCCAAATATAATTTTTCACCTATTTTTGTATGTTACTTCATGGGGACTATCTGTATTGTACTACTGTTTTTGTAGTATAATATTTTGGGGCATTGGTAAGCACAGCATTCACAATATTGGTGTGGCAGAAAGATGACACTGTTGGGGCACCAGAATATTGAGAGGATGATGGAAAAGTGAGGAATCAGAGATTCTGTGAGGTAAACTCTGCAAAGACATGGCTGAAAGAAGTTGTCATGGCAATCTGGGCTGAATGGAGAAGAGAGAAGGGAATATCTAAATCACATTAAAGATCACTGGATGTAATGGGTATTATGGGGGTCATTTATCAAACTGGTGTAAAGTAGAACTAGCTTAGTTGCCCACAGCAATCCTGACCACGGCATCTGAACACGTGAAACACCGGAAGCGCATGCTTCCGGTGATGCTCTGCCTCGCCCGTGTGGCGAATGGAGGAGCTGGATCGTGTATGCAGCAGCCCCTGTCTTTGTGACTGACAGGAGGCTGCTGCATAGTATTTCCTATGGAGCCCTTGCCTGTAATAGGGCTCCATAGGAAACAAGCAATTTTCTCATAGACTCCAATGCTAGTGCATTGGGGTCTCTCAGACTAGCAATCTAATGATTGCATGTTATAGTTTCCTATGTGAACTATAAAAAAGTGTTACAATTTTTTTTTTAAAAATTCTAATCACCCCCCCTTTTTCCAAAATATAAATAAAAGAACTAAAACATAAAAAAAAAAATACACAATGTGCGACAACGCCCATAGTATAAAAATATATTCCCCATACAGCAAACGGAAAAAGCGTCCAAATGGCCGCTTCATTTTCTACAGAAAAATTAAATAAAAAGTGATCAAAAAGTCATAAACACCCCAGAATGGTATCAATGAAAAGTCCAGATCGCCCTGCAAAAAATGAGCCCCCATACAGTTCCGTACACATAATTCCCCAAAAGTTATAGGGACCAAAAATGTTTACAGATTTTTTTCACACTTTTTAATTTTTTATCACTATCAAAACGCAAGAAAAACTATACATATAAGGTACCGACGGATTCTTACTCACCTGTAAAAGTAACTGCTCAGTTTTATCGCACTTCGAACGTCGTAAATAAAAAAAACATAAAACTGTGGTGGAATTGCTTTTTTTTGTTGCAATTTCACCCCATTTGGAATTTTTTCCCCGCTTCCCACTACATCATATGCAATATTAAATGGTGGTGTTGGAAAGTACAACTTGTCCTGCAAAAAACAAGCCCGCATATGGCTATGTGAACATACAAATAAAAAATGTATGGCTGTGTGAAGGCAGGGAGCGCAAAACAAAATCGCAAAAAAAGAAAAAACCTTGGGGGTGAAAGGGTTATTGGTGGAATCTGATTGGTTGCTATGGAAAACTAAGGCAGTCCTACTTTACACCAGTTTGATAAATGACCCCCTATATGTGTATCATCGTGATATTGCTGGCTGTTGCCTGATTATTTTTTTTTGTCCAAATTGAAAAAAGCATGGGTAAGATGTACATGTGGTAAGTACCGTATTTTTCGCTTTATAAGACGCACTCCCCCCGCAAATGTGGGGGGAAAGTGTCGGTGCGTCTTATAAAACGAATACTAGTGAGCACTTCCATTATGGAAGCGCTCACTAGTATGTATTAGGAGCAGGGAGCGAAGTGCCGCAAGCGCAGGTAATACTTACCCTCCCTGGTCTGCGCCACGGCTCCTCTTCAGATGTCGCGCTCACATCTTCCCAGCCTGCGCTGCACTGTCCTGACCCTGTACAGCGTGACCTGATGCTGCACATAGTCATTTCATTTTTTAGTTTAGTCTGATCTGAGGTCTGATGGGCTATTCTGAGGGTACTGATTGGCTATTCTGAGGTCTGGGGGTACTGATGGGCTGATCTGAGGTCTGGGGGTACTGATGGGCTAATCTGAGGACCGGGGGGTACTTATGGGCTAATCTGAGGTCTGGGGGTACTGATGGGCTAATCTGGGGTCTGGGGGTACTGATGGGCTAATCTGAGGTCTGGGAGTACTGATGGGCTAATCTGAAGTCTGGGGGTACTGATGGGCTAATCTGGGGTCTGGGGGTACTGATGGGCTAATCTGAGGTCTGGGAGTACTGATGGGCTAATCTGGGGTCTGGGGGTACTGATGGGCTAATCTGAGGTCTGGGAGTACTGATGGGCTAATCTGAGGTCTGGGAGTACTGATGGGCTAATCTGAGGTCTGGGGGTATTGATGGGCTAATCTGAGGTCTGGGGGTACTGATGGGCTAATATGAGGTCTGGGGGTACTGATGGGCTAATATGAGGTTTGATGGGGTTCTAATGGGCTAATCTGAGACCTGATGGGGGTCTGATGGGCTAATCTGAGGTCCGATAAGGGTCTGATGGGCTAATCTGAGGTTTTATAAGGCTCTGAGTGGGCTGATATGACGTCTGATGAAAAATATTTGTTTCTTATTTTTCCTACTCTAAAATCTGGGGGGGGGGCGCGTCTTATCATCTGGTGCGTCTTATAAAGTGAAAAATACGGTAACTACCTGAGCATATCTGTTAAAAACCAAAGTAGTCACAAAAAACCTATTTAATGGTTACATTTTTTCACTATTGTGTAATACTTGATGTATAGAATTGTGATATACACTCACCTAAAGAATTATTAGGAACACCTGTTCTATTTCTCATTAATGCGATTATCTAGTCCAGTGTTGGCGAACCTATGGCACGGGTGCCAGAGGTGGCACTCAGAGCCCTCTCTGTGGGCACCCACACCCTGGAAAAAGTCTATGGTGTACCATATGCCTTAGACTTTTCCTGGCATTCATCAGTGCAGGGCGCACTATGAACAGCACAGGCAGCGCATTGAATGTAGGCAGGCTATTATACCTAAATGAGAAAGTACATGGAAGATATACTATATTGGACTGTTGTATTCAGGGTAAATTGCCGTGTTGGCACTTTACGATAAATAAGTGGGTTTTGGGTTACAGTTTGGGCACTCTGTCTTAAAAAGGTTCACCGTCACTGATCTAGTCAATCACATGGCAGTTGCTTCAATGCATGTAGGGTTGTGGTCCTGGTCAAGACAATCTCCTGAACTCCAAACTGAATGTCAGAATGGGAAAGAAAGGTGATTTAAGCAATTTTGAACGTGGCATGGTTGTTGGTGCCAGACGGGCCGGTCTGAGTATTTCACAATCTGCTCAGTTACTGGGATTTTCACACACAACCATTTCTAGGGTTTACAAAGAATGGTGTGAAAAGGGAAAAACATCCAGTATGCGGCAGTCCTGTGGGCGAAAATGCCTTGTTGATGCTAGAGGTCAGAGGAGAATGGGCCGACTGTTTCAAGCTGATAGAAGAGCAAGGTTGACTGAAAAAAACACTCGTTACAACCGAGGTATGCAGCAAAGCATTTGTGAAGCCACAACACGCGCAACCTTGAGGCGGATGGGCTACAACAGCAGAAGACCCCACCGGGTACCACTCATCTCCACTACAAATAGGAAAAAGAGGCTACAATGTGCACGAGCTCACCAAAATTGGACTGTTGAAGACTGGAAAAGACTGGAGTCATTCAAATGGTAGAGTCCGAATTTGGCGTAAACGGAATGAGAACATGTATCCATCATGCCTTGTTACCACTGTGCAGGATGGTGGTGGTGGTGTAATGGTGTGGGGGATGTTTTCTGGGCACACTTTAGGCCCCTTAGTGCCAATTGGCCGTCGTTTAAATGCCACGGGCTACCTGAGCATTGTTTCTGACCATGTCCATCCCTTCATGACCACCATGTACCCATCCTCTGATGGCTACTTCCAGCAGGATAATTCTCCATGTCACAAAGCTCGAATCATTTCAAATTGGTTTCTTTAACATGACAATGAGTTCACTGTACTAAAATGGCCCCCACAGTCACCAGATCTCAACCCAATAGAGCATCTTTGGGATGTGGTGGAACAGGAGCTTCGTGCCCTGGATGTGCATCCCTCAAATCTCCATCAACTACAAGATGCTATCCTAACAATATGGGTGAACATTTCTAAAGAATGCTTATCAGTACCTTGTTGAATCAATGCCACGTAGAATTAGGGCAGTTCTGAAGGCAAAAGGGGGTCCAACACCGTATTAGTATGGTGTTCCTAATAATTCTTTAGGTGAGTGTATGCTTTATTTAGCTATCTGATCCCTTCCACTGGGAATATTTGCAATTTTAAATTGTTTCTTTCTGTCTTCACCATGTGTTATCAGTATGGTCTGCAGTTTCTATAGAATGTTATACTCACACGAGTCCCTGAAAAGGTACCACTGACCCATAGGAGACCAGTGCAGAGGTTTTCCAGGTTTTTAACAGATATGCTCATGTAGTTGCTTACCTCATGTAGATATTCCCAATATTTTCTTTTCACTTTAGACTCTCCTGACCCTTTTTTCACCATCTAAAACATACACTACGGTATGTTTCCATCCTGTTTGTAGCACTTCCTGTTTCTGTATCCAACCAAACCCATGATGCACTTCTCTTTTTTCTGCCTTAGCTCCTGCACCATCTCTAACACCCAGTTCCTCCTACCCAACAGTAAAAGAAATACATTACAAAATTATAGGTACCTTTATACATAACTATTTTAAAGGATGTTAATGCAAACTGGAAACCCCCTTTAAGTTACTTCTCAGATAATCTGTGTATAATGAGATTGATTACTAAAGCTATATATTTTCCATTATTGTTACATATGTTTTCAGGAATTGTTACAGGAAAGGTGGAGCAATTTTGTGCACCTTGGGGGACATTTATCAAACTAGTGTAATGCAGAACTGGCTTAGTTGCCCATAGCAACCAATTAGAATCTACCTTTCATTTTCCAAAAGGAGCTGTCAAAAATGAAAGGTGAAATCTGATTGGTTGCTATGGGCAACTAAGCCAGTTTTACTTTACACCAGTTGGATAAATACCCCCCCCCCCTTAGTGTTTTTGGACTTTTTTCCATCATGCTCGACAAGGGAAAGTGGAGGGCCCAAAATGCTTCATTTTATTCCAAAACTGTGCCCCAATTCTGGAGTTAAAATGTGGCTCAAAGTAAGGGCTCATGCACAAAAAGGTATTTTTCTTCCATTTCCATTCCGGTTTTTTTACAGGTCCATATGCAGAGCCATTCCTTTCAATGGGTCCACAAAAAAATGAAAGTTGCTCCGTATGCATTCCATATCCATATGTCCGTTCCGCAAAAAAAATAACATGTCCTATTATTGTCCACATTACCGACAAGGATAGTACAGTTCTATTAGGGGGCCAGCAAAATACATACGGTCATGTGCATGAGCCATAACCCAACCATTATCTGGTATAAGAAAGAAAAGTGTCTAACCTGCACCAGATTTCTTATCCAGCCCGAGCCCCTGTGATAAATCTGGTGCAAGTCTAGACAACCTGTTTTTGCCATCATTAGGTTTAGAAAGTAGGGACCTGTATTTAAAATCTGTGTTACAGGCTTTGGAGCATCTATAGAACCTGGCAATCTCCAAGTCAGTGGTACCTCTTGTCTGCTGAACAGAGCCTCATTAGCTCTATGAGGGGAATATTTAAAGGCATGTAATGTACACCATTGGGGGAATTTTTTTTTAAATATTGCATTGTACCTATTTTGAGTTAAAATTAATTTATTTAAATTTGTCTTTATTAAAGAAATGGCATCCTTTTTTTCTGTACATAGCTGAGATGCTGTAGGAGCAGCCTGTGGATTTTCTGTCTTTTCCGTCAGTTGGGGAGCTGACAGACTCCTTATCTCTGCTCTCTGACCTTATAAACACTCATTATAGCACACTTGTTATCTTCCTGATAATAGTGTGGCTTAAATAAGTGTTTATGAACTCTTAGTAATTTAGAGGTTTATTAGATTACTGGCACAAAGGGAAAGTACCAGTCACACAGTTAGAAAAACAGTTAACCCATTGTGACAGAATGGCTCAATATTTTTAATAAAGGCCAATTGAAAATATGATTTGTAGCCAAAAATTGCCTCTGAAGGTGTACATACCCTTTAATTTCATTATTTTTTGAGTCTTTGGTGGGGTACATTATGCCACATACATTTGTCTCATTCTTAAAAGGGTTGCATCATCTTGGACATTGGGGGGCATATTGCTAGGAAGTTCCCCCCAATGTCTGATAGTTGCCCACCTATCCTTAAAAAGAAGCCAGCAAAATGCAGGAGGACACACCATGCATCAGCAGCCGCCCTACATTCATTTCTATGGGACTGCCAAAAATAGCTGAGCTGTGTGCTTGGCTATTTTCAGAAGGCCCATTGAAAAGAAAGGGAAGAGCCCTGCGCAAGCGTGGCCACCACTCCATTCACTTCTATGGGTCTTACAGACCTAGCCAAGCACTCTGCGGCTATTTTCGGCAGTCCCATAGAAATGAATGGAGGGCGGCTGCGCATGTGTGGTGGACCCTCATGCACTTTGTTGGCTCCTTTCTAAGGATAGATGTGCACTTATCAGACATTTGGGGCATATCCTAGCAATATGCTCCCATTGTTCAAGATGATACAGCCCCGTTAAATCGTTTTGTCTAGAAAATCTACTCCACTTTTTCTACTCCACCCTCCTACTGGAGTGAGATTATGACTTTTTTTTGCAAATTTTTAAAAAGGTCTCAGTGATAAATCTAGACTGAAGCTCATTAACATGGGCTTTTTAATTATGGGCAGCATGGTGGCTCAGCGGTTAGCACTGGTGTCTTGCAGTGCTGGGGTCCTCGGTTTGAATCTGACCAAGGGCAACATCCGCATAGAGTTTGTATGTTCTCCCTGTGTTTGCGTGGGTTTCCTCGAACACTCCAAAGACATACAGATAGGGACCTTAGATTGTGAGCCTCATTGGGAACAGTTGTATGCTAATGTCTGTAAAGCGCTGCGGAATATAGTAGTGCTATATAAGTGCATTAAATAAATTAACATCTCTAACCACACCCACTTTTTCAATCATATTTCAAAACTGGAGTGAGATGTGTAAAAATGCAAAATGTTTGCGCAAATGAGCCCCGAAAAGTCACAAAAAAGCCCATTTTGCAACTTCATGAAAACAGAATTCATGAGTAAAGGCATGATAAATAAGGGCCTATATGTTTTCTATGTTTTCTATGTTTTTTTTACATGAACAATAAGCAGCATACACCTAAAACTAATAATCCCTTTGCATATTTGCAATACAGTCTACTGCAGATTTGACAAAAAGACAATGGTTTAGAAATCAATGAAGTGTTACGTAGCTTGTCAATGGTGGGAAATGTAGGCTTATGCTATTAATCCAACACAAAATCAGTATAAATATGGGATTTTAGTACTGGATTTTAGTACTGCAAACAATGTTGAAGAAAAATAAAAATAAATAATGTGCTTACCGCCAGCATTATTGGCCCACACTGAAGTCCTGAATGAACACTGACTGTCTTATCTGTAACGTTTATCTGAGTTCTACAATGCAGGCTAGGCTAGAATTAAGCAGAAAGTAGGAAGTATTAAGGAAGTAGCAGTTATTATGAAAAAGATTATAATAACTTTATTTCTACAGTGCCAGGAGTATATTTGAGAAAGATACACCATTCCCATCATCCAAGAAAACTGGCAGATGATGGGAAAGTGGTATCCAACTTATTCTAGCTTGCATACAAAGAGAAAATTCCAAAATGTCATATTTTAAATGATGTCTGCAAAAAATATAGTTAAAGGGAATCTGTCACCATGAAAATGCAAAGAAATCTTCAGGCAGCAGGTTATAGAGCAGGAGGAGTGAAACAGACTGATATATAGTATAGTTTTATGGGAAAAGATTCAGTAAAACCTGTATTTTATTCATTTAAAGGGGTTGTCGACTTTTTACTATTTATCGGATCGGCAGGGAAAATAATAGCATTCTTAATACAGAATGCTTAATAAAATAGGGATTAAGGGGTTAAAAAAGAAAAAGAAAATATTTTACTCACCTCATCCACTTGTTCGCGCAGCTCAGCTTCTCTTCTTCTTTGATGACCTGGGAGGAAAAGGACCTTTGGTGACGTCACTGCGCTCAAACACATGGTCCATCACCATGGTGATGGATCATGTGATGGACCATCTGATGAGTGCAGTGACATTACCAAAGGTCCTTTTCCTCCCAGGTCATCAAAGAAGAAGACAGAAGAGAAGCCGAGCTGCGCGAACAAGTGGATGAGGTGAGTTTAATATTTTTTTTTTTTCATTTTTTTAACCCCCCCATCCCTATTTTACTATGCATTCTGTATTCAGAATGCTATTATTTTCCTTTATAACCATGTTATAAGGGAAAATAATAATGATCAGGTCCCCATCCCGATCGTCACCTAGCAACCATGCGAGAAAATCGCACAGCATCCGCACTTGCTTGCGGATGCTTGCGATTTTCACGCAGCCCCATTCACTTCGTGAAAAACGCAGAATATAGAGCATGCTGCAATTTTCACACAACGCACAAGTGATGCGTGAAAACCACCGCTCATGTGCACAGCCCCATAGAAATGAATGGGTCCGGATTCAGTGCAGGTGCAATAGGTTCAACTCACGCATCGCACCCGCGCGGAAAACTCGCCCGTGTGTAAGAGGCCTAAAACAGGCTTTGAAAATGGTAAATGAGACCAGTCTGCCGGTCCGTCCTCTTCCCCGCCCACATCATGCCCTGACACGAGCAGGGCGAAGTTGCAGATTGCGGTGCAAAGGACTAACCTCATGCCCACTTTTATAGAACTGACACGAGCGGGGTGAAGTCGCAGATTGCGGTGCAAAGGACCCATGTCATGCCCACTTTTATAGAACTGACACGAGCGGGGCGAAATTTAGTCGTATTTCTGTTTAATAAATTACCCCCTTTGTCTTTTTATTCCATGTCCAGGAAAAGCACTTTTGTTCTGCTGAAAAGCAGCTCCCAAGTGCCAGCTGGGCAGACTTTGCTTTGCTTTGGGCACCTGGGAGCTGTTTTTCAGCAGAATTAATGTGCTTTTCCTGGACATGGAGTAAAGATCCAAATACACACAGCTATGTCTGGAATGGGTTTGCTGTTAGTTATATTGGTGAAAAGATGTGACAGACTCACTTTATTACCAGAAATAGAACCGTTTAAACGCAAATATTTGGCTAATCCATCACAACATCGTTTTCTGCCCGTTAGTTGTAAGCCACATTTTGAAGGGTAGACATATTCTTATGAAAGCATTTACGTATGTCAATGTATGAAAATCTGCAGGTTCACTTACAGACACTTGGATGTGACATTCATCTCCCAAAATGGAATAGTCAGGCTTGGAACAGTTGGTTGGTTTTATTCTAAAATTTACCTCGTATAACTCTCTATGAAAACCCTACAGAGTAAAGAATGGATATAGATAACTCATTATATGAATGTGTTTACAATAAGTAGTCATTTCAATTACATCAATTATAGATAGGTTGACACTTGCACTCCATATGGTGCAAGCGGTAGGTGAAGAGCCACAATATCACAAGTATTATACCATGGCACTCAAATTTTATCTCATTTAGACGAGAATTTTATTGCATAAAATTCCAGAAAAAAAAAAAAATAATGCAGAAAATATAAACCTTTTCTATATTTTTTCTGAGATTTGTTTCTACGAAACATTTTTATCTTCTCATTTTGTTTATTTTTTTTTTATATAGACTCCTATAAATGAGGAAGGTCTGTCCAGACCGAAAAGTTCAATTTGTATGAGCAAAACTTACAAACATTATTATATTTTTGTCTGGATTCTATGGAATTCTATGAAATAATAAAATAATTGTCTGAATGAGAGAGAATCTATTATAGATATACATGCAGAATAATTCTTATTTTATTATGTTTATATTTATTTTATTCTCTTCACAGTATGGCCTTCATTTAACGTATACACCATTACATATATGTTAAACACACCAAAAATTAGCACCAAACACATGTATATATAAACATGAAAGAGTCTTTATTTAACATACATTTATTTAACATGTATAAAAATATACTTTATAAAAACGGCAGCAAGGAAGAGGGAAAGGTTCAGTGAGGAAAAAACAACCCTAGAGGAGGCTGAGGGGTCAACACACAAGTCAACACACAAGGGTATATAGATTGCAGAGATAAGCCACACACAAGCAGGCCAATAAGACAATAGAAGCCATCGGACATAAAAATCCTAAGTTAGGCATAAACAGACCTATGTATGGAAAGGATGAGCAAATAACTACCCAAGGATGCGTGTGGAACCCTCAGCCGCCTCCTCCCGACGTCGTTTCGCCAGTAACACCTGGCTTCTTCCGGTGTTACTGGCAAAACAACGTTTTTTTTGTTTTGTTTTTTAGTTTTGCCTGCTGTGTCTCACAATAAGCTAACATCTCCTCTCCTGTAGCCATCACTTCTCAGCAGTCATGTCATTATAATTACAAGCAGGATTACAATTAAAGATAACAAATACAGCCAGGTCCATAAATATTGGGATATCGACACAATTCTAACATTTTTGGCTCTATACACCACCACAATAAATTTGAGATTAAACAAACAAGATGTGCTTTAACTGCAGGCTGTCAGCTTTAATTTGAGGGTATTTACATCTAAATCAGGTGAACGGTGTAGGAATTACAACAGTTTGCATATGTGCCTCCCACTTGTTAAGTGTTGGGCATATTTATATCTGCACATTAAGGTCTGACAATATTAGAACCAAAATGGAGATTCACATTACCTTTAAGAGGCCAAACTCTCTGTTGGAATAAGCCAGAGAAGGTCATCATAGTCACTGGCATACAATGTATATTGTTTTAAAAGTTATTGCCAACAGATGTGGTATCTTAGAGAATGTAATGGGTCTCACATAAACTGTCTCAACTACCGGGGTCAAGAGAGGTTATTGCTTAAAACACTGATTTCTCTAAACATGTCTGTCTGAGGAACAATGGGTGTTTCATGGCTAAACCATGATCTGATAAGAGACGTCCATACAACACATCTGGTGTGGAATAGATATCTATTATATATATATATATTCCTGTGTGCATCTATTTAGCGTTTGGACTTGTTAATGATTCATATATATTATGCAATATTGATGTATTATAACCAAACATTATTAATGTATCCTTATTTTGTGTGTATCTCACTGAGGGGATATATTCTAGGGGATATAGAGAGCGTAAGTTGTATTTTCCTAAATCTGATTCAGAGGAGCGGATGTTATTTCAAACATCATTACTCAATAGCTAAGACAGTTAGCTGTATACAAACCAGCGGAAAAGTGAAAAGATTATGGTTCTCTTATTTGACCATAAATAAGATGGTCTGTTAACTGTGAAGATGGATCCATGATGTCTGGGAAAGTGATTCTAAAGTGTCAAATAATAATCCCTCCTAATTGATTTAAGTTGGGAAAGACCAAAGTTTAAGTGGTGTATTAAAGCCATATACACTCACCTAAAGAATTATTAGGAACACCATACTAATACGGTGTTGGACCACCTTTTGCCTTCAGAACTGCCTTAATTCTACGTGGCATCGATTCAACAAGGTGCTGATAGCATTCTTTAGAAATGTTGGCCCATATTGATAGTATAGCATCTTGCAGTTGATAGAGATTTGAGGGATGCACATCCAGGGCACGAAGCTCCTGTTCCACCACATCCCAAAAATGCTCTATTGGGTTGAGATCTGGTGACACTGGGGGCCATTTTAGTACAGTGAACTCATTGTCATGTTCAAGAAAGCAATTTGAAATGATTCGAGTTTTGTGACATGGAGAATTATCCTGCTGGAAGTAGCCATCAGAGGATGGGTACATGGTGGTCATGAAGGGATGGACATGGTCAGAAACAATGCTCAGGTAGCCCGTGGCATTTAAACGATGGCCAATTGGCACTAAGAGGCCTAAAGTGTGCCCAGAAAACATCCCCCACACCATTACACCACCACCACCAGCCTGCACAGTGGTAACAAGGCATGATGGATACATGTTCTCATTCTGTTTACGCCAAATTTGGACTCTATCATTTGAATGTCTCAACAGAAATCGAGACTCATCAGACCAGGCAACATTTTTCCAGTCTTCAACAGTCCAATTTTGGTGAGCTCGTGCAAATTGTAGCCTCTTTTTCCTAATTGTAGTGGAGATGAGTGGTACCCGGTGGGGTCTTCTGGTGGGGTCTTCTGCTGTTGTAGCCCACCTTTCTTTCCCATTCTGACATTCAGTTTGGAGTTCAGGAGATTGTCTTGACCAGGACCACAACCCTACATGCATTGAAGCAACTGCCATGTGATGATGGCTAGATAATCGCATTAATGAGAAATAGAACAGGTGTTCCTAATAATTCTTTAGGTGAGTGTATATGTGTTAATTCCTAAAATATTTAAAATTGTTATATGATACAACAGTGCCATCAAATGGTAGGTGGGCAGAGGTTTCTAAGGAATGCCAATTAAATGACATCATCCCCATGATTACCATACGTCACACCCACCTTATCTAATTGGAAATCCCTAATCCAAGAGGGGATGGGCATAGATAAGGATTAGAATATCTGATCCAGTTTTTGGAGAAGAGAGGTCACTGGAGACACACTTCAGATTCATTCATCAGCATCACTTCACACATCAGGAACGTACCACAGGACGGGATAGATCTAAATCTTGGAAAGCTGGGTCCCTTCTAAAAGCTCTTTATCCCAAAGCCAGGGGTAATGTATGATTTATTTCATTTGCAGTAATTATAAATCGCTCCAATCGGCATATAGTTGAGAGCCCATTATTAGTGGATCAATAGTGTTAAAACAATTTTATGGGAAATTTTAATGAACGTGCACATCATTAGAATTCCTATAATATTGTTATCAGATTGGAATCTCTGATCGGATTTTATTATCCGTAGTTAGGCCAACAGGCGTATTTATAAGGTGTCTCTTACTGCCATATTCTTTGATTGAGCATAAGGGATTTTCCACAGATTTATTTCTATAATTGTTTTTTTTGTTGTTGCATTATAATATTTTGATAACCAATACACTAATCGGTAATGATTTGATAAGAGAAAAATAGTATTGTATTATACTTGGTGTAGTAAATTAAGTGAGCCTGGCATAAACGGTGGAGCACCATCTTGTGGTCAATTTTTATATTATCTTTGTACTCATTTGTATGCCATTTTTACTGCTTGCATTTATAATAAATTATATTATGTATAATTAATTGCACCCTGTTTCTTTAGCTGCACAAATTAACTTTAGATCCCATCAATAAAGGAACTGGCGTTTATATGTCCGCCAATTACATTTTTCATTTTTCATATTTCATAAAAATATGAAATCATAATTTTTATGATTTCATATCTTATATGAAATAAATACCCAACACAAGGGACCAAAAGTAATGGGACAATTGACTTCTCAGCTGTTCCATGGCCAGGTGTGTGTTATTCCCTCATTATCCCAATTACAATGAGTAGATAAAAGGTCCAGAGTTCATTTCAAGTGTGCTATTTGCATTTGGAATCTGTTGCTGTCAACTCTCAAGATGAGATCCAAAGAGCTGTCACTATCAGTGAAGCAAGCCAAAAACACAACAAACCCATCAGAGAGATAGCAAAAACATTAGGCGTGGCCAAACCAACTGTTTGGAACATTCTTAAAAAGAAGGAATGCACCGGTGAGCTCAGCAACACCAAAAGACACGGAAGACCACAGAAAACAACTGTGGTGGATGATCGAAGAATTTTTTCCCTGGTGAAGAAAACACCCTTCACAACAGTTGGCCAGATCAAGAACACTCTCCAGGAGGTAGGTGTATGTGTGTCAAAGTCAACAATCAAGAGAAGGCTTCACCAGAGTGATTACAGAGGGTTCACTACAAGATGTAAACCATTGGTGAGCCTAAAAAACAGGAGGGCCAGATTATAGTTTGCCAAACGACATCTAAAAAAGCCTTCACAGTTCTGGACAGATGAGACCAAGATCAATTTGTACCAGAGTGATGGGAAGAGAGGAGTATGGAGAAGGAAAGGAACTGCTTATGATCCTAAGCATACCACCTCATCAGTGAAGCATGGTGGTGGTAGTGTCATTGGCGTGGGCATGTATGGCTGCCAATGGAACTGGTTCTCTTGTATTTATTGATGATGTGACTGCAGACAAATACAGCAGGATGAATTCTGAAGTGTTTCGGGCAATATTATCTGCTCATATTCAGCCAAATGCTTCAGAACTCATTGGACAGCGCTTCACAGTGCAGATGGACAATGACCCAAAGCATACTGCAAAAGCAACCAAAGAGTTTTTTAAGGGAAAGAAGTAGAATGTTATGCAATGGCCAAGTCAATCACCTGACCTGAATCCGATTGAGCATGCATTTCACTTGCTGAAGACAATACTGAATGGAAAATGCCCCAAGAACAAGCAGGAACTGAAGACAGTTGCAGTAGAGGCCTGGCAGAGCATCACCAGGGATGAAACCCAGTGTCTGGTGTCGTCTATGTGTTCCAGACTTCAGGCTGTAATTGACTTCAAAGGATTTGCAACCAAGTAATAAAAAGTGACAGTTTGATTTATGATTATTATTCTGTCCCATTACTTTTGGTCCCTTAACAAGTGGGAGGCACATATGCAAACTGTTGTAATTCCTACACAGTTCACCTGATTTGGATGTAAATACCCTCAAATTAAAGCTGACAGTCTGCAGTTAAAGCACATCTTGTTTGTTTGATTTCAAATCCATTGTGGTGGTGTATAGAGCCAAAAATTTTAGATTTGTGTCGGTGTCCCAATATTTATGGACCTAACTGTATATGTAGACAACACAGGAACAGCCATTCACAATAGGTGGTGGTTACAGGTCACCTCCTCCCCCGTCCTTCACAATGACCTCTACGCAAGATCACAAATCATGCACACAGAACCCTTTTATAAAAGTGAATGAGTCATCTCAGGAATTTTAGCTTCCTATGTGGCTCTGTGTGGCTACTGTAAGGCCCATTGCAGACGAGCGTGTCTGGATTAGGTCCGGATGCGTTGCGTCTGCGATCAGGGAAAATCGTGCGAGTAGGTACGCAATTGCAGTCAGTTTTGACTGCGATTGCGTTCCGATGTTAAGTTTTTATTGCGCGGGTGCAATGTGTTTTGCACGTGTGTGATAAAAAACTGACTGTGGTACCCAGACCCGAACCCAGACTTCTTCACTGAAGTTTGGGTTTGGGTTAAGTGTTCTGTATATTTTATTATTCTAAGGGAAAATAATAGGGGTTAGGTGTTCTGTATATTTTATTATTATAAGGGAAAATAATAGGGGCTTTAGGGGTTAAAAAATAAAAAAGAATTAACTCAACTTATCCTGTTGTTCTCTTCTTTCTTCTTCTTTCAGGACCTGCAAAAGGACCTTTCATGACGTAATCTTCTATCTTCATTCAGCAGGACCTGCACTGACGTCACCGCGCTCACCATGTGGTGAGCGTGATTACGTCATGAAAGGTCCTTTTGCAGGTCCTGAAAGAAGAAGAAGAAAGAAGATGATGCCGGCTGCGCGAACAGGATGAGGTGAGTTAATTTATTAAAAAAATTTAACCCCTAAAGCCACATTTTAGTTAGAATTCTGTATTAAGAATGCTATTATTTTCTCTTATAACCATGGTATAAGGGAAAATAATACAGTAAATTGACTTTTATCAATTTACTTACATCATCTCTTAGCAACCATGCATGAAAATCGCACCGCATCCGCACTTGCTTGCAGATGCTTGCGATTTTCACACAGACCCATTCATTTCTATGTGGCCTGCTTTGTGTGAAAAACGCAGAATATAGAACATGCTGCGATTTTCACGCAACACACAAGTGATCCGTGAAAATCAACGCTCATCTGAACAGTCCCATTGAAGTGAATGGGTCTGGATTCAGTGTGGGTGCAATGCGTTCACCTCACGCATTGCACCCGCACGGAATTCTTGCCCATGTGAAAGGGGCCTAATGAAATCTCTAAACTGCTGTTCACAGAGTAGCTAAGACAAGATGACTATCCACATAAACGGCTACATGTTAGGCTACTTTCACACTAGCGTTTTTGCTGGATCCGGCAGGGTTCAGCAAAAACACTTCTGTTACTGATAATACAACCATCTTCATCCGTCATGAACGGATCCGGTTGTATTATCTATAACATAGCCAAGACGGATCCATCATGAACTCTATTGAAAGTCAATGGAGGACGGATCCGTTTTCTATTGTGTCAGATAGTGTCAGAGAAACCCATTGAACCCATTGACATGCATTGTGGGTCATGACAGATCCGTCTTGCTCTGCATCTCATGGCTGGGAAAAAAAATGAAGCATGCTGCGGTTTGCTCCCCGTATGAATACGCAACCAAACGGAACGGAATGCATTTTGGAGCATTACGTTATGTTTTGTCCTCATTGACAATGAATGGGGACAAAACGGATCTTAATACCGGAAACACTAGTGTGAAAGTAGCCGAATTAAAAATCACAAAAAAAAAATTAACAAGATCATATTAGAAGAAAACAATGTGTCAGAATCTGTTTTTAATGAACCCTTTCAGGACCAAGCCATTTTTCACCTTTCTGCCCAGGCCATTTTTAGCAAATCTGACATGTGGCACTTTATGTGATAATAACTTTTAAAGCGCTTTTACTTATCCAGGCCAATCTGAGATTGTTTTATCGTCACATATTGTACTTCATGACAGTGATAAATACCAAATTTACCAAAAATTTGGAAAAATTAGCAAATATGCAAATTTCAATTTCTCTACTATTATAATAGATAGTAATAACAAAAAAAATAGTTATTACTTTACATTCCCCATGTCTATTAAATGTTTGGATAATTTTGTAAATTACATTTTATTTTTTGGGACGTTAGAAGGCTTAGAAGTTTAGAAGCAAATCTTGAAATTTTTCAGTAAATTTCCAAAACCCACTTTTTAAGGACCAGTTCAGGTCTGAAGTTACTTTATGAAGCTTACATAATAGAAACCACCCAAAAGTGACCCCATTTTAGAAACTACACCCCTCAAACTTTGTTAACCCTTTAGGTGTTCCACAAAAATTAATGGCAGATTTTCCATTTTAATAAATTTTTTCCAGTAACAAAGCAAGGGTTAACAGCCAAACAAAACTCTATATTTATTGCCCTCATTCTGTAGTTTACAGAAACACCCCATGTGTGGTTGTAAACTGCTATATGGGGACACGGCAGGGCGCAAAAGGAAAGCAACGCCATATGGTTTTTGGAAGAGAGATTTTGCTGGACTGGTTTTTTGACACCATGTCCCATTTGAAGCCCCCCTGATGCACCCCTAGAGTAGAAACTCCAAAAAAGTGACCCCATTTTGGAAACTACAGGATAAGGTGGCAGTTTTGTTGGTACTATTTTAGGGTACATATGATTTTTGGTTGCTCTATATTACACTTTTTGTGAGGCAAGTAAACTTGTCTGAGGTAGGGTGTCATTTTTGAAGGATGAGATGACTGTTTGATTGCCACTATTTTGAGGTGCATATGACTTCTAATTTTCCTAGGTTCCCTCTCATTTGGGCTTTCAAATACCATTTATTTTGTACCAAGGGGGAAATTTAATTTGCTTATCTCTGCCTCTGACAGAACAGCTTCAATACATTTCCTCCATTTTTTTAATGAATTTGTGTGTTGTCTTGTCTTTATTCTTTTCTACTTCTAGTCTTTCCATATATACCACTTTATACAGGTCCTTCTAAAAAAATTTGCATATTGTGATAAAGTTCATTATTTTCTGTAATGTACTGATAAACATTAGACTTTCATATATTTTAGATTCATTACACACAACTGAAGTAGTTCAAGCCTTTTATTGTTTAAATATTGATGATTTTGGCATACAGCTCATGAAAACCCCAAATTCCTATCTAAAAAAATTAGCATATTTCATCCGACCAATAAAAGAAAAGTGTTTTTAATACAAAAACAGTCAACCTTCAAATAATTATGTTCAGTTATGCACTCAATACTTGGTCGGGAATACTTTTGCAGAAATGACTGCTTCAATGCGGCGTGGCATGGAGGCAATCAGCCTGTGGCACTGCTGAGGTGTTATGGAGGCCCAGGATGCTTCGATAGCGGCCTTAAGCTCATCCAGAGTGTTGGGTCTTGCGTCTCTTAACTTTCTCTTCCCAATATCCCACAGATTCTCTATGGGGTTCAGGTCAGGAGAGTTGGCAGGCCAATTGAGCACAGTAATACCATGGTCAGTAAACCATTTACCAGTGGTTTTGGCACTGTGAGCAGGTGCCAGGTCGTGCTGAAAAATGAAATCTTCATCTCCATAAAGCTTTTCAGCAGATGGAAGCATGAAGTGCTCCAAAATCTCCTGATAGCTAGCTGCATTGACCCTGCCCTTGATAAAACACAGTGGACCAACACCAGCAGCTGACATGGCACCCCATACCATCACTGACTGTGGGTACTTGACACTGGACTTCAGGCATTTTGGCATTTCCCTCTCCCCAGTCTTCCTCCAGACTCTGGCACCTTGATTTCCGAATGACATGCAAAATTTGCTTTCATCCGAAAAAAGTACTTTGGACCACTGAGCAACAGTCCAGTGCTGCTTCTCTGTAGCCCAGGTCAGGCACTTCTGCCGCTGTTTCTGGTTCAAAAGTGGCTTGAC
Source organism: Bufo gargarizans (assembly GCF_014858855.1). Classification (NCBI taxonomy): domain Eukaryota; kingdom Metazoa; phylum Chordata; class Amphibia; order Anura; family Bufonidae; genus Bufo; species Bufo gargarizans. The sequence goes on from NC_058083.1 coordinate 188,249,848, forward strand.
CTGGGGAATGCGGCACCTGTAGCCCATTTCCTGCACACGCCTGTACACGGTGGCTCTTGATGTTTCTACTCCAGACTCAGTCCACTGCTTCCGCAGGTCCACCAAGGTCTGGAATCGGTCCTTCTCCACAATCTTCCTCCGGTCACCTCTTCTCTTGTGCAGCGTTTTCTGCCACACTTTTTCCTTCCCACAGACTTCCCACTGAGGTGCGTTGATACAGCACTCTGGGAACAGCCTATTCGTTCAGAAATTTCTTTCTGTGTCTTACCCTCTTGCTTGAGGGTGTCAATGATGGCCTTCTGGACAGCAGTCAGGTCGGCAGTCTTACCCATGATTGCGGTTTTGAGTAATGAACCAGGCTGGGAGTTTTTAAAAGCCTCAGGATTCTTTTGCAGGTGTTTAGAGTTAATTAGTTGATTCAGATGATTAGGTTAATAGCTCGTTTAGAGAACCTTTTCATGATATGCTAATTTTTTTAGATAGGAATTTTGGGTTTTGGTGTATACCGTTTTATTAAACCCGTGACTTCTTCCCAGGTTGGGACTGATGGCAGTAACCAATGTCTCAATATGCATTTTTTGACTGCCATAAGTGCCACATGGACACTTCCCTCTGCTATTGTCGCTCCGGTAATGTCATCTTGATTTCTTGGAATATATTGGAATATACATTGTTGTGGAATGAAGAGAATTCTTATATTCCATATATTTTGTATATTATGTATCGTTTGTTCTCATAATGATTTCAGACTCGGACAATCCCATAGACCATGAAAAAAGACCTGTCTTTGGGAGAGTGCATTTAGGGCATTGTCTTAGGTAATGAGCAGGCGCGTCTTTATAGGAAAGATCAAATGCATATGTGGCCTTGTGCATAAGTCTTAACTGTTTCTCGCCATTGTTCACTACTAACTGCCTGTCTTATATGTTCCAGGCCTTCCCTCATCTTTCGGGCTAGATCATCGTCTTTAAGTTCTTTTTCTCATTTTACAAACGCTCCTTTGACTAGACTTATGGAGGATATATTTTGAATCCTGTGGTACAAGTTAGATAAAGATTACATCTACTTGTCTCTACCCAACTAAGACTTCAAACCATGTTAGCCTGTCTGGGTCTCCCAGTGTTGCCGACTGTTTCTTACAATATGATTTTATCTGTTGAAAGGGTAGGTAGTATGAGGTCGTCAATTGATATTTAGTTCTGAAATCCTCCCAACTTAGTTCTGAAATCCTCCCAACAGTCTTTGGCCTGGGGTGTCTAACAAATCTTGCAATCTATTAATCCCTTTCCTCTTCCATTCCTTATACATTTTATTTTGTCTCCCCTGAGGATAAGCTGGTAAAGTCCATAGCGGCATTTTTGGCGATAAGTATATTTTTCTTATTGTCTTCCAGGCCATAATCGTATCTCTAAGAAGCATAGATCCTTTGATTTGGGGAGGTATATCTTTCAGTCTAGTATGTAACAAAGACGTTAGTTCCCAGGGCTGTGTCAATTCTTGTTCTACCCTACCCGCCGAAAAGTATGAAGTGCCCCATGTCCAGTCCTTGATATGTCTTAATAAAGCTGCTAAATTATACAATCGTATGTCTGGCAACTGTAACCCCCCTTCCCATTTTAGCATACATAGTTTTTTATTACGGTATGCGGGGTCTCTTTTTTTTCCAAAGGAATGAGGCAAATGCTTTTTGAATGCGCATAATATCCATATGTTTCAGTAACAGAGGGATTGTTTGTAGGGGATATAACAATCTAGAAAAGCCTATCATTTTCAAAAAATGGGCTCTCCCACATAAAGACAGTGGTAAATCCTTCCATTTCTCGAGTTCAGATTCAATTTTGCGTTATCAATGGGGGATAATTTAAGGCATAAAGCGACAATGGGGTTCTACCTATCTTAATCCCCAGATAGGTCATATATTCCTTTCGTACTTCTATCTCTGCCATAAAGTGTAATTTTATGACCTTGGGATCGCAAAAATAGTAACTGACTTTTTGTCACATTTACTTTCGTATAATACTTAAAGGTGTCTAGAATTAGAATTGATTTCAGATGTATTTCTGGGTTCTTAACGTACTTCAATAAGTCATCAGCGAAACATGTTAGTTTTAACTCTGTCTTACCTACTGTTATCCTCTCATATAGGTCCGATTGTATGAATAATTGTGCAAGTGGTTCCAGTGCCATGTCGAAAAGTAAAGGGGACAGCGGGCACCCTTGCCTAGTTCCCTTTTTTAGTTTTATGATATTTGATAAATGTCCTGGTATATATACTCTGGCTTGTGGAGTTTCATAGAGTGCCTGTAAATAAGAGCGATAAGGCCCTTTCAATCCTACTGTATCCAACACCTCGCCAAGCCACTCCCAGTTGACATTGTCAAATGCCTTTTCGGCATCAATTGCTAGGAGTGCTGGATTAGTCGTCTTATCCATCCTGTGTTGGCAATCTTGAGCCAGTAACACCTTCCTAATATTGGTAACTGCTGATCTTCCTTTTATGAATCCTACCTGATGAGTCCCTATCAAATCTGGTAGGGAATTGGCCAATCTATTTCCCAATATTTTAGACATCAGTTTTATGTCTTGATTAATGAGCGAGATGGGTCGAAAAGACTCGGTACATGTTAAATCTTTACCCTGTTTCGGCAGAACTTTGATGTAAGCCATATTACCTGACGGTGGTAGCCTTCCCCCATGTGAAATAGATTTGTATAACGACATAAGCGGAGATGCCAATTCCTCTCCTAATGTCTTATAGAATTCTGCCGGATACCCATCAGGACCTGGGTCTTTCCCATTTTGCAGAGTTTTTATTGTAGATTTTAATTCTTCCACCGAGATGTCAGCATTAAGGACATTTAGTGAATCCTGTGACAGCTGTGGGAGTTTGACCCTTTGCCTCAGTTCTCTTGCTCTGGTTCTATCAAAAGGATCCTGTGTGTATAAATCCGCAAAATAATTACCTAGTATTTCTATTACTTTTTCAGGTGGGTTTGTAATGTTCCAGAATCGTCTTTCAATGGGTAGAGTTGTGATTGTCTATTGTAAAGACGTGTTACATGTGCCAGCATCTTGCCCGCTTTGTTTCCATATTTAAATAATTCTGCCTGTTTGCGGTTTGCGGTCCACTTGGCTTTGCCCTCCTGATAATAATCAAAGGTGTGTTTAGCGGTTACCCATTTTACTTTAAATGACTCTGGTGTATCATTTATGTAATTGGTATAGGCTTCACGTACTGATTTTACTGCCTTGTCGTATTTGTCATTTACTTCCTTTTTCTCCCCAATCGTGTAGGCTATAATGCGTCCCCTTATAACTACCTTTGCCGTTTCCCAGAATAATTTAGGGTTTTGCATATGTTCTACATTATCCTGAGAATATTCCCACCACCATCCCCTCAGTTTATCTGAAAAATCCTCATCCAACAAAAGGTGAGTTGGTAATCTCTAAATGAAATCCGTACCCCTTGGAATAGTATCAGCGATATCCACCCATACTGGGGTATGATCAGAAATAACTAAATCTGTAATGGCCGATCTCTGGGCTTTCAGGATTAAATCTGAGGACATAAGCAAATAGTCTAATCTTGACCAGGATCTCTGCGCATATGAGTAGTGTGTGTATTCTCTCTCTATTGGATGATGTTGCCTCCAAACGGACAAAAAAGGGGATAATGTGTGATTGCCTTGTGGATTATACTGGGATTTTGTTCCCTGCTGGCGTCTATCTTCTAAAGTGTTATGTACTCTATTAAAATCTCCCGCTACAACCATTGGAGATGTTCCGTCTTGTATTATTGAGGATTCCAGCTTTTGAAAGAACCCTCTCTGGAACGTGTTGGGTGAGTATAAATTATATATAACAATTGGACCTACTGGTGTGTCTAGCTCTAGCTTCAGTAATCTTCCCTCTTCCACTGGTGTTACTGACTTCAAGGTGTATTTCAAGCTTTTATGCAAGAGAATAATCACTCCTGCCTTTCTCCCCTTTGAAGGAGATTCCAATACTTGTCCCACCCATAATTTCTTGAGCCTCCAGAAATCGCCCTCTTCTAAATGTGTTTCCTGTAACAGGGCCACATCTGCTCCTAATTTGCTAAGGTGTCTCAGTACCATTAGACGTTTGTGTTGTGAACGCAGGCCTTACATTCCAGGTGATAACCTTCATGTTATGTCTAGAAAATGATGAAGGTTATAAAGATCACATCCCTACTAGTAGATCTCTTATCCCAGGTCAGCAGCTCATCTAAAGCCCAATCAATTTGGAGCATTAACGTAACTTCCCCAGTGATCATCACCAACAATAATACATTCATTATTGACTTCTCTTTTTTCATACATTCCTGGTGGCAGTTGTTGTCCCCTGCCCAACTTTCCAAACTTGTTAAAGCTGCTCCGGATCCCCTCAGCCCTATATAACCAGGCCCGATGCTATAATAAGGCAGACTTCGGGCATAGAGACAAGAGGGGCGGAAAAATGAATTTTTTTTAAAAAATAAATCATTTGCGCCGCCGGCCGCCCAGCCTCTGTGAACAGTTACGCTGTCCCACCACCCCTGGCCCCACCTCCACCCATCCCGGCCCTGCTTTCTTGCTGTGATCTCGCATGCCGGAAGACGGGATTGTGGGAGGCTGCGAGCGAGAGCAAGACGGCGGGAGCGGAGCAGTCTCACTCTCAGAGCGAGGTATATATTTTTTAAATGTGCACACCGCTGCCTGGCTTCATAACTCACACAGGGGAGCACCGCACCTAGCATGGTACCATATGGCAGGCACCAGCAAATCCTTAACAGGGGCCCGGCATCGGGGGCAAAAATATATGGCACTGGCAATAAGTAAACTAAGCAAAAAATGAAAAAAATGTAATAGATACAGAGGGGGCAGAAATGGAATATATACACAGGGGACAAATGATTATGGAATATATACAGAGGGGGCAAAATGGATATATATACGGTGCCCCTGTATATATATCCATTTTGCTCCCTGTATGTATATGTGTATATATATATATCCATTTGCCCCCTCTGTATATATTCCATTTTGCTCCCTGTATGTGTGTATATATATATATATCCATTTGCCCCCTCTGTATATATTCCATTTTGCCCCCTGTATATATATCCATTTCCCCCCCCCCCCTCTGTATATATTCAATTTTGCCCCTGTATATATAACCAAAATGTAGATTTGCTTGTGTTGGCAAAAAACCTTGCACCGGCCCTGTATATAACCATATACATATCGCTCATCTATAAAAAATAACAACTTTCCTTTTCTGTTTTTATCCTCGCTGTCCTGTTCATCTCCCATAAGATTAAATTCTCTTATCAGAATTATTATTATTTTCCTTTGAACAACCTTATAACATTTTCCCGGCTATTGAGTTGCAAGGTAGTAACTGTAACCCCCTCATTGCATACCCTTTCCCAGCACACATAAACCAGCTGACATATAGGTAATAACTTGCTTGGGGGTTAGCAAACTTTTGCAACACTTCCCTTCAGTACCGTCATAATAGTCCTGCAAGATTGCTCAGGAGTCTGAGGATGTAGGTGATCTGTGCGGGCCGCGTCTCTCTGTCATCCTGTCACGTAATCCTCTACCCGCAAATCCACCTCTTGTAGTGTTGCTCCTATGATGTGGTGAGAGTTACTTTTCCAAGTTCAAGGCATCCATGGCTTCGTTTGGGGAGAGATAAGTGTCTGTGCAGCCATCTGATTGGAATACCCTCAGCGTCGCTGGATATATTAAAGCAAATTTGATTCTTTTTTTAACCAGTGCGGAACAGACTTGTGAAAAGGCTCTTCTTCTCTTTGCGACCTCGGCTGAATAGTCGCCAAAGATAAGTATTTTGTCATCTCGTACCAGTAGCGGTTGCGAGCTCTGCCTGTATTTTGTTAATATTGCCTCTTTGGCTGCATAGTTGAGGTACTTAACTATAGTGGGTCTTGGTCTGCTTTTGCCCAGACCCGGATACGATACTCTCGCTGGCCCAATCCTGTGCGCCCTTTCCACTGTAAAGGACCCTTCAAGCCCTAAAGCTTGCGGCAGATCCATAGCACATATTTATGACAGCTGGATTGGGGGAATCGACTCTGGGAGACCCACTATTCTCAGGTTACTTCTGGAGCGATTCTCGAAGTCCTCTACTTTCTCTTTGAGGGCTTTATTAATGCTCAGGGCTTCTCTAACTTGAGCGTGAGCTTTTTCCAGCTCTTCTTCCACCATATTAACCCTTTGATCCAAATCTGCAATCTGGGTGGAGTGCTGGGAAACTTCCCTCTGGATTTGCTGAAGCGCTGCAGATACAGTGGCTTCTAGTGAGGATTTAATATCAGGTGCCAGCAGCTTAGCTACCTCGATCGCCATAGTGCGGCAAGAAATCTTCAGGTCAGACGCTGGCAATGTACTGACCTCCTCTTCGTCTGCCTCTGTGTTAGTAACCTCCTCATGCCTCTGGCGAGGTTGCGAGGCTGATCTGGTAAGCCTCTCAGATTTCTCATGTGCCGCAGCCATCTTGCCGCGCGGCTGCTTGTTGTCCCTCTGCGAGAGCGAATGAGTCGTGTCAAAGGAGCTGTGCTTCTGAAGGTATTTCTCCATATGGCACCCCGTCAGCTGTAGGGGGTTATTTGTCTTTGTGACCGGCTTGTGAAGGATTTAAGGGCTGTGGGTCCCGGAGCGCTCTGTTCCTTCACCTCCTCATGTACGCACCGGAACTGGAAATCCCATGTGGTATTTTTTATAGAGCAGGTTGTTATGAACGCGGAAATACCTAATATGTCTACTTTATTTTTTTTTACATTAACACAATAAAAGCATGTTTTTAGTATCTCCATATTTTTTTTTATTTTTTGAGGAGATTGTCTTAGGTAGGGGCTCATTTTTTGCGGGATGAGGTGATGGTTAGATTGGTACTATTTTGGGGGACATATGCCTTTTTGATCGCCTGGTGTTGCACTTTAAGTGATGTAAAAAATGTTTTTTTTTAGCACAGTTTTTATTTTATTTTTTTGACAGTGTTCATCTGAGGAGTTAGGTCATGTGATATTTTTATAGAGCCAGTCGATGCGGATGTGGCGATACCTAATATGTAAACTTTTCTTTTTTTCCCTATTTTGAAAAAAAAAATTTTTTACTTTATTTTGGGAAAAGGACGCTTATTTTTTTACTTGAAACTTCAAGTTTAAAAAAATATACATATTTTTTTAACTTTTTTTTTCCACTTTATTTTTTGTCCCACTCTGGGACTTCAACTTTTGGGGGTCTAATCCCCTTTACAATACATTACAATACTTCTGTATTGTAATGCATTGGCTGTAAGTGTATTACAGAGTGTGATACAGTTAAAACCTGCTTCCTGTGAGATCCAGCGGGCTGGATCTCACAGGCTCTCCTGGAAGGCATCAGGCTGCCTTCCTTGCAATCGGGTCCCCGTCACAGCAGCGCGGGGACCCGATGGACACCCTGCACACGTCTGAAGCCCGCACATGACGTGGTCAGCACTGAATGCGGCTGTGCAGGGGTTAATGCGCCAACGCAACTAGCAGGAGTCCTGACGTGGATCAGGCGGGCACAGCTCCTGCATCCGCCCAATCAGAGTGCCGTACATGTACAGCGCTGGGCGTTAAGGGATTAAAAAGAGGTTCTCTGGGCATTACAGTTTGCATAATGTAAATGATCTTCCTTCCACGGGTTATTACGAAATACTAATTAACTGAAATGCCCAGACGCCCAAACGCCTTTAATATAAACTGTAGATAATATATTCATTTTTAGGACACATAATAATTAATTTGTCATTAATGAGGTTGGCCCATCTCATACATTGTGGCATATCGCTAGGATATCCCCTCAATGTCTTATAGGTGCGAGTCCCATAGGTTGGGACTTCTACAACAGGGCCCGCAAAGTGAAGGAGGGTGAACTACGCTCCATTCAATTCTATTGGAGCTTTGAAAATACCCCAGTGGCGCACTGTGAGAGATGGATTTTATTTCTCTACATTCTGTAGTACACATTTTTGTCCACTGGGTGGCAGCAAACTAGATGTATAAATCATGTGTGCATTCTTTGTTTTAAGGGGGGAGTTAGATTGCAGTTTTCAAATCTACCTATGAACTCAGAGTTGAAGTTGCTGAAACCACTCCTATCAGGTTAAGGAGCCAATAGTCTTTTCTTAAGGAACACCCCTTTTGTGATGCCATGTCTGGTATTTAAGTTATGTAGTTTTGAATAAAGCTCTCTTCTACCATTGCTCAGGGGGGAATGAGAAGATGCTTTCATGGAACCAACTGTATGTCTGGTCTCATTATGAAAGCAGTATGGTGTACACATACTTATACTTCTAATTGATTTGGCACCACACAAAGAAGAAGGAAATCGTATGAATTGCGATGACAGCACTCTGCTATTTTTGGAAGTCTGCTATTTTCGGAAGTCCCATAAAAATAAATGGGATGTACTGTACACCGCAAGTGCTGCCACCCCTCGGCTATTTTAAGCAGTCTCATAGAAATGAATGAAGGATGGACGTGCGCACGTGGTCTGCTCTCCTTCTCTTTGTGGGCTCCATCTTAGAGTTATGCCCCCAATGTAGGAGATGGGCCAACCCCTTTAAAGAGGACCTTTTACCGGACCTGACATTACCATATAAATGGCTGGTAGGGTAGGGCATACTGATGGCATGGGATATCGCTTACTATTTCTTCTCTGCAGCATGCTACAGTTTTTGTCCGGCCGCCTCTTGGCATGTTTGCCGTGCTGCTGCCGCATCTCCTGCCCGTCCCCATTATAGTGAATGGAGGCCAATAAGATAGAGAAAGGCGCTCATAGGGTGAGTACGTTCAGCAAATCGAATTTATACTAAAAGAAATGGTTTGCTCACCTATTACGGTTGCATCAATTGGACGCAACTGCAATGAAGGCCAAGTATAGTCGAGTAACGGTTGGTGCAGCCTAGATTCGTCTGATCGCCTTGGGCAGGGGCCACCCTGCTACTCGGGTAACGGTATGAAGGAAGGGACGCTGAACTTTACGTTGAGTGTATGGACCATAGAGGGCGCACAAACACAACCGGTCGTGGGCAATGTTTCAATTTCGGCAGTATTCAATTTATTCGTAAGACAACGCGTTTTGGGGTGCTAGAGACCCCTTTATCAAGTCTAAAATGGAGGTTAATAAAAAAGAAACATGTGGGATAAACACAAGATATGTGCCCATCTATAAAAATATATGTAACAAATATATAGTGATAAGTATGGAAATATAAGTATATATAAAAAATAAAATATTTAAAAAAAAAATAAAAATAAAAAAATATATATATATATACATACATAAATAAGATAACAAATATATACCTATGTATAGAATAATAAATATCATATATATATTTATATATATATGTAAGATATTGTAATATCAGGAAAGACAATAGTATAAAATGGAATGAAATGGATGATAAAACAAGAAGTGTCCATACACTATACCGATACTTTGTAATAGTATCTCTACTGTGATGCTGTACTTTACCACGGCAATAAAATAATATAATAATATAAAAATAAGGAAAAGATGAACATATAAATTGTATATTATATATTGATAACACCAAGGCAAACCAATAGGATAAAAAGACCATATACAGATATAGCTCTTTGATGCGGATGAGCGTGCATGAAGATCAACTACAACCCCCTAATGTACCATGTGCTCGTGATATAAAAAGCCAATTGATTCTAATCCATAATGTAAAGGCATGGGAACTATGAAGTTAATAATTTCAATAGGGTAAAAGAGAGGCACTATGGAGTGTAAAAGAAACTGTAGCAGATATAATGTGATATATACACTAGCAGACAGGGGGTGTTAATGTTCTGGAAACTCCAAGTGAGCTATGATTATTGAATGAATACATGATGGGGTTAAAAAATTCAATAATCATAGCTCATTTAGAGTTTCCAGGACATTAACACCCCCTGTCTGCTAGTGTATATCTCACATTATATCTGCTACAGTTTTTTTTACACTCCATAGTGCCTCTCTTTTACCCTATTGAAGTTATTAACTTCATAGTTCCCATGCCTTTACATTATGGATTAGAATCAATTGTCTTTTTATATCACGAGCACATGGTACATTAGGGGGTTGTAGTTGATCTTCATGCACGCTCATCCGCATCAAAGAGCTATATCTATATATGGTCTTTTTATCCTATTGGTTTGCCTTGGTGGTATCAATATATAATATACAATTTATATGTTCATCTTTTCCTTATTTTTATATTATTATATTATTTTATTGCCGTGGTAAAGTACAGCATCACAGTAGAGATACTATTACAAAGTATCGGTATAGTGTATGGACACTTCTTGTTTTATCATCCATTTCATTCCATTGTATACTATTGTCTTTCCTGATATTACAATATCTTACATATACAGTACAGACCAAAAGTTTGGACACACCTTCTCATTCAAAGAGTTTTCTTTATTTTCATGACTATGAAAATTGTAGATTCACACTGAAGGCATCAAAACTATGAATTAACACATGTGGAATTATATACATAACAAAAAACTGTGAAACAACTGAAAATATGTCATATTCTAGGTTCTTCAAAGTAGCCACCTTTTGCTTTGATTACTGCTTTGCACACTCTTGGCATTCTCTTGATGAGCTTCAAGAGGTAGTCACCTGAAATGGTTTTCACTTCACAGGTGTGCCCTGTCAGGTTTAATAAGTGGGATTTCTTGCCTTATAAATGGGGTTGGGAACATCAGTTGCGTTGTGGAGAAGTCAGGTGGATACACAGCTGATAGTCCTACTGAATAGACTGTTAGAATTTGTATTATGGCAAGAAAAAAGCAGCTAAGTAAAGAACAACGAGTGGCCATCATTACTTTAAGAAATGAAGGTCAGTCAGTCAGAAAAATTGGGAAAACTTTTTGAAAGTGTTCCCAAATGCAGTCCCAAAAACCATCAAGCGCTACAAAGAAACTGGCTCACATGTGGACCGCCCCAGCAAAGGAAGACCAAGAGTCACCTCTGCTGCGGAGGATAAGTTCATCTGAGTCACCAGCCTCAGAAATTGCAGGTTAACAGCAGCTCAGATTAGAGACCAGGTCAATGCCACACAGAGTTCTAGCAGCAGACACATCTCTAGAACAACTGTTAAGAGGAGACTGTGTGAATCAGGCCTTCATGGTAGAATATCTGCTAGGAAACCACTGCTAAGGACAGGCAACAAACAGAAGAGACTTGTTTGGGCTAAAGAACACAAGGAATGGACATTAGACCAGCGGAAATCTGTGCTTTGGTCTGAGTCCAAATTTGAGATCTTTGGTTCCAACCACCGTGTCTTTGTGCGACGCAAAAAAGGTGAACGGATAGACTCTACATGCCTGGTTCCCACCATGAAGCATGGAGGAGGAGGTGTGATGGTGTGGGGATGCTTTGCTGGTGACACTGTTGGGGATTTATTCAAAAGTGAAGACATACTGAACCAGCATGGCTACCACAGCATCTTGCAGCGGCATGCTATTCCATCCGGTTTGCGTTTAGTTGGACCATCATTTATTTTTCTCCTGTTGTCGCCCACCTGGGATTATATGTTGAGTCTGTATTGTCTGTCCTCCCCTTGGTGTTTTCCTTTAGAGCTAGTGGTGCGGACTAGTGTTCCCACCGCCCTGTTCACTATCTAGGGCTCATCTTAGGGAAAGCCAGGGTTTTAGGCACGTGATCGGCGTACGGGTGAGGAACCCGTCTAGGGACGTCAGGGCAGCCAGGTGCCAGCCGCAAGGTGAGTCAGGGGTCACCACCTTCCCTCTCACTTGGGCAGGGCCTTCCTCTTTCCCTCCCTCTGTGTCACGTATGTGATAGTCACGCCGATCGTGATACCACCATGCCACACTGCGCCAGCTGAGATCATAGCATAGCTTGTGAATGTGTGATCAGAGTTCTGTTTTTTTCCATTTGATATATGTATATAGAATCTTTCTTCTTTATTCCTGGTATCAGCACTCCTCCCATTTGGCACAGGTGATTTTAATCAGCAGGAGTATGAGTGAGAATGGACCTGCCAGCTCTCAGTTGGCGTTCCTGATAGCTTAGGACATGTTGTTTTAGACAACTGTTTAGATGGTGCAGTACTGCATGGTGGCCTTTTTTTTACATGGTGCGGTGCTGTGTGGTGGCCATTGTTGCTGTGGGCCCAGTGCCGGGGTGGCATTGCCAGGCAGCAGAGTGCTGTTTGGCTGCTGGGTCCCGCCATCTGCTGGTGTGCTGTGGCGCTGGTGGTCGCCGCGCTGGATTTGGAGGTCGCCGCGCAGTGCTGCAATAAGTTTAGAGTAGGTCCCACTCAAAGAGGCAACCTTGACGCGGTGAGGGGGCTTATGCCTTTTATTTAAAATGTACACTAATGCCTCTTGTATAAGCATGCAGTATAGGGGGCAGTACACTGAATATTGCGCTGAGAAGCAAGGTTAATTAGATCAAAGCATAGCTTGTGGGTGTGTGATCCAGTTCTGTTTATCTCAATTTGATATATCATTTTGGAGTGTGTGACTTTTTGATCACTTTTTATTAAATTTTTCGCGGAGGTGAAGCACCCAAAAAATGAGGAATTAGAATTTATTTTTTATTTTTTCCAATAAAGTGTTTACTATAAGGGATAATTACATTTATATTTTAATAGTTTGGGCATTTGGTACAGGGTGATGCCTATAAGACTGCTTTTAACACTCGGGATCGGTACTACGAATATTTGGTGATGCCTTTTGGGCTAAGCAGTGCCCCGGCAGTCTTTCAAGAATTTGTGAATGACATATTCAGAGACTTCCTCTATGTGTGTGTTGTTGTTTATCTTGATGATATCCTGATTTTCTCTCAAGACATCAGTTTACAACGCAGACATTTTTAGGATGTATAGTCTCTTAACAGGGTCTTCAAATGGATCCCGACAAAGTATATGCTGTACTAAACTGGCCTTGTCCATCTGGTTTATGTGCAATACAGCGATTCCTGGGTTTCACAAACTATTACAGGCAGTTTCTCTCACTTCCCCACCTTAACCGCATCTATATCTGCCCTCACCCGTAAAGCGACTCACGCCAAGCGGTGAACTCTAGAAGCTGTACAGCCTTTCAAGCCTTGAAACAAGCCTTTTCTTTAGCACCCATTCTTCATCGACCCAATATCTCCAAGCAGTTCATCCTGGAAGTAGATGCATCCTCCATCGGGGCAGGGGTAGTTCTTACACAGAAAAGTGCGTCTAGAAAGATTTTGATGTGTGGCTCTTCTCCAAGTCCTCTACTTCTGAGAGGAAGTACTCTATACGAGACTGAGAATTGGCCATCAAAATGGCTCTGGAGGAATGGCAATACCTGCTGGAGGGAGCTAGTCACCCTGTAGTGATCTATACTGAGCATAACAATTTGACTTATTTGCAGATAGCACAACAACTTAATCCTCGACAGGCCCGATGATCAGTATTCTTTGCCCAATTTGCTTTTCTTCTGCACTTCTGTTCTGCAGATAAGAATGTTAAAACTGATGCTCTGTCAAGATCCTTTAATCCCACTGATCAAGAGGAAGAGCTGCAATACATCATTGACCCTGCTAAAATTTAACCGTGGCTCCTGTTTGACTGGAGAACATTCCCCCTGGAAAGTCATATGTACCCGAGTCTTAAACAAGACTGGTTTTGTCTTGGGGACATGGTTCCTAGGCACCTGGACATCTTGGTCAATGTAAAACAGCAAATTTAATCTCTTGTTATTATTGGTGGCCTTCTGTGATTGAGGATATCCAGAAGTTTGTTTCTGTTTGCACTCCCTGCGCTTATAACAAGAACCCGAAACAAAATCCCACTGGTCTTCTTTGTCCTTTACTCATTCCTGAGGCTCTGTGGCAGGACATAGCTATGGACTTTATCACGGATTTGCCCTGATCCAGCAGATGTACAGTCATCCGGGTAGTAGTTGACCAGTTTTCTAAAATGGCTAATTTTGTCCTTATGTCCAGATTATCTTCACCCAGTCAGCTAGCTAAGAACTTTATTGATCATATCTTCTGGCTCCATGGATTTCCATGGCATATAGTGTCTGATAGAGAGGTCCAGTTTACTTCTAAATTCTGAAGAGCCATTTTCAAACTCATGGATTTCCCTCTGGACTGTTTTTTCAACATACCATCCACAGATGAATAGGCAGGTTGAACAGACCAATCAGATATTAACTAATTATCTCTGTCGCTTTACCAATGCATATCTTGATGACAGGGCTGATCTGCTTCCTTGGGCGGAGTTTTCTCATAATGATCATACCAATGAGTTCACAGATAAATCCTCATTCTTCATTGTTTATGGTCATCAACTCACAATTCCTCTTCCCATCTCTTGCACGTCTGACGTTCCAGCAGCAGTTTTTTCTCTGGAGAATTTTTCCAAAGTCTGGCAGGAGACCAAGACCGCACTGGAGAGAGCCACAGTCCAGATGAAGAAGTTTGCCAATCGCAAGTGCAGATCTCCTCCGCAGTTTGCTTCAGGTGACAGAATATGGCTTTCTTCTAGGTACATCAAGTTAACGGCGCCTTCCTATATTCTACCGTAGCTCTTTGATATCTTGGACCCTTTGAAGTTATCAAAAAATGGAACCCTGTAGGCTACAAGTTGTGGCTCCTTACCTCTTTGGGAATACTCAACTTCTTTCACATCTCACTTCTCAAGCTCCTGGTCTTCAACAAATACTCCAAAGGTTCCAAGACTGCTGCTGCTCAAGTTAATTCTGAACATATTTATAAGGTCTAGGATGTTCTCGATATGAAGAAAATCTGACAAAAAAAATTACTCTTTGGTGGATAAGAAAGGTTTTGGTCCAAAGGAGAGATATTAAGAGCCTCAGGAAAATATTCATGCACCTTTTCTGCTAGAGAGGTTCCTGAAAAGAACTGGCATAAAGAAGAGGGGGCGTAAGGGGGGGGGGGGTACGGTTAGGATGGTGACTCATGTCCAACACTGTCCTGCTCTTCTGGGCAAGTGCAGGCATCGGTCCATTCTCCCTGTGTGTACTGGGAATAGTGCTCAGTGATCTTCTTCCAGCACTATGAGAGCTAATCCTTTCCCCCTGCCCCTGTCCAGGTGCTTGTTAAGTTGCTAATCAGCCTCCCTATTTATCTGGGCTGTGGATCCACCTCCTTGCCTGAGCTTTGAGATTTTCTACTTATTAGTAACCAGTGAAGGTAATCTCATCTGAATTCCTGTGTGCCCAACCTGGTTTGCCTTCCAATGTTGCTCCTTGCTGCCTGCTGTTGGAATTATGACCTGGATTACGCTCATACTTAGCCTGCTCTGATCTTGGAACTTTCTATTTGAAATACACAAGTACTCAGCCTGCCCTGACTATTCAGTGTTCAGACTACGCTTTTTGCCTGTGTCCTTGATGCTTTGCATCAGTGTTTCTGACTTCTGTGGCTCAGCAGCCAACTACACTAGGACTACTCCATAATGTAGCAGCCTGGTTGGTTCCGTGTGTCGAAGTCCAGATCCATGTACAGGGGTTAAAGGGTTAATACCAGAGAATTACCAGGACAACGTCCTTAGGTTTAGCCCAAAGGCAAAACTGGTTTGGGTACTTTCACACTTGTGTTAGAGGATTCGGAAATCCGTATGCAAATGGATAGCATTTGTTTCCAGATCTGGATGCGGATCCTTCTGATAAATGCATTGGAATTCCTGTTCCATATCTCCGGTGTCATCCAGAAAAACGGATCCGGTATTTTATTTTTTTTTGCATTTTTTTTTGCATTTGTAAAGGTCTGCGCAGACCGGGAAACCAGATCCGGCATTAATACATTTCAATGGAAATGAATGCCAGATCCGACATTCCGGCAACTGTTCCGGAATTTTGTCCGGAGACAGTATTTTTCCCGGCCAAATACCGTAATAGGGACTGAACTGAAGACATCCTGATGCATACTGAACAGAATGATTTCCATTCAGAATGCATTAGGATGAAACTGAAGTGTTTTTTTCTGGTATTGAGCCCCTGTAATGGAAATCAATACTGGAAAACTTTAACGCTAGTGTGAACCATTAGTTTGCACAGTGGGTCCACACCTACTGCCCATAACAGGCTCCCCGAATGCTGAAAGAAGCGCTCTCGGGGAAAGACTACCGTATTTTTCGCCGTATAAGACGCACTTTTTCCCCCCCAAAAGTGGGGGGGAAATAGCAGTGCGTCTTATACGGCGAATGTAGCCGATTTTGCTTAGTTTTCAATGATACACCCGCCGCGATGCCGTGCGGCGGGTATATCAGCTGTGAGGGAGGAGGGGCTGGGGGCGGCATCTGCATTTATAATGACAGCGGGGCCCGTGCAGTGACTGTATTCTACTACACGGGCCCCGCTTACTGTACAATCATATCCCTAATACCGTAGTTAATTGTTGTGTGCACTGCATGTAAAAGCATAATGAGCGATGATGAGCGCTATTACTTACAATTAGAAGCGCTTGCCGTTCGGAGCAGGGAGGAGGGAGGAGGCAGGAGGCAGGCCGGGAGGACGGGCGCTGGCAGTGTGAGTCATACGTCACGCGCCTGCGCCGCCTGCTTCATGAATGAAGCAGGCGGCGCAGGCGCGTGACGTATGACTCACACTGCCAGCGCCCGTCCTCCCGGCCTGCCTCCTGCCTCCTCCCTCCTCCCTGCTCCGAACGGCAAGCGCTTCTAATTGTAAGTAATAGCGCTCATCATCGCTCATTATGCTTTTACATGCAGTGCACACAACAATTAACTACGGTATTAGGGATATGATTGTACAGTAAGCGGGGCCCGTGTAGTAGAATACAGTCACTGCACGGGCCCCGCTGTCATTATAAATGCAGATGCGACCCCCACCCCCATTATAAAAGCAAATGCGACCCCCACACTTATGGAGGGGATCTGTGGATGACACATAGCATAAGATGCTATATATGTGTCATCCACAGATCCCCCCCATAACTGTCATACACAGATCCTCATAACAGCGCCATCCAGAGAGGATCCCCTATAAGTGTCATCCACAGATCCCCCATAACAGTGCGTCATCCACAGATCCCCATAACAGTGCATCACCCACAGACCACAATTAGTTCAAAATATTTTTTTTCTTATTTTCCTCCCCAAAAACCTAGGTGCGTCTTATACGCCGGTGCGTCTTATACGGCGAAAAATACGGTAAATGTTTGCAATTTGGTGTCTGACATTTTTAAAGTCTGCCATACATTTACAGCAGTTTTCAGGAAGGGGTTAAAGTGATGCCCGCAGCCTGCACCTGCTAAAAGATTTTCTTACCTGCTCACTGCACCATGGTCTAGCCAATGAGCAGGTGACTATGCTCAGCCAGAAATAGTTAGTATGCCGTAAGTATGAATTTTTCAATAGTTGCAGCAGGCTATGGGCATCACTTAATAGTTAGTTATTTCTGGAAACCCCCTTTAAGGCGGCATTAGACTGAGCATTGCTTCTCCTGCATTGACTGTTACCAGTGTCTGATTTTTTGCACGTCACTAAATAATAATAAACATTTCCATCTGAAGTCAAGGACACCAGGGAAGTGCATGGGAAGGATTCCTGAAAAAAAGAAAGTCAGGTGTTACAGTGTGTTTACATGAGAAGATTTACAAATGATTGAATTCATGAAATAATAATCACCGACTATAAATGTACAAATATCATTGTCATGGGTGAAAATTGGTGTTTCATACATAAAAATAACCATTATCATTTGTGTAATGGCAAAATAAATCTACTCCAATGGCAAAAAAAAGTTTTCTCCTACTGAACTACATGTCAAGTACGATTAAATTGATGGTGGTGTAAGTGTTGTGATGATTCTTTGGGCTTTGATTCTTTTTGCTGGTAAAACATACCGTATTTTTTGCTTTTTTGGCAGTTGGTGGCCAAAAATGGCTGTGCGTCTTATAAAGCAAATGCTAGGGAGACCTTCCATTATGGAAGCGCTCACTAGCATACATTAGGTGCAGGCAGCACGGAGTGAAGCTTTGCAAACGCTTCCGGTACTCACCCTACCAGGATTTACTTCCTGGGGCCGGTGCTGCACTGTCCTGACCGCGTCAGGTGAGAGTGCAGCGCGGGCTCGAGAAGACTATACAGCAGCGGCGGCACAAAGCGCACGGCGTCATAGCAACCAATGACGACGTGCGCTCCTGCACTAAGCAGGATTCCAGTCCGGTATCTCACAGACCGTGTTCCACGGACATCAGCATGAGGCTTAAGATTGGCATGCAAAACACTTGTCTGAAATTCCATCATTTCCATCAGAAAGAAGTATGTTTTGTAAACTCAGTATTTATGGAAACAATTTTTTAAAGAGTAACTAAGGCTACTTTCACACTTTCATGATCTGCAAAAACGCTTCCGTTACCATAATACAACCGCATGCATCCGTCATAAACGGATCCGGTTGTATTATGTCTTATATAGCCATGACGGATCCGTCATGAACACCATTGAAAGTCAATGGGGGACAGATCAGTTTTCTATTGTGTCAGAGAAAACGGATCAGTCCCCATTGAATTACAATGTGTCAGGATGGATCCGTCTCGCTCCGCACCACATCGCGGACAGAAAAACACTGCTTGCAGCGTTATTCTGTCCGCGATGGGGACGCAACCAAACGGATCGGAATGCATTTTGGTGCATTCTGTTTCATTCAGTTCAGTTTTGTCCCCATTAACAAAAAATGGGGACAAAACTGAAGCGTTTTCTTCCCCTATTGAGATCCTATGATGGATCTCAAAAGCGGAATTGATCCGTCCTGACACAGTAGAAAAAGGATCCGTCCCCCATTGACTTTAAATGGTGTTCATGATGGATCCGTCATGGCTATATAAGACATAATACAGCCGGATCCGTTCATGACAGATGCATGCGGTTGTATTATTGTAACGGAAGCGTTTTTGCAGATCCATGACAGTGTGAAAGTAGCCTTAGTTATGCTTAAAAAAAATGTTTCCATGAATACTGAGTTTACAAAACATACTTCTTTCTGATGGAAATTGTCATTCTGATGGAAATGCATTTGTTTTCTTCCGCTATTGAGATCCTATGATGGATCTCAATAGCGGAATTGAAAACGCTAGTGTGAAAGTTGCCTAAATCTTTTTACACCTTTCTTTTAAAATGTTCTAAATAGCCCCCCAAAATTTTTGGTTCTATACTTTATTAATCAATTATGCTGTTTTTCTACTCAAATAGGGACCCAAAGTCCTAGATTCTATCATTTCTTTAAATCCTCATACAGAGCTGACTTGTCAGTGCTGTACTGCCAATATAGGCAGACCATGCAGCTGCTATGGGGCCTATGGCACAGGGGGACCCAGAGCACAAGGTAGGCCCCACCCACTTTTCTTATGTTCTGTGCCCTGCTTACTTCCCCTATGCTCAGTCAGGGCCCCTGAGTGGGGAATTTCCCAGCTTAGGAGTCCCTGCTCTGACTCCATATATGGACTCAGTGTTATAAACCTGAAAGGGGTATTCCCAAGCATGGCCACTATGCTTGGGGGACACCCTGTGTACACAAGTCTAATTTAGACTCTATTTTTTAAATGTTTCTGTGAGGATTCAAACTCATAACCATCTACATTAAAGATAAGAACCTTAACCACTGGGCTATGGAGCTCAGGGCTAAGTCATTACTGAAAACCCTCATAGAAGTTTCTCTTGTGTCATACAAGAGAAACTTCTATGAGGTTTCTAATACCAGAGAAACTTCTCTGATATTTTTCATCAATGACTGAGAGTCTAAATAAAACTTAAAGGGAACCTGTCACCGGAATTTTGTGTATAGAGCTGAGGACATGGGCTGCTAGATGGCCCATAGCACATCTGCAATACCCAGTCCCCATAGCTCTGTGTGCTTTTATTGTGTAAAATAACCGATTTCATACATATGCAAATTAATCTGAGATGCGTCCTGTCCCTGACTCATCTCACGTACAGGCCACATCTCAGGTTAATTTGCATATGTATCAAATCGTTTTTTTGACACAATAAAAGCACACAGAGCTATGGGGACTGGGTATTGCGGATGTGCTAGCGGCCATCTAGCAGCCCATGACCTCAGCTCTATACACAAAATCCCGGTGACAGGTTCCCTTTAAATACACAGGACTCACTTCATAAAAAATTATAATTATATAATTATATTATAACTTTTTTATAGTTATGACTACGGAGATGTATAGGGGCTCATTTTTTTATAGGACGATCTGTCATTTTTGACAATACCATTTTGGGGTGTGTATGACTTGATCACTTTTTATTCAATTTTCTTGGGAGATAAAGTTATGAAAAAAACGCAAATCGACCTTTTTTAAAAATATTTTCTGTTACGCCATTCACCATATGGGCTAACTTCTTAAAATATTTTAATAGTATGGGCGTTTTCGCATGCAGCAATGCCCATAATGCTATTTCTTTATCGTAGGGATGGGCTGCACCTCAATGGGGAAGGGGCAGCTGTGTTAGGGAAGAAGACTGTGTTAGGGAAGAAGATGGCTAAAAGCTTGGAGGAGTGTTTGAATTAGGGACTAGGGGAGTGTAATTACGTTATAGGATGGGAAGATAGTGCAGATAGAGACCTGGGGCAAGGTAATGGAACGGGGGAGGAATGGAAGGAGGGACTAGAACAGTTCAGAAGGAAAGGTGTAGGGTAAAAAATATACATAAACCTCTTAAATGTATGTATACTAATGCCAGAAGCCTGACTAATAAAACTGGGGAGCTGGAGTTAGTGATGTGTGAGGAGGACTATGCCATAGTGGGAATAACTGAGACATGATGGATGATGGCTATGACTGGGCGGTTAATGTACAAGGTTACAGTCTGTTTAGAAAGGATCGCCAAAACTGGAGAAGGGGGGGGTATGCCTTTATGTATAGTGCTGTCTAAAGCCCACAGTCCGAGAAGATATAAGTGAGGGACTTGAACATGTGGAGTCACTGTTGGTAGAAATACATGGAAGCAAAAACAATAATAAAATACTAATAGGAGTTTACTATAAACCACCTAATATACCAGAGTCCACAGAAAATCTACTTCTAAACAAGATAGACAAGGCGGCAAATCATAATGAGGTGGTTATTATGGGGGACTTCAACTACCCAGATATAGACTGGGAAACTGAAACTTGCATATCTCATAAAGGAAACAGGTTCTTGGCAATAACCAAAGACAATTACCTTTCCCAACTGGTTCAGAACCCGACTAGAGGGACGGCCATACTGGACTTAGTATTAACCAATAGACCTGACAGAACAACAGACGTGCAGGTTGGGGGACACCTGGGAAATAGTGACCATAAAGTAATAACCCTTTCAATTATCATTCAAAAGAGTGTTTCTTCAGGGAGGAACAAAAATACCAAACTTCAAAAAAGCTAAATTTAGCCAACTAAGAGAGGCCATAGGCCTAACTAACTGGGGAAAAGTCCTTAAAAATAAAAATACAGCCACAAAATGGGATAGTTTTAAAAGCATCCTAAAATCTAATTGTGAGAGGTACATACCGTATGGGAATAAAAGGTTAAGGAACAAGAAGAAACCAATGTGGATAAATAGAACTGTAAAGAAAGCAATAAATGACAAAAAGAAAGCATTTAAATCTCTAAAACAGGAGGGTAGTGAGGAAGCACTTAAAAAATATGAAATATGTGAAAAACAAAGGCAGCCAAACTAGAGACCGAGAGATTAATTGCCAAATAGAGCTAACCCTAAAATGTTCTTGAATTACATAAATGGTAAAAAGTATAAATCTGAAAGGTGTCAACCCTTTACAGAGTAATGAGGGGGGAGTTGCAGAGAGCGATGAGGAGAAATAAAAGCTACTACCCTTATTTCTGATATTTAAGGACTCCATATTGACAGAAAGTGTTCCACAGGATTGGCGCATAGCAAATGTGGTGCCAATATTCAAAAAGGGTCCAAAAACAGAGCGCGGAAACTATAGGCCGGTAGGTTTAACATCCATCGTAGGTAAACTGTTTGAAGGTTTTCTAAGAGATGCTATCTTGGAGCACCTCAATGAAAATAAGCAAATAAAGCCATATCAGCATGGCTTCATGAGGGATCGGTCATGTCAAACTAATTTAATCAGTTTCTATGAGGAGGTAAGTTCTAGACTTGACAGCGGCGAATCAATGGATGTAGTATATCTGGACTTCTCCAAAGCATTTGACACTGTACCGCATAAAAGGTTAGTATATAAAATGAGAATGCTCGGACTGGGAGAAAACGTCTGTATGTGGGTAAGTAACTGGCTCAGTAATAGAAATGGTTATTAATGGTACACACTCAGATTGGGTCACTGTCACTAGTGGAGTACCTCAGGGGTCAGTACTGGGCCCTATCCTCATCAATATATTTATTAATGATCTTGTAGAAGGCTTGCACAGTAAAATATAAATTTTTGCAGATGACACTAAACTGTGTAAAGTAATTGACACGGAAGAGGACAGTACACTGCTACAGATGGATCTGGATAGATTGGAGGCATGGGCAGAGAAGTGGCAGATGAGGTTTAACACTGACAAATGTAAGGATATGCACATGAAAAGGAATAATGCAAGTCACCCGTACATACTAAATGGTAAAACACTGGATAACACTGACATGGAAAAGGATCTAGGAATTTTAGTGAACAGCAAACTAAGCTGTAAAAGACAGTGTCAGGCAGCTGCTGCCAAGGCCAATAAGATAATGGGTTGCATTAAAAGGGGCATAGATGCCCATGATGAGAACATAGTCCTACCACTTTACAAATCACTGGTCAGACCACACATGGAGTACTGTGTATAGTTCTGGTCTCTGGTGAACAAGGCAGACATAGCAGAGCTGGAGAGGGTTTAGAGGAGGGCAAATAAAGTAATAACTGGAATGAGGGAACTACAGTACCCTGAAAGATTATCAAAATTAGGGTTATTCACTTATGAAAAAAGACGACTGAGGGGAGATTTTATTACTATGTATAAATAAATCAGGGGTCAGTACAGAGATCTCTCCCATCATCTATTTATCCCCAGGACTGTGACTGTGACGAGGGGGCATCCTCTGCGCTTGGAGGAAATAAGGTTTGTACTTAAACATAGAAGAGGATTCTTTAAGGTAAGAGCAGTGAGACTATGGAACTCTCTGCCTGAGGAGGTGTTGATGGTGAGTTCACTAAAAGAGTTCAAGAGGGGCCTGGATGTATTTCTGGAGTGTAATAATATTACAGGCTATAGCTACTAGAGATGGGTCATTGATCTAGGGAGTTATCTGATTGCCTGAATGGAGTCGGGAAGGATTTTTTCACCCCCTTAAGTGTGGAAAATTGGATTCTACCTCACTACCCCTTTCAGGATAACAGGCCGAACTGGATGGACAAATGTCTTTTTTCAGCCTTATATACTACGTTACTATGTTACATTTTTTTAATTTTTGTTAGGTCCCACAAGTGGACCACAACTTACATTCATCAGATGTAAATTGCTCCATTAGTCTGTATAGGAATCACTACAGTTGCAAGAACAAGTATGTGAACCCTTTGGAATGATATGGATTTCTGCACAAATTGGTCATAAAATGTGATCTGATCTTCATCTAAGTCACAATAGACAATCACAGTCTGCTTAAACTAATAACACACAAATAATTAAATGTTACCATGTTTTTATTGAACACACCATGTAAACATTCACAGTGCAGGTGGAAAAAGTATGTGAACCCTTGGATTTATTAACTGGTTGAACCTTTGGCAGCAATAACTTCAACCAAACGTTTCCCGTAGTTGCAGATCAGACGTACACAACGGTCAGGATTAATTCAAGACCATTCCTATTTACAGAGCTGTTTCAGTTCAGCAATATTCTTGGGATGTCTGGTGTGAATCGCTTTATTGAGGTCATGCCACAGCATCTCAATCGGGTTGAGGTCAGGACTCTGACTGGGCCACTCCAGAAGGCGTATTTTCTTCTGTTTAAGCCATTCTGTTGTTGATTTACTTCTATGCTTTGGATCGTTGTCCTGTTGCAGCACCCATCTTCTGTTGAGCTTCAGCTGGTGGACAGATGGCCTTAAGTTCTCCTGCAAAATGCCTTGATAAACTTGGGAATTCATTTTTCCTTCAGGCCCTGATGTAGCAAAGCAGCCCCAAACCATGATGCCCCCACCACCATACTTCACAGTTGGGATGAGGTTTTGATGTTGGTGTGCTGTGCCTCTTTTTCTCCACACAGAGTGTTGTGTGTTTCTTCCAAACAACTCAACTTTGGTTTCATCTGTCCACCGAATATTTTGCCAGTACTGCTGTGGAACATCCAGGTGCTCTTGTGCCAACTGCAAACGTGCAGCATTTTTTTTTTGTTGGGACATCAGTGGCTTCCTCTGTGGTATCCTCCCATGAAATCCATTCTTGTTTAGTATTTTATGTATCATAGATTTGCTAACCGGGATGTTAGCATATGCCAGAGACTTTTGTAAGTCTTTAGCTGACACTCTAGGATTCTTCTTCACCTCATTGAGTAGTCTGCGCTGTGCTCTTGCAGTCATCTTTACAGGATGGCCACTCCTAGGGAGAGTAGCAGCAGAACTAAACTTTCTTCATTTATAGAAAATTTGTCTTACCGTGGACTGATGAACAGCAAGGCTTTTGGAGATGCTTTTATAACCCTTTCCAGCTTTATGCAAGTCAACAATTCTTAATCGTAGGTCTTCTGAGAGCTCTTTTGTGCGAGGCTTCATTCACATAAGGCAATGCTTCTTGTGAAAAGCAAACCCAAAACTGGTGTGTGTTTTTTTTTTTTTATAGGGCAGGGCAGCTGTAACCAACACCTCCAATCTCATCTCATTGATTGGACTCGAGTTGGCTGACACCTCACTCCAATTACGTCTTGGAGATGTCATTAGTCTAGGGGTTCACATACTTTTTCCACCTGCACTGTGAATGTTTACATGTTGTGTTCAATAAAAACATGGTAACATTTAATTATTTGTGTGTTATTAGTTTAAGCAGACTGTGATTGTCTATTGTTGTGACTTAGATGAAGATCAGATCACATTTTATGACCAATTTGTGCAGAAATCCATATCATTCTAAAGGGTTCACTAACTATTTCTTGCGACTGTATATCACAGTTTAGTGCTGCCACCTGGTGGCCTAAACTGGGATATACTAACAATGAGCCTGGAAGCCTAGTTCAGGCTGTGGCTTAGTTTTAGAACAGGGTGCTTTCCCTGATCTCCGCTGGGGGAAAGCGCGCCTGAAGACGAATCCCACACTTCTGGTTTTTAACACTCTCAGATGCCATGAGGGGAACTCATTGCTGTGAGGGGAAGGGGCATGTGACGTATTCTGGGGCCATAAGGGTGAAAAATTGTTGCATTTTTGGGGGCATAATAGGGATTGGATAACCCTTTTAACCATTAAGATACCGGAGGTTTTTTCATTTTTGCATTTTCATTTTTCTTTTCTATCTTCCTTGAGCCATAACTTTTTTATTTTTCCGTTCACATATCCATATGAGGGCTTATTTTTTGCGGTACAAGTTGTACTTTAATATGGCATGCAATGAAGTGGGAAGCAGGCAAAAAATTCCAAATGGGGTGAAATTGAAAAAAAAGAAAATCCTCTACTGTTTTACGGGTTTTGTTCCTACGGTGTTCCCTTTGCAGCAAAACTGACCTGTGCCCTTTATTCTCTGGGTCAGTTGGAATACAAAGGGGGTGTGGCAGGGGAGGAGCCAGGACAGGTGGTGGGATTGGCCAGTGTGGGTAGTGGGCTGAGTTAGGGGGGCCCAATTCAGACTCTTGCTATGGGGCCCAATGATTTCTTTGTATGGCTGTACTGGTATACAGATTTCACAGCGAACACTGCACAGTGGGGGGAGGGGATAGGTCATCAATATAAAATAGCAGAAACCCCTTTAATACATGCCCTCATAGAGTCCATCCATAGGTTGCAATTGTTTGCTAACATTTAGGCTAAGAGAATATTTATATTTCGCTATGTTTTGACACTTCGGCCTGGATTTATCGAGACCAGAGTGTGCTACGTCGGTCTTGTTAGGGCCTGCACTGCCGAATGAGGCATGTATTTTATGATCAGGCAAAGGCCTCGTCATAACTTAAAGAGCCTCTGTCAGCATAATCAACCCTATTAATCCAGCCATACTTCCTGGTAGGATTGACCATGCTGATTAAAACGATGCTTTGTCTGTATGTTAAAAAGCTGAATAGATTTCTGTGTTTTATTCATATGCAAATGAGCACGTTGGAGCACCAGGGGGAAGGGATGAATCTTTGGAGCAAGCTTTTGTAAGACCACTGTGCTCTCCACACTTCACCCTCCCCTTGATTTACAGAGATGTGACCTAGCATGTACATATCATATACTCTACTTACTATAGCCATACGATGTTGAGAATAGAGATGTTCTATTTGAAAGGAACTTTGATCCAGCTCACCTTTCTGGTATATTGAATGATCCCGGCTCCTGGGGCCCTAGGGGAGTGTTCCCTTGGCAGGCTTGAAGTAAATGAAAAGGTCCCGGAGACAATAGAGGTCCTCTTTTAGCTCTTCTTTATTAATCAGTTGATAAAAACGGACATAGCCACCTCATACATGACAAAACGTTGACGCGTTTCGGGTGAGTACCCTTAGAATACTGTTCTCGTTACCTGATTGTACAATAAGTTACATTCAATAACAAAAATAACGCACCAAGAAGGAGTTTATTTTTTTAAAATCAAATGAAACTTTGTGTGAAAGTAATGATGAGATATATAATATAATATAATATATATATATATATATATATATATATATATATATATATACAGACGTGGACAAAATTGTTGGTACCCTTTGGTCAATGAAAGAAAAAGTCACAATGGTCACAGAAATAACTTTAATCTGACAAAAGTAATAATAAATTAAAATTCTATAAATGTTAACCAATGAAAGTCAGACATTGTTTTTCAACCATGCTTCAACAGAATTATGTAAAAAAATAAACTCATGAAACAGGCATGGACAAAAATGATGGTACCCCTAACTTAATATTTTGTTGCGCAACCTTTTGAGGCAATCACTGCAATCAAACGCTTCCTGTAACTGTCAATGAGACATCTGCACCTCTCAGCAGGTATTTTGGCCCACTCCTCATGAGCAAACTGCTCCAGTTGTGTCCGGTTTGAAGGGTGCCTTTTCCAGACTGCATGTTTCAGCTCCTTCCAAAGATGCTCAATAGGATTGAGGTCAGGGCTCATAGAAGGCCACTTTAGAATAGTCCAATTTTTTCCTCTTAGCCATTCTTGGGTGTTTTTAGCGGTGTGTTTTGGGTCATTGTCCTGTTGCAAGACCCATGACCTGCGACTGAGACCAAGCTTTCTGACACTGGCTAGTACATTTCTCTCTAGAATTCCTTGATAGTCTTGAGATTTCATTGTACCCTGCACAGATTCAAGACACCCTGTGCCAGACGCAGCAAAGCAGCCCCAGAACATAACAGAGCCTCCTCCATGTTTCACAGTAGGGACAGTGTTCTTTTCTTGATATGCTTCATTTTTTCGTCTGTGAACATACAGCTGATGTGCCTTGGCAAAAACTTCGATTTTTGTCTCATCTGTCCACAGGACATTCTCCCAGAAGCTTTGTGGCTTGTCAACATGTAGTTTGGCATATTCCAGTCTTGCTTTTTTATGATTCGTTTTCAACAATGGTGTCCTCCTTGGTCGTCTCCCATGTAGTCCACTTTGGCTCAAACAACGACGGATGGTGCGATCTGACACTGATGTTCCTTGAGCATGAAGTTCACCTTGAATCTCTTTAGAAGTCTTTCTAGGCTCTTTTGTTACCATTCGGATTATCCGTCTCTTAGATTTGTCATCAATTTTCCTCCTGCGGCCACGTCCAGGGAGGTTGGCTACAGTCCCATGGATCTTAAACTTATGAATAATATGTGCAACTGTACTCACAGGAACATCTAGTTGCTTGGAGATGGTCTTATAGCCTTTACCTTTAACATGCTTGTCTATAATTTTCTTTCTGATCTCTTGAGACAGCTCTTTCCTTTGCTTCCTCTGGTCCATGTCGAGTGTGGTACACACCATATCACCAAACAACACAGTGATTACCTGGAGCCATATATATAGGCCCAATGGCTGATTACAAGGTTGTAGACACCTGTGATGCTAATTAGTGGACACACCTTGAATTAACATGTCCCTTTGGTCACATTATGTTCTGTGTTTTCTAGGGGTACCATCATTTTTGTCCATGCCTGTTTCATGAGTTTATTTTTTTACATAATTCTGTTGAAGCATGGTTGAAAAACAATGTCTGACTTTCATTGGTTAACATTTATAGAATTTTAATTTATTATTACTTTTGTCAGATTAAAGTTATTTCTGTGACCATTGTGACTTTTTCTTTCATTGACCAAAGGGTACCAACAATTTTGTCCACGTCTGTATATGTGTATATATATATATATATATATATATAATTTACGTTTATTAGGGAAAACTGTACAAGTGAAAGGAGGCTCTAGTACATTGTTGGGTCACCTCTCACCTGGATAGAAGATGAGATACAGTTGGGTATGGAAGCATACAGGCTCTGAATGGTATGCTGCTGCACATTTAGTTTCAGCTGGGCATATAGGTTGTAAGCTGCTGTAGGTGGTGTCCCAGTTAGTTCCATAAATGCTCAATTGATAATAAATTTGGCGGCTGAGCAGGCTAAGAAAGTGCTTCAATCTGGCGAAGACTTTCCTGGGAACCCCTTACCTGCCTGCCTGCATTGTACAGAAGCTGTTAGGATGTACGGCACTATAACAGCTTCTGTACAATGCAGGCAGGCCGGACGGCCGGCGCGCCACTCACTGATGTCACTTGCCTGCGCCGCCTGCTTTATTCATAAAGTAGGCGTCGCAGGCACGTGACATCAGGGAGTTACGCTGCCGCCCGGCCTACCTGCCGGCATTCTACTGAAGCTGTTAGGATGTACGGTAATAATAGGAGTGAGAGGGCATGTGTAATCATTTTTAATTGAATAAGACATTTTATATTTGTGCAGCACTGGAGCAGCGGGGCTATAGTACAGTGACTGCCCCGCCGCAATTGCCGGCCCCCAGCTCCTCCTCCTAGTCCCTCCCCCGCTCGCTCGTGCATCGCAGACTGCGATGTTAAAGGGAGTCTGTCAGCACATTTACCCCTTTTTAACAGTTCCCATAGCGCTGTAGCCGCAACACAGATGATTAAACCGGTACCTTTATATGCTTTTGCACATAAGCTACTGCGACACCGTGTCAGCAATGGGCATCGCAGTGCGCATACCCCGGCTAAGGAAGTTATCGCGTAGGCGCGGGATCTCGCTGAGGGGGAGAGAAAACAGATGGGCGGGCAGAGAAAGAGGCTGGGCGGGGATAAGAGCCGAAGAGGCAGAGCTGCCTGGGCTCCAACGCGGTGGACGCCGCCCTGGGCACTTGCGAGCCCTCATTTACATATGCATCAAGTTCGTTTTTGGCAGTTTTAAAGGTCCACAAAAGCATATAAGGGTACCGTTTTAATCATCTGTGTTGCGGCTACAGCGCTATGGGAACTGTTAAAAAGGGGTAAATGTGCTGACAGACTCCCTTTAAGCTGTCAGCATTCGCCCCATAAGACGCAGGGGCATTTCCCCCCCCATTTTTTTGGGGGGAAAGGTGCGTCTTATGGGGCGAAAAATACGGTATATGTATTTTAAATTTGGCGACTAAATTTTTCAGGTTAGGAGCCAACGGTTCCTTGAAATTTTTATATTTTTTTTATTTATTTTTTTTGTCTGGAACCCTGCTAGGGTTGACTGATGTATGCAGTGGCTCCCCAGATCATCACACCAGCAGTTGGGGTAGTGCATTGCTCCACAGCTAAGGCAGGATTGAAGGGCTCTACACGCAAACCTGACCATCATCAGATCCTGAACAGAACCTGGATTCTTCACTAGAGACTATATAGTTCCATTCTGTATGAGCCCGGGTTTCTCGTTATCGACAGCACTGCAGGCAAAGCCGATGGTGGCTGGTTGTCAATGGCAGGACATGTAATGTTTGCTTTGACACTAGCTTTCCTTCTGCTATGCGCTTGGGAATGGTTGGGTAGAGACCGACCTGTGCAATGTAGGTGACACCTGTGGGGTGGTGGACAACAAAACTGTAGGAGCTACTTGTCGGTGGATCAAATGAGGGGTGGGGGACTAAGGCTTTGGGATGGATGTTGTCAGTATGTGTCCTACCATACAGCAGCTTCTTCATTCACTTACTCCCAGTAAGCAGCTCAGTATGGAAATAAACCACATACAAATGCAGAGTAACGTAGTATTTCATATTCTGTATAAGATTCATGTTTTGTCAGTGTACATCACAAAGCAGAATTTAGAAATAAATAGCAACTTGGTAGATTTATGGCCATATCAGCATGGGGCAGTTAGGGCTTCTGTCTTTTCTGCATATGACTTTCTCTTCTTTTGTTTGCAGTGGCAAACCTTGCCCCCCATTTAAAATCGTTATCCTGGATGAAGCCGACTCTATGACATCAGCTGCACAGGCTGCTTTGAGGCGCACCATGGAAAAAGAGTCTAAAACAACTCGATTTTGTCTCATTTGTAATTATGTCAGTAGGTAAGTTCTCTTTGTTTCGGACAGTCTCATTGGCACATTATAAACAACCCACTTACTCTCTAGTAATACTGCAGGACCTATTTAGGCCAACCAGTTGTCTTGAGCTGGCTATACACTAGAGATTTCATGGTTAGTCTGTAAAGATCAGGTGGGCAGCACGATGGCTCAGTGGTTAGCACTGCTGCCTTGCAGAGCTGGGGTCCTCAGTTTGTATCCGCCCAGGGATGACATCTGCATAGAGTTTGTATGTTATCCCCATGTTTGCATTGGTTTCCCCCAGGTAGTGTGGTTTCCTCCCACACTCCAAAAACATGCAGATAGGAAAATTGGCTTCCTATGAAGTTAATCCTAGTGTGCGTTGTGGGTAGAGATTGGCGACCACTGTCTTCCCAGTCACATAACTATCCCTGTGCTTTGAGTCCATGAGAAAAGCGCATTACACATCTTTGTCGTGTGTTATTACAAATGTTTGTCATTGTTTTTCTGGATGACAGTCATAAGTTAAAGACAAATTTATCTAGGCCATGATTTGTGACCTGGGATTGGGTTCATAGGATGTAAAACTGTTTGGGGGAAAAAAGGTCTTTTATTACTTGATCAACTTTTAAAGGGGGTATTCTCAGGATAGGTCATTATTATTAGATTGGCAGGGGTCCGAGTCCCAACTATCCTGCCAATCAGCTAGTTCAGGGAACCGTTGTGCTCACAGATATCTTGTGTGCAGCAGGCTCCCAGCAGCTTTCCAAGCACAGTGCTGTACATTGTATAGTGGCTGTTCTTGGTATTGCAGCTCGGCCTCATTCACTTGAATGGGGCAGGCTGAGCTGCAATTAAACCATGTTACCAATGAACGGTGGAGTCACCTAGCCTAGGACGAGGCCGCGGTGCTCACAAAGCTCCCAGCCTCTTCTAACAGCTGATCGGCAGGGGGTCCCAGGAGTCGGACTCCTGCCAAACTGATATTAATGACCATAGAAGGTATTCTGACTCCGATTGTTGTGATGGCGAGCTATCCCTTGTAAGACCTCTATGCCTGGCCTGTATAAGCAGATATAATCACTGCGGACAATACTCATAAGATAGCTGAACTCTCCAATACCGTGTTCATCCACAAGTTGCTTTATTCTGTACATCAAACAGGATACAGCAGAATGAATGGATCTCAGTATTATGCGATCAAAAGATGATACTTTATTTAGCGTACCATGAAGAATACATGTGTCCCTGTTACATGTGGCCTGTTAGCTGCATCCATGACACAGGAAGCTCTGTACTCCAGAAGAAGGGTGGAGCATTACAAAGGAAAGGAGTCATAGATCTCAGGGAAGGGAACATTAAAAACAAGTGCATTACCAAATGGTACAAAAGAATAAACTATGTAAATTCCCATCTACAATAATGTAAATATTAAGTGTGTAACAGCATAGAGGAAGAGCAGCAAATTTTCCTTTATGGATTTGTGTGTAGTAATTCATCAGATTATACAGTAGCAGCAAAATGGATGAAATGTTATCAAATCTCATCCAGACGCTGAGGAAAAAATTCCGCTAGTCACTTGACATGCAGTACAGTTTTTAAATATGTAGGGTGTCAATTCTTTGGATCCTACACAGGAAAAACTATGAGAAGATTTGCACAGTTTACATAATTTGACTTGCAGATATTGATGCAATGTATGCCCATGGTAAAGTGGCCTAAAGCTGGTATTACATCTTTTATGAATATGGCTGTGTACCGTGTTAAACAAAGGACTGCACACCTTTTTTTCAGCTCAAAAAAGGAGGAGGACGGCGCATGCGCAGGATTCACAAGCGCGGTCCCGGCGACTGTGCCGGCTGTCAATTACAGCGCATAGAGGCGGCGTTAGGGCAGGGGAGGTACGGCCAGAGGTGAGGGAAGGGATACCCCCCTTGACTTGTACCGTGACTTCAGGAGCAGGAAATGAGAACTTTATAAGTCGATTTTTACAAGAATAAACAGCGCAGAAAAGCGGCTCTAACATGTAGAAGAACACACTGAAGATAATCTATAAGGTACTGTTGCTAGTTTATATAGTGAAAATGAGGTGAAAGGTTCGCTTTAATAAAAGGATGGGTGTCCCACATAGGACCATGTGACCGGCTCCATCCCACCTCGGGCACCTGGTCACGTCCAGGGTGTCTGGTCTTCCTGGTTCGCCCAGGCCACCGTGTTTATTCATGTCGCCAAGTCTTTGTCTGCCGGGCACAGTCGGGTGTCCGGTCACGGTTTGGTGGCGCCTCCTCCTTCCCTGGTACGCCCAGGGCTCGGTTCACTCCTGGTACGCCCGGGTCGTCACGTTTTTTCTTGTCTATCACACGGGTTCACGCACCTGTCCTTCGGCTTTCAAGTCTCCCAAAGGGGCCGTCCTTCGGCTTCTTCCCTGGTCGTTCTTGCTTTCCGTAACTCCTAGGTTAATGGCTTACCACTGCCCTTCGCGGGCCGCTGCTACGCGCAGCCTCTATTTCATGGCTACGCGCCTTCTCTCCTGTCAACCGCCTGGTACGCTCAGGCGGTTCTCTTCGGTCAGGTGTCCGATCCGATGCGCTCGGATGGTTACTTGGCCTTAGGGTGCGCCCAGCCTGGCCAGTTCGCCTGGTTCCGCATTTTTTTTTTCTTCTCCCTTTATTTTGTCATGCCTTGTATTTTTTAGCTGCTCTGCCATGTCTCGAGCCTCGGATATGGAGGACGGCCTTTCCATCTCCGGCTCGATCGTGTCAAGCCAAGCGGGTCCCTCATCCCTTCGGAGCTGGACCATCCCAAAACTGTTGGCTGAGTTAAACCGAAGAGGCATTCCACACCCGTCCACCGCAAGAAAGGCAGAGCTATACAAACTGCTCATGACCAGCCCCAGCACCGGGTGCAGCTACAGTCGACCCTGAATTCCCTGGTGGACTCGATGGCGGATGTTCGGGCAAGGGTTTCGGAGCTCCAATCCCGGCCACCCGTGGTATCCCCGGCTCCCGTTCCGCTGATGACTCCATCTACATCGGGTTGGCTGGCTACAGGTACGCCAAGACCCATTCCACAAGTGTCCCCCTCTCACTTCATTCCCGATAACCTCAAGAGAGACATCCTGGCGGGAAAAGATGTCAATCTGGCATCAATCCTCATTGCCGCTCAAGATGTACCCGAGAACCGGGTCATCAACTGTGGCGATGTGTCGTGGTCCATCGGGCCAAGAATTCACGGCTCAACCACAAGTTGACCATCCCGGAATTTGTCCTGGCCTTCAGGCTCTTCAGGGACATCGTCTGCACCGCACAGCCAGAGAGAAGAGAGGAGCTGGACAGCTATTTGTACCTGGTCACTGACCTGGGGAACAAGTATGGTGGGTCGGCCTTCTATGACTACCACCGTTCCTTTGCAGCTAAGGCGGCGGCAGCTCTGGCCCAGTTCCAGTATGTCACCAGCTGGTCCTTGATTGACACCGAGCTCTTCTGACGTCACTTCGCTGGCCTCAGGGCTCCCAACTGTGCGACGTGTCAGTCGATTTTTCACTCCTCTGAATGGTGTCCCAATACCGCGCACCCGTCTCAGGATAGGGCCATCCCGGGGACCTCCGGGTCATTTCCATCCAACCCCTCCACGGACAAGCTCGGCAGACCTATTGTCTACCTGGGGAAGAGCCAGGTCTGCAATAACTTTAATTCAGGGGGGTGCTCATATACCAGCTGCAGGTCACTCCACGTCTGCTCCCTGTGCTTCAGGGCCCGCCCACGGTCCGCCTGCCACCCACGGTCCGCCAGGGGTTCCACACAGGGCTCATCACTCTGCCGCAGGTGCCCTGGGAGGGCAGGAATCTGCTGTCTGCCACCCTGGACCCTCCAGCAACTAGCAAGTTGCTCCAGTCGGAAGTATCCAAGGGGTTCCTCATAGGCCCGTTCCCACGCATCCCTTTTTCCTCGTGGCGCATTAACCCCATCGGCTTAGTGGCAAAGAAGAACACCAATAAAAAAAAATGATAAATTTATGATCTGTCCGCCCCTCATGTGTCCGGTATTCCGAGCCTTAATTCTCTGATTCCCTCGGAAGAATTTTCCATGCGTTATTCCTCGGTGGACGACGCCATTCAGGCCATCCTGTTGCATGGTAGGGGCACTTGGCTGGCAAAGGTTGACATCGCGGATGCATTTAAACTCCTTCCCATCCTACCGCAGTTATGGCAATTCTACGGCATTGAGTGGGCCGGCCAGTATTTTTTCGCCAACAGGCTCGCGTTTGGATCCAAGAGTAGCCCATGGTTATTCGACCAGCTGGCCAAGGCGCTACATTGGATCCTGATCCATCACGGGGGCCTCCGGTCGGTCATCCACTACCTCGACGATTTTCTTGTTGTCGAGGATCCGCAGGGCGGGTCCGGCATACTCACCGTCCTCCTCGGGTTGTTCGCCAGTCTGGCTGTTCCGATCGCAGAGTCAAAGACTGAGGGTCCTGCCACGAGGGTCTCATTCTTGGGCAT
Source organism: Bufo gargarizans (assembly GCF_014858855.1). Lineage (NCBI taxonomy): Eukaryota > Metazoa > Chordata > Amphibia > Anura > Bufonidae > Bufo > Bufo gargarizans. The sequence continues at coordinate 188,285,027 of NC_058083.1, forward strand.
CGTCCTGGATTCGGTTCTGTTGCAAGTCAGCCTACCAGAGGAGAAGCTCACTCAGTGTCGGGAGGTCATTTCCCATGCGGCAGCCACGGGGTGCCTCACTAGAGTCGAGTTGCAGTCTCTTCTGGGGCGGCTCAACTTTGCCTCCAGGATTATGCCCCAGGGGAGAACCTTCGTGTCGAGGCTGCTCCAGCTTCTTCCCTCGGCACCCGAACAGGACAGCATCATCCGGTTGGACGGCCAGGCCATGGCAGACCTGGCCATGTGGGAGTTGTTCCTGTCCCGATGGAACGGCGTCTCCTTTTTCGTATCACCTTGGTCTTCCTCCTGCCCGACCATTTTTTCAGACGCAGCTGCATCTTGCGGCTACGCGGCCATTTGGGGTTCCCAGTGGCTAGTGGATCGTTGGCCCAGTACCATCTTAGAGGAGGCTGAATCCATCCGCACCTCCTCCCTGTTGGAATTGTACCCCATCGTGGCAGCTGCTCAGGCATGGGGCCACCTCTGGGCTAGCTTGCCGGTGATGTTTGTAACAGATAACCAGGCCTTGGTCGACATCTTGGCAAAGGGCAGGGCCAAGTCCCCCAAGATCATGGCGCTTTTATGCCAGCTGGTTTGGCTGGCCCTGTCACACAACTTCCACGTGCATTGTAGCCACATTCCGGGGGAGAAGAATGTAGCAGCCGACGCGCTGTCTAGATTTAATTTCGAACTCTTTTTCCAGGTCATGCCGGAGGCCGAGCCGCGCTGATATCCCACCCCGCCTTTCAGTTCCCTGACAATGGACTAGGCATGCTCGTCTCTTCAGCAAGGGACCTGGCGCAGCAGTCCCTTGCCCCAAACACGGCCAGGAACTACCTTTCAGGCCTGAAAACCTTCCAGGAGTTTTTCATGTACTTAGCGTTTTACGGCTTCCTTAGGCCAGGCGAGTTCACGTGCAGTACGGCGGGACGGTGCAGCCTGCACAGAGAGCAGCTGGTGAGGGATGTTGACCATTACGCGCTGAAGATAATTACCACCAAAACCAGCCAAACTGGCCCCCCGGTGGAGGTCCAGTTTTTTCCCACTAGTAATGAATGGTGCCCGATACAGGTGTTTGACCAGCTCATCCTCTCCCTCCGGGATGCGCCACCTCACAGCCCTCTGCTACCCCATCTCAAGGGAGCTCTCACCACGGCGCAATTCATCAGCCACATCCGCACGGTGGCTGCTGGATTAGGATTGGACTCAGGAGCTATATCCGGTCATTCCTTCCGCATTGGAGCAGCCTCCGTGGCTTCCCGACGTGGGGTCCCCGCCCACGTCATCCGAAAGATGGGGAGATGGCGTTCGTCTTGCTTCGCCAGATACATACCTAACCCGCAGGTGGAGATTTTGCAGGCGTTTCGGTCATTGGTGTTATAAGGTAATAAAGTCTTGCACCTTAACTATATTGTTGTCATTTTTGCCGCCTTTTAGGCTACTCTCATACCCGGCTCCAGGCACACCCCAGCCGGTTTAGGTTCCAGGCAGGCATGCTGCCCAAGTTTTGTATTTAGCCTTGACCACAAGTTGGTAAGGCTGAGGTTCAGCCTGCATTTGTGGGAGGGGCTTGAGCCTTTTTAAACCCCCACCTACCTCATCTCAGTGGGCGTTCCGGTTCTTGGTCCCACCCACCCATTCCTTTCATTTCAAGGGTCCTCCTTAGGGTAGCCCCCTTTTAGGCTACTCTCATACCCGGCTCCAGGCACACCCCAGCCGGTTTAGGTTCCAGGCAGGCACGCTGCCCAAGTTTCGTATTTAGCCTTGACGACAAATATATATATATATATATATATATATATATATATATATATATATGTATATATATATAGCAGGACAATGACCCCAAACACACTGCTAAAGCAACACTTGGTTTAAGGGGAAACATGTAAAATGTGTTGGAATGGCCTAGTCAAAGCCCAGATCTCAATCCAATAGAAAATCTGTGGTCAGACTTAAAAATTGCTGTTCACAAGCTCAACCCATCCAACTTGAAGGAGCTGGAGCAGTTTTGCAAGGAGGAATGGGCAAAAATCCCAGTGGTAAGATGTGGCAAGCTCAGAGACTTATCCAAAACCGCTTGGAGCTGTGATCGCCGCAAAAGGTGGCTCTACAAAGTATTGACTATTGGGGGTGGGGGGGGAATATTTATGCACATTGACTTTTTCTGTTATTTTGTCCTATTTGTTGCTTGATTCACAATAAAAATAAAAAATAAAAAATAAATTATATATATACGGGATCGTACTCGCGTGACTTCCTATTTCGTCCGGTGATGACGTCTCTACTATGTCGTATCAAAAATTTGGATATTCAGTCTTCCAAATATTATGGTAGTGTCTGCATGGCCATGCGACTAATTTCGACAGGTGTATGGCGTTTACCAGACGTGTTTCGGGAAATGTAGCTTATCCCTTCCTCAACTGATCATCACATAAAATTCTGATAAAAAAAAACATTGAACTTGAGGCTGTAATGTAACAAAATACGAAAAGTCAAGTATATAGCACCTTATGCTACATATGTGTCATAGTTTCTTCAGTTTATTAAAGACTATTCTATTTGGTGCATTTGCTTCATAAATGGATGTAAAACTTGACAGTGCACCAGATTTTGACAAGGTATATGTGCAATCGGAGGCAGATTAAGTGCAAGATGGGCCCGGGGCTGTCTACCCAACTTGGGCCCCTCCTTCCATTTTAATTGTAAATTAAACAATTAAATGTTTCTGTATGAAGAGGCTGCGGTGCTTCGTGAGCGCCACAGTCTCTTCCTAGGCCACATGACATCACATTCATCGTTCACATGGCCTAGGTGCAGCGCTGTCCCATATGAGTGATTGGGTCTGAGCTGCAATACCAAGCGCAGTGCTATCAAATGGACAGAACTGTGCTTGGTAAGGAGCAAGAGGCTGCGGCGCTCACTAGAACATCGCGATCTCCTCAAACAGCTGATTGGCGGAGTGCCAGGAGTCAGACACCCACCATCTCATAACTCTCGGAGTACAGATGTCATAGATGTTACCTGCAGTCCTATGTAACACCCCACATAACACGGTGAATTATTGTGTTATGCAGGGTACTACATAGGGCTGCAGGGAACATCTACTACATTATCTGCACACAAAGTTATCACTTATCTGGGCTGTTACAAATTTGCCACATTTAAAATGCATATGGTTATAATAAAAAAAAGACTTGGAGGAGAAGATGAGATGAAGGTCGCAGTAGTGAGCCAGCTCTACATATAGGGGAATATAGCACCACATACCTGTTACATCCAGTAACATCTCCTGTCATGTAGACCTTCTCTTTCCACTTCCTCTGCGCCTGACCCAGAACGCCATTACACATTCTTTCAGCCTCATCTCGTCTCTACAAAGTTTACTATTAAATGATTTGCCCCCACAGTAATATGCCCCCTCCGGCCCCCCAAAGTTGACACACACAAAAATAAAAATATAAAGGCTAATACTTACCGGTGTCCGTGATGGTAAGGCAGGCGCGCGTACAGAAAAGCCCTGCACCACGTCACGCGTGCGTGAGAACGTCATCATGCGCGTCTGCGCTGGGCTTTTACAACCACATAGGCTTCAGGCCTAATAATCCTGAAGCCTATAGCAGTGATCGGCGGGACAGGAAATTTTGAGCTCCCATGCCCCACCGTAGTTTGGGTTGGTGTTGGGCCCCCCAGCGATGCCGGGCCCAGGGCTACAGACCCAAACGCCCCAATTTTAATCTGCCACTGTGCACTATCAATAGTGCTTTCTGATGAAAGTATTTTTAAAAGAATTTTCTTGGGAGATGCAATAATAAAAATAAAAAAACTGAAAGGGTTAAAAAAAAAACACTCATTGGTCCGTTATTCTGATGCTGCTCTGCTCTCCACTTTCTGGTACCAGGTCCACACACAGGAAATGGCTTGGAATGCCTGCTTGGCCAATTACTGAGGAGGATCACTTCTGCTCCCGCCAGGGTTTGGCTGAGCGGCTGCTCCATACAGTTTCCTGTGTTGAGCTAGGAACAGGAAGTGGAGAGCAGCAGGGATTGAGGAGGTGAGTAATAATGGCCTTTAATTTATTTTTATTTTTTGTTTTTCTATAAAAAAAAACAACACATTTTTACTTTTAATATGTTGGATCTTTCTTTGTAGGATTATTGAACCTTTAACATCGAGATGTTCTAAGTTTCGATTTAAACCACTGGCAGATGGCATACAAACCCAAAGAATTCTGGATATCTGCAAAAAGGAAAATGTGCAAATTACAACTGAGGTATGTGTTGTTGTTTTTTTTTGGGGGGGGGGGGGGGTGTTCACATGCAGTTAGGTTAGTCACTTAAAGACAGTGTGACAACCACATGTTCAGTGTATAGGATATCTCCCCTCTCTACCTTGCTGTTACAGGAGGGCATCTCCACTGCTTGCTGTTTTTATATATACTGGGCAGTATAATATCAGAGTGGTTTCTTATAGCAGGTTTGTGTTGTGCGTGTGTGTGTGAATATTTTACCTTGTAAATAGAGGGACAGATCCTGCCCCTAGCAGCATCAAAATGGGTGCTGTATAGAGATGGACAATATAAAGAAAATAAAAAATCACTTCGGATTTCTGTTGGAATCATCTAATAGGCATTCAGACACTATATTGAAAAAAAAATGGGATTTTCAAACTCAAGTTTTGTATCTTACCATATTTCTATAATAGTTTTATTTTTAAGGTTTACTGTCCATTAAACTGATGTAGTTATTTCCTAGTGTTATTGAATTTGGAATTTGAAATATTGGCCTGGAGGAGACAGAGCGACACCCACCTCTTTGACTTTCTCCCTCTTAAAACAAAAAAATAAGGGGGGAATAAAATAAACTTCGTATTATGATTTTCGAGGCAAACCTGAAGCCTAAATAAATATTTATAGGCTTTTTTTTTTTTTTTTTTTGTAGGCCGTAAGTCATCTGGTTGAGGTTTCAGAAGGAGACTTGAGGAAAGCAATCACATTCCTACAAAGTGCCACCAGGCTTACTGCAGGCAAGGAGATTACAGAACAAGTGGTAACTGAAATAGCCGGGGTAAGATGCAGCTTCTACTCTTTTTTTTATAGTACTGTTCCTCTCGGTGGTTCATTTGTTTTAGAATTCGTACCTGGGTTTTATGAGATGTCTTCCTTTTTTTGGTGACATATGTATATGTTGTGATTTGTGCATCTATACTTTGTGTGTGCTTAGACTTTTGTCCGTGAAAGATCCTTGTACTTTTCTATTAGAAATAATATAAAGACTGTTGGAGGTCTTCATTATTGTGCATTTTGTCAATTTATCGTTATTAGTCATCTTAAAATGAAGCCAGGTATTAAATTGTTAAAATCTAGATACAATTTATATTTTAAGAAAACCATTTGATTCACCATTCCCCGTCTTCTATGTTTTCTTTTCATGTAGGTGATCCCTAAGGAAACCTTTGAAAGAGTCTTGGCAGCTTGTCGGAGCGGATCTTTTGAAAAGCTAGAAATTGTAGTGAAGGTTAGAAAATCTTTTGCTATTTGGTCCATGCACTACACATAGTAAATTCCTTCTTAAAGGATAAATGTCATATATTCACTCAAAATTCTATTTTCATATGTTGTTGCTGCTGTGGTGGTAATCCATAATCACAAATTGTGTTCCCATACCACTTGTTTAATAAGATTCCGTCCATAGCAACCGCTCCTCACAAGACTTCTTTCTGACTATCTTCTCATATCTTCAGATGGCCGCCGATGCCCTTAACCTAAGGCTAAGACCTCCCTAACTACCCAGAATTCATTTGGCTCATCTCGGGAACGCGCAGCCTCGCCCCAACCAATCAGCTTTGTTCAGACTTAAACTAGGGATCGACCGATTATCGGTTTTACCGATATCGGCCGATATTCAGGATTTTGACTGTTATCAGTATCGGCATCTATTTTGCCGATATTCCGATAACGTATGGGGAACACAGATCGCGCTGCTCTGTGCGCTCCCTGTTCCCTCAGCAGCACGGGGGAGAAGGAAGCAGTGTCTCCCTCCCCCCTGTGCTGCTACTGCCGCTGCCGCCAATGAAGAGACAGAGAAGGGGAGGGGCTGTGGCCACTGCACCACCAATAATGTTAACTTATTCATTCAAATTGAACAGGAGGCGGCAGCTGGCTGCAGAATCACATAGCCGGCTCCCGACCTCTATGAGCAGTAGCTGCGATTCGCGGCACCTGAGGGGTTAACTACCGCAGATCGCAGCTACCGCTCGTAGAGGTCGGGAGCCGGCTATGTGATTCTGCAGCCAGCTCCCGCCTCCTGTATATGAATAAATGAGATATTTATCTTCATTGTTGGCGCAGTGTGCCCCCCAGTATTAATTATTGGTGGCACATTAGTGGGGCAGTGAGCCCCCCAGTATTAATCATTGGTGGCAGTGGCCACAGGGTCCCCTTTTACCTCCGATCGGAGCCCCAGCAGTGTAAGCCTGGGGCTCCGATCGGTTACCATGGCAGTCAGGACGCTATTGAAGCCCTGGCTGCCATAGTAAGCTCCATGCTGCTGTGTGCATAAAGCACAGAGCAGCAGGGACAGTGTGAGATCCTATTCACCCTGATAGAGATCTATCGGGGTGAATAGGACAAGGGTTCTAGTCCCTAAGTTAGTTAAAAAAATAAAATAAAAAAATATTAAATATAAATGAAAAAGAAAGATTAACAAAAAAAAAAAATACCTACACATTAACAATAAACATTCATTTTCAGCAGTTGTGTAGGATTTTTTTTTTCAAAAATGAAAATCACAGAATTATCGGTATCGGCCCTAAAAAAAAAAATCAATATCGGTCGATCCGTAACTTAAACACACCTTCTTCATCCTAAGTAGTTGATTGCGAATATTCTAATCCGACGGTCTGACGGGAGCGCGCGCAGCATTTGGGACTGCCCACTACTACGTTCTCAGTCTTCTGTGTATAGGAGACGGAGGCCTGGGGGAGGAAAGAACATGCTGCAATTACTAGGTAATTCAATACCTGTACAAAAGTATTAACTAGGGAACTAAGGTAAACTTAGTCAGACCAATCCAATTATATAAAAATATAAAAATTAGTTACCCATTAAATGATTGAAATGTGCTAACCCTGAAGATGTTCCTGTAACTATGACTTGTAAAATTTAACTGAGTTTTTTTTATTTTTTATATAACTTTAATTTTTTATTTTATTTTTTTCATGTATCCATCTACAAAGAATTTGATAAATAGTGGCCATGCAGCAACACAGCTTGTAAACCAGCTTCATGATATTATACTCGAACGAGAAGATCTGACTGACAAACAGAAGGCGATCATTACAGAGAAACTTGCAGTAAGTCTGATGTTACCGCAGTGATGGTTCATTGTGAAATTGCCATGCTAGAAAAGGAGCCTCTTGCTTTTTGCATGTATTTAGTCTAGATTAAACATTTAGTATGCATTAAAATACACAGGTTATCTGCGATTAGATGGAGGTTTTCAGGCTGTGCCTTTACTGAAAAAACACTATTCCATTTTCTCCTGCGGCTATTCTGTGCTGTCAGCTCGCTCAGTCCTTTCATAATGCCAGGCTTTGACCCAAAGGACCAGAGAGGTTTTGTCCTGCTCAAGACCTGTTGCCTGCTGATTGATTGGATATTCTATATTCCAAAGTGTTATTGCCTGTGAGTGTTACACTGACAGGCAAGCGCTAAGGGCATCCTTTTATGGCCAAATAGTCAGATATGGATGGCGCACCGTAGGGACTTTATTAGGCCCCTGGCAGCCATGGTAACCCTTTGACACCCCATAGTTGCCCGACTGGGGGAGCCTCTGTCAAAAACCTTAGATGACACAAATATATGGACTAATCATGGGCTAACACCTGTAAGGGCTCATGTGTGCTAGATAGGGTTGAACGAACACCTGGAAGTTCGGGTTCGGGACCTGAACTTGACCCCGAAACCCATTGAAATCAATGGGGACCCGAACTTTGGGGCTATAGAAAAGGCTAGAGGGCTGCAAAATAGGGGCAAGAGCAGGACAATTGCCCTGCAAACAAATGTGGATTGGGAAAATGAATTAAAATAACCATAGAATAAAAAAAAGTTAGAAATAATAATAAAGAGAAATTGCGCTGGAGTATAAGGATGGTTGGGTGCGGCCGGTATACATGTCTATTCTGCACAAGGTACAGACAAGTCCTGTGGGATCCATGCCTGGTTCATTTTAATGAACGTGAGCTTGTCCACATTGGCTGTGGACAGACGGCTGCGCTTGTCTGTGATCACCATCCCTGCCGTGCTGAACACACGTTCGGACAATACACTGGCCGCAGGGCAGGCCAGCACCTCCAGGGCGTAAAGGGCAATCTCAGGCCATGTGCCCAATTTGGAGACCCAGATGTTGAATGGGGCAGACCCATCAGTCAGTATGTGTAGGTGTGTGCACACGTACTGTTTCACAATGTTGCTGAAATGCTGCCTCCTGCTAAGACGTTCCGTATCAGCTGGTGGTGCTGGTTTTTGTGGCGTGCTGACAAAGCTTTTCCACATGTTAACCCTCCCTTCTGATGTGCTGGCGGTGCCCCAGCTACGTTGTTGACTACTTCTTCCTCCTCCTTTGCCTTGTGCTTCCACTGAGCCCCCGGTGTTGGGTGGGAATGGAATCTGCATCGCAGCGTGTCTACCAGCGTGTGCTTGTACTCACGCATCTTCCGATCACGCTCTATTCACAGAGTTAAGGATAGCACTTTGTCTTTGTAGTTGGGATCCAGCATGGTGGCCACCCAGTAATCGGCGCAGTATACCACACGTAATAATATTACAGTCACAAAGTATTAAACAATTTAAGGCAACTGCAGTAGCGTGAAAGTGTAATTTAGTTGATGCATATAAGTGGTCCCATTTCGGTTGTTTGTGATCCTTTTAGCCAGATCTTCAAACTGCTATGGAATTGAAACAAAGGGGTTTGGCCACCAACATCCTGTCCTAGAATGTGAGCAGGACTGGGTGCTACCACTTGCAGAGCTGCCTAGGGGTGCCTGGGATGAGAAGGCTGGCCTAACTACACTGCTCTACAGTAGATAAAAATGCAATCCTGCCTATGATATGCGATCATGGCTGAGCAGCCTGACAGGAAAACTCACCAATATGTAGTATATGAAAGTGTAGTGTGTGTGGTGAGACCCTGCCCCCTCACCCCCTAGGAATCTCTGCAAATGGTGGCACCCAGTCCTGCTCACATTCTAGGATAGGATACCAGTGGCCATTTTAAATTTCCGGAGAACCCATTTAAGGTCCCATAACTTCATTATATAGTAAAACTCCTGTTTTTAAAGGGAACCTGTCATCAATTGTATGCTGACCTCACTGAGGGCAGCATAAAGTAGTGACAGAAATGCTGATGTCAGCGGTGTGTCACTCATGAGCTAAAAGTGGTTGCCGAAAACCAGCATCATAATCCTTGCAGCCCAGGGCTTGATAAGAGTAAAATCTACCTGAGAAGAGTCATGGTCATTCATAATCTCCGGCTCTCACCCATCTGCTGATGGTTGGCAGTTCTCTCCTAGAGACAATCACAATCTCAAAAAGATGTAAAAAATATAAAATTAAAATTAAAAATAAAAGAATAATTTTGGTGTGTTAAAAATAATAAATTAAAGTGAAAAGCATTAGAAATAATAATCAGACATAAAATAATAAAAATTAAGAGAGAAAATAACTAAAATAATAAATAAACACTAAGGAAAAATATAAATTTATTTATCACGTTTTATAGGAAATGATTGACCAGAAATAGGAGAAGATAGGAATAATTAAGCATGAATAACACTAAAAACTAGCACAATTACAGTAATAGAATAAAGATATTTAAAAAAAAAAAAAGAACGAACACAAATCAGGTGCGAGTTTTTTGAGTGTAGAATAGAGAGTGACCACAGGAGAAATAATGTATAAATAATGTACAAATAATAGAAATAATGTATAAATAATAGAGAGAGAATGTGACATTCCAATATTGAGAAACATTCTAATGCATTCCAATATTGATGAATAGAACATCCAGCATATAATCGAATAGAATATCCAGCATATAATTGAATAGAACATCTAGCATATAACTCAAGGGCTTGGTGTACCGGTATATATTTTATTTAACCCCTGGTCTTATTATAATGAAGAGACTACAGGATCTTCTCTAAGTGTGAACGCAGGCGCATATGCAAGGCGCAATACTTCAAAATATCGGACATAAGAACATAAAATTATTCTAAGTACCGGCGCATGCGTAGATGGAATCCGGGACGACGATAGAAAACAGACGTCATCTTAGAGTGCCCGGCGCCGAGGAAAAGGTCATCAATAAGGGACGAATGACGTGGATGCCTATGCGCCGGAACTGCATACGCCATCCGACCGAGGCCCGGGAACGTCACTGGCGGAAGTTGAAGTGACGGAGGGAGGAAGTGTCGGATGTGAATGGGAGTGGCCAGACCACGTCACCAGTGCAAGCAGGGTGACGTGGACAACTGGTACCGGAACAAAATAGGGATTGGCTGTCACTAATGCCAATCATAGAGAGCTCAGCTTTGATTGGTTATTCAAACCCCACCCATAGGAACCGAACCTATAATATTCAGGGACCCCCCCTCCAATACAAACCTGCATTATCCCCTGAGGACACCGAAGTTCGGCGAAACATGTAGGGATGTGGGAGCATTTACTTTTTAGTTCAGACTGAGCCTAGTGAGCATCTAAAGCAGAGATTTATAGGCAACTAAATACAAAGTTGCTGCAGAGATACTGGCCAGTAGGGCAAGCCCTGAGAAAGTGTATCAGGTGCTATCCTACTAAGTGATGTGTATTGAGAAGAGAAATACACAGTGGAAACTACAGTCTCACCGCTCACTCTGAGGAATTTTAATTTTAAAAATTAGAGTGATATTCTTTTTTAAAATAGAATCAATAAAGGTATATGTTTTAATAAATAAAAATAAAAGATAGTCAGTAGGTGATCCAAGTCACGCTTTGGTCTCCTTGACCTCTGAAACTTTTGTTATATATTTAAATAGCGTGGCCACCTTCTGTAGGACCCATTTAGTCTGTCGTATGTATCGTGAATAACCAGGACTCTTCTCAGGTGGCCGGGACTCTTTTCCAGGCCCAGTCTGCAATGATTGTGATGTTGGTTCTCAGCAACCACTTACTTTTAAATGACAGACCGCTGAAATCAACTCTCCTGTCTCTGCTTTATGCTGCTGTTAGTATGGACAGCATAAAGTTGATTCCCTTTTAATATGTAAGCGGCCTGTACTCGTTTATTGAATAATTTGGTAGCAATCTACTTTGTATAATGTAAAGATTGGGTAGAACCGGCACTCAACAGTCAGAATAACTCAGCGGTGCATGGCCATGTACTAAAATCTATCCACTCACTCACGTAAGACAAAGAAGTGCTGTAAAATTCACGAAAGTGAAACAGCTAACACAGGTCTCTCACGAGAGTAGAGACGGGATCCAAGCAAAAAACCGGACCCGATACAAACACAGCAGAGAAAGGCTGAAGCGTGGGACGCCACGGCAGAAATCCTTCCGCAGACCTAACCGAGTGAACTTACACGGGACACAGTGAGTAATATAACTTTAAGTGGAACTACACCGAACCGCTGTACGAGAGGCGGCGTAAGCATGGAGATAACAGACGTGCTAGACAATTGACTTTTCGCATACAGTGTACTCAGACTCTGAGACTACTATAGGTGATGGACAATCTAATCATGGTGTAAAACACAGAATCATCCCTGAATATCGTTTATCCCATATCCTATACGGTGGCATAAGATTTTAATTGTATGCATTTAGGACTATGTGAAATCTGCATGTAAATATATACCTTTGAATATACTTGAAGCACAATATTTAACCAGTTCTATCCTGCTCCGTCGCAGACGACTGTGATCCACTAGCCTTACCTAAGTGGGGGGACACGGATGCAGCCCTCTGCGCCTTGCATTTAGATTTTTGTGCCCTAGAAATATATATTCTTCTGGTTGACACATATGTTATATATGCTTTTTATATGAATTTTACCCTGGTGCACACAGGATATAGTGTTTATTGTTTAATAAATATTTTTATTCAATTTCCACGTGTATTCCGACTGTTGAGTGCCGGTTCTACCCAATCTTTACTATATCCACCAGAATCAGGGGGTGCTTCTTTGAACCTGTGCACCTGTCGTGTCAAATCAGAGTGAGCCACCTGCATAGTACTCCTTGCAAACCATTTATACTTTGTATAATCTACCTTTGTATATTTTTAAGCCTTTTAGTTTGAACAGGTTGCCCCACTATTAAATATTCATTATATAGATCATAAAAGTTGTATTACATGGTGTGGTGCCACCTGGTGTTCAGAGTACTGGTGGATCTGCACATTCAGTCTGCAAACGGAGCTTCTGCCCTGCTTGTAAGGGAAGGAGCAGCGCCATGACAGTACAATGTCTTCTGCAAGGAACTATATTGTCCGGTGCAAGGTGTGTGTGAGAGTGATTTTCTCTCGAGCCCATTCCAGCAATACAAGTTAACAGCAGCAGCAAGATGGAGACATGGTAGCCAAAATAAAGGATAAAAAACGGTTTTATACTAAAAAAAACCCACTGTAAATTACTTTAAAAACTACTGTTTGCCCTTCATAACTTAATTGGAAGTTTTATTGTACTTTATTTTACAGGAAGTGGACAAGTGTTTGGCTGATGGAGCAGATGAATACCTACAAATACTCAGTCTTTTTGCAGTTGTTATGCAACAAATGACTCAGAACAGCTAATGTAGTCTATTTCTTGGAGTCACTTATTTTTTTCTTTCTTTGTATAAATGCTAACTTTGCTAAAAGTGACTTGGAAGCTTGTTTTATTTTGGGACGTGTGTAAAGCTTATTATTTGTAAGTGATGTTTTTTCATATATAGATCTTTGGCATACTAGTGATATTTGTTACTTGTTTGTGTCGGGAAGTTATCACTGCATTAGGAAGTAGAGAATGGCGGGGAACCCACGGCCTTGGAAAAGGATGGACATTCTATTTAACCCAGGCATGTCCAAACTGCGGCCCTCCAGCTGTTGCAAAACTACAACTCCCAGCATGCCTGGGATACTTACAGCTATTAGGGCATGCTGGGAGTTGTAGTTTTGCAACAGCTGGAGGGCCGCAGTTTGGACATGCCTGATTTTAACCCCTCTCTACTCTTTGCCATAATAAATTGCGGCAGAAAGGTAGTTAACTTGCAATGCTATACTGTTTTAGGGCAGTGATGGCTCAGGAGCTGGGCCTGCACCATCCATTGACGGTGACAACTGTTGCACAGATGGCAACCCCCCCCGCTGTAAAAACCAGAAGTAAGATGACTCCAATTCCGGTTATTTAGCACCTGTCCCCCTCCCCGATGCGGGTCCTGAGGTTTCCATACCAACCATTCTACCTTTTATAGAACACATAGGATGGCACTCCCAGAGCTAACAGTAGTACAGCAGGTGCACTCCTCTACAGGGATCTTCCAAAGTAGAAAGTGGAGGGAGCACTGCTCAACCTGTGGCCCTCCAGCTGTTGTAAAACTACGACTCCCACCATGCCTTTCTGTAGGCTGTCCAGGAATGATGGGAGTTGTAGTTTTGCCACAGCTGGAGGGCTGCAGTTTGAGCATGCCGGCTGTAGATTAATTGAAACCAAGGGGCACGTTTATGAAGTGATTTACACCACAATAGTTGCAGATTTCGCACACTTTTTGCAGCCAAATCTGTGACTGTTCCCCTTCCTTTCCACGTTTCAGAAGTGCAGAGAAAAGAAGGGTGGGGAGCAGTTTGCACAGCAGACCTGGCACATTTATCTTTACTCATGCCACAAAAGTGTGAATGAAGAAGAATCTACAGCAGCTAGGAGGCTGCTTTAGATTTCAGACTCCCATGGCAAGTAGGATGATGCAACAAAAATGAGCTGTGTGCCTGTGCATAAATTTGTTGCATCCATCATCGGCACAGGAGGAATCGAAATCAGTGGGAAAAAAGCCACTCCTGATAAATGTCCCCCTAAGTATTTAGTTTAATCCGAGATCTGGGATTAAACTAAACACTTAGGGGGACATTTATAAAGACCGAGGATTTAGATGCCGGTCCTGGGCCCTCCTGCGCTGGTGGTTCATCCGCCTAAGTTATGTAGGCACCAGCCTTTACATAACTTAGGCGGACTTTACACTTGTCTAAATGGACGCTAGCATCTTTGCTATGATAAATGAGATGGGCCTCCCGGCCTGTCCTTTTCCCTGCCCACATCATGCCCCCTCTTTTCTGTGAGCGGCAGAAAAGGGGGGAAAAAAGTTGAAGATTGCGGTATGAATAACCTTTGTGCGGAAATCTGTTTGTAAATGACCCCTTTTCAGAGTGCTGCCTCCACTTTCTACATTGTTCTTTCTTTTTAGTTTACTGTAGTTGCGCAGAAAAAAAAAAGAATCCTGACATACGAAAATAGAAATTGTAGTCTGTTCAAATTACGCCCTTAGGGTGGCATCACAAAAGGTTTTAGTGGTTGTTTTTACAAAAAAAAATGCTGTGGCCACATCTTGTATTCTTGCTAACTGGCAATTATAAAATGACCCAACAAATAGTCCCTTTTTTTTTTTGTGGCATTTCCTAACAGTTTGAAAAAATAAATAAATAGATATATCTATATCTATCCATCCACATGCAAAGAGAAGATAAGTAGCACACAGGTCAGGTCACAATGTGTATCCATCTTTGGGACCCTCATATAATGGGAAAATGGAAGTGACCCGTTTGGTACTCCAGAAAGGTGTATAAGTTGGGGTTCATGCACATAAAAAAAAAAAAACTTTGTGTCCATTCTGGTTTTTGCTGCCTGTATGTGGGGGAAAAAAAACACCTGGAGGTGACTGGCGTATGTCCATTCTGCAAAACAATAAAACCTGTCCTATTATTGTCTGCTTTACGGACAAGAGTAGGACTGTTCTATTATGGGCTGGCTGTTCCGTTCTGCTAAATGCAGAACACACACAGCTGGTATTCGTGTTTGGCGGAACGCCAAACAACGGTCATGTGCATGAGTCCTTAAAGGGGTTATCCAGGAATGAATAATGACCTGTCCTCATTGGCAGGGGTTTGAGCCCGGCACCCCTGCTGATCAGCAGTTACAGGTTGCTGCCACTCTCACCAGAGCTCCTGGCAGCTTACTAAGCACAGTGCAGTACACTGTATGGTGGCTTTGCTTGGTATTGTAGCTCAGCCCCATTCACGTCAGTTGGTGGCTGAGCTGCAACTAGGCCATGTGGCAAAAGTACAGTGACATCACATGGCCTAGGAAGAGGCCGGGGCACTCGCAGAGCATCAGACTCATCTAACAGCTGATCAGTGGTTGTCAATATTAATTGATAACCCCTTTAAAGATAACTGACCATGCATGTGAAGTGCTGAGCTTTTACCACAACACCCATAATCTATGAATGAGAGAGCCACGTGCATTCCTGGTCTCCTACTCTCTCTGAAGTGCTTATTGGAGAAGGGGACCCCCATCATCCCAATAGGTGTGTCCTGGAAGTGGAACCTATACCTATTGGATATTTATTAAATTGATATGCCATAAATGATGCCCTTTAAGTTTTAGGTTGCAGTTACTTGGTGATGTGCGATGTTGCATTGAAACATAGAATGTGTCGGAAGATAAGAACCATTTGGCCCATCTAGTCTGCCCAATGCATGCCATGCAATCCATTGCATGGAGTCAGATGTGATGTGACCTAATGCATGGCATGACCGGCACAAAAATCTAACCCACTTTGGACTAAGATGCTTTTAGCTGAGATAAATATAAAGGTATTTAAATTCCTGGTGAAGGCAGTGAATGAGAACTGGAGCGGATGTATACTTCAGTTATTCAGAACTGCTGGTCATGTTGCTGTCTCCTCTGCAGTTCTCTCTAGAACGCTCGCTGAGCTCTTCTTTTCTATGGTAACTGTATGTAAAGGCTCTGCCAAAATGCATATTTTAATGCAAATAAAGTTCTAAATCTCCAAGCAGTTAGTAATTCATTTCTGTGCAGAGACGATTTGTGAGAGCCAATATAAACAGCTGAAATGGGAAAGAACGGAGCAAACAGCCGGATGCACAGTGTTATTTGTGCTGCTGGAATCTTCAGTGGATGCTTGTCCCAGGATCACCTTTATATGGCATCAGAAATATATAGGCACTTCATCCATTACAGAAGATACCTTTATCATGAGGAAGCAGAAATACATAAGTCTTGTACTCCTGTTGCTCACTACAGTATAGCTGTTAGATTCTAATACTAAATTTATTATTTTCTAATTGTGGAGGCAGCCATTTTACCTCAGCTCCTACTCAGATGTGTCACCAGCAAATGAAAGTTTTTCCTGAGCGCATCCACAAATGTCAGTCCAGCAATGGCCCGTTTACCCTCATAGATTCAATTAAAATGCACCAAGAACTTTATATTTGTGAATGTGATAATATGATTACAATCTTAGAGAAAGTTTATTGGGGGGAAAACTGTACAACTGAAAGGAGGATCTAGTACCTGTTGGGTTGCATCGAGTCTGGATACAAAATGATCCGTTTAGGCATGGAGACATACAGGCTCTATATGGCATACGGTGGCACATTTTGCCACGGATGTTGCAGCTGTAGATACTGTACACTTATGGGTTACCAAAACTGGTACCCCAGCTGGGCTCTTTAGGTGAAAAAACTGGGGACTGGACAAGCCAAGAAAGTGTTGCAATTTGTCAGACATTCCTGGGAAACCCTTGCAGTGTGTATGGGCGAGCATTATCCTGCTGAAAAATGCCAGTTGGATGCCCTGCCATAAGGCAACACTTGTGACTGCAGGATGTCCTGTACATATTGTGGAGCTGTTAGTGTCCCTCGTGTCACTACTAGGGGTAGCATGTTGTGTCACAGGTGAGGCAAGATTGTAGTGCTTGCCATGAGGCCTCCATAGTCAAACCTGCCTGTCATGGGATCCTAATCAGAAACTGGATTTGTTGCAAATTAACCACTTCCCATCTGGGCCACTTGCCCCCTTCCTGACCAGGCCTAATTTAGCAAAACTGACATATCTCACTTTATGTGGTAATAACTTTGGAACGCCTTGATTTATCCAAGTCATTCAGAGATTGTTTTCTCGTGACACATTGTACTTCATGATAGTCATAAATTTGAGTCAAAATATTTCACCTTTATTTATGAAAAAATCCCAAATTTACCCAAAAATTAACCCCTTAAGGACCAAGGGCGTACCGGTACGCCCTATTTCCCGAGTCCTTAAGGACCAAGGGCGTACCGGTACGTCCTAACTTAAAATCTTAATTCCGGCGCCGCTGGGGTTAATCGGAACGGGATTTCGGCTGAAATCATTCAGCCGGCATCCCGTAACAACGCAGGGGGGGGTCATTTGACCCCCCCGTATCGGCGATCGCAGAAAACCGCAGGTCAATTCAGACCTGCGGTTTGCTGCGCTTTTTGCCGTTTCTGATCCCCGCGGTCCCTGACCGCGGGGATCAGAAACTTCAGAGTGCCCGAAATCAATATTGTTAACCCCCCCCTGCACCCCTGCACGATTTGATGGCGGCGGGTGGTGCAGGGGGGGGTGTCGCATGCAGTGGGGGCGTTGCGGGAGGCGGGCGGTGCGGCAGGCGGGATCGCGATCCCCCGCCCGCCTCCCATTGCATAATCGTTGGTGTACAGTGGGTATACCAGGGTGCCAGCACATTGCTGGCACCCTGGTATAAACGGCTGACATCGTTGATGCGATGTCAGCCGTTTAACCCTTTCCATACAGCGGTCCGTACGGACCGCTGTATGGAAAAGGTTAACAGTAAGAGGGAGCTCCCTCCCTCTCCGATCGGGGGGCTGCTGTGCCTTTGCAGCCCCCCGATGGGAGAAGGAGAGAGCCCCCAGACAGCCCCCCCAGAACCCCGTCCTTACCCTTCCCCGTCTGCGAAGTTCTGACCATAACTGAGCAGACGGGGAAGGTTCCCATGGCAACAGGACGCCTGATCAGGCGTCCTGCTGTCCATGGTGCTGAACAGATCTGTGCTGAAAGCATAGACCTGTTCAGTGTAAGTAAAATACAGTGCAGAAACCTATATAGGTTCTGTTCTGTATTTTACAGACATCAGACCCACTGGATCTTCAAGAACCAAGTGGGTCTGGGTCAAAAAAATCAAATAAAAAGTGAAAAAAGTTAAGATAAAAAAAAAAACATTTATCACTGAATAAAAATTAAAAAAATAAAATACACTACACATATTAGGTATCGCCGCGTCCGTAACGACCTGATCTATAAAATGGTCATGTTACTTTCCCCGCACAGTGAACGCCATAAAAATAAAAAAATAAAAACTATGAGAAAATTGAAATTTTGCCTACCTTACTTCCCAAAAAAGGTAATAAAAGTGATCAAAAAAGTCGCATGTACGCCAAAATAGTACCAATCAAACCGTCATCTCATCCCGCAAAAAATGAGACCCTACTCAAGATAATCGCCCAAAAACTGAAAAAACTATGGCTCTTAGACTATGGAAACACTAAAACATGATTTTTTTTGGTTTCAAAAATAAAATCATTGTGTAAAATGTACATAAATAAAAATAAAGTATACATATTAGGTATCGCCGCGTCCGTATCGACCGGCTCTATATAAATATCACATGACCTAACCCCTCAGGTGACCACCGTAAAAAAAAAAAAAAAAAACTGTGTAAAAAAAGCAATTTTTTGCCATCTTACGTCACAAAAAGTGTAATAGCAAGCGATCAAAAAGTCATATGCACCCCAAAATAGTGCCAATCAAACTGTCATCTCACCCCGCAAAAAATTAGACCCTACTCAAGATAATCACCCAAAAACTGAAAAAACTATGGCTCTTAGACTATGGAGACACTAAACAATTTTTTGGTTTTCAAAATGAAGTTATTGTATAAAACTTACATAAATAAAAAAAATTGTATACATATTAGGTATCGCCGCGTCCGTGACAACCTGCTCTATAAAATTACCACGTGATCTAACCTGTCAGATGAATGTTGTAAATAACAAAAAAAAAAAAACATGCCAAAAAAGCTATTTCTTGTTACCTTGCCGCACAAAAAGTGTAAGCAACCAAAAATCATATGTACCCTAAACTAGTACCAACAATACTGCCACCCTATTCCGTACTTTCTAAAATGGGGTCACTTTTTTTGGAGTTTCTACTCTAGGGGTGCATCAGGGGGGCTTCAAATGGGACATGGTGTCAAAAAACCAGTCCAGCAAAATCTGCCTTCCAAAAACCGTATGGCATTCCTTTTCTTCTGCACCCTGCCGTGTGCCCGTACAGTAGTTTAGGACCACATATGGGGTGTTTCTGTAAACTACAGAATCAGGGCCATAAATAATGAGTTTTGTTTGGCGGTTAACCCTTGCTTTGTTACAGGAAAAAAAATATTAAAATGGAAAATCTGCCAAAAAAGTGAAATTTTGAAATTGTATCTCTATTTTCCATTGAATCTTGTGCAACACCTAAAGGGTTAACAAAGTTTGTAAAATCAGTTTTGAATACCTTGAGGGGTGTAGTTTCTTAGATGGGGTCACTTTTATGGAGTTTCTACTCTAGGGGGGCATCAGGGGGGCTCCAAATGGGACATGGTGTCAAAAAACCAGTCCAGCAAAATCTGCCTTCCAAAAACCGTATGGCATTCCTTTCCTTCTGCGCCCTGCCGTGTGCCCGTACAGTAGTTTACGACCACATATGGGGTGTTTCTGTAAACTACAGAATCAGGGCCATAAATAATGAGTTTTGTTTGGCTGTTAACCCTTGCTTTGTTACTGGAAAAAAAATATTAAAATGGAAAATCTGCCAAAAAAGTGAAATTTTGAAATTATATCTCTATTTTCCATTGAATCTTGTGCAACACCTAAAGGGTTAACAAAGTTTGTAAAATCAGTTTTGAATACCTTGAGGGGTGTAGTTTCTTAGATGGGGTCACTTTTATGGAGTTTCTACTCTAGGGGTGCATCAGGGGGGCTTCAAATGGGACATGGTGTCAAAAAAACTGTCCAGCACAATCTGGCTTCCAAAAACCATACGGCGCACCTTTCACTCTACGCCCCGCTGTGTGGCCGTACAGTAGTTTATGGCCACATATGGGGTGTTAATGTAAACAGTAGAGTCAGGGCAATAAAGATACAGTCTTGTTTGGCTGTTAACCCTTGCTTTGTTAGTGGAAAAAATGGGTTAAAATGGAAAATTAGGCAAAAAAATGAAATTCTCAAATTTCATCCCCATTTGCCAATAACTCTTGTGCAACACCTAAAGGGTTAACGGAGTTTGTAAAATCAGTTTTGAATACCTTGAGGGGTGTAGTTTCTTAGATGGGGTCACTTTTATGGAGTTTCTACTCTAGGGGTGCATCAGGGGGCTTCAAATGGGACATGGTGTCAAAAAAACTGTCCAGCAAAATCTGGCTTCCAAAAACCATACGGCGCACCTTTCACTCTACGCCCCGCTGTGTGGCCGTACAGTAGTTTATGGCCACATATGGGGTGTTTCTGTAAACAGCAGAGTCAGGGCAATAAAGATACAGTCTTGTTTGGCTGTTAACCCTTGCTTTGTTAGTGGAAAAAATGGGTTAAAATGGAAAATTAGGCAAAAAAATGAAATTCTCAAATTTCATCCCCATTTGCCAATAACTCTTGTGCAACACCTAAAGGGTTAACGGAGTTTGTAAAATATGTTTTGAATACCTTGAGGGGTGTAGTTTATAGAATGGGGTCATTTTTGGGCGGTTTCTATTATGTAAGCCTCGCAAAGTGACTTCAGAGCTGTAGTGGTCCCTAAAAATTGGGTTTTTGTAAATTTCTGAAAAATTTCAAGATTTGCTTCTAAACTTCTAAGCCTTGTAACATCCCCAAAAAATAAAATATCATTCCCAAAATAATTCAAACATGAAGTAGACATATGGGGAATGTTAAGTCATCACAATTTTTTGGGGTATTACTATGTATTACAGAAGTAGAGAAACTGAAACTTTGAAATTTGCTAATTTTTCCAAATTTTTGGTAAATTAGGTATTTTATTATGCAAAAAAATTAATTTTTTTGACTTTTTTTTACTAGTATCATGAAGTACAATATGTGACGAAAAAACAATCTCAGAATGGCCTGGATAAGTCAAAGCGTTTTAAAGTTATCACCACTTAAAGTGACACTGGTCAGATTTGCAAAAAATGGCCTGGTCCTTAAGGTGAAAATGAGCCCGGTCCTTAAGGGGTTAAAAAATTCGCAATTTTCAAAATATCAATTTCTCTGCTTTTAAAACAGAAAGTGATACCTCATAAAATATTTATTACTTAACATTCCCCATATGTCTACTTTATGTTGGCATCATTTTGGAAATGTCATTTTATTTTTTTTAGGACGTTAGAAGGCTTAGATTAGTTTAGATGCAATTCTTCAAATTGCCAAAACCCACTTAAGGACCAGTTCAGGTCTGAAGTCACTTTGTGGGGCCTACATAGTGGATACCCCCATAAATGACCCCATTGTAGAAACTACACCCCTCAAGGTATTCAAAACCGATTTTACAAACTTTGTTAACCCTTTAGGCGTTCCACAAGAATTCAAGGAAAATGGAGATCAAATTTTTAAATTTCACTTTTTGGGCAGATTTTCCATTTTAATAAAAATAATTCTTTAACAGATTGATGGTTAACAGCCAAACAAAACTCAATATTTATTACCCAGATTCTGCGGTTTACAGAAACACCCCACATGTGGTCATAAACTGCTGTATGGGCACACGGCAGGGCGCAGAAGAAAAGGAACTCCACATGGTTTTTAGATGCCATGTCCCATTTGAAGCCCCCTGATGCACCCTTACAGTAGAA
The DNA here is from genome assembly GCF_014858855.1 of Bufo gargarizans. Taxonomy (NCBI): domain Eukaryota; kingdom Metazoa; phylum Chordata; class Amphibia; order Anura; family Bufonidae; genus Bufo; species Bufo gargarizans. The sequence continues at coordinate 188,306,996 of NC_058083.1, forward strand.
ACTCCCAAGAAGTGACCCCATTTTGGAAACTAGGGGATAAGGTGCCAGTTTTATTAGTACTATTTTTGGGTACATATGATTTTTTTTTATCATTATAACACTTTTTATGGGGCAAGGTGACCAAAAAATTGGTTGTTTTAGCACAGTTTCTATTTATTTATTTTTACAGCATTCACCTGAGGGGTTCAGTCAAGTGACATTTTTATAGAGCAGATTGTTACGGACGTGGCGATACCTAATATGTATACTTTTTCTCATTTATTAAAGTTTTACACAATAGCATTTTTGAAACAAAAAAAAATGTTTTAATGTGTCCATGTTCTGAGAGCTATAGTTTTATTTTTTGAGAGATTTTCTTATGTAGGGGCTCGTTTTTTGCGGGATGAGGTGACTTATTGGTACCATTTTGTGGGACATACGCGTTTTTGATCACTTGGTGTTGCACCTTTTGTGATTGTAAGGTGACAAAAATTGCTTGTTTTGACATTTTTTTTTTTTTTACGGTGTTCACCTGAGGGGTTAGCTCATGTGATATTTTTAAAGAGCTGGTTTTTACGGACGCGGCAATACCTAGGGCCTCTTTCACACTTGCGTTGTCCGGATCCGGCGTGTACTCCACTTGCCGGAATTACACGCCGGATCCGTCTTCAAAATGCTTTCAGTGTTACTATGGCACCCAGGACGCTATTAAAGTCCTGGTTGCCATAGTAGGAGCGGTATACTTACAGTCCGCACGGCTCCCGGGGCGCTCCAGAGTGACGTCAGAGCGCCCCATGCGCATGGATGACGTGCCATGCGATCATGTCATCCATGCGCCTGGGGCGCCCTGACATCACTCTGAAGCACCCCGGGAGCCGCACGGATGGTAAGTATACTGCTCCCCCGCTCACCGCTTCACTTTACCATGGCTGCCAGGACTTTAGCGTCCAGGCAGCCATGGTTACCATTGAGAAAAAGCTAAACGTCGCATCCGGCAATGCGCCGAAACGACGTTTAGCTTAAGGCCGGATCCGGATCAATGCCTTTCAATCGGCATTCATTCCGGATCCGGCCTTGCGGCAAGTCTTCAGGATTTTTGGCCGGAGCAAAAAGCGCAGCATGCTGCGGTATTTTCTCCGGCCAAAAAACGTTCCGTTACAGAACTGAAGGCATTAGGATAAAACTGATCAGGATTCTTCCGGCATAGAGCCCAGACGACAGAACTCTATGCCGGAAGAAAAGAACGCAGGTGTAAAAGAGCCCTAATATGTATACTTTTTTTATTTGTTTCACTTTAACACTAGCATTTTTGAAACAAAAAAAAAAATGATGTTTTAGTGTCTCCATGTTCTAAGAGCTATATATTTTTTTTTTTTGAGAGATTTTCTTATGTAGGGGCTCATTTTTTGCGGGATGAGGTGACGGTTTTATTGGTATCATTTTGTGGGACATACGTGTTTTTGATCACTTAGTGTTGCACCTTTTGTGATGTAAGGTGACAAAAATTGCTTGTTTTGACAGTTTTTTTTTTACGGTGTTCACCCGAGGGGTTAGGTCATGTGATATTTTTATAGAGCTGGTTTTTATGGACGCGGCAATACCAAATATGTCTATTTTATTTAATTTTTTCTATTAACTTTTTTTTTATTCCTTACTTGGGGGCTTTTTTTTTTTTACATGTGAAATTTTTTATTTTATTTTTTCAACCCTTTTTTTCCCCCCATAAGGTTATACAAGACCTCTGGGGGACATTTACTTTACTTTCACTGTTGATTTCTCCTGTAATTGGGCCTGACATAGTAGCCCCAGTTACAGGAGAAATGCTGTGTTACCCAACATTAGTAAGTGCTGTCAAAAGCAGCATGGCATCCACAGACTATGCACAAGTGTGAACATTACCTGCCATTCTCAAAATGTAGGAAGCAGCCGATTGCTTTACACTGACAGCAACAGGATTTGCAGAGGAGTGGCATAAGTCAGTATTGCACCTGAGCCAGTGTAATCTTCTCTATGCTACTTCAGTCACATGCACACTACAGAATGTATTTTAATGTCCACCAAACAGATGGCAGTTTTTTTGAGGATGCATGGGGTTCACATTTTGATGACAAGTATAGGCCATTCTATTCCTTAGGCTACATTTACATGAATGTCTTGTTTCCACGTCTTTTTGCAGGTAGGATGCAGACCCATTCATTTCAATGGGTCTGCAAAAAAAAAAAAAAAAGTCTGTGGACAGCAAAATATACAGGTGTGAACGTAGCCTTATAGGTGTATTATGGCTTCATGAAATTGATACACCCTCAGGATCAGCCAAAGTGAGATCAGTAGAGGTCCAACTCTTGGATCCCCTATTTAGCAGCTTTTTGAAGGAGCTGCATGGTCTTCAATGTATGTGTAGTGTAATTAACCGCCATATCAATGAATGGAAGAGGATGCTGTAATGTCCCTATACCACTACAATGCAGTCAGCCCTTGCATTATCCCACAGCCCCTTCTGGGCTTGTTCACATGACCGTGTGAATGAAGCCTGTACTGTGGACAGCAATGCACCGACTATGGCCCAGCCGTATGGAGATTGTGGACCCATTCTGTGATCCTCAGTTCCAAAAGATAGAGCATGCTCTTTTTGCAATGCAGAGGCATGGAACCCCCAGAAAGCACTCATTGAGGTGAATGGGTCTGCATCTGATGCAGAATGCACACGGAACATTGCCATGTGTATTGCAGAACCACAATATGGCAATAGGCAGCACACGTGTGTACAAGCCCCAACAGGATCAACGAGAGGTGCAGTTAGCGGTTTCAGGTAGTGATAGCCAGTCACGCTAGTCCTTCAACATGAAATCACCATTCCAGGGGCAGCACAGCAAACCAAAACCTGAGCATTACCCATGTTCAATGGACGTATGAACAGGGATGACCTGCCTGTAGGGCATCACCTCTTGCACGATGCATTGACACTTGGCAGGACGGACCCAACAGGATGTTCACCCTGTCAGATCCGTCCTGCTGCTATTTCACCAGACCACTGCTCTGTCCCAATTGACTAATGGGGCAGAGCTCTGGCACAGTATGGCAGTTTGCGGTGAGGCTGTTGGACTAAGTCAGACATGCAGTACTTTTAGTCCGGCGGCCTTATGCGGTGCATAGCTCCACCCAGTGGGGACAGCTGTGGCACGGTGAAATAGCGGCAGGACGGATCCGACAGTGTGAACAGCCTGTCAGATCTGTCCTGCTGCTAGTGTGAAAGTAGCCTTATACAACCAGATTCAGTACTTGCCCCACATGTGGCCAGCATCACTTACACAGCATTAATATAGCACAAACCAGGTACGGAGTAAATATACTATTTATTAAACATCTATATCCATGTGCAATGTGGCAACTTTACAATTAAGCCAAACACGATAGATTGTTGGGGTTCAGGGTCTAGCACAAGTGCACTTTATGCAATAAATACATTTAAAAACAAAAAAGTATAGGCTTTAATTTAGTAAACTCTACATCGGCAATGTACAATAAAGGCGCATATGCTAATTTAACATAATTGGCTGATTTTATACAGCGCTTATTTTTTAGTCCATAAGTAAATTATTAAATGATAAAGAACATCAAACACCACCACTTCTCTAGAACTGCTAAATAAATGTTGAACACAAAAATGTAAAGACCCCATTGCTTTACAACCCACCCCAACAGTCTAAACTCTAGGAGGAAAAAGCCCACAGCTTTCCTTCCAGAGAAGGCGACTAATGTCGCTTTGCTTATCAAAAAAAATCTGTATTTCTGATCAGTCGTGAGCATTGAGACAAGATTCAATATATTTTTTCCAAAGAAAAGCACAATGAGCGCCGTGATTCGCCAATTCAGCAACAGCAAGTACAGCATTCAAAAAGATCTTCCCCAGGGATCAAATAAGATCAGCCACATTCATTGGCATCTCCTCCACTGTAGTATTGTAGAAAGTCTCAATATCACGAAGAATTCGCTTATCCTCCTCTGTAACAAAGTTTATGGCCACCCCTTTTCTACCGAACCGACCTCCGCGACCAATCCTATGAAGGAAAACAAATGTTAGAAGTGGACCAAAGTTTACATGTGTGCAAACATTTAATGAACGTTCACCATCAGTGTCCATTTAATCTCTCCATGCATGTGCATGGCTCATTAGTGGTAGAGTCCCCTTTACATGGTCAGATAGCATTCCTTTGCCAGTGACCTACCTAGTCATCCATGACAAGAGCACTGCATTTACATGTGGTAATCCCCCTCCACAGCATGGGAAACAATGGGTACTACCATCATTTATCCCATACAAATGAGTTTGCCAGCAGCAGAGTGCTGTTTAGACACCATAATCCGCTGCTGGCAAATGGTTTAAGTGTCCACTCCAGCCATCCCATCAGCACCTTTACACAGGCAGACCACCAATGAGCATAAAAGGCCCTTTAAAGCATGTGCATGATAGGATGATCTTGTCCCCTGAAAGACCATTTTCATTTAAGCAGTGATTGGAAAACGAAATGTTTTCTACAATAAGCAGGCACTGGAATACTTTATACCCAATAGGGAATTTTGCTTCTATAAACCCCAGTTTCATTGGAGACTAATTCATATACCCCACACAATATGGAGGCATCTGCAAGGCAGTCATGAGCCACTTACAGCCAGTGGCATGCTCAGGAAGTTCAGATGTTACCATTTCCCCTTCAGGTACACAGCACTTCTGATTTAAGGGTACTTTCACACTTGCATTGCGAGGATCTGGCTGACTAAGGGTACTTTCACACTTGCGTTTTTCTTTTCCTGCATAGAGTTCCGAACTGATCAGGCATATCCCCATGCATTCTGAATAGAGTAATCTGTTCAGTTTGCATCAGGATGTCTTCAGTTCAATCATATTGCCTGATCAGGCAAAAGATAAAACTGTAGCATGCTGCGGTTTTATCTCTGGCGAAAACTGAAGACATGCCTGAATGCTGGATACGGAATTTTCCCCCATAGGAATGTATTAGTGCCGGATCTGGCATTCAAAATACCGGATCAGTCCTTCCGGCCTGCTCAGACCAGTAAAAAAATGGAAAAAAAAAATTAAAATTGTACAAGACGGATCCGTCTGTCCGCATGACAAGCAGAGAGATGGATTCATCCTTGCAATGCAGTTGTGAGACTAATCCGGAGGGCAGTTCCGACGATGGAACTGCCCGCCGGATCACACTGCCACAAGTGTGAAAGTACCCTAACACATTGAAATTCCAGATCAGTCTCAAGAATAATGAATCCAGTATTTTTCTGCATTTTTAAAGGTCTGTGCATGTGCAGAATGGGAAACCGGATCCAGGATTAATACTTTTTTGAACGGGAATTAATGCTGGATCTGGCATTCTGGCAAGTGTTCAGCTGTATTTTCTATGGCCAAATACCATAAAGGGACTGAACTGATGCATCCTGAATGGAATGCTTTCCATTCAGAATGCATTAGGATAAAACTGAAGCGGTTTCCGGTATTGAGCCCCTGTGATTGAACTCCATACTGGAAAACAATGCTAGTGTGAAAGTACACTTACACAGCTTTGAATATACAGCTATTGCCAGAAACTAACAGCTTATGACCTTATTTGGGGCAGTATGAAATACTGACCCGTCAATATGTCAGTGTTCCCCACAAGTTCTGGAGCATCTTAGAACTGTAGCCTGCCCCCCCTTAGTCTTGTCTGTACACACTCCAATCAGTACCAAGTAACTGTAGGTATATTATGTGTATACAGAACTCGGGGCTAACTGTAGTCCGCATGTGAGTGCAACCAGCATAGGGTGGAGTTCTGTACACATCTTGATTTGGGTTGGTAACTTACTCCAAAACACCCCTGCCATGATATGGCAGCTGGGACCTTAGTCAATGGTGCTCATGCTTTAAACCCTTGCCATACACTAATATGCATACAGATGTTTGAGGCGTTCTCCACATTGCAAAATCCCTTGCCCAGGCAAAACCAGCACATGAAACATTCCTATGGACAAGTGTCCATGTACTTGAAGACTCCCAGTAACATTGCTGGGAATTTCTGAAGCCAGACTGCAAGATTCCATATGTGGAACCAGACAAGAACTGGTAGTGCTCTGGTAGTCTAAGGGACTGCTCTGTGGTTGACACTACAAGTTGTCATGTCCCCAAGAAGTATAGGTTTATAAGTGCATGACCACCTTTGCAGAAAGTCTTACACTCAGCTACTCTTTTATAACAAGCGGCACACCTCCTTTCAAAGCTGGTAACATGTCCAGAAGTGACGAGGATAGGGAAGTTTTTATAAAACAGGCGCAGACTGCCCGATGCTGCACCTAGTTTATGACTTTGCGTACACATCATAAATCAGGCGCAGCATCCTTGGTTATCAGCCTTTTGTACGTCACAGGGTCAGGTCCCAAGTGTACGCTGTAAAGTTTACCAAAGGTGATGATTCCTGATGGCCACTCTACATGCATCAGCTGCTCTCCAGCAAGTCAATAAAATAGTTGTCAGGAATGTGCGACTATATGCTGCTTTACCAAGAGGCCTACCAGCAGTTATTCATAAACCATCCCTTTAATGCAGTGTATTCTAAGCACTGAAACAAAAAGCTATTAACCCCTAGTGACCACCAATACTCTTTACTGACAGAGGGTTTTAGCTAAACAGCTGGCTTTAATCAATTAAATCTACCCAAAATGGTGCATTAAAAATTAGAACTTGTCCTGCACCCAAAAAATTAAATAAAGTGTGGTCACTAAGGGGTTAAGAATAAAAACACCATTCTGAGAACCAGAGGGTGCAAGTGACCATACTGCAGCAGGTCATGAATTAAAGGTGCAGCCAGTTAGCTGTCACAAGTTGTCCTGCTGCTACAGGCTACCACTGCATATTACAGCACCAGAAAGATATTTAAAGAACCCAGCAGCTAATATAGCCACTTGATATTCATTGCAAGCTAAATCAGTTTCATCTAGAGCAGACATAACAGCAAAGGCCAAGGCATTAATACCAAGAACTCTCATTTCCAACTGTTGCTATTACACAACAGAATACAGATATTAAAAAGCATTACCTTTGCAAGCATTAGTCCATGCTCCACTGGTCATCCTCACATCACGACCAGATGTGCAGTTTCTCTGTTTGAGAACGCACACCACTTCCACAGGCCATTCTCAGCAGTGTCCTGGAGCAACTGTAGTCTGCTCCTCAACTATTTGAACATAAAGGTTCATAAGAATTTTGCCTGAGGAGTTAGCGAAATTTCATTTTTTAAATAAAATTGTTTGAGACCAAGCGTCCCCATCTGCTGTGAGGGTCAAGACAAACAGGGATAGTAGGAAGCAATTTATTGTTTGCAGGGGGAACGACAGAACAGCACTTAACAGCTGTACTGTAACTTATCCTGCAGAGCAAGTGCTTCCCCGAGCCGTAGTCCTCCCCACAGATGGCATTTAATGCTTTGGCACAGACCTTGCTGCATTTGTTTCCCAGCTACAAGAACTGCATTAACACAATAAGCAACCAGCTATACAGCTGCATGCCACGCAAATAGAAGTTAGTTTTATCTTTAACAGACCTGTGGATGTAGTTCTCACGGTTGGTAGGTCATAATTGATTACTAGGGAAACCTGCTGAACATCTATCCCACGTGCCTATAAAACAAGGATGAATGTTAGGAAGTTCAGGGGCATAGCCAAATGTATCCAATAAAAAAAAAAAAAGTTACTGCGAGTTACTGAATGTAGTTGTCAGCCACATAATAGTGGTGAACTACAACGGTGTAGTCCACTGTGGAATATGGCTCTTGCTGTTCCAAAGAGCATTACTGCTAGGTACAAGTCACCTTTGCAGAAGTAAGAAGTCTTTGGTTACGGGAGGGGGGGGGGGGGGGGGGGGGTCACCACTTACCAGCAAGTCTGTGGTTATTAACACACGACTAGATCCAGATCTGAACTCTCTCATAATGACGACTCGTTCCTTCTGGTCCATATCACCATGCTGTCGAGATGAGGAGTTAGTTACAAGTGAAAAGCCATTATTACACTACAACTGTATGAGACCAAGCGTCCCTGCCAGCCACAGAGAACAGTCAGGGATAGTAGGAAACATGTTACTATCAGCAGGGGGAACGACAACACAGCACCAAACTGCTATATTGTAACTTATCCTGCTAGTGTGATTTATTCTACCACTTACCAGAGCAGATACGGTAAAGTCTCTTGCATGCATTTTCTCAGTAAGCCAGTCAACCTTTCTCCTGGTATTCAGAAAAATAACAGCTTGAGTAATGGTCAAAGTCTCATACAGATCACATAGGGCAGGCATGTCCAAACTGCGGCCCTCCAGCTGTTGCAAAACTACAACTCCCAGCATGCCTGGATAGCTTACAGCTATTAGGGCATGCTGGGAGTTGTAGTTTTGCAACAGATGGAGGGCCGCAGTTTGGACATGCCTGACATAGGGTATCCAACTTCCACTCCTAAAAAATAAAATAAGCATTTAAAATGTTAGTTTAGACCCAACTTAAGGGTACTTTCACACTTGCGGCAGGATGGATCCGACGGGCTGTTCACCATGTCTGATCCATCCTGCGGACCGCCGCTCCGCCCCCATTGACTATAATGGGGACGGGGGCGGAGCTCCGGCACAGCACGGAGAAAGGCCGCCGGACTAAAATTACTGCATGTCAGGCTTTTTAGTCCGGCAGCTTTCTCAGTGCACCGCCGGAGCTCCGCCCCAGTCCCCATTATAGTCAATGGGGACGGAGCGGCAGTCCGTGGGCACGGCGAAATAGCTGCAGGACGGATCCGACATGGTGAACAGCCTGTCGGATCCGTCCTGCCGCAAGTGTGAAACTAGCCTAAGATGTCTGAACACTGACGAGCATGCTGCTGCGTGAGCCTACCTCTCGTTCAACATTAATGTAGAACTGCTTAATACCCTCCAAAGTCAATTCCTCCTTTTTGACAAGGATACGAATTGGATCCCTCAAACTTTGTCACTTCCAACACATCAGTTGGCATTGTGGCAGAAAGCAGGACAACCTAAAATGTGAGAACATCTCAGGGTAAGAGGTAGGTACACATGGTGCAAAGCAGAACATAACTGGACACTACTTGGCTGCAGATATGTAACTGGTATTTTTACAAGATTTGAACCATTTTAGAATAGTCAGACTTTTCCAGACTGGGTCCCATTATGGTTTTTCCCAGTTAACGCATCTGAGAAACTGCCCTTAAAAGGGAGCAGAACATAGCAGCTTTCTTCCAGACACAGAATATTGCATCTCCTACAATTAGGCTGAGCTGCAATACCAGATAACCCATGCACAGGTGCTGTTTTTGGAAGAACTTGGTCCATATTTGTAGTTGTGGACAACCCCGTTAATTCACTTTGTTCAGACATCTACCTGTATAACAAGAACCCTCTTCAAGTGCTACCATAGCTGTTCAAATAAGCATTGTGCTCCCCTCAAAAAGTGAAGAGCATACACCGATATACAAGCAAATTCTCAATTCCCCACAAACCTCTGCATTGTGCCACCATTACCTAAATGTTTGTGCTCAGCTTTTGAAAGATCTCATATTTGATCCTTAAAACCACAGCTCAACATCTCATCAGCTTCATCCAACACAAACATTTTTATCCATTTGGGGGCTGGAAGCAAGCAGTAGTCTAGTTAGTGATCCCCTGAATTGTCAGTTTACATGACAAACATTGTAAAGGCTACTTACACAGATAGCGTCTATTCAACATGTCAAATACACGGCCAGGAGTTCCCACAACAATGTGAGGCGCTTCTGCCTGCAGTTTCTGCATTTCATTGCGAACATTTGTGCCTCCAATGCAAGCGTGACATGTTGCACCCATGTAGTCACCCAGGGCCAAAATTACCTTTTGAATCTAAGAATAAATAAAACTAGTAAGTTTATGAAAGACAAAAACCATAAGTTTACAGGCAGATAAATTACATACAATTATCTATTTAGAGAGCAAATGCATATTTCCAGGTAACAGTATAATGGCTGAAGCTTCCAGCCGGCACATGTCACCAGAGGGCAGCAAAGACTACAGTCCTCATGCAGATACACAGAACAGCCTAGTCAAGATGAAAGGCTATGGATGCCTTTGGGGGTAATGGTTCAGTTCTTCTCTGTACAGATAGCAGTCTATTTGCAGAGCAGCAGGATTTCCACCTACAAGGCGTTCTGTCAAATAGAAGCCCCGACCACCCATGTGTAGCTCTAATGACTGAACTCCTGACAGCACAAACCCAAAAGCTAGATGCATGCCAGGTTGCTTTCATTAGCAGTCAGGAGTTCAGAGATTAGGGCACCATGCAAATACAGACCAACATCTGTACAGAGAAAGGGCTGAACATTTTAAATGAGCAATGTAAGGAATTGTAACCCACAGTGAGTAGAATGCACAAAGGTTTCCTCAGCCTTTAAAGACATTAGGCTTAACTTCACCCCAGTTTACAAAGCCATTCTGGCAAAGGACCATATCCTAGCCAGAACTGACACTTGAAGCTCCTTGAGTATTTGCAGCTTCAGGGGCTTTTATCAATCACAGCAAGTTACTCTAGTATAAAAGCCTGCTTGGCTGAAGACCACAGCTAGTGCCATGTAGAGCCACTAGAACAGTTCTCTCCTGGCTTCCCTGGTCACATACCTATGGAATGGTTTATAATTTGGTTCCATACCCCTGAACAGGACATGCAAGTTTAGGATTCATTGATGCAAGTGATAGAGGTGACTGGCTGCAGCAGTCACATGCCATATCCAGTCAGTTTGTAGACAGTGGCAGGAGGACTGGACCAGGGCTTGTCCAATACTTTAAAGGGTTTCTGTCACCAGATTTAACCCTATTAAACTGACATTAGCGATGTGCTAGTGTCAGCTAAACCTAACTAGCCTATTCCTACTTTTATCTATGCCCCCATTACTCAAACTATAACTTTGCCCCTGCTCCTAGAGACTCTGTTCTCATCACCTCTGGCCACTCTTTGCTACACTAGATTGACATGGCCCAGCAGCATTTGTCTCCTGCCTCTGGCCCTGTCTGCCATGTAAATCTCACGCCTGCGCCACCCAGTTCAGTATTCAGCGCAGGCACAGTGAGTGAAGTGTGCTCGCTGGCTTACTCACTGCGCCGAATACTGAACAGCATGAGATTTCCCCAGCACACAGGGCCAGCAGTTGGAGGTGAAGGCTGCCAGGCCCTGTCAATCTAATGTAGCAGGGCGTGGCCAGAGGTGGGAGAACAAAGCCTCTAGGAGCAGGGGCAACACCCACCTGCACCTAGAGGCTAATTAGCATATTCTAAAAGCTATGTTTCTGGATTAACCGGGGCATAGATAAAAGTAGGCATAGACTAGTTAGGTTCAGCCGACCTTAGCACGTCGCTAATGTCAGCCAGTTCAATAGGGGTAATTCTGGTGACAGAAACCCTCATCTCAACCCACCCATTTAAAGGGGGGGGGGGTTGAAATAAAACCAAAAATACAACTTTATTAGTACTCATTGAATGTTGCACTCCTGGAAGTGTACCAGGCATATAAGGACCAGGAGAGCAGTGCTGGCCCACTAAGCAACATTTAATATGTACCAATGAAAATATGTTTACTGTAATCAAGGAAGGAGACCTGAAATATTGGATAACCCCTTTAAGCACTTTAATAACCATCCCCTGCTCACAGCACATTCATAAAGTCTCTGCAGCTGCAAAAACACCTGCCTTATAGGGACTGCAACCCTCAAACGCCCCCATCCCAAACAGCTGGTGTACACTAGCTGTAAGACCACTACTGTATGTAGCATACCCTAATGTGAGGCTTCACAAACATGACACATTAGTGCCAGAGGATGAATGAGCCCATCAAAGGAACCCCTTTCATCTGTGTAATCAGTACATATGGTCATTACTTTACACTGCATGTAACCATAATAGGGGAAACGCTAGAGACTCAGTACAGCTATTCACCTGCTAACATACATTTAACTCACTAAGGAGAACCTGCCACCATGGAATGCAGTACAATCTGCTGGCAGCAGGTTATAGAGCAGGAGAAGCAGAGCAGAATATACATTCATGGGGAAAGTGTCAGCAAAACTCAGTTTATACATCTGCTCTGACTTAGTTGTCCACGTGGCTGTCTTACCAGCGATTTTGTGTACACAATGCTACCAATAAGATGGTCCTGTGGACAACTGTACTAAGTAAGTTTGGAATTTTGCTCATTCTCCCCACACAGAACTACTTACCTGCTCAGCTTCTCCTGCTCTACAGAATACTGCCTACAGCTTCCAGTGCATTTCATGGTGGCAGGTTCTCCAACTGTACATCCATACCACTAACGTAGGAGAGCGGAAGATCCAAGCCCCTAATCACATGTGACACTAGAACAAGCATTTCACAAGTGACATGCAAAGCACCAGAAGACTAAGACGACCATGTTCACATTTTGAACACTGCAGTTTCCATATTACACAACTGCATAGCAAGTCTTGGAGCGCATTACAGCAATGTTAAGCCATATTAGAAGTATACTAGTCTAATCAAACTCAAGCCGTTGGATTAAGTGGTGAGGCATTTATGACAGTGTGGCTAGTGAAGCCATCTGCACTCACAGTTGTGGAATCTGAAAGGCGTGCAGAACAGTTGCAAGCTACCCTGTCAATACCTGTTGAGCCAGTTCTCTTGTGGGAGCCAATACTAGAGCTTGGGTCTCCTTGAGCTCAATCTCCAGTTGCTGCAGGATGGAAATGGCAAATGTGGCTGTCTTGCCAGTACCTGACTGAGCTTGGGCAATCACATCATACCCTAAAAAGAGTAGGGAGACATTTAATGTTCCCAAATATTACCTGCTTGTGTTACCCAAGACAATTTTAACAAGTGATCAGAAAGTTTATGTTCTCTCCATTTCAGGTCAGTCCCGAAAGATGGTTACCATCATTTCACTTGTCTAGGATCATACAGGGAATCTGGGAATGACTCATTTCCCATGTCTACAAGCTCTACAGACAGAACCATACAAACCTTTAATGCAGGGAATGATTGCCCTTTGCTGAATAGCAGAAGGTTTCTCAAAGCCATAAGCATAGATTCCTCTCAGGAGAGATTCTTTTAGGTTCATATCGTCAACAATTTCATTCCAGTTGCTCTGTAGGAAGAGAGACTCATTTATCCTTCAGTCATCACCCATCTTAGGATGGGAAATAGGTATTTTACCAACCTCAATGACACCATCGGGGTCCATTCCTTCAGGGCCGCCATGGTCTCTAAGGGAAAACATGTTACATGAAGTGAATAAGACCTCAATATTGACTGCCATCCCCTACCATCAACTGACTAAAGACTGGTACTACACAACCATGTGCCACCAGATGCCCAGCACTAGAGTGCCAGGAGACTGACAAATATTTATGAAGTTTAAGTAAAAACAAGTTTGGTCTTTTTTTTGGAAGTTTCAGCTTCCAAGATGAGCAAAAATGCATCAATGTTAAAGAGGACCTTTCACTACGGTACAAACTAAAAACTAACTAGATCAGTGGGCAGAGCGGCGCCCAGGGGTCCCCCTGCACTTACTAGTATGCCTGGGCGCCGCTCCGTTCGCCCGGTATAGGCTCCGGTGTCTGCGCTCCCTCTGACTGATTTTTTTGTAGGAGGCGTGTCCCTTGCTGCACTGCTGGCCAATCACAGCGCACAGCTCATAGCCTGTTACAGCAGGAAGTCAGCTACCGATCACTGCCAGGCGCCCACGGATCACATGGGCACAGACTCAGACCATGGAATTAGAGACATAACATTGTCACTAAAATGATTCCTTTCTCTCTGCGGTCTATCACCAATGCTTACTGGATATACACAGATGTGCTCTTAGCATTGAGGGGCTGGCCTAACCTCTCAGAGCACTGCTACACTGCCCCCCTCCCTGTGAGACTGAGCCCCAAAGTTACTGCTCTATTGCCTGGCCCCAAAGTCTTGACTGAAAGTTTCAGAGTACACCCCCCCACTCAGATTTCACCGACACCTGGCCCTGTCCATCTCAAAGGGTGTGGGGGGGATAAAAATAAAGGACTGGAGTCCATGATACAGTGGCTACCGCCTGGAAAACGTGGCCACCATGGAACCAAATGGCTGAACATAATAGAAATGTCAGATGCAAACAGCCATATGGTAACTTTACATAGGGCTGTTTACCAGGCAATTATTGGGACTGGACAGCATTTACTTACAGCAGTCATCTCATAAGGCTTATTTCTGGCCAGCAGATCCAGGGTTACTCTGGATGGCCTGTGGGTCAGGATTTTGCGTGGCAGCTGAAAGATCCTCTCACCTGATAAGAGTTCATTATCCATGGGGGGGAAAGATCACGTCACATTCTACAGGGCAGTTACCAGAAGGAGTGTTTCTACAAACATCCCCAATAATTCCCAGTGACCTGCGCAAGGACCTCAAAAATGGGGGTCATCTCATCTAAGGGTACCTCCACACTAGCGTTGTTACAATCTGGCAGGCAGTTCTGTTTCCGGATCCGTTATTCGTTGAAATACTGATCACTCTTTCCAGTATCAAACGGAATAACAGATCTGTTTTTTTTTTTAAAGCTCGAAAGAACTGCACATGCTCAGACTGTAAAACTGGATCCAGCATTAATACATTTCAATGGAAGTTAATGCTGGATCCAGCAAGTGTGGTAGTGTTCTGGAAAATATACTGCAGCAATTTGTCAGGTCAAATACCGTACAAGGGATGGAACTGAAGACATCCTGATGCATATAGAATGGATTGCTTTCCACTCAATGCATTGGGAGAAAACTAAAGCTCCCCCCCCCCCCCAATGCTGTTCCAGTAGTGCACGGGTGCTACAAAAAGCAGTCCAGCAAGGTATAGCAGAGCTCAGTACACTACAGCTCATGCACTGCAATGTTATCTAGCCGGCCCACTGCTGCTCCCTGTCCACCTGGTGGGCACTTTATGTACAATTAGGGTACTTAGGGGAACCCTGATCAGTTTTATCCTAATGCATTCTGAAGGGAGAGCAATCCATTCAGAATGGATTCAGTAACTGTTCAGTCCAGAGATAATACTGCAGCATGCTAGTTCAGTGTCTGCATGGAACCAGACTGCCTGGCAGGGCATCTGTGTGGCACATGGCACAGCCCTACCCTGTACCTAAAGGAATGGCACAAGTGATCAGTAAGTTTATGTTCTCTCCATTTCAGGTCAGTCCCGAAAGATGGTTACCATCATTTCACTTGTCATGCCGCCTAGTGACAGGCCCAGCTAACGCCAGCTGTGTACGAGGAGCCTGCGTTTTACTCCCCAGCCCCCCTGTAAGCACAGCACGGGCGCCCCCTTTCCCTCACTGCCCCGCTCCCCTCCACCGTCAGCTCAGCCTCGACCCCTCCCCCGGCCTCCGGTTTCAGTTCGGGCGGCAACCAAGGCCAAAATCTCAACTACTGACGTGCCCCAAGCGCAGGGTCTGCCCCGAGTACCGGATTCCGACACAAAACCCGAGGCTGAAGTAAAAGCAGCTACATAAGCCCTGTAGTGTGTACGGGGCGAGCGCGGGGCCTACACAAGCCTAGGTGACCGGGCAGACGGCCAGCGAAAAGCAGCAGGCACGTAGCCCCAGTAACTACAGGGACTACGTAGGAGCGGGCATGAGTGCCAACAGGGGTGTAAATTACCTTGAATAATCCGCAGAGCAACCAGACATGATCCGCACCACGTTGCAGAGCTCAACTGAAAAGGACTTGCTGTCGCTGAGGGGGGGGGGGGGCTCCCGCTATTTATATACCCGGAACTACATTTCTGAACGGCGCAGGAATACCGCGACTGTGATTGAAAGTCTGTAGCGCATTTAAACTGAATATCCTTGCTTGTTGCTACTGTATACCGAATATCTTGACCCAAAAACTATTTCCCCGTGTGTTTCTTGCTAAAGAACGTATTCCTTAAGGGGAAATGGAACTTTTTTTTTCTCCCTACACTTTTTTTCCGTACCGCGGAAAGATATTGCAACAAATGGTGAGTAGGTTATAGATCGGTGAGACGCACGGGGTTTCTCTCCCCGGCTCCTGCAGAAGCTCCGCCTTCCTTGCGGCCGGTGACGTCACTCACAGGGCTGGTCAGGAGAGTTCTAGTGGGAGAATGTGACCCTCGGAAATGACTGTCCTTCTTAACCCCTCAAAGACCAGGGCCATTTTAGTTTTTCCACATTGCAAGAGCCATAACTTTATATTGTCTGTTCATATGAGGGCTTTTTCTTTTTTTTGCGTGAGAAGTATGTATTTTTAGTTTTCATCGCACCATTTTAACCCCTTTGTGCCCAGCCTGTCTTGGGCCTTAAAGGGAACCTGTCACCCAAAAATCGCCTATTAAGCTGTTTACAGTACCTTATAGTGCTGTATAGTCGTTTCCTGATGCACTTTTTGTTAGTTTTGCAGCATGTATGCTCAGTCAGAAATCGATGTTATATTCAGCTGCTGCCCCGTGCTTCAAGTCAGGCTTGAAGTCACGGGGGCAGCGGCCTCGGCGTCTTACATGGCCCTCTCCCCGCCCCCTGCCTCTGTGACTGACAGCCGAAATCCGATTCCGGGACCGCGCTCAACGGCCGCATGCGCAGTAAAGGGCGGCAGGAGCGCGGTCCCGGCTGCCGCGCGTACTACGCGCCGTCTTACTTTCGCCGCACTGCGCATGCGCCCGACATCCTGTATCAAACGCGCCCGCGCCCGGCATCTGGGCGCGGGCGCGTTTGATACAGGATGTCGGGCGCATGCGCAGTGCGGCGAAAGTAAGACGGCGCGTAGTACGCGCGGCAGCCGGGACCGCGCTCCTGCCGCCCTTTACTGCGCATGCGGCCGTTGAGCGCGGTCCCGGAATCGGATTTCGGCTGTCAGTCACAGAGGCAGGGGGCGGGGAGAGGGCCATGTAAGACGCCGAGGCCGCTGCCCCCGTGACTTCAAGCCTGACTTGAAGCACGGGGCAGCAGCTGAATATAACATCGATTTCTGACTGAGCATACATGCTGCAAAACTAACAAAAAGTGCATCAGGAAACGACTATACAGCACTATAAGGTACTGTAAACAGCTTAATAGGCGATTTTTGGGTGACAGGTTCCCTTTAATGACAAGAAGCCTATTTACATTAGCACCTTCCAAGACCTGTAACTTTTTAACTTTTTCATCTATGTAGCTGTATGAGGGCTTGTTTTTTACAGGACAAGTTGCAGTTTGAATGGTCCCAATTTGGGGTACATATAACTTACTCATTAACTTTTATTAACTCTTTCTGGGAAGGGGGCAGCAATACTGTCACTGAGTTTTTTTATTGTAAATTTTGTGGCGTTTCTTTGGCATACATAACACAATAACTTTATTATCAGGGTCAGTACAATTACAGCAATGTCAAATACATGTTATCCATTTTTTTATTTTTTTTTACATTTTACTACTTTTGCACAATAAAAACCTACTTTTGCACACAATAAAAAAAGCAATGGCTATTTGTGCACCACATCACAGATTTGTCCACACTCCAGAAGGCGTGGTGCAGAACGGAGGCACAGAACTTCACGGAAGCACTATGGAGTGCTTCCGTGGGGTTTCTCTCCGTGCCTCCGCACCGCCCCAAAAATATTTTTTTGCTGTGCGGATGGATCACGGACCTATTCAAGTTGAATGGGTCTTAACCGCCTCCGGACCGCCTAACGCAGGATCGTGGTCCGGAGGCGGCAGCTCTGCGCACAGTCACGCATATATGCGTCATCTCGCGAGACGCGAGATTTCCTGTGAACGCGCGCACACAGGCGCGTGCGTTCACAGGATCGGAAGGTAAGCGAGTGGATCTCCAGCCTGCCACCGGCGATCGTTCGCTGGCAGGCTGGAGATGCGATTTTTTTAACCCCTAACAGGTATATTAGACACTGTTTTGATAACAGCGTCTAATATACCTGCTACCTGGTCCTCTGGTGGTCCCTTTTGCTTGGATCGACCACCAGAGGACACAGGCAGCTCAGTAATAAGTAGCACCAAACACCACTACACTACACCCCCCTTGTCACTTATTAACCCCTTATCACCCCATATAGACTCCCTGATCACCCCCTGTCATTGATCACCCCCCTGTAAAGCTCCATTCAGACGTCCGTATGATTTTTACGGATACATGGATCGGATCCGCAAAACACATACGGACGTCTGAATGGAGCCTTACAGGGGGGTGATCAATGACAGGGGGGTGATCACCCATATAGACTCCCTGATCACCCCCCTGTCATTGATCACCCCCCTGTAAAGCTCCATTCAGACGTCCGTATGATTTTTACGGATCCATGGATACATGGATCGGATCCGCAAAACACATACGGACGTCTGAATGGAGCCTTACAGGGGGTGATCAATGACAGGGGGGTGATCACCCATATAGACTCCCTGATCACCCCCCTGTAAGGCTCCATTCAGACGTCCGTATGATTTTTACGGATCCATGGATACATGGATCGGATCCGCAAAACACATACGGACGTCTGAATGGAGCCTTACAGGGGGGTGATCAATGACAGGGGGGTGATCACCCATATAGACTCCCTGATCACCCCCCTGTAAGGCTCCATTCAGACGTCCGTATGTTTTTTACGGATCCACGGATACATGGATCGGATCCGCAAAACACATACGGACGTCTGAATGGAGCCTTACAGGGGGGTGACCAATGACAGGGGGGTGATCACCCTTATAGACTCCCTGATCACCCCCCTGTCATTGATCACCCCCCTGTAAGGCTCCATTCAGACGTCCATATGATTTTTACGGATACATGGATCAGATCCGCAAAACACATACGGACGTCTGAATGGAGCCTTACAGGGGGGTGATCAATGACAGGGGGGTGATCACCCTTATAGACTCCCTGATCACCCCCCTGTCATTGATCACCCAAGTGACCCCATTTTGGAAAGAAAACACCCCAAGGTATTCTGTGAGGGGCATGGCGAGTTCCTAGAATTTTTTATTTTTTGTCACAAGTTAGTGGAATATGAGACTTTGTAAGAAAAAAAGAAAAAAAAACTATTTCTGCTAACTTGGGCCAAAAAAATGTCTGAATGGAGCCAGGGGGGTGATCAATGACAGGGGGGTGATCACCCATATAGACTCCCTGATCACCCCCCTGTCATTGATCACCCCCCTGTAAGGCTCCATTCAGGGGGGTGATCAATGACAGGGGGGTGATCAGGGAGTCTATATGGGTGATCACCCCCCTGTCATTGATCACCCCCCTGGCTCCATTCAGACATTTTTTTGGCCCAAGTTAGCAGAAATAGTTTTTTTTCTTACAAAGTCTCATATTCCACTAACTTGTGACAAAAAATAAAAAATTCTAGGAACTCGCCATGCCCCTCACGGAATACCTTGGGATGTTTTCTTTCCAAAATGGGGTCACTTGTGGGGTAGTTTATACTGCCGTGGCAATTTAGGGTCCCTAATGTGTGCGAAGTAGTTTCAAATCAAAATCTGTAAAAAATGGCCGGTGAAATCCTAAAGGTGCTCTTTGGAATGTGGGCCCCTTTGCCCACCTAGGCTGCAAAAAAGTGTCACACATCTGGTATCGCCGTACTCAGGAGAAGTTGGGCAATGTGTTTTGGGGTATCATTTTACATATACCCATGCTAGGTGAGAGAAATATCTTGGCAAAAGACAACTTTTCCCATTTTTTTTATACAAAGTTGGCATTTGACCAAGATATTTATCTCACCCAGCATGGGTATATGTAAAATGATACCCCAAAACACATTGCCCAACTTCTCCTGAGTACGGCGATACCAGATGTGTGACACTTTTTTGCAGCCTAGGTGGGCAAAGGGGCCCACATTCCAAAGAGCACCTTTAGGATTTCACCGGCCATTTTTTACAGATTTTGATTTCAAACTACTTTGCACGCATTTGGGCCCCTAAAATGCCAGGGCAGTATAACTACCCCACAATTGACCCTATTTTATAAAGAAGACACCCCAAGGTATTTCGTGATGGGCATAGTGAGTTCATGGAAGTTTTTTTTTTTTGTCACAAGTTAGTGGAATATGAGACTTTGTAAGAAAAAAAATCAAAAAAAATCATCATTTTCCGCTAACTTGTGACAAAAAATAAAAAGTTCTGTGAACTTACTATGCCCATCAGCGAATACCTTAGGGTGTCTACTTTCCGAAATGGGGTAATTTGTGGGGTGTTTGCACTGTCTGGCCATTGTAGAACCTCAGGAAACATGACAGGTGCTCAAAAAATCAGAGCTGCTTCAAAAAGCGGAAATTCACATTTTTGTACCATAGTTTGTAAACGCTATAACTTTTACCCAAACCATTATTTTTTTTTACCCAAACATTTTTTTTTATCAAAGACATGTAGAACAATAAATTTAGAGAAAAATCTATATATGGATGTCGTTTTTTTTTTTTTTTTTTGCAACTGAAAGTGAAAAATGTCATTTTTTTGCAAAAAAATCGTTACATTTCGATTAATAACAAAAAAAAGTAAAAATGTCAGCAGCAATGAAATACCACCAAATGAAAGCTCTATTAGTGAGAAGAAAAGGAGGTAAAATTCATTTGGGTGGTAAGTTGCATGACCGAGCAATAAACGGTGAAAGTAGTGTAGTGCAGAAGTGTAAAAAGTGGTCTGGTCATTAAGGGGGTTTCAGCTAGCGGGGTTGAAGTGGTTAATCTGTCTGCAGAAACCGCACAGATGTTGCCCGTGCATTGGGGACCAGAAATTGTGGTCCCTAGTGCACGGAACGGCTGGCACATGTTCGTGTGCATGAGCCCTGGCTAAAAGATTACCGTTAGTTGCCACCGCATTCCTTATCTGATCAGAAACCTGCCAGTCCTTAGCAGTGTAAGGCCTCATGCACACGATCGTTCCGTGCATTGGGGACCGCAATTTGCGGCCCCCAATGCACGGGCAACATCCTTGCAGATTCCACAGACTGATCCAGACCCGTTCAACTTGAATGGGTCTGTGATCCATCCACACCATGTGCTTCCGTGGGGTTGTGTGCTGCCATTCCGCACCAGACCTTCTGGATTGCAGACCCATTCAAGTGGGTGCCCGTATATTGTAGACCTGCTGTTTGTGGGCCGCAATACATTCACGGCCCTCTGGCATGAGGCCTAAAGGTGCCTTCAAAATGAGTTCCATTCATTTCAATGGGGCAGCAAACCCATGGATTTTTGAAAGCCTCATTCAGATGAACGGAACTGATTTTAGAGTTGCGGAAAATTCTGCAACAAAATCTGCAATGTATGAATTATGCTGTAATAAACAAACTGAAAAATATTTAATGATTATTGTTGCGTGCAATTGAACAAAAAACCCGCTAAATCATTGCTTGGGGCTTGTATATAAAAAAATAAAATAAAATTCTTCCCACCTAATTAGACTCTAATTAACATAGCTGATCATGCCCGATTTCCCAACCACTTGTCATAACTGTAGTGAGTGGTGTAAAAACCAAAAAGTCACAGAATTTTTTGTGCAAGTAACATAGTACATAAGGCCGAAAAAAGACATTTGTCCATCCAGTTCGGCCTGTTATCCTGCAAGTTGATCCAGAGGAAGGCAAAAAAACCCTGTCAGGTAGAAGCCAATTTTCCTCACTTTAGGGGAATAAAAATTCCTTCCCGACTCCAATCAGGCAATCAGAATAACTCCCTGGATCAACGACCCCTCTATAGTAGATATAGCCTGTAATATTATTACGCTCCAGAAATACATCCAGGCCCCTCTTGAACTCCTTTATTGTACTCACCATCACCACCTCCTCAGGCAGAGAGTTCCATAGTCCCACTGCTCTTACCGTAAAGAATCCTTTTCTATGTTTGTGTACAAACCTTCTTTCCTCCAGACGCAGAGGATGTCCCCTCATCACAGTCACAGTCCTGGGGATAAACAGATGATGGGATTATTTATACATAGTAATTAGATCTCCCGATCTCCCCTCAGTCGTCTTTTTTCTAAAGTAAATAACCCTAATTTTGATAATCTTTCAGGGTACTGTAGTTGCCCCATTCCAGTTATTACTTTAGTTGCCCTCCTCTGGACCCTCTCCAGCTCTGCTATGTCTGCCTTGTTCACTGGAGCCCAGAACTGTACACAGTACTCCATGTGTGGTCTGACTAGTGATGTGTAAAGTGGCAGGACTATGTTCTTTTCACGGGCATCTATGCCCCTTCTGATGCAACCCATTATCTTATTGGCCTTGACAGCAGCTGCCTGACACTGGTTTTTGCAACTTAGTTTGCTGTTTATTAAAATTCCTAGATCCTTTTCCATGTCAGTGTTAGGCTACTTTTACACTTGCGTTCGGAGCGGATCCGTCTGGTGTCTGCACAGACGGATCCGCTCCTATAATGCAGACGATGAGATCCGGTCAGAACGGATCCGTCTGCATTATATTTCAGAAAAAATTCTAAGTGTGAAAGTTAGTCAGATGGATCCGTCCAGACTTTACATTGAAAGTCAATGGGGTACAGATCCGTTTGAAATTGAGCCATATTGTGTCAACTGCAAACGGATCCGTCCCCATTGACTTACATTGTAAGTCTGGACGGATCCGTTTGACTCCGCACGGACAGGCGGACACCCGAACGCTGCAAGCAGCGTTCAGGTGTCCGCCTGCTGAGCGGAGCGGAGGCCAAACGGTGCCAGACTGATGCATTCTGAGCGGATCCACATCCACTCAGAATGCATTGGGGCCGTACGGATGCGTTCGGGGCCGCTTGTGAGAGCCTTCAAACGGAACTCACAAGCGGAGCCCCGAACACTAGTGTGAAAGTAGCCTCACCGAGTGTTTTACCATTTAGTATGTACGGGTGACTTGCATTATTCCTTCCCATGTGCATAACTTTACATTTGTCCGTGTTAAACCTCATCTGCCACTTCTCTATCCAAGCCTCTAATCTTTTCAGATCCATCTGTAGCAGTATACTGTCCTCTTCAGTGTTAATTACTTTACACAGTATAGTGTAATCTGTGAAAATTTATATTTTACTGTGCAAGCCTTCTACAAGATCATTAATATTGAAGAGAATAGGGCCCAATACGGCCCATTACTGACCGCTGAGGTACCCCACTAGTGACAGTGACCCAATCTGAGTATGTACCATTAATAACCACCCTCTGTTTTCTATCATTGAGCCAGTTACTTACTTACCCACTTACCTCAAAAATATAGTAACCTCAAAAATATTGCAAAAGCCCTATTTTGTGACTTTTTGAGGCTAGTATTCTGGCGTGCAGGGTGTGATATAACATGACAGGAGGCTTCCTATTTTGCATTAACTCTCTTTACTAACTCCACAGCAGTAAAGAAAAACGTAAAGAGTAACAAGTAAATCACTGTGCAGCATAGTATATAAGGGTCATACTGCGTGTACACTTCCTCTTTCTTTACTGCTCCATCGCAGACAGGTCAGACTTTTTGCTGCCCTGGAGCTTTACTTACTTATTGTACTTTAATCTTGATTATATTCTATTATTATCATTCCCTCGGTTTCCCCAGGTTCCCCCACTGCCCCCTAGCCTGGAGTACCCTCCTGGGCTTCCTCCTTGCGGCCAAAACCGTTCGCGTCCGTTTTCGCGCCGGCCCGCTTCCAAGCGCGGCCGGCCTAAAAATTTAGCCCCCGGCTTGCGGCCTACACTCGCGGCCGCCATTTTGGGTCGCGGACATCGTGAGATTTCGCGGCCATCTTAATTTAACCTCAGGCATCTCATTGGGGACTCAGTGTGGCTGTACTAACTTGCTGTTACCCCTGCATTGCTGGTTTTCAGCCCCTTTGTGTCTGGCACCCCTGTGCCTGTCTCGGATTACCTGCTCAGCATTCCATCTGCTTCAAAGAGACTGCTACTCAGTTTTCTCTGTGCCTCATCTAACTACCTATCAAGCTCTATCCTGTGGCTGGGTCAGTCAGGTCAGTGCTGCTGCCTGTTTATTATTGTGACCTGCACTTAAGGGTCCCAACCCTGTGCAACCGGGGTGAGCCCCCACTATAAATACGCTGCTTATTGGGAGACTAGCTGTTGCAGTTCTCTCTAACTGGGTGAGCCCCAGTTTATAAGGTCACTACTATACCCTGCTTGGGTTTGTACTGGGCTCTGTTCCCATACTATTAAAACTGACCCTACGCCTGTTCTCAAGACCTAGGTGCCCGTTTATTACTGTGCCTTTCGGTGACATACCAGCCTACCCTTATCATGGAAGATTCCCAGAACGCCCCTGTGGACTTCCAGGCCATGATTAACGCAGCTGTCACTGCCTCTGTGGAGAAGGCACTCTCCAAGGCCCGAGCTTCGTCTCCTGACGTACCTAAAACCCGCAGACGTCCACGTCACGAGTCGGACTCCGATCGATCCGACTATCAGACAGGAGATGAATCCCGCCCTACAAAACGCCATGACAAAGGCAAGGACTATGCACCCAAACCATCCAAGGGTAAGGCACCTGCCAAGCGTAAATCTGCCAAACTACACACCCCGGCCCCGCGTCAGGAGTACTCTTCAAATGAAGAGCAGGGCCCTGTCCAGTCCATGTCAGTGCTGGATGAGTGGCAAGCTGACGCTTCTGAGTTGGATTACGACGCATGGGGCTCGGACGAAAAGTCTGTCTCCGCTTTCATGCGGCCCAGGCAGGAGGTATCGAAGACACTGCGGATGCAGAACCTCCTCTTGACTCAGACACCATTGTGGACCCCTCAGGTCAGGCGATGTTCGACCCCCGCAACATACGGCACCCCAGATCGGGTGACTGGTCGCCTCCAGAACACCTTTCCAGGTTCATGCACCTGTGGCTCCGCAAACCTCTGGAGAAAGAGGTCCGCAACCGACTCAGGTCTGAATGCCCACGCCCTTCCCTGCCGGATAAGGTCGCTCAGACCCCAGAATTTGACAAGGTTATGACGACCTTTATGATGCGCAGTGGCAGAGACCCTCGACGGGGGGTAGAGAAAGGTCTATGGGGCACGCAAGATAAACTGTTGGATTCCGTAGGCCCCTCTTCGAAAAGCAGCGTTATACCGTATTAACGGTAAATTGGCAGACCTTGGCACAAAGGAGATTGGGCCCCAGGCACAAGGGAAACTTTTCGGTGAACCATTCCTCAAGGAACTAAACAAACATGTCAACGTGTTCACCTCCCTTAATAAGGCGCAATCCTCAATGCGCAGTGTTTTCAGGAGCAACCCTACCAGAGGGGTTTTTGGAAGGGCTGGCCGGCAACGGGGCCGTGCCGCCAGCCGCTTTTGGCCTTCAGGCCCCCGTACTCAACCAACACCATTTTATCCGACAAGAGACTATCAGCAATGACCCTTTTCCAGAGGCTCGGATAGAGGCTGTGGACCCCGCGGACGTTCCCGCTTTGCTGCAGGTAAGGACCCATATTCCTCCGTTGTTACCATGTACCCGCACTGCGGGCCGTATTTCCCTTTCTTTCCACAATTGGGCCGCCCTATGCTCAGACACATGGATTCTACAAACAGTGCAGGGATATATCTTAGACCTAGTGGGGACCCCCTTTCAGGTTCAGTCCCCTCGCCCCATCCGCATGTCGTCTTCCGACTACAACCTCGTCAACGCGGAGCTACGCGAGCTTCGAGACAAAGGGGCTATCCAGCCGGTCCACGACGAGGGAGGTTACTTCAGCAACATCTTCCTGGTTCGGAAAAAGTCGGGAGAATACCGCCCCGTCATCAATCTACACGCCCTCAACGCGTACGTGGTCTACCGCCACTTCAAGATGGAGGGCATCTAACTGCTGCGGGACCTTCTTCGGAGCAACGACTGGTTCACCAGGCTCGATCTGAAAGATGCATACCTATCAGTCCCGGTGCACCCGGACTGTCGAGCACTCCTACGTGTCCTCTGGCGCAGACGCCCTTGGCAATTCACTTGCCTCCCTTTCGGGCTCAGCTCAGCCCCATGGTGTTTCACCAAACTCCTAAAACCGGTGGTGGCCCACCTGAGGTCCAGGGGCATTCGATGCATCATCTACTTAGACGACCTCCTCCTGTTCTGCTCCGACGAACGCAGACTACGCCAACACACTCATCTGGCAGTATCCCTACTGGAATCTCTGGGCTTCGTGGTGAATCAACAGAAATCGGAGCTGACCCCTACCCAGACGATACAATTACTCGGCTTCGAGATCGACTCGACGACGTGCACTCTGAGGCTACCAGCCTCAAGGATCGCAACCATTCGCAAGGAGATTCGCAGAGTTCTCCGGCTCCATTCCATCTCTCTAAGCAACCTGGCCAGGATTGTGGGACTCCTCTCTGCTTTCATTCAAGCCATATTTCCGGGTCCTCTCCACTACAGGGCCATGCAACGTCTCAAGGCGAAATACCTACGCCGCAGACCTACTTACGACCAACCTGTCCCGGTGACGACGGAGGTTCGCGAAGAGCTGTCATGGTGGCTGGACAGCATGCAAACCTGGAACGGCAAGGCCATATTCGGAGACACTCCAGATTTCGTTTTGGAATCAGACGCCAGCTTGTGGGGATGGGGTGCCACCAACGGAACCATCTCCACGGGAGGAACATGGACGACGCAGGAGCTCTCCATGCACATCAATTGCCTCGAACTCCTGGCGGGATCCTTCGTGATCCGCAGCCTGGCCCGGGAGAGCTCCAATTGTTGCATCCTCCTACGCATGGACAACGTCTCCGCAGTCCAGTACATCAACCGCCTGGGAAACGCTCGCTCACGCCTGCTGTCGGATATCACGAGGGACATCTTCGACTACTGCCTCCCTCGC
This sequence comes from Bufo gargarizans, assembly GCF_014858855.1. Lineage (NCBI taxonomy): Eukaryota > Metazoa > Chordata > Amphibia > Anura > Bufonidae > Bufo > Bufo gargarizans. The sequence goes on from NC_058083.1 coordinate 188,333,804, forward strand.
AACATCACGTTACAAGCGGAATACCTGCCGGGAGAAATCAACCTCACAGCCGACTGGTTCTCTCGCCACTGGAGAGACGTCAGCGACTGGAAGCTAAACACGAGAATCTTCAGGGCCCTGGCAGCCCGGAGGGGTCCCTTTCACCTGGATCTGTTCGCCTCTCGCAACAATCACCAGACCCCGGAATTTTTCAGCTGGCTCCCGGACCCGGAGAGCAAGGCGACAGACGCATTTCTCCAACAATGGCCGGCGACAGGAGCCTACGCCTTTCCCCCATTCTCCATGATTGCGAGAACACTACACCAGATGCGGACGCAACAAATCAAACTGGTTCTCATGACACCCTTGTGGCAGAGCCAACCGTGGTTCCCGGACCTCCTGGCCTCCTCCTGCATGGATCCTCTCCTCCTTCCATCCTTCCAGGACCTGCTCACGGATCCCAAAGGGTGGCTTGGTCTCTTTCCGGGGTTCCTGGCGAGTCAGCGGACTATCGCAGGCTGCTAGGGACCTCTTATGGGACTCATGGACCCTGGGAACTAGACGCTGCTACCTTTCAGCTTGGGCCTCCTGGTCTACTTGGTGCATGGAACGGGACTCCGATCCATTTACGGCACCTGTTCCCATGATTCTTAATTTTCTTTCCTCCTTGTTTTCTTCTGGCCGCTCTTATCGTTCTATCAACGTCGTTCGCTCCGCGATTTCGGCAGCCCATACCCCCGTCGGGGATCTCCCGGTCGGCAAAGACCCTCTGGTCTGCCGTCTACTCCGCGGCATGCGGCTCCGCCGCCCCCCGGCCCCCAGATACCATCAACTATGGGACGTGGGACTGGTTCTCCGTTTTTTCAGGGATTGGCTTCCGAATGACCGCCTCTCCCTTCGCCAACTATCCGCTAAGTGCGCTTTTCTCCTTTGTCTAGTGTCTTTCCGACGGGTTTCGGACATTCGGGCCTTCGATGTTGATGCCTTTGAGGTGGCCCCTGAAGGAGTCACATTCCATATCTCTCGTCGCACTAAGTCGGGTTCGGCGTCGGTCTTTTACCCCTTTTTTCCAGACGACCCGCAGCTCTGTGTCGTGTCCACCCTCCGCAGGTATGTTTCGGTTACCTCCTCACTCCGTTCCTCTACGTCGGGTCAACTCCTAGTTTCCTACGTGCGCCCTCACGCCCCAGTCTCAGTCACCACGCTGGCCCGTTGGATCCACTGGATCCTTTCCCTCGCAGGTATAGACCCCGCTTTCGGCGCCCACTCCGTTCGCGGAGCGGCGGCTTCATCAGCCTTCCTGGCAGGGGTGTCCCTTTCGGATATTCTCCGAACGGCGGACTGGTCTAGGGAATCTACTTTCCCTACCTTTTATTTTCGCACTCCCCCTTCTGAGGGGACGTCTCTTCTTCAGCGTTAAAATTGCAAAATAGGAAGCCTCCTGTCATGTTATAAAATTGAAGATTATGCTAGCTTTAGTGTACTAATAATCTTAATTTTAATAAGGACAGGAGGCGACTATTTTCCCTCCCTTCTGTTCCCTACCCTGACTCCTCGGGGGAGTGGATCTCAAGGTGACGGATATGGGGTTTGATTTGTTGATTTTCTCTCTATTTTTGGGACATATTCGGAATCTCTCACCCTCATATTGCCTTCTAGACGGACAGATTTTAGTTGTACTACATGCTTACACCTACCGTACATTTAGCCACTAGACAATTTACACTCTGTTTGTAATGACTTAACTTTACACCATTCCGTTAAGGCCCACAGGCGTGAACAGTTACGGTTCATTACCTAACCTATATTTTATACTCTCCTTTCAGTGTAACCCTCTTCAGGACCTCCACTGGTCGCTGGTTTGTTAACCTCACGACTCCATAGGATGGGATGAGGGTAGGGCTGAAACGATTATTCGAATACTTCGATTAAATCGAGTCAAAAAAATCCTCGATGCAGTTTCCCTGCATCGAGTAATCGTGTACAGCACATGATCACGGAGCGGGAATGAAATTAAGAGTCTCACTCACAGCTTCCTCCGTCCGGAGTCAAGAGAGATGGCAGCGCCCTGCAGGCGGGACTCTGCATAATGCGCCGTTGCGCACATACATCGTCAGCACGCTGGCTAACGATGTGTTTGTTACGTCACCTAAGGTCCCAGTGCATGCTGGGATGAAGACTGCCTCGGTCCAGACTCCATGTGCCTGCGGCTGCGCCCTCCTCACTAGTGCCAGTGCCATTATTTAAGTTAACAGCACCAGAGGCACTCCAGGGGAGGGGGGAATCGGGGGGCACTCACTGTAAATTGATTTATAGAAAAGAGGCAGATGGAGAGTGGTTAATGGTGGCACCACCTTGGCATGTATAAAGTTATTGGTTTAGAGAGGGGTTAATGAAGGCACCTCCAAGGTGCTTTCATTAACCTCTACAAACCAATAACTGTGTATACATGCCCATTGCCAAGGTGCTTCCATTAACTCCTCCAAACCAATGGGCATCAGGGCATGTATAAAGTTATTGGTTTGGAGGGGTTAATGGAAACACCTTGGCAATGGGCATGTATAAAGTTATTGGTTTGGAAGGGTTAATGGAAGCACCTTGGCATTAGACATGTATAAAGTTTTTGGTTTAGAGAGGGGTTAATGAAGGCACCTCCAAGGTGCTTTCATTAACCCCTCCAAACCAATTACTGTATACATGCCCAATTGCCCATTGCCAAGGTGCTTCCATTAACGCCTCCAAACCAATTACTGTATACATGCCCAATTGCCCATTGCCAAGGTGCTTCCATTAAACCCTCCAAACCAATTACTTTATACATGCCCAATGGGCATGTATAAAGTTATTGATTTGGAGGGGTTAATGGAAACACCTTGGCATTAGGCATGTATAAAGTTATTGGTTTGGAGAGGGGTTAATGGAAGCACCTTGGCAATGGGCATGTATAAAGTTTTTGGTTTGGAGGGGTTAATGAAGGCACCTCCAAGGTGCTTTCATTAACCCCTACAAACCAATAACTTTATACATGCCCATTGCCAAGGTGCTTCCATTAACCCCTCCAAAGTAAACCAATAACTTTATACAGCCAAGCCATCTTCGTGGCATATATAAAGTTATTGGTTTATTAGACTCTGGAGAGGGTTTAATGGAGGCACATTGGCGCTGGCAAATTGCAATGGCATCTTGTAACGTTATTGGTTTGGATGGAGAGATCTGTGTGAAGTTGAAAGGTGATATTCTGATTGGGGAAGGGGGGGTAGTTTGATCCGATGATGTTTCTGAAATTCTTCTTTTACCCCCCGTAAGGTGTGACTGTGTCACTTAAGTTTTACTAATTGTTGCGCAAAGCAAGAGGCAAGGCCTAAAGAAGTATTAATTTACTTTTAACTGCAAAATGGAGAAAGAGAGAGAAAATATAAGTGAGGCTGCCGAGGGGCGATCAGAAGAGACAGGACAGAGAAAGCGGCACAGAGTGTCCAAAGTTTGGGATCATTTCAAGCTGAGAAAGAAAGAAAGAAAAGTCCGTACAGTGTGTCTATTGTAAAATCGAACTAGCCTACCTAGCACGACATCAATGCTTCAACATTTGAACAGAAAACACCCAGTTTACTCATGTACTACTAGTTCACCGAGCGGACCGGACCCAAGGTAAGTAAATCAAACATTTTACATAATCACACACCACACATGCTTCGTATTGTAATAATAATAGTTTATTTAACATCTTTTTCAGTACATCACAATCACAGCGACGTATGGACAGCTATGTGTGGACAGCTGCATCACGTTCAACTGAAGCAGCTGAGCTTACAGACAGCATCCTGAACATGATTGTCACAGACATGCACCCGCTATCTATGGTGGAGGATGAAGGTTTTCAGAGGATGATTTCCACTTTCAATCCAAGATACACTCTTCCTTCCAGAACCTACTTCATGAAAATTATGGAGAAAAAGTATGAAGACATCAAAGGCAAGTTGATGAACACTCTTAAGGAGACTGACAGCATTGCACTTACAACTGACATTTGGACGAGCGTTGCTACAGAAGCTTATCTGGGGGTGACGTGTCATTTTCTTGGGAAGGATTGGGAAATGGAGTCCTACAGCCTAACTACGATGCCACTTGAAGAAAGGCACACAGCGGCAAATATTGCAGAGTGGCTTGAGGATGTTATTGTCATATTTGGCATTCCAGCAAAGAAAGTCAAAGCTGTTGTCCATGACAATGGTGCTAATGTTGTAGCAGCAATGAAGATTTTACAAGAAAAACATGGATGGGCATCGGTGCGATGTGCAGGTCACACCCTGAACTTAGTTGTGCAAAGCGCTCTGAAGAACCACCAAGCTATTTCTAAGTGTGTGGCTTGTGTAAGATGCCTTGTTGAGCATTTTAAGAAGAGTGAGTTGGCATGTACAAAACTAAAGGAGAAGCAACAGCAGATGGGCACGCCACAACATATGCTGGTGCATGATGTAAGTACACGCTGGAATAGCACTTATCACATGATAGCAAGATTGCTGGAACAAAGATAGCCGGTGACTGCTGGTCTCTCAGACCCAGAAGTGACTCCAAGAGGAAAACACCACTACCTTGATCTGAAGCCTGAACAGTGGAGCCTGATTGAGGAGCTTAGCCAGGCACTTGAGCTATTTGAAGGAGCTACAGTATTTCTGAGTGGGCAGAACTATGTTACCCTCTCTGCACTTTCACAGCTAGTGCAGAACTTAAAGATGTCCATACAGAGTTTAGCTTTTGAGACTGCACCATTAATGTCATACCAGGCTCATGCAGTACAACAGATCACAACAAGATGGCAAGAACTGTCTACGTTTCAACCTGACTCGTCTTCAAACACTGCCCTAATTGCCGCTGCTCTGGATCCCAGATTCAAGAAACTGAAATTCTTGTCTGCAGATGAGTCATTCAAGGTCCAAAGCACAGTACAGACCATGGCAATTGTTGCCAAAAACGAAATGACACGGTCCAGTGAACATGATGAAGCTTCTTCTAGAAGAGGAGAAGAAGATAACCCTGCTGCAGCAAAGCCCAAGGATCATGCGGCGGTATCTTTCCTCCAGAACATACTGGGATCATCAGAGTCCAGCTCCAGTGATGAAGAGGATAAAGAGCAGCAGTTAAGCCAATCTGTGCAGAAGGAGGTCTTGATGTACTTTGGAGAACATCCCGTATCCAAGAAAGAGAATCCGTTGTCATGGTGGAAAACAAATGAAGCACGCTATCCAGTACTAGCAAAGCTGGCAAAGTCCTTTCTGTGTATTCCAGCAACATCCACGCCATCAGAACGACTGTTTTCTGCAGCAGGAAACATAGCATCAAAGCGCAGGGCCAGCCTCTGTTCTGAGCATGTGGATATGCTCACTTTTCTCCATAGTAACCGCCAAATGATCCTTTAGGCCACGAATCAGCAACCTTTGGCACTCTACCTGCTGTGAAACTACTACTCCCTGCATGCAACAAACATGCTATGTTCTTCTAGTTCTAACGCCTATAGAAGTAATTGAAGGAAGCATTCTGGGAGTTGTTGTTCCCAGACAGCTGGAGTGCCGGAGGTTGCTGATCACCGCTTTAGTGTAAGCCAGGGCAAGCTACATGCACTTTACGATATGATATTGATATGTACCTCAGGAGGAGATAGCCTTTATCCAAACTGGTGTAAAGGTCAACTGGTTTAGCAACCATCAGATCATTACACCTTTCATTATTCAGAGCTCCTTTGGAAAATGAGGTGGAATCGCATTGGTTGCTATTGGTAAACTAAGCCAGTTTTCCTTTACACCACTTTTGATAAATCTATTCTCACCCACCAGTTCTTCTTTTTGCCTTCTAAAAATGCCAGAAAGCCTTTGAAGAAAATATGTGCAAGAAGACAGACTCAGAGTCAGAACTAAAGTTGCCTGAAAGTCGTTCAGAGTTGAAGTTGAACAACAAAGGGTAAGGCAATGTTTGTCTTACTACTACTAAACACTATTCCGCTGTTGCAGTGGTGAAAGTAAATTCACAAAAACACTACTAACACCTATATATATATATATATATATATAAATAATTATTGAAAAGAGAAAAAACTTCATCATGATGTGTAGCCCAACGTATATATAGGCCCAAAACCCTCTGAGAGAGCAACATATAATAAAGAGGATACATAAACCAGGGTTCACTTCTTACTCACATTTCTGTAGATATCAATACTGAATTTCTCACCATTGCATAGAGGTAGATGTGATATACACTGAATCCTTGTAGGTTCCAAGACCGGAGTACTATAGCATATTAACACCAGGGATTGTCTGTGAATATGCTGGTCTTGGAAGGAACCTACAAGGATTGACTTGACTGTATCACATCTATGTAAAACGTAATGGTGAGCTATTCTGATATCTACAGAAACGTGAGTAATCCAGAACCCTGGTTTAAATTTATCCTCTTATATGTTGCTCTATAGGAGGGTTTGGTAACTTTGGTTTGGGGCTGGACCTACCGTATTTTTCGCCGTATAAGACGCACCGGCCTATAAGACGCACCTAGGTTTTTGAGGAGGAAAATAAGAAAAAAAAAATATTTTGAACCAAAAGGTGTGCTTTTGGTGGGTTTTGAACTAATTGTGGTCTGTGGATGGCACTGTTATGGGGGATTTGTGGGTGACGCACTGTTATGGGGGATCTGTGGGTGACACTTATGGGGGATCTGTGGGTGACACTTATGGGGGATCTGTGGGTGACACTTATGGGGGATCTGTGGGTGGCTCTTATTGGGGTCTCTGTGTATGACAGTTATGGGGGGGATCTGTGGATGACACATATATAGCATCTTATGCTATGTGTCATCCACAAATCCCCTCCATAAGTGTCCCTGTAGTGAATGACCCTCAATACAGGGCTGGGGGCTGGCATCTGGCTTTATAATGACAGCGGGGCCCGTGCAGTGACTGTATTCTACTACACGGGCCCCGCTCACTGTATAATCATATGTCTGATAGTAAATAGTTATGTGCATAATCGCATAATGAGCGGAGTACTTACAACTACAAGCGCTCGCCGAGAGGAGGGAGGAGGCAGGAGGCAGGCCGGGAGGACAGGCGCTGGCAGCGTGAGTCATATGTCATGCGCCCACGCCGCCTGCTTCATTCATAAAGTGGGCGGCGCAGGCGCGTGACGTATGACTCACACACTGCCAGCGCCCGTCCTCCCAGCCTGCCTCCTCCCTTCTCTCGGCGAGCGTTTGTAGTTGTAAGTACTCCGCTCATTATGCGATTATGTACATAACTATTTACTATTAGACATACGATTATACAGTGAGCGGGGCCCGTGTAGTAGAATAGTCACTGCAAGGGCCCCGCTGTCATTATAAAAGCAGACGCCGGCCCCCAGCCCCTCCTCCCTCACAGCTGATACACCCGCCGCGCGGCATCGCAACGGGTGTATCATTGAAAATTCGCAAATCGCAAAATAAGCTGCATTCGCCGTATAAGACGCACTGCTATTTCCCCCCCACTTTTTTGGGGAAAAAAGTGCGTCTTATACGGCGAAAAATACGGTATATACTTGGGCTACAGATGAGTCTGTCGTTTTTTCCTCTTTTAAATAATTGTAGATGTTTTATATAGAAAGGTGTAGTGTTTTTGTGAACTTACTTGATTACTTTTTTTTTGTAATTTAGCATTTTTATTTGAAATCTTCTTTTACAAGTTAAAGTATTTTGATCATCTTATTAACAGCTTAGCTTAGGCCAAGTTAACTTCACATTGCAGTGTCAACACTGGGAGTCAGTCGACTCTGATCAGCTGGCGACTGGCTGGAGTCCGGCGAAAAAATGCTATGTGACTCTGACTCACTTCACTACTCACTCTGTGCAGCATTTTTTGTCCTGATCCCCATTACAGTCAATAGGCATGATGCCCAGGGCATCTATCTAGCTTGACAGATGGAGCCGGGTGTACTCCAGCAGTCCGATCCTCCACCGGAATAGACTGACGGAGACACAGAGTTCACAAATCACAACATAACCCCGAGCCTGCTGGAGTATACCGTAATGGGTATAGCCGGATACAACCAGCTATATGCTCTGCAGTGCTCTCATAATCTTATTGACTATAATGTGTTCCATATCTAAGGCCATCTGGCCATGTTCTGGCATTCATGCTGGATATCGTCCAAACTTAGCTTGAATGCTGTAACAAGGCAAGACCCTTTACACCATTACAGTCAATTGCTGCAGCAGCCGGCAGTATCCAGTTATACCCGATATGGTACATTCTGGCTGGCTGTTCTTCTGACAGAACCAGAATGTATATTGCAGCTGTGAAAGAAACCTTATGTCATGTGTGTGCAATTATTTGCTATACCATACCACCACTGTAAGAAATAAAAATATTGTTTTTATAAAGAAAAACGTCATTACGTACGTTATTTTAAGAAGGCTTTTCTTATTAGATTACTCGATGAATCGAGAAATATAATCGATAGAATACTCGATTACTAAAATATTCGTTTACTGCAGCCCTAGATGAGGGCTTCGTTTGGTCTTACCTCCAACCTCGTTTACCAGGAGTCTCCTCAAGTTCCGCTTGCCAGAAACCGCTGTTGCAGTTTTTCGTTGTATTTCTGGATGTTCGAGCTCAATCGGGACTTGGATGTCGCTTCTAGAAAGAGGAAGTGTACACGCAGCATGACCCTTATATGCTATGCTGCGCAGTGATTTACTTGTTATTCTTTACGTTTTTCTTTACTGCTGTGGAGTTAGTAAAGAGAGTTAATGCAAAATAGTCGCCTCCTGTCCTTATTAAAATTAAGATTATTAGTACACTAAAGCTAGCATAATCTTCAATTCTGCTCCAAGTATTGCCAGGGATAGCTGGGTACAGCACGTGCCTAATTCTGGCAGATCTATAAAGAATGAATGGAGCTGTAGCACTCAAGCGCGATCTTCTGCTCTCTTCATATGGGGGAAAGGGACCTCCATTCCTGAGCTCAGTGGGGATCCCAGCCAATCAGATAGTTCTGCCCTATCCTATGGATAGGAGATATATTACAAGGAATTTGTCACTGGATTTATACGACTAGGTTCTAACAGCTCCAGCGCATGCCTGGAGTCCTGATATTCATGAGCTTCTGCTTTCTCCACCACTGTGATAAAGTATACAATACAGCTTGTTTGGTTTGCAATGTTGCTGATTCAGGTTTGGCGGCTCAAATGTGGACCAATTCACTTCAATGGGGCCGCAAAAGATGCAGATAGCACTCCGTGTGCTGTCCGCATCCGTTGCTCCGTTCCGTGGCCCCGCAAAAAAATACAACCTGTCTTATTCTTGTCTGCGCTTTGCGGACAAGAATAGGCAGTTATATTAAAGGCTGTCTGTGCCGTTCCACAAATTGCGGAACGCACGCAGACGCCATTCGTGTTTTGCGGATCCTCGATTTGTGGACCGCAAAACACACAACGGTCATGTGCATGAGGCCTTACGGACAGTTTATTTTCACCTAAATTAGGCCTCATTCACACAAGCCTATTTTTGGTCCGAATCTGATCCGCCTTTTTTGCGATTCGCACACAGATGCATTTATTTCTATGGGTCTGTAAAAAAAAAAAAAAAAAACGGACAGCACACAGTGTACTCTCCACATCTGTATGTCTGTTCCCCACTCCCGCAAATCCCGCAAAAAAAAAAAAGAACGTGTCCTATTCTTTCCTATTTTGCAGACAAGAATAGGCATTGTTACAATGGGTCTGCAACGCCCTTAGCAGGACTCATTGGCATGTGCTGGAGATGTTTAATACAAGATTTTAGCAAAACAGTTGAGTCAGTTGAAGAAAGTGACCCAACATTTTGCTAAGGCTAGTTTAACATTTGCGGCACAGCATGCCGGAGTTTCGCCGGATCCCGCATTGCTGAATGTTACCAGAATGTCTGCTGGCATTGACTATAATGGGGTCTGGTGGAGATCTGGCTGCTACTCGGCAAATATGCCAGGATTCAGCTTGACAACAACTGCTGCATGCAACGGTTTTTGTCTGGCCAATTTCTGGAATTTCTGGAGAACTGTGCCACAAATGTGAAAGTAGCCTAAAGGAATCTGTCACTATTTTATGTTGTCACCATAAAACTGGTGACATATTCCCCTTAAACAATTGGCACAACCCCCAAAAAGTTGCAAATTGTTAAAAAATAAAACTTCACTTTTTTTCCCCCTGTGCTTGCAAAAGTTAGAAAAGTGGGCGTGACTTTCCATGAGAGGCATGGTCTAAAAGGTTTAGACAGAGTTATTAATATTTAAGCCAAAAAATGGTGAACATTTTGATGCAATTTGGCACAAATCACTTCAACTCATATCTTTTTTATGTTACTGTAAGAAGGACAATCTTAAAAAGGTTTTCCAGGAAGAAACCTTTTCTTTTAGGCCACATGCACACAACTGGATCTGTTTTCCGGTCTACAAATCGCAGATTTTCAAAATACAGATGCAGTCATTGTTGTATCATCATTTTTCCCTTCCCCCACGACAGCACCACAGAGAGAGGAGATCCGCCCCCAGGGACAGGAAACCTGCAGAAATAAAAGGGAGGAGCCCCTCTCCCACCTCAGTGGTTTCCTGTCCCTGGAGCTGGGAACCTGCAGTTTCCTTTTAATGCCACTAGTCTGCAAGTCCCAGAGGTTCTGGAGGGCTAACTGGCAAACTAACCTTGGGGTCTATCACTTATAGTCTTGGGTTTGGCAGGACCCTAGGTGCCGGTGGAGGTCCAGGGCTTCCATCGGTCACTTGCGGCAGGTACGTGTGCCCCTCTGGTTGGAGTCAGGCCATGTAAGGATGGGGTATGGGAATCGGCCTCGGTCGGGGGTGATGCGTTCCTATGCGCGCTGTCGGATGAACCACTTCCCGGCGTGCAGTTGCAGACAGCGAGGGACATCTTCAGGAGCTTCCGGTAAGCAGATATAGGGCTATTGACACACTTCCTGGGGCAGGTGCTCCCCGAAGTCACCTTTTGATGACGAGTGCGTTTCACGGGACCCACTTCCTGTGGCGTGCGTTCCACTACGCATTTTTCCGGCTGGTCACCCAAGGTGGATCTGGGTAAAGTGCGTTTAGTCTTAGATCGCTGAAGCAGTGACACAAGGTGGTCCTATCTGCTGATCCCTGTATGCTGTCTGCCCTCCTGCTAGGTATTTGGCATAAGGAAGCTTATGAATTGTCGGGTTCTCCTTGTCTGGACTGGCTGCTTGTACTTTGCATCCTTTCAATGTGTATTTTTTTCTAATAGTATGGAAGAAGAAAAGAGACCCGACCCGGCGGAAGGAGAAAACCCTGAGCTGGTATTTTATCTCAGAGGCTAGAAATCATAGGGGTAAGTACCCAAAACTATGCGATAGCAATTGATGGGGTAGATTATCAGTTTTTTTTGTAGACAAGACCCAGGAAAGTTTTGAAAAAACGTAAAAACAAAGAATGTGCCCTCTGTAGATGCCCCTTATCTTCCACCTACACTAAAAGGTTGTGTCAAAACAGTCGCAGAAGAATCTCCTTGTTTTCTCAAATACATAAAATCCCTCATTAGGACGGAAGTGAAATCCTCCTTAAAATCCTGTAAAAAACAGAGAAGATCGACTAACCTTCTTGGAGCCCAGCCACGCCCCCTGTGACGGAGCCCAGCACCGCCTGCGTCCTCCGAATCTCCTCCTTGCTCACAGTTAGATCGCCGTGAGCTCACGCATGGTCAGTGCCGGCATAGTGTTCCTTCCCTGTGCTGGCATCAGTGTCACGGTCGAATGGTTTGACCATGACGCGGTTGCCGTGCAGACTGGTTGTCAGGGGCAGCGAGTAGTTTTTGGTTTGCACATGCACATCCGAGATTACAGTGATCTAACTGTGAGCAAGGAGGAGATTTGGAGGACACAGGCGGTGCTGGGCTCCTTCACAGGGGGTGTGGCTGGGCTCCAAGAAGGTTAGTACAGCCCCTTAGGCTGATTTACATATATATATATATATATATATATATATAAAATAACTTTTTAAACACAATAAAAGCACACAGCGCTATGGGACAGGTATATTGCGGTAATCCTAGCGGCGATCTAGCCGTGCATGTCCGCAGCTCTATAGGCTAAAACGATGTGACAGAATCCCTTTAAAGAAGATAGGTCGGTAATTGATACGGTTTTTGAAGGTCTTCAGCAGAAGAAACAAAGATATTTTCCTTTATATCCCTCATTAATAAAGAGTGGAAAAAAATTGACAAAAAAGTCTTTAGTCCCAAAAATTTTAAAAGGAAATATCCCTTTGAGGAGGATGCTACTTCTTCCTGGGGCAAAGCGCCTAAGATTGATGTGGCCATTTCTAAAATATCTAAAAGATCCTCTCTTCCATTCAAGGACTTGGGGTCCTTAACCACCTCCGGACCGCCTAACGCGCCGATGCGTCCGGAAGGTGGTTGCTTTTCTCCTCCTGGACGCATCGGCGCGTCATCTCGCGAGACGCGAGATTTCCTGTGAACGCGCGCACACAGGCGCGCGCGCTCACAGGAACGGAAGGTAAGCGAGTGGATCTCCAGCCTGCCAGCGGCGATCGCTCGCTGGCAGGCTGGAGATCCGAATTTTTTAACCCCTAACAGGTATATTAGACGCTGTTTTCATAACAGCGTCTAATATACCTCCTACCTGGTCCTCTGGTGGTCCCTTTTGTTAGGATCGACCACCAGAGGACTCAGGTAGGTCAGTACAGTCGCACCAAACACTACACTACACTACACCCCCCCCCCCGTCACTTATTAACCCCTTATAAACCCCTGATCACCCCATATAAACTCCCTGATCACCCCCCTGTCATTGATCACCGCCCTGTCATTGATCACCCCCCTGTCAGGCTCCGTTCAGACGTCCGCATGATTTTTACGGATCCGATCCATGTATCCATGGATCCGTAAAAATCATGCGGACGTCTGAATGGAGCCTTACAGGGGGGTGATCAATGACAGGCGGGTGATCACCCATATACACTCCCTGATCACCCCCTGTCATTGATCACCCCCCTGTCAGGCTCCATTCAGACGTCCGCATGATTTTTACGGATCCGATCCATGTATCCATGGATCCGTAAAAATCATGCGGACGTCTGAATGGAGCCTTACAGGGGGGGTGATCAGTGACAGGGGGGTGATCACCCTGATTACCCTGATCACCCCCTGTCATTGATAACCCCCCTGTAAGGCTCCATTCAGACGTCCGCATGCGTTCTGTGGATCCGATCCATGTATCCATGGATCCGTAAAAAATCATGCGGATGTCTGAATGGAGCCTTACAGGGGGGGTGATCAGTGACAGGGGGGTGATCACCCTGATTACCCTGATCACCCCCTGTCATTGATAACCCCCCTGTAAGGCTCCATTCAGACGTCCGCATGCGTTCTGTGGATCCGATCCATGTATCCATGGATCCGTAAAAAATCATGCGGATGTCTGAATGGAGCCTTACAGGGGGGTGATCAGTGACAGGGGGGTGATCACCCTGATTACCCTGATCACCCCCTGTCATTGATAACCCCCCTGTAAGGCTCCATTCAGACGTCCGCATGCGTTCTGTGGATCCGATCCATGTATCCATGGATCCGTAAAAAATCATGCGGATGTCTGAATGGAGCCTTACAGGGGGGGTGATCAGTGACAGGGGGGTGATCACCCTGATTACCCTGATCACCCCCTGTCATTGATAACCCCCCTGTAAGGCTCCATTCAGACGTCCGCATGCGTTCTGTGGATCCGATCCATGGATCCGTAAAAAATCATGCGGATGTCTGAATGGAGCCTTACAGGGGGGGTGATCAGTGACAGGGGGGTGATCACCCTGATTACCCTGATCACCCCCTGTCATTGATAACCCCCCTGTAAGGCTCCATTCAGACGTCCGCATGCGTTCTGTGGATCCGATCCATGGATCCATGGATCCGTAAAAAATCATGCGGATGTCTGAATGGAGCCTTACAGGGGGGGTGATCAGTGACAGGGGGGTGATCACCCTGATTACCCTGATCACCCCCGGTCATTGATAACCCCCCTGTAAGGCTCCATTCAGACGTCCGCATGCGTTCTGTGGATCCGATCCATGTATCCATGGATCCGTAAAAAATCATGCGGATGTCTGAATGGAGCCTTACAGGGGGGGTGATCAATGACAGGGGGGTGATCAGGGAGTCTATATGGGTGATCACCCCCCTGTCATTGATCACCCCCCTGTCATTGATCACTCCCCCCTGTAAGGCTCCATTCAGACATCCGCATGATTTTTTACGGATCCATGGATACATGGATCGGATCCACAGAACGCATGCGGACGTCTGAATGGAGCCTTACAGGGGGGTTATCAATGACAGGGGGTGATCAGGGTAATCAGGGTGATCACCCCCCTGTCACTGATCACCCCCCCTGTAAGGCTCCATTCAGACATCCGCATGATTTTTTACGGATCCATGGATCCATGGATCGGATCCACAGAACGCATGCGGACGTCTGAATGGAGCCTTACAGGGGGGTTATCAATGACAGGGGGTGATCAGGGTAATCAGGGTGATCACCCCCCTGTCACTGATCACCCCCCCTGTAAGGCTCCATTCAGACATCCGCATGATTTTTTACGGATCCATGGATCGGATCCACAGAACGCATGCGGACGTCTGAATGGAGCCTTACAGGGGGGGTGATCAATGACAGGGGGGTGATCAGGGAGTCTATATGGGTGATCACCCCCCTGTCATTGATCACCCCCCTGTCATTGATCACCCCCCTGTCATTGATCACTCCCCCCCTGGTAAGGCTCCATTCAGCCATTTTTTTGGGCACAAGTTAGCGGAAATTTTTTGTTTGTTTTTGTTTTTTCTTACTAAGTCTCATATTCCACTAACTTGTGCCAAAAAATAAAATCTCACATGGACGCACCATACCCCTCACGGAATCCAAATGCGTAAACATTTTTAGACATTTATATTCCAGACTTCTTCTCACGCTTTAGGGCCCCTAAAAAGCCAGGGCAGTATAAATACCCCACATGTGACCCCATTTCGGAAAGAAGACACCCCAAGGTATTCCGTGAGGGGCATATTGAGTCCATGAAAGATTGAAATTTTTGTCCTAAGTTAGCGGAAAGTGAGACTTTGTGAGAAAAAAAACAAAAAAAAATCAATATCCGCTAACTTATGCAAAAAAAAAAAAAATTCTAGGAACTCGCCAGGCCCCTCATTGAATACCTTGGGGTGTCTTCTTTCCAAAGTGGGGTCACATGTGGGGTATTTATACTGCCCTGGCTTTTTAGGGGCCCGAAAGTGTGAGAAGAAGTCTGGGATCCAAATGTCTAAAAATGCCCTCCTAAAAGGAATTTGGGCCCCTTTGCGCATCTAGGCTGCAAAAAAGTGTCACACATCTGGTATCGCCGTACTCAGGAGAAGTTGGGGAATGTGTTTTGGGGTGTAATTTTACATATACCCATGCTGGGTGAGAAAAATATCTTGGTCAAATGCCAACTTTGTATAAAAAAATGGGAAAAGTTGTCTTTTGCCAAGATATTTCTCTCACCCAGCATGGGTATATGTAAAATGACCCCCCAAAACACATTGCCCAACTTCTCCTGAGTACGGCGATACCAGATGTGTCACACTTTTTTGCAGCCTAGGTGGGCAAAGGGGCACCTTTCGGATTTCGCAGGCCATTTTTTACACATTTTGATTTCAAGGTACTTCTTACACATTTGGGCCCCTAAATTGCCAGGGCAGTATAACTACGCCACAAGTGACCCCATTTTGGAAAGAAGACACCCCAAGGTATTCCGTGGGGGGCACGGCGAGTTCCTAGAATTTTTTATTTTTTGTCACAATTTAGCGGAAAATGATGATTTTTCTTTTTTTTTCTTTTTTCCTTACAAAGTCTCATATTCCACTAACTTGCGACAAAAAATAAAAAATTCTAGGAACTCGCCATGCCCCTCACGGAATACCTTGGGGTGTCTTCTTTCCAAAATGGGGTCACTTGTGGGGTAGTTATACTGCCCTGGCAATTTAGGGGCCCAAATGTGTGAGAAGAACTTTGCAATCAAAATGTGTAAAAAATGCCCTGCAAAATCCGAAAGGTGCACTTTGGAATATGTGCCCCTTTGCCCACCTTGGCAGCAAAAAAGTGTGACACATCTGGTATCGCCGTACTCAGGAGAAGTTGGGCAATGTGTTTTGGGGTGTCATTTTACATATACCCATGCTGGGTGAGAAAAATATCTTGGTCAAATGCCAACTTTGTATAAAAAAATGGGAAAAGTTGTCTTTTGCCAAGATATTTCTCTCACCCAGCATGGTTATATGTAAAATGACACCCCAAAACACATTCCCCAACTTCTCCTGAGTACGGCGATACCACATGTGTGACACTTTTTTGATGCCAAGGTGGGCAAAGGGGCACATATTCCAATGTGCACCTTTCGGATTTCACCGGTCATTTTTTACAGATTTTGATTGCAAAGTACTTCTCACACATATGGGCCCCTAAATTGCCAGGGCAGTATAACTACGCCACAAGTGACCCCATTTTGGAAAGAAGACACCCCAAGGTATTCCGTGAGGGGCATGGCGAGTTCCTAGAATTTTTTTTTTTTGTCGCAAGTTAGTGGAATATGAGACTTTGTAAGGAAAAAAGAGAAAAAAAAAAAAAAATCATCATTTTCCGCTAACTTGTGACAAAAAATAAAAAATTCTAGGAACTCGCAGTGCCCCTCACGGAATACCTTAGGGTGTCTTCTTTCCAAAATGGGGTCACTTGTGGCGTAGTTATACTGCCCTGGCAATTTAGGGGCCCATATGTGTGAGAAGTACTTTGCAATCAAAATCTGTAAAAAATGACCGGTGAAATCCGAAAGGTGCACATTGGAATATGTGCCCCTTTGCCCACCTTGGCATCAAAAAAGTGTCACACATGTGGTATCGCCGTACTCAGGAGAAGTTGGGGAATGTGTTTTGGGGTGTCATTTTACATATACCCATGCTGGGTGAGAAAAATATCTTGGTCAAATGCCAACTTTGTATAAAAAAAATGGGAAAAGTTGTCTTTTGCCAAGATATTTCTCTCACCCAGCATGGTTATATGTAAAATGACACCCCAAAACACATTCCCCAACTTCTCCTGAGTACGGCGATACCAGATGTGTCACACTTTTTTGCTGCCAAGGTGGGCAAAGGGGCACATATTCCAAAGTGCACCTTTCGGATTTTGCAGGGCATTTTTTACACATTTTGATTGCAAAGTTCTTCTCACACATTTGGGCCCCTAAATTGCCAGGGCAGTATAACTACCCCACAAGTGACCCCATTTTGGAAAGAAGACACCCCAAGGTATTCTGTGAGGGGCATGGTGAGTTCCTAGAATTTTTTATTTTTTGTCGCAAGTTAGTGGAATATGAGACTTTGTAAGAAAAAAATAAAAAAATAAAAATCATCATCATTTTCCGCTAACTTGTGACAAAAAATAAAAAGTTCTATGAACTCACTATGCCCATCAGCGAATACCTTAGGGTGTCTACTTTCCGAAATGGGGTCATTTGTGGGGTTTTTCTACTGTTTGGGCATTGTAGAACCTCAGGAAACATGACAGGTGCTCAGAAAATCAGAGCCGTTTCAAAAAGCGGAAATTCACATTTTTGTACCATAGTTTGTAAATGCTATAACTTTTACCCAAACCATTTTTTTTTTGCCCAAACATTTTTTTTTTATCAAAGACATGTAGAACTATAAATTTAGCGAAAAATTTATATATGGATGTCGTTTTTTTTGCAAAATTTCACAGCTGAAAGTGAAAAATGTCATTTTTTTGCAAAAAAATCGTTACATTTTGATTAATAACAAAAAAAGTAAAAATGTCAGCAGCAATAAAATACCACCAAATGAAAGCTCCATTAGTGAGAAGAAAAGGAGGTAAAATTCATTTGGGTGGTAAGTTGCATGACCGAGCGATAAACGGTGAAAGGAGTGTAGTGCCGAAGTGTAAAAAGTGGCCTGGTCATGAAGGGGGTTTCACCTAGCGGGGCTGAAGTGGTTAAGGGATCCATTAGATAAAAAGATTGACTCCTGCCTAAAGAATACCTGGGAAGCCTCCTCCTCCACCTTTAGACCTGGTATAGCTTCAACGGTGGCAGCTAGATCCATGGTTGTTTGGCTAGATAGGTTATAGGCTCAGATTCGTCAAAAATGTCCCCTAGATTAGATTCTGTCCTCCATGCCTCTGTAGATTCTATCAGACTGTCAGCCCAGGCCTTCTCCCTTTCTAATTCAGCACGCAGGGCCCTGTGGCTAAAGAATTGGAGAGGAGGTGACCTAGCGTCAGGGGAGTGGCTAAAAGCTCATGGGCCCTGGTGCAAGAGTTCAACTTGGGCCCTCGTCTCTCAGTGCTTGTTGGCAAGGGGCAGGGGAGCACATATCCTTCCTGCTGCCTGAGGCAAACATTGAAAGGGCACCCCCTCATGCCAAATTCTTAACGTAACCCCTTCCCTCCAGCCAGAGGTGTAAATTGACCAGTATGCACTTTCTATAATGCCGGTGTCTTATGTGGCACAAGGGTCTTTGGGCCCCCTAAGGCTCCTTGGCCCGGTAGCGACAGCTACCTCTGTCCCCCCTATAGCTAAGTGTCACAACCAGACAGCTGAGAAGCTCTGACAGAGGCCTTTCAGAACCTCCTCCTTGAGTTTCTGTGTTGTGGTATTCAGTTCCTCCTCTCGTTAGCCTCTCTCAGCTGTCATGTGTTGGACTAATTGCTTCCCTTTAAATTCCTCCCCAGAATGCTTTTCTGGGCGGCTTATACTACTTCTTCCTGGAGTGTGTGTGCATGCTGACCTTGTTCTCCTGTCTGCTACAAAGCTAAGTGTTGTACCTTTATCTGTTATTTTCTGTTTGCTGGATCCCAGGTGACCCTGACTCCCTCCGTATCTTGTGTAGGGAGCCGGTGGTCGTGTCCCCTCACTATTGTAGGGTGCTCAGGGCTATATAGTCAAGGTTCGTGGATATGCAAACCTCCACCATTAGGATCTTTGCATAGGCTGAGCAGCCAGGGAAAGTGCCAGGTCTTCTGCAGGGGTCTCCCTTGGTTCCTTAGCTTTTGGATCCAGCGAGTCATTTATACATGTTGCTTTGCCTTGTTTCCTGTACACCGTCCGTGACACTAAGCCCCTGCCTAGCGTCAAAGCAACGTTTATGTGGCATTCCCTGTCAGGGTGAATTCCTATTTAGGCCCGATATGGATTCCTTACTTGAGAAGGCTGCAGACCGGAAGAAGAAATTCCCAGATGTATCTTCAGGATTCCCTGTAAATTCCTTTTCAAGACCCAGACGTTTCTTTCGAGCCTCAGGATTTAGAGAAAGAAACCGTGGTAATGAAAGAAGCCAGAACGCTAAATCCAGGGGATTTGGAAGCAGGGGTTTCCTTTTCGGAAATGCCTCATTCCAACCTAAAAAAACATCCCAACAGCAACCATGCAACCAGAAGCTGGGTGGGAGGAAGAATAAAATACTTCCTTTCCGCTTGGGAAGACGTTGGGGGAGTTTGGGTTAAAAAAATAATAAAAGAAAGTCTGAAACTAGAATTCCGTAATACCCCCCCACAGATTCAGGGATTCAGGGTCACAGATCCTCAAGTCTCAGCTTTAGGTCAGTCGGCAATGGTGAAGGAAATATTGAGTTTAGTGGAAAAACAGGTCCTAATTCCGGTGCCAGTGGGGAAACGGGGAAGAGAATTCTCTATTCTCTTCTCTTTTTGGTAAAAAAAAAATCCTCTGTTTTATAAATCTCAAACATTTAAACAATCATCTTGTTCAGAGAAAATTCAAGATGGAGACAATAAAATCCGCAGTTCAACTTCTCTTTTCAAATTGTGGGGGAAGGAAAGACGTGTATTACCATGTCCCCATTCACCATTCTCACCAGCAGTTCCTCAGAGTGGCTATAAAAATCAGAGGCCAGATTCATAATTTCCAGTATCAGGCGCTTCCATGTGGTCTTTCCATGGCACCAAGAATATTTACGAAAATTATCTCAGAAGTGGCATCCTTCATAAGGAAAGAAAACATACTGTTTCTACCATACCTAGACAATTTCCTTATCATTGCAGACTCTCATCGGAATTGTGTAAATGCAGTTCAGAATGTATTGGGCATCCTAAAACATTTAGGTTGGATTATAAATCTGGAGAAGTCCCGGCTGCAACCAAGAACGCATCAGTTATTCCTATGTCTCCTCCTGGATTCCAGATCCCAGAGGGTGTTTCTTACGGAAGAAAACATTTCAAGGATACAGGGGAAGCTTCAGATGTTAAGATTTTCAAATCACCTGTCCGTTCGGAAGGCCATGTCTCTGCTGGGGTCACTGACATCTTGTATCCCAGCAGTAGCGTTCGCTCAATACCACACTTGAGCCCTACAAATGGAGATACTGTTTGCCTTCAAAGTCCGCGGAAACTCTTTAGAGATAAAATTGTCATCAAAAACTCTGAAGAGTCTGTAATGGTGGCGGGAGAAGTCGAATCTAGGTCAGGGAGTCCCTTGCAATGTCTCCAATCCCATGGTATTGACCACGGATGCCAGTCCCCTTGGGTGGGGAGCTCACTGTCTAGACCAGGTCTTTCAGGGGACATGGTCTCTAGTTCAGCAGACCTTCTCCTCGAACAGGAAAGAATTGTTGGCAGTCAGACTTGCCCTACAAGAAGCAGTCCCCCTAATCGATTCAGATCACATAAGAATATTATCAGACAATCTTACAACAGTGATATATATAAATCACCAGGGGGGCACCAAATCCAGATCCCTCATGAGGGAGAGTTCTCTTCTGTTTCAGTTTGTGGAGGGGGAGATTGGACAGATCTCGGCTCTCCACATAACTTTGAAAAACAATGTCCAGGCAGATTTCCTGAGTCGCCAGCAGCTAAGACAGGGGGAATGGTCTCTAAATCAGGTTATCTTTGGAGAAGTAGTCAGTGCATGGGGTCTTCCGACCATCAACCTGTTTGCCACTCGAGCAAACAGAAAAGTGAAATGCTTCTGCTCGGTCAACCCAAGGGAATCCCCATTTGGAATTTCTCTTGGGCTATGCATTTCCTCCCTTTCAGTTAATTCCTCAGTGCTAAAGAAGATCAGGGACGATCATGCGAGAATCATACTCATAGCCCCATTCTGGCCAAAGAGAGCTTGGTTCTCTCTCCTAAGATCTATGTCAATTTCCGACCCGTGGATCCTTCCGGAGATCCTGGACCTTCTCAAACAGGGTCCTGTTTGCCATCCAGACGTCAGAGGTTTAAATCTGACGGCCTGGAATTTGAAAGGACGCTATTGATCAACCAGGGGTTTTCCGAAGCGGTAGTGTCCACCTTGCTAAAGAGCAAGAAAGAGGTTACCGTATCTATTTACGCAAGAGTCTGGAGGAAATAACTTCTAGGGATCAGATCAGGCTCTGTCCTTTCAGAAACATCTATTCTCCAGATTCTGGAGTTTCTACATATCTGGAGGGTTCGTTAAATGTACCTTTAATGGTCCAAGTTTCAGCACTTTCTGCCCTTTTCCATAGGAAGTTTGCTGCCAACCCTTGAGTAATAAGATTTTTTAAAGCAATAGACAGAATAATGCTATTAAAGCCTCCTAGTTTTGCTCCATGGGATTTGAATTTAGTTTTAAATTCCTTAACCCGTGAACCCTTTGAGCCATTATCCTCCTGTTCAATAAAACTCCTCTCGTTGAAGCTGGTTCTGTTGGTAGCCCTTACTTCGGCCAGAAGAGTAAGCGAAATACAGGCCCTGTCTATTAACCCTCTTATGTCCAGATACAGCCTTTCTGCCAAGTCCCATCCAGAGTTAATAGGCTTCAGGAAATTGTGCTGCCTACCTTTTTTGCTGACCCCAATACTCAGGAGGAGTAGATTACACTGCCTGGATGTCAAAAGATCCCTTTTGCAGTATCTTAAATTAACAAGGGAGTGGAGAAATTCCACTTCTCTCTTTGTCCTCTTTTCAGGAAAGAGCAAAGGGAAGGCAGCCTCTAGAAGTTATTTGGCTAGGTGGATAAAGTCTGTTATATCTCTTGCCTACAAGTTGTCTGGTAATCCTCCTCTTATCACACTAAAGGCACATTCTACTATCTATCTCTGCCTCCTGGGCGGAAAGATCTAATGTTTCCATTAAGCAGATTTGCAAAGCTGCCACATGGTCCTCTTCTTCCACCTTCTATAGGCACTATCGTCTTTAACTAAATTCCTCCTCCGATCTCCTGTTTGATACCAGGGTTCTTCAAGCGGTGTCCCACCCATAAGGAAGGGTGTTCTCTGTAATCTCTCTGTGGTGCTGTCGTGGGGGAAGGGAAAATGGTGATTACTTACCGGTAATCAGATTTTCCAGACCCCCACAACAGCACCCTTCCTTATTCCCTCCCTTGAGGGTTTTCCTAGTTCTTCTTATGCACCGGGTGTAGCAGCAATTATTTTTTTTATATATGTACAGTACAGACCAAAAGTTTGGACACACCTTCTCATTCAAAGAGTTTTCTTTATTTTCATGACTATGAAAATTGTAGATTCACACTGAAGGCATCAAAACTATGAATTAACACATGTGGAATTATATACATAACAAAAAAGTGTGAAACAACTGAAAATATGTCATATTCTAGGTTCTTCAAAGTAGCCACCTTTTGCTTTGATTACTGCTTTGTACACTCTTGGCATTCTCTTGATGAGCTTCAAGAGGTAGTCACCTGAAATGGTTTTCACCTGCCCTGTCAGGTTTAATAAGTGGGATTTCTTGCCTTATAAATGGGGTTGGGACCATCAGTTGTGTTGTGGAGAAGTCAGGTGGATACACAGCTAGTCCTACTGAATAGACTGTTAGCTGCTTTTTTCTTGCCATAATACAAATTCTAAGTAAAGAAAAATGAGTGGCCATCATTACTTTAAGAAATGAAGGTCAGTCAGTCCGAAAAATTGGGAAAACTTTGAAAGTGTCCCCAAGTGCAGTCACAAAAACCATAAAGCAGGGGCGGACTGAGAAGCCCCAGGGCCCCCGGGCAAAATAAATCAAGGGCCCCCTTACAGGCCCCACCCATGTTCTGCTGCAAGCCCCACCCTTGTCCCGCCTCCATGCCCCGCCTCCAGCCACACCCTACACAATCTTAGATTTCAAAGTTAAAGTGACACAAAAGGCACCCAGACCACTTCAGCTCATTGAAGTGGTCTGGGTACAGTGTCCCTTTTCAAATCGAGCAGCAATGTTCTAGAGAAACTGCATTGTTTACGTTCCAGCAATAAGTCAGCCTCTAGTGCCGGCAGCCACCTGAGGGCTTCCTGGATTAAAACAGAACTTTGGTCTGGTATCTGACGCTGGACGTCCTCACACTCTGCATGATGACCTCCAGGGTCAAATTTTTCCCTATAGGAAAGCATTGATTCAATGCTTTCGTATGGGGTGATCTAATCTCAGCGTCCATTAGTGAGCCTCTGTTAGAAGCAGTGTGGGCATAACTACTGTGAAGGGGGCACATATCTGGGCATAACTACTGTGAAGGGGGCACATATCTAGGCATAACTACTGTGAAAGGGGGGGAGGCCCATCACAGTAGTTATTAATCCCTTTCAGCAGTCCCCCCTTCAGTGAATGGGGGACTGCTGAAAGGGGTTAATAACTACTGTGAAGGGCCTATCCGTCTGGGCAACCCCACAGATCATCCCCCCACCCACCTTGTACTTGTTCCACTGATCCGCTACTTGCGGGCTACATGGGCATGAGTTTAGTCACTTCGGTGCGCAATCCCATCCTGTGGCGCGTGATCCCGCAAGACCTGTGACCTACAGCGGCAGGTCTTGCGGGATCATGCGCTGCAGGACGGGATTGCACACCAAAGTGACTCAACTCATTCCCGCGTGCCCACAAGTAGCGGAACAATTACAAGAGGGGTGGGGAATAGCCAAATAAAAAAATATTTTAAACCAAAATGTGTTATGGGGGCTCTGTGGATGGCACTGTTGTGGGGGGATCTGTGGATGACACTGTTATAGGGGGATCTGTGGATGGCACTGTTATGGGGGGATCTGTGGATGACGCTGTTATGGGGGCTCTGTGGATGACACACTGTTATGGGGGCTCTGTGGATGACACACTGTTATGGGGGCTCTGTGGATGACACACTGTTGTGGGGATCTGTGGATGACACTGTTGTGGGGGGGATCTGTGGGTGACACATATATAGCACCTTATGCTATATATGTGTCATTCACAGATCCCCCCCATAACAGTGTCCCTGTGAGTGAATGATCCCCAATACACTGCGCATGCGCGAAAAAGACGACTTGGCGCAGGCGCAGTAGAGGTTAACAAAATGCAAACAAAAATAAAGGTTAACAAAATGCAAATATCTAGACCTCTTCAGCACCTCTGTGACGTTTAATTGACAGTATTATGTCTATATCGTGGAAAATAGTTTTAAAGGAAATGAAATAAAGATTTAAAATGTTATATTAGTCAGCACTTCAAGCTAGACGTAATGTAAAACTATCTCCCACGATTCAAGTAAACGGAACACCGGCATCTGGTGTTGTAATGGCAGCGGGGCCCGGTGCAGTCACTGTATTCTATTACACCGGGCCCCGCTGACTGTAATACTAATATTCATATGTGAACAACTTGAAATCCCCTGCGATCCTCTCCCTCTGAGCTCTCTGTACTCACAAACTCAGTAGCAGGACAGGCGGCAGCGCAACTCACTGACGTCACGCGCCTGTTCCTCCCACTTTATGAATGAAGTAGGAGGAGCAGGCGCGTGACGTCAGTGAGTTGCGCTGCCGCCCGGCCTGCTACTGAGTTTTAGAGATGGGAAGTTCGGATCTTTTTCATGAATCTATTCATTTGAATCAGTTCATTCAAAAGAACCGATTCATGAATCGGATCTTCGGTTCACTTCCTGAGCCGGCAGAAGCAAGTGAACTGAAGATCAATGCGCAGGCTCAGTTCATCGAATCTTCGGTTCACTTGCTGAGCCGGCTCTCAAGTGAACCGAAGGTCTGGAGGGACTCGCTCCTGGCAAACACAGCTCTGCTGCAGTGGAGCAGACTGATGTAACTACACTGTATAGTTATTGCAGGGATTTAGATATTGGTCTAAGAGTTTAGGGTACTTTCACACTAGCGTTTTTCTTTTCCGGCATAGAGTTCCGTCACAGGGGCTCTATACCGGAAAAGAACTGATCAGTTTTATCCCCATGCATTCTGAATGGAGAGTAATCCGTTCAGTTTGCATCAGGATGTCTTCAGTTCAGTCGTTTTGACTGATCAGGCAAAAGAGAAAACCGTAGCATGCTAGGGTTTTCTCTCCGGCGAAAAAAACTGAAGACATGCCTGAACGCCGGATCCGGCATTTTTTCCCATAGGAATGTATTAGCGCCGGATCCGGCATTCAGAATACCGGAATGCCGGATCCGTCGTTCCGGCATGCGCATGCGCAGATCGGTAAAAATGAGAAAAATGTACAAGACGGATCCGTCGGTCCGCATGACAAGCGGAGAGACGGATCCGTCCTTGCAATGCATTTGTGAGACGGATCCGCATCCGGATCCGTCTCACAAATGCTTTCAGTCAGCAGCAGATCGGCGGATCCGGCGGCCAGTTCCGACGACGGAACTGCCCGCTGGATCACACTGCCGCAAGTGTGAAAGTAGCCTTATTAGTTAAAAGAATCAAATGAGTCAGAGACTTATTTGATTCTTTGAGTTAAAATAATCCTGTCACCGAGTCCCTGCCAGGCTTCCTGCTCTGCTACATTGCTGCAAGCACCCTGTACACACACAGCTCTGCTACATTGCTGCAAGCACCCTGTACACACACAGCTCTGCTACATTGCTGCAAGCACCCTGTACACACACAGCTCTGCTACATTGCTGCAAGCACCCTGTACACACACACAGCTCTGCTACATGCAATACTATATCACCCCCCGGACGGACTTGTCGGGAGACAGGGAGCCGCAGAGCAGGAAGCCTGGCAGGGACTCGGTGACACAGTCTCTGACTCATTAGATTCTTTTAACTAATAAACTCAGATTCTCTGAGTCCCTGCGACTCCCCCTGTGCTGTGAGTCAGTGCTGGACTGCTGTCTGCCTCTGATTGGTTGGAGGGCGGGGAGGGGCGGGGCTAGCTTCCACTGTCGGCTCCTATTACACTGGCTGCAGCTGCCTCTATGCTACTGAGTTTGTGAGTACAGAGAGGGAGAGGATCGCAGGGGATTTCAAGTTGTTCACATAGGAATATTACTATTACAGTGAGCGGGGCCCAGTGTTATGTTATTCTGGGGCGGGCCCCATCCCGGCCAGGCCCTCGGACCATGTCCGAAGTGCCCGACCGGTCAGTCCGCCCCTGCCATCAAGCGCTACAAAGAAACTGGCTCACATGCGGACCGCCCCAGGAAAGGAAGACCAAGAGTCACCTCTGCTGCGGAGGATAAGTTCATCCGAGTCACCAGCCTCAGAAATCGCAGGTTAACAGCAGATCAGATTAGAGACCAGGTCAATGCCACACAGAGTTCTAGCAGCAGACACATCTCTAGAACAACTGTTAAGAGGAGACTGTGTGAATCAGGCCTTCATGGTAGAATATCTGCTAGGAAACCACTGCTAAGGACAGGCAACAAGCAGAAGAGACTTGTTTGGGCTAAAGAACACAATGAATGGACATTAGACCAGTGGAAATCTGTGCTTTGGTCTGATGAGTCCAAATTTGGGATCTTTGGTTCCAACCACCGTGTCTTTGTGCGATGCAGAAAAGGTGAACGGATGGACTCTACATGCCTGGTTCCCACCGTGAAGTATGGAGGAGGAGGAGGTGTGATGGTGTGGGGGTGCTTTGCTGGTGACACTGTTGGGGATTTATTCAAAATTGAAGGCATACTGAACCAGCATGGCTACCACAGCATTTTGCAGCGGCATGCTATACCATCTGGTTTGCGTTTAGTTGGACCATCATTTATTTTTCAACAGGACAATGACCCCAAACATACCTCCAGGCTGTGTAAGGGCTATTTGACCATGAAGGAGAGAGATGGGGTGCTGCGCCAGATGACCTGGCCTCCACAGTCACCGGACCTGAACCCAATCGAGATGGTTTGGGGTGAGCTGGACCGCAGAGTGAAGGCAAAAGGGCCAACAAGTGCTAAGCATCTCTGGAAACTCCTTCAAGACTGTTGGAAGACCATTTAAGGTGACTACCTCTTGAAGCGCATCAAGAGAATGCCAAGAGTGTGCAAAGCAGTAATCAAAGCAAAAGGTGGCTACTTTGAAGAACCTAGAATATGACATATTTTCAGTTGTTCCACACTTTTTTGTTATGTATATAATTCCACATGTGTTAATTCATAGTTTTGATGCCTTCAGTGTGAATCTACAATTTTCATAGTCATGTAAATAAAGAAAACTCTTTGAATGAGAAGGTGTGTCCAAACTTTTGGTCTGTACTGTAGATATTATGTGTGTTGGATAAACTATCTTGGGTTGGAGTCTCTCTCATGCTTTGTAAACCACTGAGGTGGGAGAGAGGCTCCACCTTTTTATTCTGCAGGTTTCCTGTCCCTGGGGGCGGATCCCCTCTCTCTGTGGTGCTGTCGTGGGGTCTGGAAAATCCGATTACCGGTAAGTAATCATCATTTTTTGTGAAGCCATTGATTTCAATGGGCCTGCGGTTGACATTTTGCAGATATGCAGTATAGGATCATCCATGTGCCTTCCTTTCCATGTTTGCCTCCTGCAAAAGGATAGAATATGTCTGCAAAATGCAGACCACTGGGTCGGCAAAAAAATTGCGGACGGCACACTGACCGCATCCATATTTTGTGGATCAGAGATTTGCGGACTGCAGAATAGATGTGCATGAGGCCTAAAAAAAAAAAAAAAGTGGGCCAGATAATGAACAGGTAAAAAAATGTATTACTCCCCTCCACAGACCCCCGCTGCAGTTCCAGCACTGCTCCGGCCCTGCTGTTTTCCTCTTAGGCCAGTGTCAGAGGAGCAAGTGGCCTGCGACAAACATGCTCCATTTGGGACCGTGATTTTCACGTCCTGAACACTGCTCTTGTAACGAGACCTCACGGCATTATAATGATTTATAATGCTGTGTGTCCATGCCCGACATAATCTGCAATTAATTATACTGACATAATGCCGTCACTGTAATGCAGCAATTCCAGAACGTGAAATTCATGCTCCCACACAGAGCATGTTTCTCACGGTCAACTCCCTCTTCTCCCATATTGACATGCCAGAAATTCCAAGAAAGGCCTGCTTAGTCATTCCAGGCTGAGGCAGGTCACTAAGCGGGCCTTTCCTGGCATTTCATTGTATTGACTGGACAGGAAGTGGAGAGCAGCAGGGATCGGAGCAGTATTGGACTGGCAGCAGCAGGGGTTCGGTGGAGGTGAGTAATGCCTCTTTGTTATTTCTAACATTGTCGGGCCCTTTTTCTTTATTTTAAAGTTTCTCCCTGGAAAACTCAGTTGTATGGCCTCCGTGCACTGGTGCGCTCTGCAGTGTGCACACTTCCTTAAAGGGAACCTGTCATGTGGATATTTGATTATAATATAACTAATTATATACAATCATTAACTACTAAAAAGTGCCTTAGATGTATTCACTTACTGGTGTGACAGATGGTTACCTCATAATATACACACAAAGATGCCGCATGCCGCATGCTAATGAGCTGATTCGAGTCCGGCGTGATGTCATTGAGCCCAGCGTATTTTTAATTCAGAGCTATAGCCACTCCCCTGCCCACCTGCTGCTGATTCATATGGAAAAAAACTGTCACTCAGCAGCAGGTAGGCGGGGAGAGTCAGGAGCTCATGAATATTCATGACTCATCATTATGAGCTGGAGCTTTTCAATTGACTGGGTCAATTAAAGAAAGTGACCCAGCATTGTGCTTAAAGAATCAGTCACTTATTTATGTTGCCCTTAGTTAGGACACCATAAAACTGGTGACAGGTTCCCTTTAAGTCAATATACCCTTAATGAATGACAAAAACTGTTTGTCCTGGCTTTGGGCTCAGTATCAGTCCAGTGCCAGCAGAATGTCTTTATCACCATTGCTTTGAAATTGCGTGCAGAATGTACCAGTTATAAATGTACAGATTAATATATCACTTAACCTTCATATGCCAAAATTCTGCTGGCTGAGGCCCAAAACCATCAATGCCTGTACCACAGTGACATCACACAAGTGGTGACTTTGATGATAGTTCTTGTTATTTTTCATGCATATTATTACTTAAAACCGTTCCTTGGATTATGTTCCTGATCATAAAAGTTGCATTCATCTGCAAAGAGTTTCTTAACCCCTTCTAGCCCGGAGGTTTTTTCATTTTTTCGTTTTGCTCTCCCTGCCTTCCCAGAGACTACATAGTCCACGTCATTTAAGCGTTCATGAATGGGTTACGGGCCTTCCCATGCCGCCTGGAGTTTGTTCTGGGTCACAGGGAGGACCAGTACCCATACCTTTTGACCCACCTCGTACACCCTCTCCCTGGCATTTCTATCGTACCACCTCTTTTGATGGACACGTATCACCTTCGACATTATTGTAAGTTATTAGAGTTGAGCGGACACCTGGATGTTCGGGTTCGACGAGTTCGACCGAACTTGGAAAAAAAAGTTTGGGCACTAAAATGGCTCTAAAATAGTCCTGGAAAGGGCTAGAGGGCTGCAAAGGGCATCAAAATGTGCTTAAAGGGGTTGTCCAGGTTCAGAGCTGAACCTGGACATACCTCCATTTTCACCCCGGCAGCCCCCCTGACATGAGCATCGGAGCAGTTCATGCTCTGATGCTCTCCTTTGCCCTGCGCTAAATTGCACAGGGCAAAGGCATTTTTCTGAGTTCCGGTGACGTACCGGGGCTCTCTATGCGTGTAGCTGGCACAGATCGACCACGTCCTCTCCCTGCAACAGGAGCTCCACCAGCAGCACCACGACCTGGGCCACGTCCCTTATTTCACGCTCTCCTCATATTTTTTACATTTAGGATCTTGCCCTAAATGGGTGTTTAATTAATAGTAGAATAGAACGACAGTATGTAAAGGGTGTATCTCCAGACATCCCAACCTGCAAAAACTCATTTCAGGGAGGTGGACTTCTCATTTCAGGGAGGTTTTCTTTTTTTTTCTTTCACAAACTTTTTATTACATTTTCCAAACATATGCAGTATCTGCTCTATGGTGTGGAGGACTGGGCTCATTACTCTGCACCAAATTATCATATTTATGTATATGATTAAAGGGATTCTGTCACCACCTATAAGCCCTGTGAGCTAAACATATGCTCATGTCCAGGGTAGCATTCTGATTTCTAAGGTGGCCTTATAAAAGCCATTTGTGGCTTTATTCTGCGGAAAAACAGGTTTTACTAACCTGTCAATCATTACGGTGCCCAAGCAGGGGAGGTCTGTGGATGCATGGTGCCCAGCCGCATGCATCGCTGTTCGTACCCAGCGCCACCTTCTACTCCTCAGTGCCGCCTCTCCCTCCCTCCTCCCTCTTTGAGATCCCGCTAGTGCGCACAGGCTCAGCCTGATGCGCCGTTGCGGACTGCTAGCATCTGCTTCTTCTTGCACTGTGCGCACGCGCTGAGAAGGGGACACCGCTACAGGTTGCAGGAAAGGTTTACTGCGAGTAAACCTTTCCGGGATTAGAGATGGGAAGTTCGGATCTTTCACATGAATCGGTTCATTTCAATCAGTTAATTCAAATAAACCGATTCATGAATTGAATCTTCGGTTCACTTGCTGAGTCTACTGACTGCTGAGCTGAGACGCGAGTGAATCGAAGAGCTTAGGTGGTGCGCATGCGCGGATGCTTCGATTCACTTGCTGACTGAGCTCTGACTGAGTGAGGAAGGGGACAGGACTCAGGACAGAATGCATTGTCAATAAAATAGTCCACAGTCCGCACAGACATCACACAGGACAATAACTAGTGTGAACTTAGTTATATAGCTACTGAATCCTAAAGGGTTAATTCAACCTGTAATCTAAACTCTGTGTCCTGTCACTTCTCTTATCTCTCTGCTGACTGCTGTCTGTCCCTTAACCTTATCACTGCTGCAACAAAAGCATCAGCTTCAGTGTAAACTGTTCTAGTGACTGACGGTTCTTTTAACTGAAAGAATCGAATGAGTCTCTAAGGGTACTTTCACACTTGCGGCAGGACGGATCCGGCAGGCTGGTCTCCCTGTCGGATCCGTCCTTCCGCTATTTCGCCGTATCGCCGGACCGCCGCTCCGTTCATATTGACTATAATGGGGACGGGGGCGGCGCTCCGGCGCAGTACGGCAGTTCGCGGTAGACCGCCGGACTATAAAGTCGGACATGCAGAACTTTTAGTCCGGCGGCCTTTCGCCGTGCACTGCCGTACTGCGCCGGAGCGCCGCCCCCGTCCCCATTATAGTCAATGGGGACGGAGCGGCGGTCCAGCGATACAGTGAAACAGCGGAAGGACGGATCTGACAGGGAGACCAGCCTGCCGGATCCGTCCTGCCGCAAGTGTGAAAGTACCCTAAGTAGGATCTTTAGATTCTGTAGACTCATTCGATTCTTAGACTCCATCCTGTACAGTGTGTGACTCAGTGCTGCTTGCCTGAGCTCTGATTGGTTGCAGGCTGGAGTGGGCGGGGAGGGGCTGGCTTCCACTCAAGGATCAGATTATGCTCCTCCCTGCTGCCAGCGTCTCTCTGCTCTGCCATTTGACTGAGCGGCTTTACACGGATCAGGGCAGTGAGAGGATTCCGCGATATACACTCACCTAAAGAATTATTAGGAACACCTGTTCTATTTCTCATTAATGCGATTATCTAGTCAACCAATCACATGGCAGTTGCTTCAATGCATGTAGGGTTGTGGTCCTGGTCAAGACAATCTCCTGAACTCCAAACTGAATGTCAGAATGGGAAAGAAAGATGATTTAAGCAATTTTGAGCGTGGTATGGTTGTTGGTGCCAGACGGGCCGGTCTGAGTATTTCACAATCTGCTCAGTTACTGGGATTTTCACGCACAACCATTTCTAGGGTTTACAAAGAATGAAGAAAATGAAGTTACAGCCAGCTCACCTAAATGTCCTGTGAGGCGGTGCACGGGGCGGACTCAAGCCAGTCCTCCGTAGCGATCCAAAAAATAGAAAGAAGGCTCCAGCACCAAACGTGGAAATTGCAAAAGATCCCGTTCTTTATTTGTCACCAATAGTCAGGTAGATACAGCATACAGTGGCATCGACTCCCACTTATTCCCAATAGATCTACGCATTTCGAACAGTAGTGTTCTTAGTCATGATCCAAGAACACTACTGTTCGAAACGCGTAGATCTAGTGGGAATAAGTGGGAGTCGGTGCCACTGTATGCTGTATCTACCTGACTATTGGTGACAAATAAAGAACGGGATCTTTTGCAATTTCCACGTTTGGTGCTGGAGCCTTCTTTCTATTTTTTGGTTTACAAAGAATGGTGTGAAAAGGGAAAAACATCCAGTATGCGGCAGTCCTGTGGGCAAAAATGCCTTGTTGATGCTAGAGGTCAGAGGAGAATGGGCCGACTGATTCAAGCGGATAGAAGAGCAACGTTGACTGAAATAACCACTCGTTACAACCAAGGTATGCAGCAAAGCATTTGTGAAGCCACAACACGCACAACCTTGAGGTGGATGGGCTACAACAGCAGAAGACCCCACCGGGTACCACTCATCTCCACTACAAATAGGAAAAAGAGGCTACAATTTTCACGAGCTCACCAAAATTGGACTGTTGAAGACTGGAAAAATGTTGCCTGGTCTGATGAGTCTCGATTTTGTGTTGAGACATTTAAATGGTAGAGTCCGAATTTGGCGTAAACAGAATGAGAACATGTATCCATCATGCCTTGTTACCACTGTGCAGGCTGGTGGTGGTGGTGTAATGGTGTGGGGGATGTTTTCTGGGCACACTTTAGGCCCCTTAGTGCCAATTGGCCATTGTTTAAATGCCACGGGCTACCTGAGCATTGTTTCTGACCATGTCCATCCCTTCATGACCACCATGTACCCATCCTGATGGCTACTTCCAGCAGGATAATGCACCATGTGACAAAGCTCGAATCATTTCAAATTGGTTTCTTGAACATGACAATGAGTTCACTGTACTAAAATGACCCCCACAGTCACCAGATCTCAACCCAATAGAGCATCTTTGGGATGTGGTGGAACGGGAGCTTCGTGCCCTGGATGTGCATCCCTCAAATCTCCATCAACTGCAAGATGCTATCCTATCAATATGGGCCAACATTTCTAAAGAATGCTATCAGCACCTTGTTGAATCAATGCCACGTAGAATTAAGGCAGTTCTGAAGGCAAAAGGGGGTCCAACACCGTATTAGTATGGTGTTCCTAATAATTCTTTAGGTGAGTGTATTGTTTCACATGCGGGCATAGGCGTGCGCACGGGGTGTGCCGGGTGTGCCTGGGCACACCCTAATCACACCCCTGTGCTCCGCCTCCTGCACTCCTGCCTGCCGCTTGAGCCCCGGCTGCCAGCCCAGCACAGCTTCATAGACATACATCTGCTCAGACTGCTCGACTCAATACTGTATAGGACTGCTCACTGCTCCTGTGCTCCGTCTCCCGGCAGCCGGCCGCCTAACGTCACTCACTCAGACGTCACGTGCCTGCTCCGCCTGCTTCATTAATAAAGTGGGAGGAGCAGGCGCGTGCGGCGTGACGTGGTGACGTCACGTTACGCTGCCGCCGGCCGGATAGTTTGAATGTTTGAAGGGCCTGCCTGCCCGCCCAGTGCCCATTCCCAGGCAGCCCAAACTGTGAATCCTAGCTGGAGTCCTGTCCCAGTAAGTTAGTATTAGATTAGATAGTAGTACACACTGTTATGGGGCATCTGTGGATGACACACTGTTATTAACAGATCCCCCTCATAACAGTATCGTCCACAGATCCACCCCCATAACAGTGTCATCCACAGATTCCCCCCCTCCCCCCGCATCTGTGTCAGATTCCACACAGATGACCCCATAACAGTGCCATCCACAGATATCCCCTTAATAGACTGTTAAGGGGATATCTGTGGATGCCACTGTTATGGGGGCATCTGTGGAATATGACACTGTTATGGGGGATCTGTGGATGACACTATGGGGGGGGGGATCTGTGGATGATACTGTTATGGGGCATTTGTGTGGAATATGTCACCTTTTATGGGGGATCTGTGGATGACACTGCTATGGGGGGGATCTGTGGATGATACTGTTATGGGGGGATCTGTGGATGACGCACTGTTAATAACAGTGCGTCATCCACAGAGGCCTCATAACAGTGTCATCCACAGATGCGCTTAACAGTGTGTAATCCACAGATGCCCCATAAAAGTGTCATCCACAGATGCCCATAACAGTGCGTCATCCACAGATGCCCCCATAATAGTGTCATCCACACATGCCCATAATAGTGCGTCATCCACAGATGCCCCCATAACAGTGTCATCCACACATGCCCCCATAACAGTGTGTCATCCACAGGTCCCCCATAACAGTGTGTCATCCACAGGTCCTCCATAACAGTACGTCATCCACAGATCCCCCATAACAGTGCGCCTGTGCACTGAGGAGAGACAGAAAGGAGGGCAAAGAATCCGTGGAAGACAGAAGACGACTGAATAGCTTCTTTTGTAAGTAAATTGTTTTATTATAAATGTAAGGTTTTAGTCTTTTATTATATTCTGGCTTTTGCTTAAAGGGAGTTTTTTTTTTTTTTGTTATGTATGATGATTTTTGATAATAAGTAAATGTAGTGGTGCTATAATGTGGACCCCAGGCCACTCTGATGTCCTGCAGGCTGGGCTGGCGCTGTGGCAGCATATGGTTGGTCAGGCAGCAGAAAGGCTCTGGGGCTGTCATTGTGTGCTCTGGAACTTTTCCCTTCACAGCCACTGCTATCTCTCTCTTGTACAGTGCGGACTCTGCAAGAGGCTTTCCGTTGCTCTCCGTCCTCATAAAAGTCCATGGGAATCAAAACGGATCCATCTGGTTCCCGTTATGCAAGACGGAAAACAAAGTCCTGTTGACAGGACCCAGACGGATCAGTTATGCTTTCTCATAAACTTCTATTAGGACAGAGCAAAACGGAATGCCTCTTAAAGGTTTCTGTTTTGCATTCCATCTGGCCATTCCGTTTGAAATGGAACCTATAACGGAATGGCATAACGCAGATGTGAACCCACCCTTAGAAACAGATTGTTTCTGAATACTCAAGCGTACCGAAGAAGAAAGGAAAATTCTTGAAATCGTGTCTTTTAAGAATTAGGTTAGTACAAAAAAAAATGACACACTGTTATGGAGGATCTGTAGATATAATATATATATATATATATATATATATATATACACACACATACGCACGCTCGCGCGCGTGTGTTTGTGCTTTAGGGTGCACACCCTAATGCAATAGGCTGCGCACGCCTATGCATGCGGGCGTCAGGGAGCTGCTATCTAATAGCAGAAGACTCCCTGAACGTCCGGGAGACTTGAGATCCCTGTATCTCACACAGCCTGAACCAGACTAGGCCTCAATAAAAAAAATTTACCCAAAATGGCTGTATTTCAAATGCCTAATTCAAACCCCTGTATGTAGAGGTGGTATCTCAGAGGGCCTGAACCTCTGTAGGCCTGCAGTAAATATATATTTGCACAAAATGGCTGTATTTCAAATGGCTGTATTTTAAATGCCTAATTCAAACCGCAATATGTAGAGGTGGTATCTCACAGGGTCTGAAGCAGTGTAGGCCTGAATTCAATATTGGTGCACCAAATAGCGGTATTTAAAATCTCTGAATGTAACCCAAATGTATTAAGGGTGTATCTCACAATGACATCTGCATCAAAGGCTGCCAACTAAATTTTTTGTGCCCAAACGAGTGTTTGTTTAACAACTGAATTTGACAGCAGTATATAAGCCTGTAATTTCACACGTGCTGATGCTGCAAGGCCTGAAAATAGTGTTTTTTTGTCAAAAAAAGTGTGGTTTTCAAACCCCAGAAAATGATGGGTGTATACAGATGTTGTAGATTGCCCAAAAAGTATTTTTTTGCCAACAGAATATGAATGCTGTATATATTAAACTTGAATTTAACACTTGCAGATCTGGAAAATACTGTTTTTTGAAAACAAATGTGTGTTTTTTAAACCCCAGAAAATGATGGGTGTATTTATAGCTTAAATTGCACACTGACTAATACATATGTTGTAGATTGCCCAAAAAGTCTTTTTTGCTAACAGAATATGAATGCTGTATATATTAAACTTGAATTTAACACTTGCAGATCTGGAAAATACAGTTTTTTGAAAAAAAAAAGTGTGTTTTACAAACCCCAGAAAATGATGGGTGTATTTCTACCATAAATTGCACACTGACTAATCCAGATGTTGTAGTTTTCCCCCTAAAAATGGTGATTTGCAATGTCCCAAAAGCTCAGATGCAGTGCTGGTGCACTGAGCATGCATAAAATGGCCGCCGCCACCCACCTAACTAACAGAATTTTAAAAGTTATATTTTTTTTTGGTCAATAGCCTCAGGGCAGGGTAAAACGATTGTGTCCTGCACCCACACAACTATTTCTAGGTAGATCGCTGAGTTAGATTCTCTCCCTGAAATCACAAGTCCAGCCGCATCCTCTCCCTACACTAGTAACAGCAGAGTGACGTGCAGCGCTAGGTGACTCCAGCTTATATACAGCCTGGGTCACATGCTGCTCTGGCCAATCACAGCCATGCCATTAGTAGGCATGGCTGGGATGGCCTCTTATGGTAAGTAGTATGACGCTTGTTGAGTGGCTGCTGTGCAGCCTTTCAAAAAGCGCCAAGAAAGCACCGAACCCGAACCCAAACTAGACACAGTATCATTATGCAAGCACATTGGTAAACACAGAGTTATTACATGTAATAGGCACGGTCTCAATATCACCATATGCGACTGGTGCCAACTCACATGGGGCTGTACGCCCGCGGGCGTCCTCCTCAATGTCTGAGGGAATATACCTGGAGACTAAACGTCCCAGATCAGTTCCTAGTAGCACATCAGTTGGAATTTTATCTGTCACCCCCACTTCCTTCATCCCTTCTCCCGCCCCCCAATCCCGGTAAACTCAGGCCATGGGTAAAGCAGGGGTTAGACCTCCAACTCCAGCAACTGTTAGTGTTCTTCCGGGATGAGGTCTTCTGAATTGACAAGCTCTGGGTGCACAAGGGTCATCTCGGCACCAGTGTCCCTCAGTCCCATGGTGACTGTGTTGCCCACAGTGACCGCTTGTAAATTGTCACAAGATGCCCCCTGTTTCCAACCCACAAAAAAAACTGCTGGGGATGAAATAGATGGTTTGGGCAAAAGGGTGTTTTTTTCTTTTCTGTGCAAGGAGTGCTGATATGCCGGACTTGGTTGCACACAAAAGACCTGCGGTTATCCACAGCAGGCCTGGGGACTTGGGCAGGGGGAACTCCTAAAGACCTGCGAGTAGGGGTAAAGGTGTTAACAGGGGGTTTTCACCCCCTTCGAACCTGGCACAGCAGGCTTTCGTGCCCCTGGCACTCGACTGGCAGCATATACACTCACCTAAAGAATTATTAGGAACACCTGTTCTATTTCTCATTAATGTGATTATCTAGTCAACCAATCACATGGCAGTTGCTTCAATGCATGTAGGGTTGTGGTCCTGGTCAAGAAAATCTCCTGAACTCCAAACTGAATGTCAGAATGGGAAAGATTTAACCACTTCAACCCCCCTAGCTGAAACCCCCTTCATGACCAGGCCACTTTTTACAATTCTGCACTACACTACTTTCACCGTTTATCGCTCGGTCATGCAACTTACCACCCAAATGAATTTTACCTCCTTTTCTTCTCACTAATAGAGCTTTCATTTGGTGGTATTTTATTGCTGCTGACATTTTTACTTTTTTTGTTATTAATCAAAATGTAACGATTTTTTTGCAAAAAAATGACATTTTTCACTTTCAGCTGTAAAATTTAGCAAAAAAACCGACATCCATATATAAATTTTTCGCCAAATTTATTGTTCTACATGTCTTTGATAAAAAAAAAATGGTTTGGGTAAAAGTTATAGCGTTTACACACTATAGTACAAAAATGTGAATTTCCGCTTTTTGAAACAGCTCTGACCCTAAGTTCACACCTGAGTGTTTTACAGCGCGTTCAAACGCGCTGTAAAACGCTCAACACATGAAAACCAATGCTTCCCTATGGGAATGGTTCTCACCTGGGCGTTTTACAGCGCGTACGATCGCGCTGTAAAACGCCCGACGCATAATCAAGTACTTGAGCTTCTTTGGGGCGTTTTGACGCGCGTTTGTGGCCATAGGACACTGCAGTCAATGACACAAACGCGCGTCAAACGCGCGTTTACTATTACAAAAAACGCGCATAAAAACGCGCGACAAAAACGCGCGTAAAACGCGCGTTTGAGAAACGCTCAGGTGTGAAAGCA
The DNA here is from genome assembly GCF_014858855.1 of Bufo gargarizans. Taxonomy (NCBI): domain Eukaryota; kingdom Metazoa; phylum Chordata; class Amphibia; order Anura; family Bufonidae; genus Bufo; species Bufo gargarizans. Next base: position 188,372,342 of record NC_058083.1, read on the forward strand.
GGGTGACTTTCTGAGCACCTGTCATGATTCCTGAGGTTCTACAATGCCTAAACAGTAGAAAAACCCCACAAATGACCTCATTTCGGAAAGTAGACACCCTAAGGTATTCACTGATAGGCATAGTGAGTTCATAGAACTTTTTATTTTTTGTCACAAGTTAGCGGAAAATGATGATTTTTTTTATATATATCTTTTTCCTTACAAAGTCTCATATTCCACTAACTTGCGACAAAAAATTAAA